>NC_058082.1:164681975-165881975 GCF_014858855.1 Bufo gargarizans | reverse complement strand
CATGTGGTGGCAGTGCCCTGGCCTTCGGGCTGACTCCCAGGACATGGTTGCCACCCATGTCGTTGCCTGTGGCAACAGCCACAGTGTGTTTTTGGGTTGGACACTTTCCCTTTAAGTTTGTTTTTCCCTTCCCTTGTGCTGGAAGGGTTAACTCCCTTCCCAGTGTGTGTGTGTGAGTCACTGGGTGTGTCTGACTGTTGGGTGTGGCTTCTTGGCCTATAAAGCCTCACTGTTAGCACATGTCTGAGGGTTGCTTCAGCCATGCTTTGCTGGAGCAGCCTCCTGTGTTTTCCACATGCCAGTGGGGGACACCCTTGTGGTCATAAAGATTTATGTCACATTACGTTTATGTCATGTTTATGTGTGATGTCTATGTGATGTTTTCCTTTGTTGTTTGGTGCATCTTATGGATCTGGATTCCTGTGTGTGGATATGTGTTTGCCAGCACAGGGATCCAGTCAGCAAGGCTGTGGCAGGTAGGTGGAACTAGTTTAGTTCGCCTGCCATATCCGTAAGACTGTTTGTGTTCCCCTTTTCCCTGCAGCTTGGCCAGTGAGACCCCTGTTCCTCCGTGTCCAGTAGGAACAGGCCGTCTTACCCTGACTCCTAGTCCAGGGACCGGTCGGAGGGTGAGTTAGGGATCCGAGGTTCCTGAGCATGGGTCCTCCTACCTTAAAGGTCGGCCCATGCAGCTAGGAGTTAGGGTCAGTTTAGGGATGCTTTAGGAGGTGACCTGCTCCCTAATCCTGTCGTCCTGGCCGAGCAGCCTAACATCTTTTGGCATCGCACGGCTGAGGATTTTCCCCATTCTCAGCCGTGACAAAGAATTGAGCCCACACACAGTTCCATAGATGTAACTATAAAAAAGTTATAGGGGTCAGAATATCGCGATGAAAAGAACTAAATTTATTTTTCCTAAGGTTTTATTTTTTTAAGTATTAAAGGGAATCTGTCACCTATTTTGAGCATATAAAACTGCTAACATAGCAATGTTCAGTAAAGTACCTTCATTCCAGCATGTGTCTTCTTTCTTTTAGGCCCCTTTCACATGGGAGAGTATTCCGCGTGCAGTGCAGTTTCTAGGTAAAATTTCTCTCAGGGCGAGTGTCAAAAAAACTCCCCCCCCCCCCTCCCCGGTAACAGACAGGCAGGCAGTGCTGACCTCACTCACTGTACGTCACGCAGTGCGTGAGGTACAGTGAGTGAGCGCCGCCGCCCGCACTGCCTGCCTGTGGGGGGACATTATTTTTAATAAGGATCACTATGGACATTATTTAGAATGGAGGCTGCTGTGGATGTCATTATAACTGTATAATGTCTGATAGGCCTAGTCCTGAGTTATATTACCCTGCCCTGTATAATAATGTACCCCGATACCCCTTAGTTATATTACTCCAGCGGGGTAATATAACTTGAAGGCTACTTTCACACTAGCGTTCGTCGGTCCGCTCGTGAGCTCCGTTTGAAGGAGCTCACGAGCGGACCCGAACGCAGCCGTCCAGCCCTGATGCAGTCTGAATGGAGCGGATCCGCTCAGACTGCATCAGTCTGGCGGCGTTCAGCCTCCGCTCCGCTCGCCTCCGCACGGACAGGCGGACAGCTGAACGCTGCTTGCAGCGTTCGGGTGTCCGCCTGGCCGTGCGGATCCGTTCAGACTTACAATGTAAGTCAATGGGAACGGATCCGCTTGAAGATGTCACCAATTGACTCAATCTTCAAGCGGATCCGTCCCCCATTGACTTTACATTGAAAGTCTGAACGGATCCGCGCAGGCTACTTGCGCACTTGCGAATTTTTTTAAAGTTATTAATGCAGACGGATCCGTACTGAACGGAGCCTCCGTCTGCATTAATATGAGCGGATCCGTTCAGAACGGATCCGCCCGAACGCTAGTGTGAAAGTAGCCTTAGGGGTATCAGGGATGGGTACATTATTATACAGGGCATGGGCAGGGTAATATAACTCAGCTCAGGACTAGGCCTATCAGACATTATACAGTTATAATGAGTAATGACACCAACAGCAGCCTCCATTCTAAATAATGTCCATAGTGATCCTTATTAAACTTAATGTCCCCCACAGTGACAGTGGCCCCCATTTTCATGTCTCCCACAGTGGCCCCCCCCATTGTAATTAATGCCCCCCCCCCCCCATTGTAATTAATGCCCCCCCCAGACCATCACTCGCCTCACAGCAGGCATCAGCACTGCTCAGGGCGGGCGGTAACAGGCAGGCAGTGCGGCGCTCACTCAGTCACTGTATGTCACGCGCCTGCGCCGCCTAGTGGGAGGAGCAGGCGCGTGACGTCAGTAAGTCTGACCAGGGCCGGTGCAAGGATTTTTGCCGCCCTAGGCAAGATAAAAATTGGCACCCCCGCCCCCCCCTTTATCAGATCCGGAATTGCGGACCCGGATCCGCAATTCCGAACCTGAAAAAAAATAGTACATGTCCTATTCTTGTCCCCAATAACGGACAAGAATAGGCATATTCTCTTAGTGCCGGCAATGTGCGGTCCGCAAAATGTAGTATTAATAACTAAACAATTAAATAATACACATATTGCATTGTCTACTTACCACCAGGACAATAAGATGATCTGGTCTCTGGCTGCAGTCTGGCTCTGCGGACTCCCTTGTCACTCTCTTCTCCCCCCCTCCCTTGTCACTCTCTTCTCCCCCCCCTCCCTTGTCACTCTCTTCTCCCCCCCCTCCCTTGTCACTCTCTTCTCCCCCCCCCTCCCTTTGTCCACTCTCTTTCCCCCCGTCCCTTGTCACTCTCATTCTACTACTCCCCCCCCTCCTTGTCACTCCATTCTACTACCCCCCCCTCCCTTGTCACTCTACTTCTCTCCCCCCCTCCCTTGTCCTCTCTTCTCCCCCCCCCCTCCTTTCACTTCTCTCCCCCCCCTCCCTGTCACTCTCGCCCCCCCCCCTCCCGCTTGTCACTCTCTCTCCCCCCCTCCCTTGTCACTCTCTTCTCCCCCCCCTCCCTTGTCAATCGCTATCCCCCTCCTCCGTGTCACTCTCTCTCCCCCCTCCCACTCCCTTGACACTCTCTTCTCCCACCTCCCCCCTCCCTTGTCAACTCTCTTCTCTTCTCCCTCCCCCCCCTCCCTTGGTCACTCTCTTCACTACTTCCCCCCACCCCTCCCTTGTCACTCTCCTTCTACTACTTTTACTCCCCCCCCCTCTTGTTCCTCTCATGCTACACTCCCCCCCCTCCCTGTCACAAGTCTCATCTAACTCCCCCCCCCCCTTGTCACTAGTCTCATTCTACTCCCCCCCCCTCCCTTGTCACTAGTCTCATTCTACTCCCCCCCCTCCCTTGTCACTAGTCTCATTCTACTCCCCCCCCCCCTCCCTTGTCACTAGTATCATTCTACTCCTCCCCCCTCCTCTCATTTCCTCCCCCTTGTCACCTCTAATGTAGCGTGGCCGAGCTCTGTTCGCTCCGCGGTACAGGAGCTTTTGTTTCCTGTACCCGGCTGACAGGAAGTGCTCACTTAGTGTGCACTTCCTTTCAGTCCGGCCGGGTACAAGAAACAAATGCTCCTGTACCCCGGACCGAACAGAGCTCGGCCACGCTACACTAATAACTCAGCAGTCTGCAGCGCAGGCAGGCTGCGCAGCACTGAGCCGGCCGCTCAGGAGGCTCAGCATGAGGGGCGCCGCCGGCCGGCCGCCCGATCATTTACCATCATAACGATTTTCTTTTTTTTTTTTTTTTTTCTTTTTTTACCTCAACGGGCGCCCCCTGCTGCTGACAGCGCCCCGGGCGGCCGCCCGTCCCGCCCGCCCCTAGAAACGGCCCTGTCCGCGTGGATGCGATGTGTGAGTTGAACGCATTGCACCCGCACTGAATCCCGACCCATTCATTTCTATAGGGCTGTTCACATGAGCGGTGATTTTCATGCATCACTTGTGCGTTGCGTGAAAATCGCAGCATGCTCTATATTGTGCGTTTTTCACGTAACGCAGGCCCCATAGAAATGAATGGGGTTGCGTGAAAATCGCAAGCATCCGCAAGCGATGTGAATAAATTACATCAGAAGGTTTGGGTACCAAACATGCGCGATTTTTCTCATGCAAGTGCAAAACGCATTACAATGTTTTGCACTCGCGCGGAAAAATCGTGCATGTTCCCGCAACGCACCCACACCTTTTCCCGCAACGCCCGTGTGAAACCAGCCTTATTCAACTTTTCATTTAGATCAAAAAGAGATTTTTCTGATATGCTAATTAAGATTCAAGGTGCCCAGAGGGGCGTTATTCCTCTTCTCTAGTGCCCAGTAACACCCCCCTGCAGTGGCAGCCTTTCTTCCAAGCCCAGCCCGCCTTTCTTCCAAGCTCAGCATGCCTCCTCATAAATAAATTTACTCCCACATCCTTGCCGAACGGCGTTGCCCCCTCCACTACGTCATGTAATTTATTCACATCCTTGCATCCTCCTTTCTTTCCCCAGAAATCTCACGCAGCCGCAGTATCGCTGAGTGCCTGCGCCTGTACGATACTCCGGCTCCTGAGGGCAACAGCCTCAATAGTGTCACTGGGCATGCGCCGAGCCCAGTGACGTAATCAGAGCGCTGTTGCCTCAGGAGCCGGAGTATCGTACAGGCGCAGGCAGTCAGCGATACTGCGGCTGCGCAAGATTTCGGAGGCCAAGAAAGGAGGACGCAAGGATGGTGGGGTGAATAATTTACATGACGTAGTGGAGGGGGCGACGCCGTTCGGCAAGGATGTGGGAGTAAATTTATTTATGAGGAGGCGTGCTGGGCTTGGAAGAAAGGCGGGCTGGGCACTGCAGGGGGGCGTTACTGGGCACTAGAGAAGAGTAATAACGCCCCTCTGGGCACCTTGAGGCTTAATTAGCATATCAGAAAAATCACTTTTTGATCTAAATGAAAAGTTGAATAAAAGAAAGAAGATACATGCTGGAATGAAGGTACTTTATTGAACATTGCTATGTTAGCAGTTTTATATGCTCAAAATAGGTGACAGATTCCCTTTAAAACGATAAAATTGTGGTATTACTGTAATCGTACTAAGGTTACAGGTTTAGTATATACGTGCACTTTTTTGTATAATGGGAGTCATTTATGAAGTTTTACGGATCTTTTTTGCACAACCCTTTTTCTGTGACTTTAAATACCCAGGCGACCATATTTGTTGCTCACACATTTTTATGCTGCATTCGACACAAAGGAGCGTAGTGGGAATGGTAGGGGCCCTGGCGTTTTCACATGAGGAAAAAAGCTTAAAAAACATTGACGCAAGGGCTACCAAAGATGGGCCTATTCTATGACATGGTGCACGCTCTGTCATAAATTAGGCGCATCTTCTGGCATCAAAGCCAGGGTAAATGGTACTAAAAAGACCACCAAAAAATGACTGTGTTAATAAATGAACCCCAGTAGCTTTCCTTTTAATGGCGTCCATGTAATAAAAAGGCGTAAGTCTTTGTCACATCAAAAATATATATATTTTTATTTTGCTGCTGGAAAGCCTGGTGCTCCAGGAAGGGACTGACAAAGGACAAAGAGAGGACATGGAATAAGGACCAAGTGGCACAGGAATAAGGTACAGTCCACACACAGGATACCCATAGCTGCTACAAAAATGTTGGCCTACATCCTAGGGTTGTCTCCATCATGTGTCCGTGTCTAAGGGCTCAAGCACACCAATGTATTTTTCTTCTGTTTCCTTTCCGTTTTTTTAACAGGTCCGTATACGGAACCATTCATTTCAATGAGGCTTGAAAAAAAAAAAACCTGAAATTACTTCATGGTCATTTCATGTCCATATGAACATGTTCTTTTCTAGTTCATTTTGCGGACAAGGACAGACGTTGTTACAATAGATCCACATCAAAAAAAGGATGCAACACAGAGGTCACCTTTTTTTTTTTTTTTGCAGATCCGTGTTTTGCGGACCACATAATACATACGGTTGTATGCATAAGCCCTAAGACTGGGTTCACACTAAAGTTATTTGATCAGTTATTGTGAGCCAAAACCAGGTGCAGCTCAAAAACACATAACAGGAGGAAATCTTCCATTATATCTTATCTCTGATTAGTCTTCACTACTGGTTTTGGCTCACAACAAGGCTACATTCACACGACTATATGTGTTGCGGTCCGCAAAACATAGATACAAGCCGCGTGCGTTGCGCATTTTGTGGAACGCACATGGCCGGCCCTATAATAGAAATGTCTATTCTTGTCCGGACATGCTGTATCTTTTTTTTCAGGGCTGTGTAACGGAGCACTGTGTGCTGGCCGCATCTTTTGTTGCCCCGTTGAAATGAATGGGTTCACACAGGTTTATGGAACAGGTGCCGACCCAGAACTACGGTCGTGTGAATGCACCCTAACTGATGGAAATAACTGACCAAATAACTTAGGCCTAGTTCACACTAATGTTTTTTTTGCGTGTACGGGCCTTTTCATTTCAATAGTTCCGCATTAAAAACGGAATGTGTTCCGTAAGCATTCCGTTTCCGTTCCGTTGAAAGAACATGTCCTATTATTGCCCGCAAATTACGTTCCGTGGCTCCATTCAAGTCAATGGGTCCGCAAAAAAAAAAAGGAACACATACAGAAATGCATCTGTATGTCTTCCGTATCCGTTCCATTTTTGCTGAACCATCTATTGAAAATGTTATGCCCAGCCCAATTTTTTCTATGTAATTACTGTATATGGCATACGGAAAAACGGAAAGTAAACGGAAATACAACGGAACTCAAAAACGGAAAAACGGACCGCAAAAAAATAAATAAAAGCCATAAGTTCTTGTGAACTAGGACTTAGCCCAGCAGCCTCCAGGCTTAGTGTATGCCTGATACCTCTTCAGATACATTGTTGCAGTCTTGTTCCTATTCAACCAATTAATACTCGGTAGAATAACGCCTGGGGTTTAATTTCCAAGTCACAACATGAGCAATAACTAGTACACAGCGCAACATTGCCCGACTCAAATATGGCCACCGCAGTCCAGTCCTTCCGCTCGCAGCTGTCGAATCGCCGTGGTTGCTTGGTAACAGTGGCCGGAAGTGTTTTTTTTTTTATCATTATTCATTTTCCCGCGGTTCCAGTGTAAACTGTGTCTGTGTGAAGGAAGCGGCATAGAGCGGGGTTACTGCGCCGTGTGACTTCACTCCTCCAGGCTGACAGGACCACAGGTGGGCACAGGGCATAGTGTACCCCGCGTTGTGTGCCGTGCTGCCCGCTCCTTCACTCTTCTTCCTCACAGCTGACATGCCACCCAAGAGCCCCCGGAGAGGAGCCCCCAGCCGCCCCCAGGAGCAGCAGCGCAGCAGTGGAGGGTGAGTGCCGACATGTCTTCATCTACAGCACATGAGGCTTGTCCTTATGCCATAGACCAGCCTGTGCCAGTCAGTCCACTGCCTCCAGCACAGACACCACTCACTGGTCTTTATTTACTAGCTGCCAGCCATGACCTACCATGGCCAGTAAGTGGCCTCACCTGTCACATGACTGTCACCAGTGCTCACATGTCAGTGTGGCGAATTAGCACTAGCAGCCTGCATTGTGCCTGCCAGTGTATGGTGAAGAGAATAATAATAATAATAATAATATTTTGTGTGATATTTTATTACATTTGCATTGATTTATTTATTTTTAACACATTCTTAGCACCCAGACAGCCCCTTTTAAAGGTGTTTGCTGTATATGGACATCAATATTAGTTTAGGGGGTCTGACTCTTGCCTTTTTGCTGATCTGTCATCGATTGCCTATCCTTAGGCTAGGCCATGGATAAGCTGTACCTAGAACGCCCCCATTTAAAGGGATTGTCCGGGTTCAGCTCTTCTTCACCCAGGCAGCTCTGATGTGCTCCCTTGCACTGCGCTACGTGCAGGGCAAGGGCTGTTTTGTTTACATTTTACACTGCTAGGCAGAGGCTTCCTCCTAGCAGTGTGCCTGGTGATGTCACCAGCACTATTGGGCAGGCTCCTAGCAGAGACCCCGTACATCACTTGATCTGCAGAAAAAAAGCCTTTGCCCTGCGTGACTCGAATATGTTCAGAGCTTTTATTGCCACCTTATGCTGTTGAGTGACATCTCCTGTCACTTATGAGATGAGGTCTGTGACCAAAGCTGGCTATACGCATAAAATTACCGACTAATAACTTTAGCTGAGCAGGGCTGCGTATAGCCATAGGCCTCTTTCATGCTGTCAGTATTTTTTTTCTGTTTCTTGACGATATGGAGAGACGTATGTGGGAGGAGTGTATGCGTTTAAACCCTGTCTTGCTCACTAATGAAAAATTAAAGTGTATGCGTTCGGTGCGGATCCGTCTTGTATTTGCACAGACGGATCCGCACCGATAATGCAAACGCTTGTATCCGTTCAGAACGGTTCCGTTTGCATTATTCTTTAAAAAAAAAAGTGTAAGTCAAAACGGATTCGTCCTGACTTGCAATGAAAGTCAATGGGGGATGGATCCGTTTTCAATTGCACCATATTGTGTCAGTGAAAACGGATCCGTTTGGCTCTGCATCGTCAGCCAGACACCAAAACGTTGCAAGCAGCGTTTTGGTGTCTGCCTCAAAAGCGCAATGGAGACCAAACGCAGCCAAACTGATGCATTCTGAGCGGATCCTTATCCATTCAGAATGCATTGGGGCTGAACTGATCAGTTTTGGGCCGCTTGTGAGATCTGTTTCAGGGCTCAGAAACGCCAGTGTGAAATTAGCCTAACAAATACTGACCATGTGACAGAGGCCATGGGGAGAGTGGGATAATTTGGTGCCCAGCTTATTTCCTGGAAGTCCAGAGATTGAACAGGTTTGCATCATCATTGCCATTGTCCTGCCTCTGTAGACACTAGATGACCAGCTATTATATTAGCCGTTGTCTTGTATCAGTAGTCGGTTTATTTATTTATTTATTGTTAAGTTGTGCTACTTGATCCTCACAACACAAGGAAATTTAGATTTTTGTTGTTTTTCCTTTCCTTGAGTTGCAGACTAAGGCTACTTTCACACTAGCGTTCGGGCGGATCCGTTCAGAACGGATCCGCCCATAATAATGCAGACGGAGGCTCCGTTCAGTACGGATCCGTCTGCATTATTTTAGCAAAAAAAAGCTAAGTGTGGAAATAGCCTGGGACGGATCCGTCCAGACTTTCAATGTAAAGTCAATGGGGGACGGATCCGCTTGAAGATTGAGCCACATTGTGGCATCTTCAAACGGATCCGTCCCCATTGACTTACATTGTAAGTCTGGACGGATCCGCACGCCTCCGCACGGCCAGGCGGACACCCGAACGCTGCAAGCAGCGTTCAGCTGTCCGCCTGTCCGTGCGGAGGCGAGCGGAGCGGAGGCTGAACGCCACCAGACTGATGCAGTCTGAGCGGATCCGCCTCCATTCAGACTGCATCAGGGGTGGACGGCTGCGTTCGGGTCCGCTCGTGAGCTCCTTCAAACGGAGCTCACGAACGGAATACCGAACGCTAGTGTGAAAGCAGCCTAAGAATGTAGATTTACTAATCCTATAAATCAAGGGTCAGCAACCTCCGGCACTCCAGCTGTGGTAAAACTACGACTCCCAGCATGCACACTTGGTTGGTTGTTCTCGGGACTCCCATAGAAGCAAATGGAGCATGCTGGGAGCTGTAGTTTCACCACAGCTAGAGTGCCAGAGGTTGCTAATCCCTGCTATAGGTGGTGTAAGCTTAAACTGGCACCAGATTCATCACAAGGGCTCAGGGTGGATGATACATCTGGTGCGGGGACAGACACTTTTCTCTGACGCCATACCAGCTATTTCCTCGCTAAAAGAGAACCTTTCACCCAAAAACGCAATACAATCTGACAGCACCATTCTATAGTATTGAAGAAGATGGGTCGGCACTGCGATTTGCACGTGGTGCATGCGTCCAGGGAAGGCATCCCACGAGTGTATAGCGGAGAATGGCCGACACTCACTTTCTAGACCAGGGGTAGGCAACCTCCGGCACTCCAGCTGTTGAGAAACTACAACTCCCAGCATGCATACTTGCTCTGCTCTTCTAAGAACTCAAATAGAAATGAATGGAGCATGCTGGGAATTGTAGTTTCACAACAGCTGGAGTGCCGAAGGTTACTGATCCCTGTTCTAGACGATAAGTAGAGACTTTTATTCAAAGCGTAAGGCCTCTTTCACACGGGCGTCTTATTTTTGGCCCGGATAAGAGGCGGGTGCGTTGCGGGAACACGCGCTGGAGGGGTTAAAAAAAAAAAAGTTAACTCACCTTCTCCTCTTGGTCGCGTAGTTCCCGGTCTCTTTACTTCTTTAACGATGAGCTGTGGGCTAAATGACCTGTGGTGACATCAGATCACATGGTCCATCACCGTGGTGATGGAGCATGTGATCTGACGTCACCACAGGTCATTCAGCCCACAGCTCATCGTTAAAGAAGTAAAGAGACCGGGAACTACGCGATCAAGAGGAGAAGGTGAGTTGAGGTGTGTTTTATTTATTATTTATTATAATTTTTTTTTAAATCCCCTCCAGCACTATTATACTATGCATTCTGTATTCAGACTGCTATTATTTTCCCTTATAACCATGTTATAAGGGAAAATAATACAGTAAATAGACTGTCACCTAGAACCCATGCGTGAAAATCGCACCGCATCTGCACTTGCTTGCGGATGCTTGCGATTTTCACGCAACCCTATTCATTTCTATGGGGCCTGCGTTACGTGAAAAACGCTGAATATAGAACATGCTGCGATTTTTCACGCAATGAACAAGTGATGCGTAAAAATCACCACTCATTTGAACAGCCCCATAGAAATGAATGGGTCCGGATTCAGTGCAGGTGCAATGCGTTCAACTCGCGCATCGCACCCGCGCGGAATACTCGCCCGTGTGAAAGGGGCCTAATAGTGTCATCAGTGACTAGTTCTGGACTTCAATACTTCATTTGTGAGCAAGACAGGGTTTAAACGCATACTCCTCCCACATATGTCTCTTCATATCGTCAAGAAAGTGAGTGCCGGTCCCCCTTCGTTATATAGCACCGTTTTATAGAGCAGGAGGAGCAGAGTAGATCTATAGTTTTCTGGGAAAAGATTCAGATTTGTGAGTCAAAACCACAGAACAGGTGCAGATCTCTCCCTTATACCTGACATCTGAGTAGGCTTCACTACTGGTTTTGGCTCACAATCACTGATGGAAATCACTGACAAAAGACTGAAGTTTGAATAAGGCCTCATGCACACGACCGTGTGTGTTTTGTGGTCCGGAAATTGCGGATCCGCCCAAAAAAAACGGATGACGTTCCGTATGGCATCTTTTTTTTTTTTTTTTTTTGGCGGATCCATTGTAATAATGCCTATCTTTGCCCGCAAACTAGAAAAAAATAGGACATGCGCACACGGTGTGCTGTCTGTGTTTTTTGCGGACCCATTGAAATAAATGGGTCTACATCCTATCCACAAAAAAAACGGATCGGACACTGAAACAAAATACGGTCATGTGCATGAGGCCTAAGGGTTTAGTTTGAAGCAGATTTTTATGCCAGAATTGTGGCACTAAACTGCGCATCTTAGACTCGCCCCTTTACAGTGAAGCCACGCCAGAAACAACCTTTCTGCTAAGTTCCATCTTCTTGGCAAGTATGTCGGGTAAAACCTAGGTGCGCCAAATTGCACTACTTTGTGAGCGAATGTGTGATTACTTCCTGCAGAGTATTTTACTGAATGTTGCATTTTGCAGCATTAAGCTACATGCACACGACCGTATGTGTTTTGGGGTCCGCAAATTGCGGACCTGTAAATAAAACGGATAAAGTCTGTATGGCGTCTGTTTTCCTTATTTTTTTTTCTTTGAGGATCCATTGTAACAATGCCTAAAACGGACAAAAATAGGTTCTATTTTTTTTTTGCGTGGCTACGGAACGGACATACACGGATGCGGATAGCACACGGGTCCGCATCCTATCCGCAAATATAACTGCGTGGACACGGAAACAAAATACGTTTGTGTGCATGAGGCCTTGGATAAATCTCTCCTTTAGGACTCTTGAAATGCTGTGCATCTACTGCACCTACAATGATAAAACTATTGGCCAGACTGAATAGACAAGTATTGTACATCATCGATGTCTATGTGGTTGTGTTTATAAGACCCATCTGTGATCAGTGTCCTTTGGGCAAACCTGGTTGTTGGAGCCTCTGTTGTCTCGCCGATTTCCTCATCGGTGTGGTGCTGGACTGGAAATGCTGGCGTCACATATTACATGCAGTGACTGCCAGCCGTATTCAGACCCCTGCAAGGTCAGGGAGATCCATGTGTTTTCTGCAGCTGGCACCTTTAGTGGCAATGACATAAATTTATCTTGGCTGCTGCTTACAAAGTATGGGCTCCAGACAATTATTAAAGGGGTCATCCTAGATAATGATAATGATGACCTATCCTCAGGACGGGTCACCATAATCGCATCCAGGGGGTCCACTGTAGCTCAGTGGCCTCTTCGAACAACTCATCTTGCTGGAAGTTAGACCCCCATGGATCAGATATAGATGACCTATCCTGGGGAAAGAACATCAATATAGAAGACCCGTGGCTGCAAAAACTGCAGACAGCACAAAGATGCCCTCCGTGTTCTGTCTGCGGACTGTTCTGCTAATTATAGCGCGTTTATTCTTGGTGATTCTATAATGGAGACAGGGTGCACATTGCCGGTACCACAATATACATACGATCATGTGCATGAGGCCTGATGCTAAGGGACCTTTTGCATGGGTTGAGGATTGGGCTGTATTTGTGCTGTAATTTCTCCAAAAAAAAAAGTTTTGTTAGCGGCGTCACCTGGTCCTCCTGTCACCTTGTGGTCAATGTGACATTGGGTTAAATCCGCCCCTGAGTAACGAGGGCAGTAAAAGGAGAAGTGGCATGATAGGCGGATACTTGGACAAGCTTGCTTGATGACCTGTGTTTGACTTATATTTTTACACACACACACATGCATATCCTCATATTCAGCTGTATATACCACATTTGCATAGTTTGGTGACGCTCTTAACCACTTGCCATCAGGGTAACGCCGATAGGCGTCCGGACGGCAGCGCGCTCAGGTCTCAGTGACGCCTATTGGCGTCATCTCTTGAGACCTGAGATTTCCTGTGAACGCGCGCTCACAGGATTGCGCAGCTTTTCAAGTTTAACTACAGCCTGCCAGCGCTGCTGATTGGCTGGCAGGCTGTAGATTTTTAAAATAACCAATCAAATAGGTATATCGGACGCCATTTTGTAAATGGCGTCTGTTATACCTGCTACCTGCTCCTCTGGTGGTCCCTTTTGCTTGGATCGATCACCAGAGGACACAGGCAGCTCTGTAAGTAGCACCAAGAGGGGCTAATAACAGAGGGTGAGACAGGGGCTAATAACCAGTGAGCACCGTCCTCTGTAGTGAAGAAAAGCGCTCATTTATGAATCCGAGGCAGAATGGAAGGAAATGTAAGCATGAATCATCTTTTTCAGCGGCAATGCTGCAGAAACTTGTTAAAAAAAATTAATATATTTTTTACCTGGAATCTCTTTAAGCCCCTATTACATTGCACAATGTTCGGGCCAATTAATGGGAACAGTTCAGCTATCTCTGGGACTCCCATAGAAATGAATGGAGCGTCTGCGCACATGTGCGATCGGCTGCTCTGCTCATTTCAGTGGAGCAGCAGGGGCCTGTAGTGGGGTACCCCACCCATCTGATAGTTATCCCCACATCCTGTGGATAGGGGATAACTTTCACTTACCCGAATACCCCTTTAATCCTGGAAGTGTTGGGCCTTTAAAGGGGTTGTCCCATGAAAAATATTCTACAGTTTTCACACCAGCACCTGGATCTGAAAACTTGTGTAATTGCATGTAATTAAAAATATAGTATAGCCACTGAGTTATTTATTAAAATGTATCTGTATAGCGCCCCCTGCTGTCTGTTATACCCCTTTAAAGTTACGGCCACACAGTCAAGTTTTTGCATGCAGTTTTGATAACCAAAATCAGGAGTGGATCATAAAAGGAGAGAAAGTATGAAGGACAGATACAACTTCTCTCTTTTTTTTGAATTCACTACTGGTTTTGGCTTCCAAAACTGCATGAGAAAACCTGAACGCGCGGCCTTACCCTTAGGCCTCTTTCACACGACCGTTTTTATTTTTTCAGTTTACGAGCCTTTTTTTTTTCACGTTCCGTATAAAGAACCATTCATTTAAATGGTTCCGCTATAAAAAAAAAACGGACTGTACTCCGTATGCATTCCGTTTCCGTATTTCTGTTTTTCCATTCTGTTGAAAGATAGAACATGTCCTATTATTGCCCGCAAATCACGTTCCGTGGCTCCATTCAAGTCAATGGGTCCGCAAAAAAAAGGAACACATACGGAAATGCATCCGTATGTCTTGCGTATCCGTTCAGTTTTTTGCGGAACCATCTATTGAAAATGTTATGCCCAGCCCAATTTTTTTCTATGTAATTACTGTATATGCCATATGGAGAAATGGAAACGCAACGGAAACAAAAAACTGAAAAACGGATCCGGAAAAAACGGCCTGCAAAACACTGAAAGAGCCATACTGTCGTGTGAAAAAGGCATTACTAAGGAGAAGATTGTGGCTGATCTCATACAATGTATAAGTACATTCCAAATTTTGATTGCTGGGACCTCTAGCCCCCCACCACTATTAACTAGAATGCAGTTTGAATGAGGAGGTGGTCACACATGCTTACTACTATTCCTGACAGTCATTGCCATACACTGTGTGCAGCTAGCCTCACCAGCCCCATAGACGTTGAATGGAGCAGTGGTGACTACTGATATTTTTCTTTATACTGCTTCCTGCTCATAAAATCCTGGACTTTCCCTTTTAAACATTACTTTTATTTTTTATACTAGGGAAGAAATTGGTGACCAAGATTTTGCTGCGTTATGTGAGAAACTAAAAATATCTTCTCTTGTGAGATTGCGGGCCTGGCAGACATATGAGAAGATGTCTTCAGATAGGGCGCTGGTAAGTCTCAATTAATTTGGTAATTGTTTTAGGACTGTTAGACGTTTTACACCTGGTTTCACTTGTTGTAAATGTGGATTTCACTGGTAAATATGTCCCCCAAACTCTCTTTTAAGGCCTCTTTCAGACGGGCGTTGCGGAAAAAGGTGCGGGTGCGTTGCGGGAACATGCTTGATTTTTGTGCGCGAGTGCAAAACATTGTAATGCGTTTTGCACGCGCGTGAGAAAAAACGGCATGTTTGGTACCCAAACCCGAACTTCTTCGCAGAAGTTCGGGCTTGGGATCGGTGTTCTGTAGATTGTATTATTTTCCCTTTATAACATGGTTATAAGGGAAAATAAGAGCATTCTGAATACAGAATGCATAGTACAATAGGGCTGGAGGGGTTAAAAAATAAAATAATTTAACTCACCTTAATCCACTTGATCGTGCAGCCGGCATCTCTTCTGTCTTCTTTCTTTGCTTTGTGCAGGAACAGGACCTGTGGTGACGTCACTCCGGTCATCACATGGTCCATCACCATGGTAAAAGATCATGTGATGACCGGAGTGACGTCACCACAGGTCCTGTTCCTCCACACAGCACAGAAGACAGACAGAAGAGATGCAGGCTGCGCGATCAAGTGGATTAACGTGAGTTAAATTATTATTTTTTAACCCCTCCAGCGCTATTTTACTATGTATTCAGAATGCTATTATTCTCCCTTATAACCATGTTATAAGGGAAAATAATAATGATCGGTTCTTCATCCCGATCGTCTCCTAGCGACCGTGCGTGAAAATCGCACCGCATCAGCACTTGCTTGCGATTGTCACGCAACCCCATTCATTTCTATGGGGCCCGTGTTAGGTGAAAAACGCACAAAATAGAGCATGCTGCGATTTTCACGCAACGCACAAGTGATGCGTAAAAATCCCCGTTCATGTGAACAGCTCCATAGAAATGAATGGGTCGGTATTCAGTGCGGTATTCAGTATCCACGTGGAATACTCGCCCGTGTGAAAGGGGCCTAAAAGTTTTAAGTTGAGTTGTAAATAAGTGTCTTTGTATTGGCCATAACAACAGATCATTGGTTTCATTTTCAAATCTGCTTTTGAGAGAATGAAATCTGAATTCTGATTACTTGTTCTGAGCAGTACTGACATTTTTAAAAAAATTAAAATTACCCACATATGAACCCCATTTTGCTGGGCAACAAGGTCCTCTTTAAACGGCAGTGTTAGTACTACAGCATACAAGGGCATTTTAGACAATTGTGCATTCCCACATTTTAGGCTGGATTCACAGCAACGGTTGTAAATGGCAGGTTTAACCTTCAGTATAAATTGATTTTGAGTTTGTGCAGCTTTCTGAAGTCTCATCCACTTTCTTCGTATGTTCATCTCACAATTCCACTGAAGACAGTCTACTGGCTTTACACCATGTGTATCTGCACCCTAACACTTCTTAAGAACTCTAGTCATGTCCATTTTCTTCTATGGAGTTTTTTCATTTATGTGCATTTATTTACTTCTGTTTGTACAGATTTTGTCTTGTTGAGAATACTTTTGCTTCAGATAGATTGAAATAAAATATGAAATCACAAGTGGAAAAAACAGCTCAGCACCAGCACTGGGTAAAGACAGGGATCGGATCATTCAGAATAGTAAACTAGTGGATGTCAATAAAATCTTCAGTTTTATTTAAAGGGTTTATTCCCTCCCCCTCCATGTGCCAGGCCCCTCACAGGTAATATCCTAGCGCCGCTCCTGGTCCCCCGCACCGACGCTGCTGCTTCTCCCTGCACACGGGGAGGGGGGGGGAAGGGAAGCAGCCAATGGCAGGTGGGGACTGGACGAGCCACCCTATGATCGCGGGTGCGGATCAGGAGCAGCATCGGGAGCTGGGTAAGTATATTACCTCTGAGGGGCCCGGCACAAGGGAGGGATGTTTCAGAAATCGGATGGCACAGAAGAGTGCCCCTAGTCGTAGCACATAAACACTAAAGTGGAGTTTTCACTATATTGCATTATCCTGTTTGGAGGATTTGATTGCATCCACTGATGCGTTAAAGGAAATCTGTCACCAGGATAATTTATATTGAAGTAATGCCATGGTCTAATAGCATTTAGTACCTTATTTCTAGATGTGCCTTTGTTTCAGCAATAGATGTTTTCCATCTTCTGAAAATTGTTGTTTTATTTGGTATGCAAATGAGCTGGTAAGGTGCCCGGAGGGGCGTCACTCTTGCAGGAAACTTACAAATTGACCCACTTAGTAGGTGATGGGCATATCAATTAATAACTTTATTAAGTGTTTTTGCATGGCAAGACCACTTACTGTTATCTCGCATATATGTTCTTATTACCACCCTAACTCCTCCCACAATTTTTACACTACATATACCGAAACATGCGGATTGTTCCCGATTATTGTGCTATTACTTTGTGGGACGTTTCGCCGAATGGTTCACGAAATATCAGCCTTTTTTGTGGCAAAATTGGTCCCATAAGGAATGAATGGCGGAATGTTCAAAACTAGAGAGGGAGCTGACAAAAGCTAGAGTGTGAGCTGAAAAATCAGGACATGATTTCTAAACTGCCACCACTCCCTCCTTTTCAAGCCCACCTACACAAATCGGCTGTTAATGTTTTTATAAATGTAAGTTTTAATGTAACTGTGAAGCACTTTGGGCAACAACATTGCAATTAAATGTGCTATATAAATAAATAAAAGTTGAAATGCATTTCTCACTCTATCAAGCTTGCTATGTGCACTTTTTAAATTTGATCAATCAATTGGTTAGTGTAATGTTTACTATCTTTACTCCAAACACTCCACACAGTTACTCTGCCCAGTCCATAAAGTTACTCTGCCCAGTCCATAAAGTTACTCTGCCCAGTCCAACCTTTCCACAATTACTCCAGCCACTCCAACCACACAACAGTTACTCAAGCCACTCTGGTTGTAGACTACTGGTGAAGGCAAGAACACGTCACACAATTTCCCCAGAAATTGTAGCTTTTCTAGTTTTCATATAGTCATAACCTATCAATTATAAATTAACTTTTATTATATTTCATTTATTAACATCCTAATAGAAATATATTGGTAATGTTTACAGTGGGGCACACAGTATTATCGGTACCAATGCAGGAATTGAATGTCTACTGCTTAGCTTCTCAGCATTGACACCAGATCTTCCTATTAATGGTTGGGCTGGCGTGTTGTGCGCACAGACCAGCTCTACTCGTCAAAGTTTTGTAAGTACGTACTAGCTATTTTCTACCTAACTGTGTTCCCACTGTTAAACGCAAAAAACTTGCTAAACGCTGCCCCCCAACATGTTTCGGCGGAAAACCGGCATCCTCAGGTGAACCGGGTTATACACCAGGTTGTGATGTAGGTGGACACATTGTGGCAGGAGGCGTGCCTGGGCTCCTTCCTGCAAGAAGAAGTTACTTTGCCCAAAACCCCTGAGGACACCAGGTTAGCTGGTGAAACATGTCGGGGGTGGCAGTGTTCGAGATTTTAGACAGCTAGTGCCTCCGGTGCGCTAAAATGACTCGCTAAATCCCTGTGTTTGCTACACTGTGAACGCAACAGTGTTGGAAACAGATAACTACAAAGTATCCACAGATCCATATCCATCTGATATTTTTAAACAATTTTATTTATTTTAGTAGACATTTTAATAGTGAGCAAATAAAGTTGTTATGTTTTAAGATTGAATAAGTGGCACATGGTAGAAGAGAGGCTTTGTTGGTCTTATGGACCATTTGTAAATAAACTATGTTGAATAGGTGCCTTTCCATGCGCTTTGGGGCAGTAATAGATTAACATTCCTGAAAGAATGATGCCCCTCTGGGCACCTTACTGGCTCATTTGCATACCAAATAAACTGGATTTTCAGAGGATAAAAAAACATCTATTGCTGGAGCAAAAGCACATCTGGAAATAAGGTACGAAGTGCTATTATGCTATGGCTTTACTTCAATAGCTATTATCCTGGTGACAGATTCCCTTTAATTTTCTGTTTAGAAACAAAATGTGAGTTTGGCCACTAAGTGGCGCTGTTTTGTTTGTAGATGAGATGGTTGCTTGTAAGAGACGGAATGACCATGAGTCTGCTATTAATTCTAATTTATTAGCAAACTATCCTAAATCTAATCCGGTCTTAAAACTAAAATAAAAGCAACTATGGTGAGTCCTCTGTTTTTGATTACAGTCCTCTGACCATAAATCAGCACATCTTGTAGAATACCATGAAAGTCGCACAATTTGTTCATCTTGTTATCCCATCATAGTTGCAGGTTATCATGCATGCGTGCGCCCAGGTATTCGCAGCTCAATGTCGCAGTCAGTAAAACTCGCTCTTCTTACTTATTACTGTTTTGAGGTAGTAAGTACCTTTTGTGGGGAATTCGTATAAGGTTGCAACATATTGGAACAGATTTACTGATCCCAAAGATGCCGTACACTTAAAGGCAGAATACACTTCTGTATTCGGCGCAGTGAGTGAAAGCCACGGTCCTGGTGCCGACTTCCTCACTGTGACGTAGTCAGCGCAGACGCAGTGAGGAAGCCGGGAGCGCGGGCTTTCCTCAACGGTGCGTGGAACTTGGACATCAATCAAGAGGAGCCGGGTGGGTAGAACGGAGGACCTGGGCGGGATAAAGGGTGAGTAGACGGAGCCTCTAGGTGCTGAATCTACGCCCACATAGCACCTAGAATCTCATTGGCATATTATAAATGTGTATTTTAGCAAAACGGCTGCAGGGAGAAATGTAAGAAACGCACTGTTATGTAGTGCTGACATTAGCACATTGCTAATTTCAGTCAGCTATGTAACAGTAATTCTACGTAACAGTAATTCTAAGCAATTATTCCTGCACTGATGATGTTATTTTTATTTTTTTGATCTCTGTATTCAGAATGCATGACATCAGATTCACAAGAGATTCCAAAGAAGTTGTTGCACTGCATTTGCCTTCATGGTTCATGTGTGATTATTGTGCAGAATAAATTCTAGTGGACTGCTAGCCTAAAGAGAGAGCGTCAAGAATGAGAGAGAACAAAGAGGAAAAAATATATAATTTCAATATTGGGACTTTCACAGAAAAAAAGCACAATTTATAGGCCAGAGTTATGTCAATAGGACATTTTATTCTGCTGGGCGCAACTTCCAGGCCCTGTAGCAGTTGTTACTCAGAGGTGAGGGGAAGGGTTGTGAATCAGCACTTTAGAGTGTGTGGGATGACGTTTGGGGCCATTGCGGGATCATTGCCCAGCAGAATAAAAGTTCCTATTCACACTGCTGCTTATAATAAGGGCTGATAAAGGTATTTTGCTCTGATCTCCATGGCCCCTAAACTAGTGTCGTCAGCAGTTTTTCAGGAAAAAAAACTTCTGAAGGATTCCTTATAAAAAATAAAAAAAAATGGAGAAAAGTTTTCCCTAGCAATCTCCATGAATTCTCATGAGTGATAGTGAATGGAGTAACCAAAGTCACTGTGTAGGCCTAGCTCAATATGCTGATACAGATTTGTACATAGAAGGCATGTAATAGGGGTATTTAGAGGGCTCTTTTACATACCAAATGTATGTTTTTGATTAAATAGCTGGGTTTATGCATCATGTTCAGTGTTAAAGGCTTTGTGTGTGCTTATTGGATGGGTCTTAAATCAAAAATCTGCCAACCTGTTATAACAAAGCTCATTTGTGCTCGTCAGCAGGACACTCTACAGAAGACCGAAGCTTTGGGACTTTGCCTGTTTATTGCCTCTGTCAACTTTGATGACATGACCTTCACGTTTACTGAACTTCTAAGGGCTTTAAATATAAGGTAAACGTTCATTTTCTTGTTTCTTATATTTATCACACTTCTGTTATTGTAGTATTGATATATATGAGTGCAGTAGACTCACGATAAAATGTGAACCTGCTGGACGTACGTTGGCATTGCAGTATACCTAGTGTCCTGATACTCGGCAGTTCACTCAGGAATTAGAGCAACAAATACACTGTTTCAAATACAGAGGTCCCTCAAGTTACAATATTGGTTCCAGGACAACCATTTCATGTTGAGTAATTGGTTCCAAAGCCCCAAAATGTCATCAAAGATTAGAAAAAAAATGAAGATTTTAGAAAAATAAGCAGATAACTAAGGCTACTTTCACACTAGCGTTTTTGCAGATCCGTAATAGATCTGCAAAAACGCTTCTGTTACAACAATACAACCGCATGCATCCGTCATGAACGGATCCGGTTCTATTATGTCTTCTATAGCTATTACGGATCCGTCTTGAACATCATCGAAAAGTCAAAGGGGGACGGATCCGCTTTCTATCGTCTGACTCTATCGTTTGGCTCAATTTTGTCAAGCGGCAGCAGTTTTGGTGTCCGCCTCCAGAGTGGAATGGTGACTGATCGGAAGCAAACTGATGCGTTCTGAGCGGATCCTTTTCCATTCAGAATGCGTTAGGGCAAAACTGATCCGTTTGGACCGCTTGTGAGAGTCCTGAACGGATCTCACAAACGGAGCCAAAACGCCAGTGTGAAAGTAGACTGAGACAGCTAAAGCGAGTCCTTACATATAACAGTAACTAGCAACTAATCCACCCAATCAAGGCCACTGGTAAATAGATGGATCTGAGGCTTTGTATGTTGTCTGGTTTCAGCTTTCGATGGGTCAGAAAAGACCATTGTATGTTGAAAATATTGTATCCTGAGGCCTTTGTATCCTGAGGGAGCACTGTACAGGAAACTGCATTGTTAAAATAGTACATATATTGCAGATTTTTTAGTTAACAATGATAAAGTGCTTGGTGTTGGAGTTAACAGCACAGTTAATTTTGTGGAGCGGTTTGTAAGGCAGTATTCCAACAACAGCAAATGTTATTTAAAGGGTTTACCCCATGAAAAAGTATTGTTATAATATGCATGCAATCATAATATTGTTAGGCTTATGTACATTCCATTTTAATCTTTGGTAGCGCCCCCTGTGGTCCACCACCTCAGTTCAATAGCTTACCTGCTCACTCCCTCCTCTGTGCTAGCATAGTGATCTCTTTAGTCAGGGCTGATTCACATGACCGTAAAACACGGATCCACAAAAAAAAAAAATAATGACATCCGTGTGAGATCTGTGTTGCATCTGTTTTTTTGCGGATTTATTGTAACAATGCCTGTCCTTGTCTTCAAAGTGGACAAGAATAGGACATGTTCTATTTTTTTTTTGCAGAACGGACATACAGACATTTAGCTTTTTTTTTTTTTTTTTTAATTCCGTAGACCTGTTAAAAAAAGGAAGAAAAATAAGTTTGTTTGCATGAGCCCTAAAGCAGGTTTAGTACCCCAGACATCCTTCTACTGCCTTCTCTCCCTTCAAATGGGGAAGAGAATTTGGAAAGGGTGGAGTGGAGGAGGCATTACTTGACATAGTGCTATGGTGAAATCTCTAGGGCAGTGAATGAGGGATAATTTTCTATGCAGGGGATGAAGGGGTAATTCCTCCAAGTAAAGAGAGAGAGAGAGAGAGGGTGAAAATTACACTGGAAAGCAGAACCGATTTGTATGACGGCAAGCAGAGATGTTGAAAAACATTGGAATTGATACAGAAACTAACTGTTTGAAACTTTGTTGAGTGTATTGCTCTCTAAGTATTCTGTATGGGAGACTTGGGCCTCTTTTCCATTTGCGTTCCGTATACGGACCATATATGAAACTATTCCTTTTAATGGATCCGCAAAAAAAACGGAAGGTACTCATATGCCTTCCGTTTCTATATTTGTTTGTCCGTTCCGTTCAAAGATGGAACATGTCCTATTATTGTTCGCATAACTGACAAGGATAGTACCGTTCTATCAGCGGCCAGCTGTTCCGTTCCTCAAAAAACGGAATGCACACAGGACATCATCCGTATTTTTTGCGGATCCTCTTTTTGTGGACCGCAAAATACTGAAAAAGCCATACAGTCGTGTGCAAGAGGCCTTTTCAGCTCCCATTGGTTTTATCTACTAGTTATGTCAGCGCTGTCGTCTGTGTCTTGCAATTATGGTGCCAGGAAGGGAGAACTGTGCAGCAATGAACAGTCACATAATTCTCTTTCTGATCAAACAAAGGGCTTGACATTGATGGCATATCTTAGTGATATGTCATCAGTGTCCCAGATGGGAATACTCCTTTAATAGTCAAACCAGAGAGTGTGGATTCTGTTCATCGACTAAGGGATGGCAGACATCTAACCCCTAGGGTGTTATTCAGCACTCTCACAGGAGACAGGACAGAAGAGACAAGCCAGAGGTCAGAAGCCGGTATCAGATAGTAGCGTGGTACAGAGGATCAGACGGGTTCAGGCTCAGACAGGTCCAGTAGTTGATGCAGGCAAACGGCATGTTCTGTCAGGCTGGGTCAAACACAGAGTATCAGAACAGAACACCTTTGCTATTACTGATGGTAACTATCCGCTCGGGCAACTTCCTGGAAGAGGAAGCTGCTATTTGACCTAATAACCCTGCCCATGGGCTGTGCTGGGAAGCAGAAAGCACACACCCCCGGAAGCATAAATGACAGGGACCGGGGAGTGCGCCCCTATGGAACCCCAGCATGGGAGGGAGCACGGAGGGAGCATGGTCGGAGGATGCGTTTGGCATACACGCGCCTGCCATATCTGGGGGAGACAGCAGCAAGGCAGGGGATGCTGGAGATGACAGGTGAGACAGCGTGAGTTATGGCAGAAGGCCTAGGCCTAACACCAAGTTGTGCTCCAACTATATTTGAGACAACAATACAGAATCTAGAATAAAATAGGTACATTTGCAGGAGGACTTTTTTCAAATGTAATTTTTTTTTTTGCTAAAAAGTTTTATAATAGCTTTATAACAAAAACAAACGCTGCATTTCTTGCAGACATTACTCTGACGTTCAGTTTCTACTTGCAGTGTCAGCAAATGTTTTGGCCTTCTGAATCAAATTGATATGAACATGGATAATCTGAGCACCAAAGTTGACAATGCAGTCTCAAAGCTTAAGAAAAAATTTGAAACAACATGCCACTTGTACCAAAAGTTCCAGAGGTAAATGTTACACAATTATGTTAAATTTTACATAGAAATGGGAAAATATTTTGCCTCACGTTTGTTTTAATGTCTTTTAGGTTTCTAAATCGCATTATTGCCTTGTTGCTTTTTCTGACTACATGACTACAGTTGATTTATTATACTATGCTAAAGATTCAAATGTCTGTATAATGTGTGTTGGTTTGTAATAATAATTAATGCCGGATCCGGCCCCAGGTGTTCTGGAAAACTGAGTCGGTTTTGCGGTCTGTGCATGCACAGACCTTTAAAAATGTGAAAAAGGTAAATACTGGATCCTTTTTTTCGGATGACAACCGGAAAGACTGATCCGGTATTGCAATGCATTTGTGAGACGGATCCAGATCCGTCTACAAATGGTATCTGCTTGCATACAGATTGCTGGATCCGGCAGGCAGTTCTGCCGACGGAATTGCCTGCCGTAATCCAACAACACAAGTGTGAAAGTACCCTTAGGCCTCATTCACATGGCAGATTTTGTGCAAAGATTTCTGCATAAAAAACAAGGTAGTATTTCCACACTGTTTTCCCAACCGTGGCAAAAAAAAAAGGGTATCTCTTTTCTTAATGCAGTTATTGCTCGCAGATTTCTCCTATTGAATGGGGCCAGATCCATGGGCAGACCTGCTACATTCAAAGTGTTAAAATACATTGTATTTTTCCAGGGAAAAATTCTGCCATGTGAAGCTAAACTTATTCTGTTAAAGGGAGCCTGTCACCTCTTTTTCACCAATATATCTAAGTGCACTGTACCACAGAAGATTGCAGACACATTCCAAGCATACTCCACGTCCAGTAAAAGCACTTTTATTCTGTTTTTTATTCTGCTGGAAAACAGAGGGGAGGGCTGCTTTAAATGCTCATATCTTAAGATTGGTTCCAGCTAGAAATATGGGCCTGGAAAGATGGCATTCTAACCTTTCAAACTATACTAGAATCACAGCATTATATCCACTATATTAGAAGATATAGCCGTTAGAAATAGTCAGGAGTGAAAGCTGTTTTTACTTTCAGCTGGGCACTTGGGAGCTGGTTTTTCAGCAGAATGAGGCTACATTCACACGTCAGTATTTTTCTATATCCCGAATTTCGGTCAGTTTTTTGCGGATCCGTTGTTCCTGAAAATGTTTCCGTATGTCATCTGTTTTTTGCGGATCCGCAAAAAACGGAAACCTGTATAAATTTCAATAAGCAAATAAAGTTGTTTGGATTTCTTTGAATTTTTTTTTTATTTTTTTTAAAGTTTCTGTTTGCAGGATTTAATTTCCAGGAACGGAATCCGCATAAAACGGATGACATACGTAATGACATACGAATGTCTTCCGTTTTTTGCGGATCCATTGACTTTGTATTGTACCAGGATCCAATTTTTGCGGAAAAGAATAGGACATGTTTTATATTTTTTCGGACATGCGGAACGGAACTACGGAAACGGACAGCACACATTGTGCTGTCAGATTTTTATTTTTTTCCAGGACCCATTGAAAATGAATGGGTCCAGATCTGGTCCTGATCTGTTCCGCAAAAAACGGAACAGATCAGGAAAGAAACAACGGATGTGTGAATGGACCCTAAAAGTGCTTTTCCTGGACATGGAATACAGACACATAGTACACACAGGCATGCTTGGAAAGCATTTGCAATTTTCTGTGGGGTGTTGTTGTTAGTTATATTGGTGAAAATGAGGTGACAGACTCCCATTAACCCCTTCCGGACATATGGCGGCAGGTGCGTTTCCGCATTTTGACGTACTATTAGGTCATGATGATCGGGCAGGCACCGAAGCAGTGCACGCCCGATCACTGCAGGCGCCGTGATCAGCGCTGACCGTGGCATAGAAGGGATTTGCGGCGGGTGAGGGAGCCCATCGGGTCCCTGCGCTGCTGTGGTGGGGACCCGATGGGTGAGAAGGCAGCCCTTTTTTTTTTTCTCCTAAGATAAGCATGGTCCTCACTGGAGTGAAATTGCCACTTTTTTGCGACTTTTTAAATAGTCCCAATAGCAAATCTGTCTAGAGATTCACGCCCACTTTCAGAAAACTGGCGAGCATAGTGCAGAGCAGAAAAAAGTCGAAAATTTGTGCGCAGTTTTAGCGTTTGGGACTTTTTTGGGGACTTTTTCACTCCATTATTCTGACCTGAGCTAATGATAAATCTGGCCCAAACTGTTTAAAAGAAAAAAAAGCCATTTTTGTCACCTTACATCACAAAAATTGCAACACCAAGCGATGCCCCCCAAAATGGTACCAATAAAACTGTCACCTCATCCCGCAAAAAAAGTGCCCCTACATAAGACAATCGCCCCAAAAAACTATAGCTCTCAGAACATGGAGACACTAAAACATAATTATTTTTTTGTTTCAAAAATGCAATTATTGTGTTAAAGACAAATAAAAATAAAAAGTATACATATTAGGTATCGCTGCGTCCATAACAACCAGCTCTATAAAAATATCACATGACTTAACCCTCAGGTGAACACAGTATAAAAAAAACAAAAAAAAAACAGCCTTTTTTTGTCACCTTACATCACAAAAATTGCAACCCCGAACGATCAAAAAGGCATATGCCCCCCCCCCCCAATAGAACCAATCAAACCGTCATCTCATCCCGCAAAAAATGAGCCCCTACCTAAGACTATTGTTAAACAAATAAAAAAGCTGAGGCTCTCAGACTATGGAGACACTAAAATATCATTTTTTTTTATTTATTTTTTGTTTAAAAATGCTATTATTGTGTAAAACTTAAATAAGAAAAAGTATACATATAGGTATTGCCACGTCAGTAACGACCTGCTCTATAAAAATATCACATGACCTAACCCCTCAATTGAAAAAATAAAATAAAATAACTTTGCTAAAACAACCAATTTTTTGGGGTGATCTTGCCTCATAAAGTGTTATAATGAATGGTCAAAAAAAATCATATGTACCCAAAAAATGGTACCAATAAAAAAGTAAACTCTTCCTGCAAAAAATGAGCCCCTGCACACAAACTTTTTTCTTTTTTTCTTTTTTTAAATGCTTTATTATGTAAAACTGAAACAAACAAAGCAAATAAAACTGTCAACTTATCCCCTAGTTTCCAAAATGGGGTCACTTTTTGGAGTTTCTACTGTAGGGGTGCATCAGGGGGGCTTCAAATGGGACATGGTGTCTAAAAACCAGTCCAGCAAAATCTGCCTCCAAAAACCAAGTGGCAGTCCTTTATTTCTGCGCCCTGCCGTTCGCCCTTACATCAGTTTACGGCCACGTGGGATGTTTCTGTAAACCGCAGAATCTGGGTAATAAATATTGAGTTTTGTTTGGCTGTTAACCCTCGATGTGTTGAAGAAAAAAATTTATTAAAATGGAATATCTGCCAAAAATTTGACATTTTGAAATTTAATCTCCATTTTCCTTTAATTCTTGTGGAACACCTAAAGGGTTAACAAATTTGTAAAATCAGTTTTGAGTAACCTGAGGGGTGTAGTTTCTACAATGGGGTCATTTATGGGGGGTTTCCACTATGTAAGCCCCTCAAAGTGACTTCAGAACTGAACTGGTCCTTTAAAAAGTGGGTTTTGAAAATTTTCTTAAACATTTTAAGAATGAATTCTGAAATTCTAAGCCTTCTAACGTCCCTCAAATTTATGACTTGTGTCACGAGATAACTATCTCAGAATTGCTTGGATAAATAAAAGCGTTTCAAAGTTATTACCACATAAAGTGACACATGTCAGATTTGCAAAAAATGGCCTGGGAAGGAAGGTAAAACTGGCCAGGTGTAGAAGGGGTTTAATATTAAAAAGCTGTGGTAAATAGCAGCTGTGGCACCTAGGTGGCTGACACCCATCAGCACCTTGCAAATGCGATCGCTGGGTGCCAGTGCCTTCACATGGCACCAGTGGGTCTAGTGAAGCCCACGATATCTACAATCTGTAAATGTGTTAAAGATGCTCTTAATCAGAGCTGAAATGTTTTTCTGCTGCTCCAAATTAGTAGTTTAATCCTAGGATTTTGTGTGCACGGAAAGAGACCTGTTACCAGCAGGGTCAATTCAGTTCTCGGCTTTATTACACAGCACACTCCTATACATAGTGAGGAAGGGGAGGGGGAGGAGTACATTGTGTAATGTCCTCATTGGTCAGTAGTGGTACTACGTTTATCACAAATGACCCCTCCTGGGGGGGAGGGGGGGGGGGGGGGGTCTTCCAGGATGGGCCGAGACCCTCGTGCTGTTCTTTGTTATTATTTTTTTAAGCAACAGGGTATGGGAGCCATATTGATTTCTGAAGAATGATATACATATATGCACATCTCTATCAAATGCATAGCATAATAGATTGCCTGTCCGTTTTCTACAGTGCACTGCAGAAGTAGTACAGTGTATTATGTAAGTGGTATATGATCAGTTGATCAAAGTCACCTTGTGGGTCTGTTAAGTGATGAACTAAAATAAAGTTTTATTTAAAAAAATATAACTCGAACTAAACAAGAATAAAGAAAGTGTCAATTTTTTACTGAAAAGTTTTAAAGGGAACCTGTCAACAACTTTATGCTGCCCATACTAACTTCAGTATAAAGTAGAGACAGGTGAGTTGATTTCAGCGATCTGTCATTTATAAGTTAAAAGTAAGTGGTTACCGAGAACCAACTTCACAATCATTGCAGACTGGGCCTGGAAAAGAGTCCCGGCCGCCTGAGGAGTCCTGGTTATTCATGAATTCCTGCCCACCTGCTGAGGACTGACAGTCTTCTACCTTGGTTTCTCCCTTTCTCTGTAGGAGAGAACTGCCAATCATCAGCAGATGGACGAGAGAGCAGGAGATTATGGATAACCATGACTCTTCAGTAGATTTGACTCTTTAAAATAAAATACCTGTACTGTGTATTTGGTATCTCTTTAATCATACTGACCCAGAGACTAAACTAAAGTTGTCATGCTAACTGAATTGCCAGCACAGCAAGATTGCCTTCTCCTCGCCTAGCTCAGCATGATTGACCAGTTTACTCTATACTAAATAATGAAAGAATTGTTAAAAGTATGATTTCTTTAAAATAACACCTCCTAGAATAAGACGGGACACCAATCGCTAAATCATGCTGCCCATGGTTCCCTTCAACAAAGCAACCTAACTGATTTAGACAATGTTCACGCACAGGCTTCTTTTGGGCAATGCTATCTGTGGGTGAATGGCATCACAGATTAATATTTTTTTCTTTCTTTTAGTACATGCATGGTGTTTTTTGTGACTCTGCGTGTCTCTAAGTCTACTTTCACACTAGTGTTTTGGCTTTCCGTTTGTGAGATCCGTTCAGGGCTCTCACAAGCGGTCCAAAACGGATCAGTTTTGCACTAATGCATTCTGAATGGAAAAGGATCCACTCAGAACGCATCAGTCTGCATTCTGCTCTGGAGGCGGACACCAAAACTCTGCCTGCAGTGTTTTGGAGTCCGTTTGACGAAACTGAGCCAAACGGATCCTGACACACAATGTAAGTCAATGGGGATGGATCAGTTTTCTATGACACAATCTGGCACAATAGAAAACGGATCCGTCCTCTATTGACTTTCAGTGGTGTTCAAGACGTATCCGTCATGGCTATAGAAGACATAATGCAACCAGATCCTTTCATTATGGATGCATGCGGTTGTATTATTGTAACGGATCCGTTTTTGCAGATCCATGACGGATCCGCCTAAAACGCGAGTTTATAAGTAGCCTTTATTCAAAGAACAAAACCTCTGAAACACATTTAGAACCTATGTTTTTTAGTTTTTTTATTTGTCAACTTTTCTATTAAATGGGACAGGACCGGATAAGTGAAGAGATAGATGTCGTGATGACATTTGCCAAGATTTTTTATTTTTATTTTCTAAGTAGCATTGTCTGCACATTACAGCGTCACTGAGCAGATAATTACATGGGAAAGGCAGAGGTGTGTAATATATCTACTAAACTAAGTATTTGGCAAATGGTGTGATATGTTGTAGCATGTAGCAAGTAGAAGTAATAATTTTGCATCATTGTACAAAGAAAGCTAACTACAACCTTACAATTAATCGCCATTATTAAGACTGCATGACCGAGATAAAGGATAATCATATTAAAGGGGTTGTCTCACTTCAGCAAATGGCATTTATCATGTAGATAAAGTTAATACAAGCCACTTACTAATGTAGTGTGATTGTCCATATTGCCTCCTTTGCTGGCTGTTGGGCTGGGGCTACATGCCAATCTTGGTCACTATATATGTTGCCTGACTAAAGATTGCTGTGTAGTAGTGCAGAAATTGAACCACACAGGGTTGCAGCATGACTAGTAAGTAATTGTAAAAATAATGCAGTTTTTCAGATAAATAATTGCTGTTTGTTTTCTGTTTAGCACATTTGACAACATTTTTATGGAACAGACAAATAATCAGTAAGTATATTTTCATGTGTCATGTTCTTCATTATAATCCTGTTAGCTGAAGCCAAGCCGGCTAACATCGGCTGAATATAGCTTCTGTATTAAAGTGTAACTGTTGTTTCAGGTAATTTGGTGAGGTGTCAGATAGGTGTTACATGAGGACCTTCATTCCTATTGTTTTAATTGTTGACGTGTTTGCTGATATTGTTATTTATGACTCTGTTTGTACTTGAACCCCCTGATTGTAAAGCGCTGTGGAATATGTTGGCGGTATACAAATAAAGATTATTATTAGAACACTGGAATTAGTGATGTGTGAGGAGGACTATGACATAGTGGGAATAACGGAAACATGGCTGGATGTTAGCTGTGACTGGGCAGTTAATGTACAATGTTAGTCTGTTTAGAAAGGATCGTCAAAACCGGAGAGGGGGTCTGCCTTTATGTAAAGTCCTGTCTAAAGCCCACAGTCCGAGAATACATGAGTGAGGGACATGAACATGTGGAGTCACTGTGGGTAGAGATACATGGAGCTAAAAACAATAATAAATTACTAATAGGAGTTTACTATAAATCACCTAATATACCAGAGTCCACAGAAAATCTACTACTAAACGAGATAGACAAGGCAGCAAATCATAATGAGATGGTTATTATGGGGGATTTCAACTACCCAAAAATATACAAGTTTCAGTTCCCCAGTCTATCTCATAAAGGAAACAGGTTCTTGGCAATAACCAAAGACAATTACCTCTCCCAACTGGTTCAGGACCCGACTAGAGGGATGGCCATACTGGACTTAGTATTAACCAATAGGCCTGATAGAACAACAGACGTGCAGGTTGGGGGACACCTGGGAAATAGTGACCATAAAGTAATAACCTTCCAATTATCATTCAAAAGAGCGTTTCTACAGGGAGGAACAAAAATACCAAACTTCAAAAAAGCTAAATTTAGTCAACTAAGAGAGGCCATAGGCCTAACTAACTGGGACAAAGTCTTAAAAAATTAAAATACAGCCATAAAATGGGATATCTTTAAAAGCATCTTAAAATCTCATTGTGAGAGGTACATACCGTATGGGAATATAAGGTTAAGGAACAAAAAGAAACCAATGTGGATAACTAGAACTGTAAAGGCAATAAATGACAAAAAGAAAGCATATAAATCGCTAAAACAGGAGGGTAGCACGGAAGCACTGAAAAACTATAAGGAAAAAAATAGAACATGTAAAAAACAAATAAAAGCGGCCAAACTAGAGACCGAGAGATTAATCACCAAAGAGAGTAAAACTAACCCTAAAATGTTCTTCAATTTATATAAATGTTAAAAAGTATAAATCTGAAGGTGGTTGCCCTTTAAAGAGTAATGAGGGGGGAGTCGCAGAGAGTGCAATGTATTCACTGAGGAAAATAAACTGTCAGATGAAATGCTGAATGTAAAAATAAATTCCCCATTAAAAGTGTCCTTTAAAAGAGTAAAATAGACACATCGCCAGTACCAGATGGCATACACCCCTGTATCCTAAGGGAATTAAGTAATGTCATAGCTAGACCCTTATTTCTGGTATTTGCAGACTCTATACCAACAGGGAATGTCCCACAGGATTGGCGCATGGCAAATGTGGTGCTAATATTCCAAAAGGGTACAAAAACAGCCTGGAAACTATAGGCCGGTAAGTTTAACATCTGTTCTGGGTAAACTGTTTGAAGGTTTTCTGAGAGATGCTATATTAGAGCATCTCAACGGAAATAAGCAAATAATGCCATATTAGCATGGCTTCATGAGGGATCGGTCATGCCAAACTAATTTAATCAGTTTCTATGAGGAGGTAAGTTCTAGACTTGACAGCGTCGAATCAATGTTGTATATCTGGACTTCTCCAAAGCATTTGACACTGTACCACATAAAAGGTTATAAAATGAGAATGCTCGGACTGGGAGAAAACGTCTGTATGTGGGTAAGTAACTGGCTCAGTGATAGAAAACAGACGGTGGTTATTAACTGTACACACTCAGATTGGGTCACTGTCACTAGTGAGGTACCTCAAGGGTCAGTATTGGACCTTTATTCTCTTCAATATATTAATGATCTTGTAGAAGGCTTGCATAGTAAAATATAAATTTTTCCCTCCCCCACGACAGAACCTTAGAGAAATGGCTCCGCCCCAGGACAGGAAACCTGCAGCATAAAAAGAAACTAGATGTAGCCATTTCCAAGATCTCTAAAAAATCCTCACTGCCCTTTGAGGACATAGGATTCTTAAAGGACCCCTTAGATAAAAGAATAGATTCCTCCCTTAAGAATGCGTGGGAGTCTTCTGCGGCTGCTTTCAGGCCTAGTATAGCAGCCACTGTTGTTGCAAGGTCTATATCACTGTGGTTGGAGAGGCTAGAGGGGCAGATTAGGGAGAAATGCCCTAGGGAGCAGTTATTAGCTTCTATACCGACCTTCCAGAAAGCCGCAGTTTTATTGCGGATGCCGCGGTGGACTCGGTGAGGCTGGAAGCAAGAACCGCATCCCTTTCCAATTCTGCGCGACGTGCTTTGTGGCTTAAGAATTGGAAAGGGGGAGATTTGCCATCCAAGCTGAGGCTATGTAGCATTCCCTGTGATGGCCAGTTTCTTTTCGGGTCGGAACTTGACTCCTTACTCGAGAAAGCGGCAGATAGGAAGAAGTAGTTTCCCCAGGAATCTTTTACACAATTCAGGCAATATAAACGGCCCTTTCGGAACCCGACAAAGTTCCAGAATAAGAAGCAGACGGGGGACAGAGAGCAGGTAGCAAGGCCTAGATCAGGAAGTAAGGGTTTTTTGTTTGGATCAGGCACAGCCCGTGCGGGAAAACAAGGAAAGCAATGACGCCATGATCCCAGTAGGAGGAAGAGTAAAGTTCTTTCTTCCTGCTTGGGAAAAGATGGCAGGGAAATGGTTGATAGGTCTTCTGCGGGAGGGTTTAAGATTGGAGTTCTTGAGTTGTCCCGCAGAAAGATTTGTGATTTCGAGGTTTTCTCTCATCATGCTGCAAGAAATAAAAAAACTGATAAGCAAGAAGGTGTTGATTCCTGTCCCAGAGTCAGAGCTAGGGAAGGGGTTTTATTCCACCCTGTTTTTAGTGAAGAAACCGGATGGCTCGTACCGGACTATAATAAATCTCAGATATCTGAACAGATTCCTGAAGGCCAGAAAATTCAAAATGGAAACCATCAGGTCAGCGATATATCTTTTGTCTCCAGGCTGCCATATGGCGGTCCTGGATTTAAAAGATGCTTACCATCATATTCCGATTCATCCAGATCACCAGAGATTCTTCCGGGTGGCGGTGAGAACCGAGGTGGGACTTCTTCACTATCAGTTCCAGGCTCTTCCCTTTGGCCTCTCCATGGCACCTCGGGTCTTTACCAAGGTAGTGGCGGAGATGGCTTCCTTCATCAGAAGGGAGAACATCACGTTTTTACCTTACCTGGACGACTTTCTGGTGGTGGCCCAGTCTCGGGAGGAGTGTGCCAGGTCTCTGCATCGGGTTATGGAGGTTCTTCAGTCTTTGGGCTGGCTGTTGAATATCCAGAAGTCCAAGTTGGAGCCGTCAACGAGCCAGGTTTTTCTGGTTTTAAATTCCAGGCTGGAAAGAACTTTCCTCACAGAGGAGAAGGTAGCCGGGGTTCAGGGAGTAGTTCAGAGGGTTCAGTTAGAACAGACCCTGTCCATAAGAAAAGCTATGTCCCTGTAAGGAGTTCTAACTTCCTGCATGCCAGCAGTCCAGTGGGCTCAACGACACTCCCGCCAGTTACAGGGAGAGATCTTGACTGCCACAAGACGGGCAGGGGCATCCCTGGAGTCAGTGATAAGCTTATCAGGAGTGACTCTTTCATCCCTAGATTGGTGGAAGGAGGTGAAAAATCTGAACCAGGGACTTCCCTGGTCCTTTCCTGAACCGGTGGTTGTTACCACGGACGCCAGCCCCTAGGGTTGGGGGGCTCATGTGGAGGATCAGATCTTTCAGGGAGAGTGGTCCCAAGGTCAGAGACGGTTTTCGTCAAATCGAAAGGAGCTGAGGGCGGTTTTGCTGGCCTTGAGAGCAGTTCTTCCTATGATCCAGAACAGGCATGTGAGAGATGTCCGACAATCGGATAGTGGTCTCATATCTCAATCGTCAGGGAGGGACCAGGTCAGATTCTTTACTGAAGGAGACGAGATGGATTTTCGAAGAGATAGAAGGGAGAGTGCTTCAACTCTCGGCCATTCATATTAGAGGGGTCGAGAATTCTCGAGCGGACTTACTGAGTCGCCAGAGATTACGTCAGGGAGAGTGGTCTCTGAATCCAGAAATTTTCTCCCAGATAGTAAGATTATGGGGTTTGCCTTCAGTAGACATTTTCGCCACAAGAGAAAACAGAAAGGTACAGAATTTTTTCTCCCTCAGTCCAGAGTGGTGCCCATCTGAGGTGGACGCCTTCCTCCAGAAATGGGATTTTCCGCTAGGCTATGCCTTTCCCCCGCTTCAGTTGATTCCACTAGTAATAAGGAAGATCAGGTACGAAGGGGCAAGGGTAATCCTGATAGCCCCCTTCTAGCCGAAGAGGGCGTGGTTTTCCCTGTTGAGAGCAATGTCAGTTTCAGATCCGTGGATCCTGCCAGGAATTCCAAACCTATTATCTCAGGGTCCAGTGTTCCATCCGGAAGTAGGGTCTCTACATCTTTCGGCATGGAATTTGAGAGGTCATTTTTAGCTAGTCGGGGATTCTGTAAGGAGGTCATTTCCACTTTGATGAAAAGTAGGTAGGAGGTGACGAATGTTATTTATGCACGAGTATGGAGAAAGTTCCTGTCCTTTTATAGGCGCAGAAGGGGTTTCCTGGCCGTTAGATTTTTCTGTAGTTCAGGTGTTGGATTTTTTACAGAGGGGATTGTCCCTCGGGTTGGCAAAAAGTACGCTAAAAGTGCAGGTGTCAGCTTTATCGGTTCTGGGCAGAAGAAGTTTAGCCATGGACCCTTGGGTGGTTAGGTTTTTTAAGGCCGTGGATAGGATTACGCCAGTAGCAGGCCCTAGATTTCCTCCCTGGGACCTTAACTTAGTGCTTAACGCCCTTACCAGACATCCCTTAGAACCTTTAGCCTCTTGCTCGGTTAAAGTACTTTCCCTTAAGCTAGTTTTGCTGGTAGCCTTAACATCAGCCAGAAGGGTTGGGGAGATTCAGGCCCTCTCTATTAACCCCCCTTTTATGTCCATCAGAGAGGACAGAGTGGTTCTCAGACCAGATCCTGGTTTTATGCCGAAGGTTCCTTCTAGGATTAATAGGGCTCAGGATTTAGTTCTCCCAGCTTTCTTTTCAGAACCAAAAGATGACAGAGAGAAGGAGCTGCATTCCCTGGATGTCAGGAAGTGTATTTTGCAGTACCTGGAGGTGACTAAAGACTGGAGGAAGTCCTCTGCCTTATTTGTTCTGTTCGGTGGTGCTAGGAAAGGTAATACTGCCTCTAAGGCTTCTATTGCCCGGTGGATCAGAGAAGCTATATCCTTGGCGTATTCAGTATCCGGTGTGTCTCCCCCTATTTCTGTGAGGGCTCACTCCACGAGGGCGGTTTCCACTTCTTGGGCAGAGAGGGCCAGCGTGTCTATTGAACAGATCTGTCGGGCGGCCACCTGGTCTTCTCCGTCCACCTTTTATAAGCACTATAGGCTTCAGCTTGACTCTATTTCTGACCTTCTCTTTGGCACTAAAGTCTTGAGTTCTGTCACCCACCCTGAGGATGAGCTCTGAAATCTCTCTCTAAGGTGCTGTCGTGGGGGGAGGGGAAAAATGATGATTACACTTACCGGTAATCGGATTTTATTTTTATGTAAAACTTTAAACTAACGTAAGGGGGAGTCCCTCTCATGCTCTGGAAACTCACTGATGTGGGAGAGCGGCTCCACCTTTTTATGCTGCAGGTTTCCTGTCCTGGGGCGGAGCCATCTCTCTAAGGTGCTGTCGTGGGGTCAGGAAAATCCGATTTACCGGTAAGTGTAATCATCATTTTTTCGCAGATGACATTAAACTGTGTGAAGTAACACTGAAGAGGACAGTATACTGCTACAGAGGGATCTGGATAGATTGGAGGCTTGGGCAGATAAGTGACAGATGAGGTTTAACACTGACAAATGTAAAGTTATGCACATGGGAAGGCATACTGCAAGTCACCCGTACATACTAAATGATAAAACACTCGGTAACACTGACATGGAAAAGGATCTAGGAATTTTAATAAGCGGCAAACTAAGCTGCAAAAACCAGTGTCAGGCAGCTGCTGCTAAGGCCAATAAGATAATGGGTTGCATCAGAAGGGGCATAGATGCCCGTGATAAGAACATAGTCCTAATAATATTAGTTATACCACCACTTCAGGTATGTGTGCAGTGGTATCTAGTTACACCCAAATATAACAGATACATTTTGTAAACTGGGATTCCTAAAACATAACATTTACTAGGTCATTTAAAATAATGTTTCACACTGGGTGAGAGACGACAATAACAACAAACTACCTCCATTATATCAAATCATCTACTCTTGAATGAATGAAAAAGGGTGGATCTCACCTCATCTGAGCAGGATCCACGACTGTGGAGGAAGGTCCTGGCAGTTGGTGGTAGTACCTGGGACCGGTGTGACCAGGGTGCTTGTGTCGTGGTTGGCACCAAATACGCTCCTAAAACACCATATTATGGCTTTCCTACCTTCCTAGGGGTAAGGGGCTGTTCTTATAGCCTGCCTACCACACATGGAGCACCCGCCCCCACAGGGGCGACCCCACACCGAACCTTTCCCTCAGTATGGGTCTAGTGTTCTATATAGCCCTAATTACAATGCCCTACATGCCATGTTTCTGTCTTTCTTTCCAGACATCATCAGGGGACTTTGCACGTTTATTCAAGGGCAACTACAAATAAAAATTAGACACACTAAATACAGGTCACACATATTTCTGAGTACCGCATGTACAATAGCTTATCAACAGACTCAGTGTACTTACTAGAGATCAAGGTGGTTCTTGGCCTCGTATCATCAATCAGGATAGTGGGTAATTCTTATCCTCTCTGTAGCATGGGAAGTGTCCCATGTCAGTCAGTGTCTCACCACAAATGGCAGTGATTTGGGTGAGCACTGAATAGTTGTTAGCCACCTCCTTAAGTACCTCACCTCTCAGTGAGTGTACGCCCCCCATGATTACTTGCCTCACCTGTCCGAGTCCATCGGGATGCATGTTGCTACATGTGGAACGCACGCCGCTCGCAAGCCATGTTTTTTTTCTGGGGCACTGGTGTATAGTGGCTATGCACCATCATATCACGGATGCTTCTGCCATGTCTATACGTGATGCTGGGGCGCCCCTTTACGGCCTTACAAATGTCAGGATCCATTAAGAGCACATGCCTTATTAGCACATACAACGGTTATTCCTCTGCAATCAGAGACATCATATCTAAACATTGGCATGTGCTCTTAATGGATCCTGACATTTGTAAGGCCGTAAAGGGGCGCCCCAGCATCACGTATCGATGTGGCAGAAGCATCCGTGATATGATGGTGCATAGCCACTATACACCAGTGCCCCAGAAAAAAACATGGCTTGAGAGAGGCATTAGTGGCAACTTCAAATGATGTGTGGCGTGGCCCTTTATGACCAAAGCAAAGTCATTTAGGAGCAACAATACCGGTAAAACCTACATAGTTAAGGACATCATTAACTGCAGAAGCATGGGACTAATCTACAAAATCACATGTGAATGTGGAAAAGAATATGTCGGGAAGACGGGTAGGGAATTGAGGAGAAGAATAGGAGAGCATTTGAGCGATATAAGGAATGGCAGAGACACATTGGTGGCACGACATGTGAACACCGAACATGATGGCAGACCGGATTGCCTTTCCTTTATGGGGATTGAACAAATTAAGCCAGGAACGAGACGGGGCGATTTTGATAAGAGGATCCTGCAATGTGAGGCGAAATTAATCTTCTATCCGGTCTAAATGAACAACAGAATTACTGCAGCTTTTTATGATTTAAGTCGCAATAAAAGGAGAACTAAGAGGGATGCAGTCTGGCTAAGTCCCCCTTGGATCTCACGTGCTCTCATCTAAAATGATGAGCATATGGGATCTGATGGCGGACTTGGTTAGAATAATGACTGGGACAACTGGAGTAAATATGCCACATTATGCACTCCAGTAAATATACATCTGTTTCCATGGTCCAGCTATCAGCTGGCATCTTGAGTATTGTGGCGTGCGCTTGGCTGTCCTGCCAACTTTAAATCCGGAATGCGACGCAACGCTCAGACGCAGGCCCTGACCTCACTTCCGGTTAGCCCGCACCATGTGATTCTAGCTTCCGGTCCGTGGGACGCACGCGAGCGGCGTGCGTTCCACTTGTAGCAACATGCATCCCGATGGACTCGGACAGGTGAGGCAAGTAATCATGGGGGGCGTACACTCACTGAGAGGTGAGGTACTTAAGGAGGTGGCTAACAACTATTCAGTGCTCACCCAAATCACTGCCATTTGTGGTGAGACACTGACTGACATGGGACACTTCCCATGCTACAGAGAGGATAAGAATTACCCACTATCCTGATTGATGATACGAGGCTAAAACCACCTTGATCTCTAGTAAGTACACTGAGTCTGTTGATAAGCTATTGTACATGCGGTACTCAGAAATATATGTGACCTGTATTTAGTGTATGTCTGTAATTTTTATTTGTAGTTGCCCTTGAATAAATGTGCGAAGTCCCCTGATGATGTCTGGAAAGAAAGACAGAAACATGGCATGTAGGGCGTTGTAATTAGGGCTATATAGAACACTAGACCCATACTGAGGGAAAGGTTCGGTGTGGGGTCTCCCCTGTCGGGGCGGGTGCTCCTTGTGTGGTAGGCAGGCTATAAGAACAGCCCCTTACCCCTAGGAAGGTAGGAAAGCCATAATAGGGTGTATTAGGAGCGTATTTGGTGCCAACCACAACACAAGCACCCTGGTCACACCGGTCCCAGGTACTACCAACTGCCAGGACCTTCCTCCACAGTCGTGGATCCTGCTCAGATGAGGTGAGATCCACCCTTTTTCATTCATTCAAGAGTAGATGATTTGATATAATGGAGGTAGTTTGTTGTTATTGTCATCTCTCACCCAGTGTGAAACATTATTTTAAATGATCTAGTAAATGTTACGTTTTATGAATCCCAGTTTACAAAATTTATCTGTAAGAACATAGTCCTACCACTTTACAAATCGCTAGTCAGACCACACATGGAGTACTGTGTACAGTTCTGGGCTCCTGTAAACAAGGCAGACATAGCAGAGCTGGAGAGCGTCCAGAGGAGGGCAACTAAAGTAATAACTGGAGTGGGGCAACTACAGTACCTTGAAAGTTTATCAAAATTAGGGTTAGTCACTTTAAAAGACTATTGAGGGGGAGATCTAATTACTATGTATAAATATAATCAGGGGTCAGTACAGAGATCTATCCCATCAGCTATTTATCCCCAGGACTGTGACTGTGACGAGGGGACATCCTCTGCGTCTGGAGGAAAGAAGGTTTGTACACAAACATAGTAGAGGATTCTTTACGGTAAGAGCAGTGAGACTATGGAACGCTCTGCCTGAGGAGGTGGTGATGGTGAGTTCACTAAAAGAGTCTAAGAGGGGCCTGGATGTATTTCTGGAGCGTAATAATATTACAGGCTATAGCTACTAGAGAGGGGTTGTGATCCAGGGAGTTATTCTGATGCCTGATTGGAGTCGGGAAGGAATTTTTTATTCCCCCAAAGTGGGGAAAATTGGCTTCTACCTCACAGGTTTTTATTTATTTTTTCCTCTGGATCAACTTGCAGGATAACAGGCTGAACTGGATGGACTTTTTTTTCAGCCTTTATATACTTTGTCACTATTTCTGGCTACTGGGTGGAGACTAGCTGGAGTCATTTTCCCATAGATTACATATGGAGAAACTGGAGATCCTGCTTCCAATTCACTCTAGCAGAACGTCTTTCTGCCTTTTCCTATTTGCCACAGTTGATGCCGTCTCCTCCAACTCCCCACCCCTTTCCATAGACTTCTATGTAATCTGATCTAGGTGTTGTGTAGATTTTACACCATGTTAAAAGGGAAAAGAATAGCATTCTTAATTCAGTATGCTAAATAAAATGGTGATGGAGGGGTTAAAAAATAAAAAATGTAACTCTCCTTAATCCACTTGTTAAATTATTTATTTATTATTATTTTTATTTTTTTTAACACCTCCATCACTATTTTACTTAGCATTATGAATTAAGAATGCTATTTTTGTCCTATAACCATGTTATATGGGAAAATAATAATGATCGGGTCCCCATCCCGATAGTCTCCTAGCAACCATGCGTGAAAATTGCACCGCATCCGCACTTGCTTGCGATTTTCACGCAGCCCCATTCACTTCTATGGGGTCTGCGTTGTGTGAAAAACTCACAACATAGAGCGTGATGCGTGAAAATCACCGCTCATGTGCACAGCCCCATAGAAATGAATGGGTCTGGATTCAGTGCGGGTGCAATGCGTTCACCTCGCGCTTTGCACCAGCGCGGAAATCGCGCCCGTGTGAAAGAGGCCTTAATTTATGGGAAAAGATGAAAAAGCAGTTACACTCTAACCCCTTGCTAACATAGGTATGCCAAACCCCTGCACGTCTTCTAGTTTACTAACATTTAGCCCTTTAACTTGTAAATTGTCTCTTCTCTCTTTGGTTGTCGGGTGAATGTAAACTGTATACTTCGCAGACTCTGTATAATGTGTATTTTAATATAGCCTATGGTTAGTGCAATGTTCAAATATTGTTTTTTGTCATGCAGGACCACTGCAGATTCGAATAAGCTTTACATTATGAAAAGCTGTTGGATCACCTTCATTTTAGCTAAAGGTAAGAATTTTTGTAAAGGAAAGTGAAATGTGGAAGAAAATAAGAAAAAACGTTGAAACAGTACAGGTTAACAAGAAAATATGAACATAAATCTAAAGCTAAAAATATTCAAGGTGATCTTAAAAATGACATCATGTTATGTATGGTTACTGTTTGGACACCCTACAGTGTGTGGATTTTTTATTTAAATGTTTTAATTTTTTTTTAATTCTCATCCACTTCATTGCTATTGTACAATGTGGCAAATCTGCAGCACATCTGTCCCATGTGAACATAGCCTTAGGCCTCATTCACATTTCCGTGTCAGTGTCACGTCCTTGGGGGGGGGGGGGGGGAAAAATGGTACGTGTTTCATCCGTGAAGGATCCTTGGTTGGTCCGTTTGTCTGTTTTTGCCATCCGTGTGTCATTCGTAATTCACGGAAGTTGCTCAGCTGAAAATTCATTTCCAAAGAATCTCCAATTGGTCTTCAGTGAAAAACTGACACACCACGGATGTGTGTCAGTGATTTTCACGGACCCATATAATTCAGTGGGCGTGCTTGATCCGCATCACGGATCAAAATGGTGCATGTCCCTGTTTTTGTTTGTTTTTTGTTTTATTTTTTATTAACCCAGTCAGTAAAATAAATACTGAAATGTGAACAGACCCATTTAAATCAATGGGTATGTGTGTTGGCCTCTGAAAATGTGGACAGCACACATCAGTGAAAAACGGAAATGTAAACGAGTCATCATGCTGTGAGTTCCAGCCAGGTGGCAAGTCTGCCATCCTGTACTTGTGAATACAACGCTTTCAACGCATGGTTGGACAGGAATTCGCAGTATCCTATATCACCATGATACAGCGAGTTCTGCTGAGATGCGCTTCAGTCTGTCTGGGAAATGCAGCTGTGAAATGGACAGTGTTTCAAGGATCACATACAGCTTTGTGAAAGCAACCTTAACATGTGACATTTAACTCTTAGAATGCCGGAGGTTTTTTTGTTTTATTTTTTCTTCCCTATCTTCCTTGAGCCATAACTTTTTTTTATAGTTCTGTTCACATAGCTGTACGAGGGCTTATATTTTCCCCGGCACCTCCACAACAACATTGACAGGAGGGGGTCCCTGCCCCAGGACAGGAAACCACGCAGGAGCACATGATTTAAAAGGCCTCCTCCTCCCCCTTACCTATCCAGTCGTTGTTTCCTGTCCTCGGGATACATAGGAGCCGCTCCTGCAGTGCCAGGAAGGTTCTCATCTTGCTAAACCTGTTTTCGTTCCCCAGGCTGTGGGAGGGCTAATGCAGGGGACGTGTCTCCCGGGGATGCGCGTTCCTCCCTTTCCTGTCCCTCGGAGTAAGACCTGCGTGCAGGCATCCCCGGGCTCACGTTTTTTTCCCATGAGAAGAGGGAAATCGCTCTGACCTATGTCGTCACCAGGCGAGATTCTACTTGGGCAAGAAAATCTCGTGAGATTTTGGCGTACTTCCGGGAATAAGAGTGGGGCTGAGATGTCGGCTTTTGCAATGAAGCCTTCCATCCAGCTCATGCTCACCGCTTGCTGCCATGCTCGCTCCAGTAGAGGACGCCGCTAGAAAGCCTGGTGATCCCGCTGCCTTTGCCCTCAGCTCGATAAGCCTCATCCCCTGGGGGATGATTATGCTACCTGCTACTGTACAATCTAACCCTGTTGTTTAAATCGCTATTGGGGAATTATTGTTATGGGAAAAAATTCACTCTGGTGAGGTGGTAGCCCTAAGTGCAAATGTTGGGTTCATGGTCCTACTGCCCTTTATTTTCTCTTTTAGGGCACTGAGACCATGACTCCCAAGCCAGCAGGAAGCAGAAAATGTGCCATTTGCAAGAAATCCTTTACCTCAAAAAATAGAAAACCCTTGTGACAGAAATGCACAAAAAAGTTGTTTGAGGAGTCGCCCTCCCTCCTAGAGTCCATGAGAGCGATTATTAAGGAGGAGGTTAATACTGCTGTGGACTTAAAAATTGCGTCTCAATCTCCACGACCATCCACATCCCAGAGATCCTATACCTCTGAATTGCCTTTTGATCTTGATGAGGGAGTGTTGGTTTCTGAATCCAATTCGGCCTCTTCTGATGATTGCTCAGGCAGGCCCTTATTTCTCCCAGAAGAAACTGACGGTCTCCTAAAAACCATCCGTGCTACTATGCTCATAGAAGATGTTAAAGAGTCACATTCAATTCCAGACCATATGTTTCAGGGTCTGGAAGAAAGGCGTAGAAGGGCGTTCCCAATCCATAACAACATAAAATCTCTAATATCAAAGGAGTGGAAAGACCCGGAAAAAATAACGACGGTCACAAACGCTTTTAAAAGGAAATGCCCCTTTGAAGAGTCTGGAAATAATTTATGGGACAAAGCACCTAAAGTAGATGCATCGGTTGCCTGCATCTCCAGAAAATATTTTCTCCAGTTTGAAGATATGGGCCTTTTACAGGATCCCATGGATAAAAAAAAAAAATCTGAGTGTACTGAAAAAGGCTTGGGTAACTAACACGGCCATGCTACGCCCTAGTATTGCCTCTACCTGTACTGCCAGAACTCTCTCGATCTGGCTTAATCAGCTAGAAGAACACATTGCTGTGGGTACCCCTATGGAAGAAATCCTTGCATCCCTACCCATGTTAAAAAAAAAAAAAAAAAAAAAAAAAAAAAGCTTTAAACTTTCCGCTAGATCAGCTGCACTTTCAAACGCGGCCCGAAGAACAATTTGGCTTTGATCCTCGTCAGGGGACGCAGGCTCAAAAAGTCCCCCTGTGTTCCGTCCCCTGTGAAGGGGACAGATTATTTGGTTCTGGGTTAGATGACATCCTTGAAAAGGCGTCTGATAAAAATAAAGGATTCCCACTGGAAAATAGGTACTTTCATCAGAGACGATCCTTTCAGAACCAAAGAAAGGCCATAGTGGACCCCAAATAGAAAGAAGGCTCCAGAAAATGGCAATCTTCCAAAGGCAGGGGTAAAGGGTTCTTAACCCCGAAAGTTCTTCTCGCCCCACTCAATGACGCCAGAAGTCGGGTAAGAGGCAGGTTAACGGGCTTCATTCCTGCTTGGGAACAAATCCATGCCTCCCCTTGGGTAATAAACACCCTAAAGGAAGGATTAAAACTGGAGTTTTTATCCTCTCCGTTAAATCAGTTCACAATAAACACAAAGCTGTCTCCTCTACAAAAACAACTTTGTCTAGAGTCAGAAATCTCCTCCTTAATAGAAAAGAAGGTACTCCTTCCTGTCCCAAAAGATCAATACGGAAGGGGGTTCTATTCTCCAGTCTTTTTAGTACAAAAACCAAACGGGTCCTTTCGGTTGATAATAAATCTAAAATCCCTAAACAGGGTTTATTTATTTTTTTATATATAAAAAGTTCAAGATGAAAACCATAAAATCTATCGTAAATCAGCTCCCTCAAGATTGTTTAATGGCAACAATAGATTTACAGGACTCCTACTACCATGTTCCAATATATCCACCCCGTCAAAAATATTTACGAATTGCTGTTTTCATGGGAGAAAATTTATGCCACTTCCAATTTGTTCGGTCTCTCTTCAGCCCCCAAGAGTGTTTTCCCAAATCATGTCCGACGTCATACAACACCTACTTCTCCCAAAAGTTCTAATAATATCATATCTGGACGACTTCTTAATAGCATCTCGCTCAGAAGAACTCCTCAGACTCCTTCTCTCCCTGGTTTAGGACTGTTTCACCACCCTGGGGTGGATCATAAACTTAAAAAAAAAATCTGATCTATCCCCGGACAGAAGAAAGATCTTCCTTGGGGTTCTATTGTACTCTCATTTACTAATGTCCTTTCTACCCACAGAAAAGAGGACCAAGTTGTTACCGGAGATCTCCTGTTTCTGCAGTCTAAGGACTGCCTCTCTCAGGAACGTTATGACTATTCTGGGCCTTCTCACTTCCACGATCCCGTCAGTCAGATGGGCTCAAAGCCATACTCGAGTGATTCAGTCCTTCCTTCAATCCTCGTGGGACGGAACAATCTCTGCCCCTAAAAAAGATTTACATCCCAAATTCTGTAAAAAATAAAATAAAATCCCTCATGTGGTGGAAAGTAGGAAAAAACCTAAACACAGGAGTTTATTGGAGACAAAAATATGAAATGATAATCACCACAGATGCCAGCGGATCAGGATGGGGAGGCCATGCAAATGGGAAGATAGTACAGGGAAGATGGGGCCCGGATATGTTAAAAGCATCTTCAAAACTAAAAAAGCTTACGGCCACTTACAAAGTCATCACTTATCTACACACACCCTCATCCTCAAAACAAGTAAAAGTGTTATCGGACAACACCACAGCGGTTGCTTACCTCAACAGGCAGGGCGGAACAAGAAGCCGCTCCCTAGCACCCTTAGCTCGCAACATATTTGTCTGGGCGGAGAGAAATCTTCTGTCCTTATCTGTAGTCTATGTCGAGGGAGAACTAAATTTTGTAGCTGATTTCCTCAGTTTAACAACCTTGAAGGAAGGGGAATGGTCTTTAAATCCCCAGGTGTTCCGCACGCAACATCTGTGAAAAGTGGGGAAATCCGGACTTGGATTTGTTCACCACAGGGGACAACAGGCAGACCGAAAAATGTTGCTCCCTATCCCGGCAAGATCAGACACTTTGGATAGATGCCCTATCCCAGCCTTGGCCAAACACTCTTCTGTATGCATTCCCTCCTTTCATTCTAATACCAAGGAAGCTTATGAAAATAGAGGCGATACAGGCTTATGAAAATAGAGGCGATCCTCATTACACCATGTTGGCCAAGGAGGGCCTGGTTTCCCCTGCTCCTCAAACTATCTGCGGGGGTGTTTTGGACCTTGCCACAAATCCCAGACCTTCTCCATCAGGGTCTGATTTTATCATCCAGGACTTAAACAGCTCAACCTGACTGCCTGGAAGTTGAACGGTCAGTCTTAAAAAAGAAAGGATTGTCAGATGAGGTCATTTCCACTCTTATGCTAAGTTTTAAACCAATTGCCTCAAACATTTATTTAAGAACCTGGAAGGCCTTCCTGTCTTTCTCTACTTGAATTCTTACAATCGGGTTTAAATAAAGATCTTCGACCCGCCACTCTAAAAGTGCAAATATCTGCCCTCAGCGCCTTCTTGGATAACAAAAAGTTGGCTGACTCACCCCTTATTAAGCGCTTCATTAAAGGGGCCACAAGAAAGTTACCAACTGTCCGTTCTGTAATCCCACCATGGGATCTAAACTTGGTCCTCTCAGTATTGATTGAGCATCTGTTCGAACCAGTGGACAAAATTTCCTTGAAGCTACTAACCTACAAAACTGTATTTTTAGTGACATTAACCACCGCAAGAAGGATTGGGGAAATACAAGCTTTTTCCTGTAGGTCACCTAACCTAACTATACTGGACGACCGTATAATCCTCAGGCATTGCCCTTCGTTCCTTCCAGAAGTGGTCTCTAGATTTCACTGTGATCAGGAAGTCTCGTTGCCTTCATTTTGTCCAAACCCAACTACCGAAAAAGAGAAGAGCTTCCACAACCTGGATGTTAGAAGGACTTCAGACTCACGGTCAATTATTTCTTCAGTATCAACGTGCCAACAAGGACAACGGGGCCAGCAAGTCATCTACAGTATATCAAGATGGATTAGAAAGGTAATTGCAACAACTTATATTAAAAGATCTCCTTCCTCCTACAGGAATAAGAGCTCACTCTACAAAGGCCGTGTCATCCTCTTGGGCAGAGTTGGCCTCTGTCTCCTTAGACCAGATCTGCAAAGCGGCCACGTGGGCAAGCCCTATGACCTTCTACAACCATTATAGACTTGATGTTCCAAAAAATCCAGACTTATACTTTTGGTCATACAATTCTTGCTACTGTTGTCCCCCCTTGTGGCTTACTCTGTTAATCCTCCTGTCAGTGCCGTTGTGGAGGTTCCGGGGAAAAGTAGAAATTACTCTTACCGGTAATTGGTTTTTCCAATAACCTCCACAATGGCACAGAATTTTTTCCCTCCCTTGTGGATTTATATTATGTGATGTTATGCTTATATTATGTTATCCTTTTTTGTCAAGTGATGTAATTTGATAAAATGTTTTTCTTTTTTGCATCACTTCCGAGTACTCTTACTGACTGGATAGGTAAGGGGGAGGAGGCCTTTTAAATTATGTGCTCCTGCGTTGTTTCCTGTCCTGGGGGCGGGGACAGCCTCCTGTCAGTGCCGTTGTGGAGGTTATTGGAAAAACTAATTACCAGTAAGGGTAATTTCTACTTTTTGCTGAACAAGTTATATTTTCTAATGCCACCATTAATTATGGCATACAATGTATCTAAAATTCCAAATGGGGTGGAATTGGGGAAAAAAAAGCAATTTCTCTACCGTTTTACGGGTTTTTGCTCCCACAGAGTTCCGTTTGTGGCAAAAATGGGTCAGTATGATTACAACGATATCCCATATGTATTGTTGTTGTTTTTTTTGTTCGTTTTTTTCTAAATAGTGTAAAAATAAATTTAAACTTGTAAATAAAAAAATTATTTATTTTTTTTCAATCAACATATTCTGACCCCCCATAACTTTATATATCCAAAAAAATAAGTTACTGAGCTGTGTGGGGGCTCATTTTTGTGGGACAATCTTTATGGCTACCATTTTGGAGTGTTTGTGACTCTTTGATTTTGATCACAATTTATAACTTTTTTTGGTGGGTAAGAGAAGCAATAAAAAAAAAATGGCAACTTGGCCATTTTGACCCTTTTTTCCATGGCACCATCGCCATATTGGAAAAATATTTTAATAGTACGAGCGTTTTCCGTTGTGGAAATACCCATGATATTTAAGTACCAGTATATTTTTATTATACGGAAAGGAAGGTGACTTAAACTTTTTATATATATATATATATATATATATATATATATATATATAATATATATATATATATATATATATATATATATATATATATATATATATTTTTTTTTATTTTTTTTTACTTTTTTGTGAGGGTTTTGAAGCTCGTATTTGAGTGTACAAAATCCATTTTTCTTTTTATTCTGAACAATCATGGATTTTTTTTTAAAATGCATTTATTACCAACTATTGCTAATTTTTTATGTTGGCCTGTCACTTGGTGGCCAAAATAAGAATTGCAACTTCAATGTCCTCAGCTTCTTCAGCGAGGCTGTGTATTGAAATCAGTTTCCAGCATCCTCACTGGCCGCAGAGGATCATGGCATCTAAAGGCTTTAATTACTGCGATTGGCATTGTCAGTCGCGGTATTTAGCCGTGGGTTTGAAACGGCGGGGCCCGCAGGCCATGAAGCCCGCTATATGTGCGAAAGGGTTAAAGAGAACTAGTCACTTTTCCATACCTGTTTATTCTATATGAGAATAAGGGCCAACAGGGAGGCTGACCATCAATGGAAATCAGGATGAGCTGCCAGATCTGTTGCACAGTGGCTGGGAACCAGCAGGCCCTATTGACTTCCAGATGGTCAGAGGTGTACTACGAGGTCAGAGGTGTACTATGGCCTGTCAGCAGCTCTAAAAACAATCATGTGACGTATGTTCTTTCAAACAGAAGTCACGGGGGAAGGGGGATTTTTTTTTATCAGGAGTTTGGGCCAAATGTATTTAATGTCATTCAGTGTTTGATAACTTTGTATCTTTAAGTTATTTACTCCATTTTCTATGCCACCCCCTACTGGAGTAAGATTGAGAAAATGTTGGCAACTTTCTAAAAAGCCTCACTTGATAGATGTGGTGTGAAACGAATTACAATGCTAACCACACCCACTTCCCCGCCTATTTTTCTAAAGTGGAGGGAGTGGTGTAAAAATGCTTGTCACAAAAGTTTCTACACAAATAAGCCCAAAAGGTTGCAAAACCCTATTTTATGGCCTTTTGAAGTCTGAATTCTTTAGTGCAGGGCTTGGTAAATTCTCCCTACAGACTGCATTGCTTCTTTTTCAGAGGGATGATATTATAATGGTTGGGACTACATAGATCCATGAAGTGTTTTCTTTTTAGCCACTAGTTAGGTCTCTTTGGATTCTTTAGTGGGTGTAATTGTAGCTGCTGGTGTAAAGGCCCCTTCACATTGCTCAACTGAGCAGACGACTGTCGGGAAGGAAGCGCTTCTGCTTGTCAGTTTAGGAGACTGCTGCCCTCCACAGTATGTGGAGGAGCGATTACTAATGCCATTGCTCATCCCTGTACAAAATCATTGTTTGGCGCAGCAGAGGCTGTTGAGATGGCACGATCTGCTGCTGGCAAACTATCTCTTAAATGAACGTTTTGCTCTTTCATTGGGTAATTGGCGGCACTTTTACATCGGCAGATTATTGCTAACAAGCGTTCCTACGCATACTTGTTAGTGATCTACCTGATGTTTAGTCAGTGTAAAGAATCCTTGTGTTGACACCAATTTATAAAATGTAATGTGTAATTCAAGTCTGTGCTTTATAAGTTATACAAATTTGTAAATCTTTGTGGCAATTATAGGGCAACCGTATACTAGCATAACATGGGGAATGTATAAAACTATCTGCTGCTCTCCTTTTTTTTTTTTATTTTTTTTTTTATATCCTTCTGATCTTAATCTAATGATTCTTGGTCTCATCTTCTTTCACCTACATTGACTACCAGGTTGTTAGACTACCATATGCAGACTGTACTTCAGTAATCTAGGACACTGCTCTTGGATATGCGCTCAGATGTTTCCTAATTAAAAGGTTGCAGTTTGAATATGGAATTGTGTTTTTTCTACTGTAAATAAGATTATTAGCAGTCACCAACTAGAAAAAAGGATGAAACTGAAGCCTGAATGCAATTTGAGCCAAGGTGACAAATATTCATAATGTAGTTGTGGTTAAATTATTTCCTTATAATATCTGAGCTGCTGCTGAACCTGTTTTTGAAGAGAAATATGGAAATTCCTGCCCATGACTAAGGATATGAAATATCCTAAGCCTTTTCCAAAAGAAGGTCTGCAGCACTTGAGATGTTTATAATGTGTTGCAGCAATTTGGCGACAGTATTGAATATGTCTCTGTTCACATCTGTATTGTGGGTTTTTTTTATCAATGGAAATCAGGATGAGCTGCCAGATCTGTTGCACAGTGGCTGGGAACCAGCAGGCCCCATTGACTTTATAATGGGGTCTGTGCGGTTACGATGCAGATGTGAAGAGAGCCTGATACATGCTGCAAAAAAAAAACTGTTTTTTTTATGAGGGGAGAAAGAGCACTACAGTAGTTGTCAGAGTAGAAAAAACTTCCTGCAACATTGATGGTGTGTCCTGGTAAAAATGTGAAAATTGTAAACAATTTAGTAAACCGCTCTTTATGATCCAGGTGCACAGGTCCAGTAGTTTATTACTGCCCCTAAATCTCACAGCTGACTTGTCGTCTTAGTGTATAACCTTGTTTTTTGGAGCTGTGACTTAACCGTTTCTTTCTGTTTTCTCTTTTAATTAGGGAAAGTTTTACAGATGGACGATGACTTGGTGATCTCCTTCCAGTTGCTGCTGTGTGTGCTGGAATTTTTTATCAAGCGGTCCCCTTCAGATGTTCTCAAGGAACCATATAGTATGTTCCCTCTAGAATTGCCCAAATAACCATATTGTTCTCAATGTTCTTTTTATGCTCAAATTATTCATCTTTATCTCACTGTGGGACTGTTACTGGTTGCAAACTGAAATTATTCTTAGTAAATGTGATAATTGGCTTCATTTATGAAGAATACACTGAATAATGGGGTCAGATATTTAAGTTAATAAATATACCTATGTATAGGTAAGTCGGTCACTGCAGTATTTGCTTACAGCACAGCTCAATTCTGTAGGATGCTGCTGGGTTATCAAGAACTTTAAATGGGTTGTCCTCTTTTCCTTTGTTGATGACCAATCCTCTTGACAGGTCATCAATATATCGGTGGAGTTCCTACTCGCGTCAACTAGGTGTGTGCAGAGACCACAGCTCTCCTGAGTGTTGTGTTTTCTTCATTGTGTACCTGTTCTCTGTCGACGTTGCAAGCAGTGTAATTAAAGCTTCTCTGTCCCATTCACTTGAATGGGATGGTGGAGCTGTAATTACACTGATTGCCACTGCAGTGTCGATGGTGAACAAGTAAACCGTGTAGGGAACGCAGTCTCTTCATACAGCTGATCGTGGGGGTGCCCTGAGTCAGACCACTGCTGATTTGATAGGATAGGTCATCAATTTGAGGATAGCAGAAAACCCCCTTTAAAAGGAGTGAACTGCTGACAGAGCTAGTTAGCGACCGTGAATAGAATTGTCAAACATACGCTTGTGAAGCTTTTTATGATTAGGAGTAGTGTAAATTTTAACTTTTGATCTGCCGGGCACTGCTCCTGGAGGTGGGGCTTAACTGTAAAGTGCTCTGCACAGCTTCACAGCCACTCTCATCGGCTCTGAGAGTCTTCTGTAGTGGTCTCCCTGATTTGATGCTGCAGCTGTTGGAGTGGATGGGTTGTGAAGTAGTTCAATCCAGAGAGCACTTCACAGTGAAGTTTTGCCTACTGGGCACTTTGCCATGGCCGACAGGTCTGAGACTTGCAGCTAATTACCGTGACCGGCAATAATGCCGATCGTGGTAATTAAAGGCTTTAGATGCCGTGATTAAGCGAGATCACGGCATCTAAATGCACAAAAACCCAGAAGCTCGTGCATCCGGGCTTTCTACCGGTGTCCCGTTTGGCCAATGTGGGCATCGGTTGTTTGCGCTGAACACTGTAAGCCTCGCTGACGAGGCTGCTGCTAGTCTTATTTTGGCCACCAGATGGCAGGCCAGGATAAGAAAGGATCAACTTCTAGTTTACCGTAAATGTCATTTTAAAAATCCCTGATAGAACAAAATCAAAAATTAAAAAAACATTATTTATAGGCTCATATGAGCATCAAAATCATCACAAAAAATAAAATAAAAATGTTAAATATATAAAAGATATATATGTTTAAATACCCCCCCCTCCGTATAATAAAAAAAAAGAACTAAAACATCATGGGTATTATCGCGACAGAAAATTCCTATACTATTCAAATATCTTTAAAAATGTCCAATACGGCGAATGGCATCAATAAAAACTACAGATTGTTCCGCAAAAAATTATTCCTAAACAGCTCAGTAGACATAAGTCTAAAGTTATGGAGGTCAGAATATGTTGATGTAAAAAGAAAAGAACATTTATCAAAGTAAAAAAATAAAAAAAGTACACTATTTAGACATAAAAAAAAAACTATACATTTGGGGTATCGTTGTAATCGTACTGACCCAGAGAATAAAGGGAATGGGTCAGTTTTGCCGTAAACAAAACGCTGTGGGAACAAAACCTGTAAAGCGGCGGAGGAATTGCGTTGTTTTTTTTTCCAATTCCACCCCATTTGGAATTTTTATTTATTTTTTACCGCTTCCCACTGCATTTCTAATGCCATAATTAATGGTGGCATTAGAAAGTACAACCTGTCCCGCAAAAAATAAGCCCTCATACAGCTATGTGACCGGAAATATAAAAAAGTTATGGTTCAAGGAAAATGGGGAAGAAAAATAAAAACTAAAAAACCTCTGGTAGCCTAAGGGTTAACACTTCTTTGGCTAGGCCTTAAATCACCTGGCCTGTGTTGAAACATGTATCCTGAATGCATAGGATTCTGCAGCATTCAAGGATCTACAGTTGCTACTGCAGTGCCTATATATACTCGCCTAAAGAATCATTAGGAACACCATACTAATACGATGTCCCAGCATACATGCTGGGTATCATCCAAAAGCTTGTCCGGCCAAAACCCAGCTTGAATGCTGTAACAAGGCCGGATCCCATTCCAGTCCATCACTACAGCAGCCGGCTGTATCCAGCTATACCCGATACGGTATATTATGGCCGTCTGTTCTTCTCACAGAATGTACACTCACCTAAAGAATTATTAGGAACACCATACTAATATGATGTTGGACCCCTTTTGCCTTCAGAACTGCCTTAATTCTACGTGACATTGATTCAACAAGGTGCTGATAGTATTCTTTAGAAATGTTGGCCCATATTGATAGGATAGCATCTTGCAGTTGATGGAGATTTGAGGGATGCACATCCAGGGCACGAAGCTCCCGTTCCACCACATCCCAAAGATGCTCTATTGCAGTTATGGCGAACCTTTTACAGACCGAGTGCCCAAACTGCAACCCAAAACACACTTATTTATCTCAAAGTGCCAACACGCACTTTAACCTGAATGCCAATATAGTATATCTTCCATGTACTTTATCATGTAGCTGTAATAGCCTGCCTACATTCAGTGCGTTGCCTGTGCTGTTCATAGTGAGCCCTGCGCTGATGAATGGCAGGAAAAGTCTAAGGCATACTGGTACACCATACCTCTGAGTGCCACCTCTGGCACCCGTGCCATAGGTTCGCCACCACTGCTCTATTGGGTTGAGATCTGGGGACTGTGGGGGCCATTTTAGTACAGTGAACTCATTGTCATGTTCAAGAAACCAATTTGAAATGATTTGAGCTTTGTGACATGGTGCATTATCCTGCTGGAAGTAGCCATCTGAGGATGGGTACATGATAGACGTGGTCAGAAACAATGCTCAGGTAGCCCGTGGCATATAAACCATGGCCTAAAGAGGGGCCTAAAGTGTGCCCAGAAAACATCCCCCACACCATTACACCACCACCAGCCTGCACAGTGGTAACAAGGCATGATGGATACATGTTCTCATTCTTTTTTCGCCAAATTCGGACTCTACCATTTGAATATCTCAATAGAAGTCGAGACTCATCAGACCAGGCAACATTTTTCCAGTCTTCAACAGTCCAATTTTGGTGAGCTTGTGCAAATTGTAGCCTCTTTTTCCTATTTGTAGTGGAGATGAGTGGTACCCGGTGGGGTCTTCTGCTGTTGTAGCCCACCTTTCTTTCCCATTCTGACATTCAGTTTGGAGTTCAGGAGATTGTCGTGACCAGGACCACAACCCTACATGCAGTGAAGCAACTGGATTGTGATTGGTTGACTAGATAATCGCATTAATAATAAATAGAATAGGTGTTCCTAATAATTTTTTAGGTGATATATATATATATATATATATATATATATATATATATATATATATATATATATATATATATATATATATATATATATATTTTTTTTTTTTTTATTACAGACCAAAAGTTTGGACACACCTTCTCATTCAAAGAGTTTTCTTTATTTTCATGACTATGAAAATTGTAGATTCACACTGAAGGCATCAAAACTATGAATTGACACATGTGGAATTATGAACATAACAAAAAAGTGTGAAACAACTGAAAATATGTCATATTCTAGGTTCTTCAAAGTAGCCACCTTTTGCTTTGATTACTGCTTTGCACACTCTTGGCATTCTCTTGGTACTGAACTGGTGTTTTTTTTTTTTTTTTTTAAATCTATCTGGTCAGTTGACAATTGCGAAGTGAGGTACATGTGCAACAAGAGTTTTACATATTGTACCTACTGTCATGCATATTAAAAAAATATATTGACCAATTTTTACATTTTTCACTTTGGCCTAGTCATTGGTTAGCTCGGACAACTTCTGTAATGGTAAAAATCCTCTTTAACCCCTACTTGCATAATTGCCGTACATACCATAGCAACTGAAAAGCCCTGGATTAAAGTTACCGCTGATTCCAGCCTTTAAACCACTTTAGAGGCTCCAGTCAATAGATTTTGAAGCCAATTGTCAACCCACAAACTGCCTGAGGCATCTGATTCTTAGGCCAAGCCAGGGACATTGCCCCCTAGTGTGCCTGTCGGTGTTACACTGGCAATAATTCTTCAAAATATTAGTATTCCAAAGCAATCCGCCCCAATTGTGATTATCCATAGGAAACTAAAAGCATTATTTAACCTCCTCAGGACCGCCGCATGCAGGATTGCGTCCTGGCGGCGGCCCTGTTGTTCCTCCGGGACGCGCCAATGTGTCTTCTCGTGAGACGCAAGATTTCGAGCAGAGCCAGCCTGCACATGCGCAGTGCGGGCCGGGAATCGTTACATCAGAAGTTCGTCACCAGCCTGCCAGCCAATGCTCATCGCTGGCAGGTTGGTGACTTTTAAAAAATAGAATCGGAAGCCATTTTAACACCTTTATATTTATAAATATAACGTGTTAAACGGCTTCTGTGCTCCTCTGCTGGTCCTTTTCGTCAGTTGGTCCCAGCAGAGGAGCACACATCACTGTGAGTTCACCAATTCACCCCAATTAACCCCTTGATCACCCCCTGTCAATTACTAGTGAAAGGGAAAAAAGTGATCAGTGTAAACTGTCACTTTATTTTTATTTTTTCCCACTAGTATTGACGGTTAGGTTTTAGGTTAGTTTAGGCCCCTTTGTTAGGTAGTTAGCGCCCAGCCCACTGCACCGCACCGCAGTCGCTGATTAGCGTATCGCTAATCAGCATTTGTACTTTTATAGTATCTGTAAGTGATCAAAACTGATCACAGTCAGATCTATAATGGTATTAGTGTCACCTTAGTTCGCCCTCCACCCAAAACGCAGTGTTTGCCCGATTTGTTATATTTTATCACTGCACAATCACTTCACAAGCGCTGCGGCGATAAAAACAAAAATCTGTTTTGATTTTTTTTTTTATCAATCGCAGCGGCTTCCGGTACTTCGCTAGCCTCCCATTTGTAAGACAGGCTTGCTTTTTTTTTTCTTGGGTAGTCTCAGGGAATACCCCCTAAATTTAGTAGTCTCAGGGAATACCCCCTAAATTTAGTTGACCAAATTCAAATGTTATCTAAAGTTGTTGATTAATAAATTTATTGCGTTGCGGCCTGTTCCAACCAATCGACCAGCTGCAGCACTGATGTGCATTCTGACAAAAGCATTGCGCTGCTGTCAGATTACACAAAAGTCGGTGTATGCAGCGCTGCAAGATGAGATTTCTCCTCTGCAGTGAAAAAAGATGCGTTTGCCGAGGCTTATGAGCTGAGGGGCGGTGTTCATATGCTTTGGCAAACACTTTGTATATAAAAAAATAAAAACATTCCGGCACTGATTTATTCATCCACATCGATTGACGTGAATGGAGAAATCGGGTTTGCCAGGGCATACAAGCTAAGTGGGTATGGATGTTGGGCGCCTTTCCCCTCCTTTTTTTTGGCAGAGATTGTTTCATCCACATTAATCGATGCGAATGAAGAAATCTGTGCCGTTCATTTTTTCTTTCAGCCCGGAGGCTGCCTCAAATGCCAGGGCAGTACAAACACCCCACAAATGACCCCATTTTGGAAAGAAGACACCCCAAGGTATTCGCTGAGGGGCATATTGAGTCCATGAAAGATTGAACTTTTTGTCCCGAGTTAGCGGAAAGGGAGACTGTTTGTTTATTTAATTTTTTTTCTTCTCACAATTTCCAGCTAACTTGTGCCAAAAAAAATAAAAAAATCTTCTATGAACTCGCCACGCCCCTCACAGAATACCTTGGGGTGTCTTCTTTCCAAAATGGGGTCACATGTGGGGTATTTATATATTTGGACATTTGGATTCCAGACTTCTTCTCACGCTTTAGGTCCCCTAAAATGCCAGGGCAGTATAAATACCCCACATGTGACCCCATTTTGGAAAGACGACACCCCAAGGTATTCTGTAAGGGGTATGGTTAGTTCATGTAAAATTTTATTTTTTGTCACAAGTTAGTGGAATATGAGACTTTATTATTATTGATTTTTTTTTTTTCTTACAATCATTTTCCGCTAACTTGTGACAAAAAATAGAAACTCCATGAACTCCCTATGCCCATCAGCGAATTCCTTAGGGTGTCTACTTTCTGAAATGGGGTCATTTGTGGGGTGTTTCTACTGTCGGGGCATTGTAGAACCTCAGGAAACATGACAAGTGCTCAGAAAGTCAGAGCTGCTTCAAAATACAGAAATTCACATTTTTGTACCATAGTTTGTAAACGCTATAACTTTTGCGCAAACCAATAAATATACACTTAATGAATTTTTTATATTTTTTATCAAAGACATGTAGAACAGTAAATTTAGAGAAAAATTTATATAGAAATGTAGTTTTATTAGAAAAATTTTACAACTGAAAGTGAAAAATGTCGTAATGTTTTTGCAAAAATTTCGGGCAATTTCAATTAATATAAAAAAAGTAAAAATGTCAGCAGCAATGAAATGCCACCAAACAGGGGCGTAGCTATGGGCTCATGGGCCCTGGTGCTTGGGGGCCCCCCTTCCCTCAGTGCTTTGTGGCCAGGGGCCGGGAAGCACATAGCCTTCATACTGCCGGAGGCAAAAACCTTACCATCACCCCTGACATGCCAAATTCTTGGCCTAACCCCTTCCCTCCAACCAGAGGGGTAACCTGACCACCATGCACTTTCTATAATCCCAGGGTCTTTTTATGTGGCATAAGGGTCTTTGGGCCCCTTCAGGCTCCTGGGCCCGGTAGCAACTGCTACCTCTGCACCCCCTATAGCTACGCCCCTGCCACCAAATGAAAGCTCTATTAGTGAGAAGAAAAGGAGGTAAAATTCATTTGGGTGGTAAGTTGTTTGACCGAGCAAAAAAACGTGAAAGTAGTGTAGTGCAGAATTGTAAAAAGTGGTCTGCTCATTAAGGGGGTTTAAGCTAGGGGAGCTGGTTAAACAGCAACGAGCCTAGTGTGAAAAGAAACACAAAGAATAATTAGAAAGCAATAATGTATGTACCCCCAAATAGTGCCAGAAAATATAACTCATCTCAACAAAAGACGACCTTACCTTTTTTCCACAAAAAAAAAATAATTGGCTCTTGAAATTTATAATTTTTGACATACCTACTAATTTCTGCTTTCATCCATGTTTAATACATGCCTTCTTTAGAATCTGAACCAACTCTGTTACAGGTCTCGCAGTGTGTAGTTTGTTAGAGATGCCCTTTATGTTGATTCTGACAATTATTGAAATGCACATGCTGCTTTATTATGTAAGAAATGAGGAACTGTAGATGTTTCCATATGCACGTTGCTTGCTGATATTTTTAGAGCTGTCACTTATGACTTGGATAAGGTTGACACTTTTTTTAATCAACCATTTAACATTTTATATAAAAGTCAATATGTACTAATCCTGCTGTCACTTGACTTTAGAGAGTGCAGTGAATGGGATTTCTGTCAATGGACCAACCCGTGCGTCCCGACGCGGTCAGAACAGGAATACATGGATGTCACAGCCGTCTGAAACAGACACCAGGGTTATAGAAGCTCTTTGTAAGGCCAACGAATGTCCTGTTGATGAGGTAACTATTTCCCTGTTTTTAGTTTGCTTTTGGTTGAGGAAGCATAAACCTTTTCACTTCAAATATATGTATTGCATTAGTGTTAAGAGATTTCTCCCTTACTGCTCCTGCTTGTCTACCCCAAAATTGTGCATATCATGGAGAGGTTTCATTCTAGGTTGGCTAAAATTGCAGTTCATTTTATTTATTTTGAATGATTTTTATTGACATTTTCTGGCAAATGAACAATTTGCAGGTATAATTTGGTAGCATAGTTAACTTTAAACAGAAAAAAATTAAATTAATATTAAGCAGATCATGTGTGGGAGGATGACAAGGGCCTGGGTGTTGTACCATGCATGAAGAAGCCCTGCCCACCCAATGCATATTGTTGTTGAGCTGCATCAAGCTTTTGTGGTTAGCCTGGGCGGCTTGTCTACTGAATGGCACTTCTCACAGCATACAAGGAGGCTGGAGTTGGCGCTCTGCCCTATTAGAAGACGCCTGTCTGCTGCCACAGAGGACAAAGTTCCCCCTTCCTGTTCTGCATCATATTCTCAGAGACTGTCACTAAAACTTTTTTCTGTTAGGACCCAGTTGTGTGCACCATACCCTGAAGCTCCCAGTGTCAGTACCACAGGGGTTAAACATATTGATACTTGGCACCTGTGAAGACTGTCCTTACCTAAGAATCTGCGCATACCCTTTACAGTCTACAGCAGGGGTGCACAGAGCCATGGTTTGCGGCCCCCGCCCTGCTGGGTAGAAACGCAGCTGAACCTGCAATCGGCAGTGTTTCTGCACAGAGCGCTGCACAGCAGATCGATCACAGGTTTTGCTCCTGCACTGTAGCAGGAGCAGAAAGGGTCCCCGGCTATTAGTGAGAGTGGGGAAGCCGAGAAGAAGACAGAAGCGCTTTATTAGCGCTTCTGCCTTCTCCTCTATGAGCACTCTGCAGTGTGGACCCAGCGATTATGTGATCGCTGGGTGTCTCGGGAACAGAGGAGCGCTGCCCTGGTACAAAGCCTCCGCAGCAGGGGCTCCTTTGGATGCTCCAGTTACAGTGGTAATGGTACAAAAAAAAAGTCACTTATTGTCTCCCAAAGGTCTTTCAGTGACCTCTTGGGGACAAATTATGTGGTAAAAATATATAAAAAAAAGTTTAAAAATTATTTTTAAAAAATGTGGAAACTAAATAAAATTAAAAAATTTAATGAAACTGAAAGAGTGCTCACTGTCCCACCACAGTCTTTTTATGAAAAAGTGCAAAATTTTAAAAAGTGACAATGTGCCCCAAACTCTTTTTATGACCTTTTGGGGGACATATTATGTAGCAGAAATATATTAAGTAAAAAAAAAAAGATACATAAAAGAAAAAACACCCAGACCAATCAAAAGCGTCACAATTAGCGCCCCATTCATGTGAAACTTTTCATATTATATAGCAAAACGGCCTACACAAAATAGTGAACTAATTATAATAATTTATTTTGGTGTCAGTTTGCATATTTAAAGAATAAGGAGCTATAGTTTGAAAAAAATATACTTTTTAAAAACGTTTTGTACAGTTTCCCCCAAATTAAAAATTGTTGCAAAAATGATTTTGTTAATCCAACAAATAAGATAGTTACAACCATTTGAACCACCATGCGCGCTAAATCACAAAAGTGTTTGGTCCTTAAAGCCTTTTCGGGCCTGGTCATTCAAGCGTTAACCAATAGGCACCTTCCCCACTAGCAAGGTAATGTGCTTACTGGTTACTGCAGGGCGCCTATAACTGGATTGGCAGGAGATGGTAGTAACCAGTGAGCTCCGTCCTCTGCAGTGAAGGAAAACTCTGATTTATAAATAGGAGGCAGGCTGGAAGGAAATGTCGCCACTTTTCTGGTAAATGATTTTTAATAAGTTCCTGCATCTGAAATCGAAAATTCATAATTACCTGCTCTGGTCCTCTGTACTGCCCCCACTGCCTCCATCTTCCGGTTCCTGCTCTGTTTACACCTGACAGTGCATGGCCAGGGTCACTTGCATGGCTCCAGTCAATGACTGGCTTCAGCAGTGAGACGCTGCTTGTGGCCATCTCACCGCCTAAGCCAGTCATTGTCTGGAGTGGTGTATGACCATGTCCATGCACTGCCAGTTGTAAACAGCGGAGGCAATTCGAAGAACCAGAGAGGCGGGGAGCAAGTAAGTATAACTCTTAGGTTTCAGGGGTTATGCTGCAGCATGATATTTGGGACAATTACTGGGAACAAGTGTTCATAGGAGCGCTCATACCTTATATCTGGCCAGTATAATCGTGCAGCTGATCAGTCGATAAACAAAGAATTGCTCATTTTTCAGCTGATTTGCATGACTTGAAATAGAGCGATGTGACAATGCGGCCCCCAGACCAAAAAAGGTTGTGCACCCCTGGTCTACAGTACTATGAGTGATTGTAGGTTCTAACTAACTATTAATGTAGCAGCAATGTCTGGGAATTGTGTCAGGCTGCAGTTCCTTGGGCCCACCAGTGGAAATAAATCTCTAGACACAACCCTTATATCATAAATAAAGTTTAATAGGTTTTGAATCAACAAATTACACCCTACTGACTCCAAAGGCCGCCATATGTTTTTCTTTCTTAACCCTGGCGCCTACTATGGTGTTATCAGCCTGTTCCCGCTGGAGGATCCTCTAGTACTCTGGTTGGCCAGTCCAACCCCACCGAAGAGACTATTCATTTTTATTGTACATTACTTTCTGTGCGCAGGAGCTTTGGGTGGGCTTTACAGAGCGAACAAATAGTGTTCATTTGTACTGACTTGTGCTGCAGGAGTGACTGTCACATGAGTCCTGCTATAGGACAATAATCACTATCCACTGCATAGTAATACAACCTAAATACACTTGGCTTAAAGTGAAAAACCAAAAGTTGATGCGGGTGCAATGTCTGCTAGAATTGGAGCAGCCCCACTTGCTATTCCATCTGCAGAATTTCTCCTTAAGCCTAGATGACCTTGAAAATGGAGGTATCCCAGAAGGTGCTGAGAATGAGGACTTAAAGGGTTTTTGTCACTAGGAAAGTCACTGTTAAACCAGGCACAACGTGTTTGTAGGGCTAGATGAACTGAATGTAATAACTTTCCCTTAGGGATGCGTTGCCTGCTTCATTACTTTTAATACATATGCAAGTGAGCATTGTATGTGCTCTGAGGGCAGGCCCAAGCCACTGTGTGCACCCTTGCTCTTCACGCTTCCTCTGCCAGCTGCTCCCTCTCCTTGATGGATAGAGCCAGGTTCCTGTGTAGGCAGCTCGCCTGGCCCTTTCGGTAAATCGTTTTTTAACCTTGTTGCTGCTTATAGTGTGTTGTATGTACATTTCTTAATGCCTCAATAAACATATTATTTTATTGACATACGGAGGTGCAGTCTTTTTATGCATACATGCATTTGTTTCTCTTCGGCACATGGGTTCGTGAGCACTCTTTGAATACATTAAGGAATTGCCCACTACTATTTGCATTGCTAAATTCTAAAACATTATTTTATACACAGTGCTGGTTTATCCGAGTATGTGTCGCATTGATAAATGGTGTCCTTCTGACCTACCTCTTGAAACGTCGTTGGCACTTTTTTTTTTTTTTGCTCTTTCCCTGTTTTTTCTAGTTTGGAGAACTGCACTGGGAAAATGTTACCCTGATACACTGCTTGTGGCCTTGTTTCCAGAAACCTTGATAACTGCCTCTTGAAATTCCAAGAATATTTCCCCTTGCACATTGATGTAGCACATGCATTTTACTGTGTCATCTGTATGATGTGCACAGCCAGTTTCTTGTATCGCACCTTCACTTTCCTCATGGTGTTGTACAGGTTTAGGGCTCATGCACACGACCGTTGTCGTTTTCCGGTCCGTTTTTCATGGATCCGTTGTTCCGTATCAGAGTTTTTTTTTCTTCTTCTCTGATTTTAAGTCCTCTTCTGTTCCGTTATTCCACAAAACATATCCGTATGGTTTCTGTATGCAATCCGTTTTTTTGTGGCTTGGAAACAGTAACTTATTAATCACCAAACACATGAGCAATATGGGCTGGGCATAGCCTTTCTACAGTATGGATCCGGCAAAATACATATGAAATACTGATTGTGTTCCGTGTGCGTTCCGTATTTTTTGCAAACCCATTGACTTGAATGGGGCCTCGGACTGTGATTTGCGGACCATAATAGGACATGCACTACTTTTTTTGTGGAACGGAAGTGAATAGTTCCGCATACGGTCCGGAAAAAACAGAACAGAAGTGAACAGAAAATACTTTTCTGTGCATGCGCCCTTAGGCAGTGACCGTACAAGTCAGCCACTCCCATGTTCTTATAATCGATGATGCAGTCTGGTGTGTGAGAATCTGGATTGGACCAGGGGTGCTGTCATTGGCATTAGTGATGAGCGAGCCCCAAAGTAGTCGGGTGTTCAGCCCGAACACATTGCTTTATTCGTGTGCTCAGCCGATCACCCGAGTATAATGGAAGTCAATGGGAGACAACCAGGCACCCCCTGCTCGGAAGAAAAGAGCTGGTTCATAAAAAAAGGTTAGAAATTTATGGAAACCCCATGAAAATAGTTTGGAAACAGCATTAAGAGGATAGCTGGATGCTTGTTAGACTCCTATTATGTACGACATACAATAGACAACCACACAAAGGCTATATGCCAAAAGCCCGGTATGTGCAAGCCATCAATCTATCCATGAGACAGATGACAGGCGTAGTCAGCATGACTTAGTTTTTACATGACAAAACTGTATAGAAAGGTTATTGACTATTATGTTAGGACAATCGGAAAACCTGTCGCCCTAGTGATATTGATCTAGGTGTGCAGGTCCACCCAAGCCATCCAACAGATGCAAAATAACTTTGAGGTTTACTGGTTCTCAGTCAGATGAGAGCTGGTTTGGAATATCTCATAGTGCACAAGGCTGCCATTGTAAGGTATTCTGGCTGTTATCTGTCTCATGGATAGATGGATGGCTTTTACATACCTGGCTTTTGGTATATAGCCTTTGTGTGGTTGTCTATTGTATGTCGTACATAATAGGAGTCTGACGCATCCAACTATCCACATGCCACTGTACATCTGGACCACTGGTATAGTGGGGCATGCATATAAAAAATCATCTGAGAAGCGGGAAGAAAAATTGAGGCGGGGAAGACCAGATGCCTGGGGAGTGCAACAACGTGCCCAAGATGGCGGAGGAGAACTCGGACAACGCTTCCCACAACGTGTTACAGGGCTTGGTCAGCTTCCTCACAGGAAGATGTGTTCGCTTCTGGTCCTCCCCCAGTCGCTGATCTCAAATGTTTAGCCATTGAAGTGGCAAATCACTTAGTTGCAAACAGCCGTAAACAAGCTACAAGATGCCTTCACACAGCAGGGATATTGCATCGACGAACTCGAGCAAAGAACCTCCTGCATGGAAGAAGACCTAGGAGGCACCAATACTAAAGTGGAGGTGATGCAGCGTGAAATTGGAGAACTCTGAGATGAGATTGATGATTTGGAAAAGCAATCTGCGTCTGGTGGGACTACCGGAGGTGGTGTGTCGGAGCGGAGGCGCATGTGTGAGTCAGACTTTCCTAGAGCCCTAGGTTTATCTATTTCAAGAAAAGTGGAACGTGTTCATAGACTGGGACCAGGTGCAAGTGTGGCTCGGGGTCGGGAGACCAGAAAAAAGTACCTTTTTAAGATGAGACAAGTCATAATAAAGTTCCTGGACTTCACGGACAAAGAAGAAATAATACGATCTTACCGAGCCCGCAAGGAGCAAGGTCACAAAGTCATGTTATTTAATGACTATTCAGCGGCGGTTACAAAGAGGAGAAGAGCTTTCAGTTGTATTTGTACGTTTTGTTTTTGTTTTTAACGCAATATACGTTTTCAACTACTATACCCAGCACTGTTACAAGTTAGGTGTGCTGATGGGTCCTACAAGACTTTTGCTTCACCTTCAGAGGCCGAGGTATTTTTGGCGCAAGGATCCTATCTCTTAGACCAAGGGGTGACTGAAGAACGTGAAGGAGGTGAACCAAGACCTTTGCGCCAAACCCCACCTGGAATGTTACAAGGCCTAGAGATGCGAGAATCGAGGAACACCGCTCCTATTGCCAAGGAGCAGAGGAGACGGTGACGCTGAGAGACTTTATCTGGGCCTCTCTTTGACCTTCTGGGGTTAGCCTGATTAAAGGTACTTTTTCACAAGATGTTTTTCCTCCCGAAATATAGCTAAGATGGGAGGGGACGGAGGGATGTAATACCAGAAAAAAAGAAGTCCACGACTGTTCATTCCTTATTTCCCTTACGCCCATGACAGCACCCTTGAGAGACTGCCTCCATCATCAGGACAGAAAACAGGAACTTTCGTAGAGAGCTCATAAGGAGGGTCTCTGCCCCTATAGCTCCAGTTCCTGTTTCATGTCATGCGGTGGAGAACTTAAAGGATTAGGTTGCAGGAGCCCAGCGTAATATTACCAGTGTGGGTTACCTAGTGCGGCGTAAGACGCCACTAGAAGCCCGCTGCCAAGTCTGGGGCAGCGTCCTTCTGGGTCTTGGTCTTTGGTTTGTCGAGCTGGCGTTTCGGTGCAGTCCCGGGAGTTACTGTCAGGTGGCCCCGGGACGCTGGATCTTCCTGGCAGTGTTTAGGAGGTCCGGGGCTTGTACTGTTCTTCTTCTGGCTTCCGGTAGCCTTACAGAAGCTAGGGGAGGTTTCCATTTTTTTCTAAGCACGCTCCATGTGTGAACCGGAAGTTGCAGGTCGCGACTTCCAGTATTTTTGAACGCAGGTTGGTTCCGGTTAACCAGTGTTCCAGAAGGGAAACTGTTAAATCCTACCCATAAAGGTCGCATTTGGTACACCGGCAGGGACCCGACCTGGGTTGTTTGACCTTCCTCTCAGCGTCGGAAGGATTCCAGCCAGCTTGCAAGCATCCCCAGGTGCATATTGACGCTCTATCCGGAAACATGGAAGAAGAAAGCGGTCAGCGCGCTGATGTGCAGGATGGTAATGATGGCAGACCGGTATTACTGGTGGAGTAAGGGGGTCAATCCCTACTTTTGTTATTCCTCCCTTTTGTGCCTAATGGGGTTTATTCTCTTATTTTGTTTTAGAATATTACAGAGGCCCCTAGGAAAGCCACTGCTAAAATTTGAGAGAGAGTGTGCCGTCTGCAGAAAAAAACTCGCTTCTTCCTGGTCTAAAATGTTGTGTCAGCATTGTGCTAAAAAGGTGGTAGAGGAGGAATCCCCATTATTACTTCAGAGCATCAAAGAGCGTAAGATCTGAAGTCTCTAATTCTATCAAAATGTTTAAGTAGTGCCTACCTTCCTCAGCTATGGGCAAGCAGGGTCATTCTAATATCATATCTGATAGTGAATCTTCGAGGAGAATGAGCAAGGAAAGAGATCCTAGATAGTTCAAGTTCTTCCTTGGATGAAGAATCCTTTTATTCTCCCCCGAGGATACGGATTACCTACTCAAAGCTATTAGAACCGCGTTGAAGGTGGATGAATCCAGAGAACAAAAGTCCATTCAAGATATAATGTTTGGGGATCTGGGTCACAAAAGATCTAGATTTTCCGTTAAATGAAAATTTAAACCATTTAATTCAGAAAGAATGGAAACTGGATAAGAAGTTGTTTTTTTTTTATTCCCAGAAGTGTAAAGAGAAAATATCCTTTTGATGAAGGCGAGTCATCCTTTTGGGACAGGCCTCCTAAACTGGATACCCCTATTGTGAAAATCTCAGAGATCTGCTTTGCCTTTTGAGGATCTTGGCGCTTTAAAAGACCCCGATGAATAGACGGGCTGAGCTATACCTTTTAAAAAAGTTTGGGAGGCCTCTACTCAGGCCTTTAAGCCTAATATAGCCACTACATCCACTGCCAGGTCATTGAAATTGTGGCTTCAGGATTTAGAATCCCACATCCAAAATAAGACCTAGGGACCAGCTCCTTGTTTTTTTATACTTAAAGCGGTGGACTTTATTTCAGATGCATTGGCCGATGCATTAAGATTAATTGCCAGATCCGCTGCTCTTTCCAATTCAGCTAGAAGAGTGATTTGGCTGAAAGCATGGTCTGGGGACACAAGTTCTAAAAGCAAACTTTGTTCTATCCCATGTCAGGGAGAATTTCTGTTCGGTTTGGTTTAGTTCTGGATGACCTCTTGGAAAAAGCCTCCGATCATAAGAAGGGTTTTCCCGTATCTAATCCACCTAGGAAGCAGCATTTTTTCGGAAAAATTAGAAGTTTTGAAAAATCTAATAAAAACTGAAACGGGTGGAGAGAAAACAAGGGTAGAAGGGATAGAGGTTTCCTCTTTAATTCACAGTCATCTTCAGGCCAAAGTCTAGTCAGCAATGACGGTTACTGTCCGGTGGGGGTAAGACTATATCATTATTTTTTTTTTTTTTTTTTTTTTTTTTTTTTTCCTTTCCCTCAGGCTTGGGGGGAAAATTTCTGCAAGCCCCTGGATAAATGGTATCGTGAAAGGCGGTTTTCGTCTAGAGTTTCTCTCTCCCCCACCAAGGAGGCTAAAATTTACAAGTTTGATTTAATATTCAGCAAAAGACCTAGCACTAAAGGAGGAAGTGTTGTTGTTGTTGTTGTTGTTGTGGTTGTTGTTGTTTTTTTTTTTTTTTTTTTTTTAAAGAAACATTTCCTAGTTCCCGTCCCAGACTCAGAAAAAGGAACAGGGTTTTATTCTTCCCTTTTTCTCGTTCCTTCAGAATAATCATAAATCTGAAAGACTTAAATCAATACCTCGTCTACAAAAAATTCTGAATTGAGTCTGTACAGTCGGCAATAAAGCATCTTTTCAAGGACTGTGTAATGGCCACCTTAGACATAAAGGACGCTTACTACCATGTCCCTATTCCTGCCGATTTCCAAAAATACCCCAGAGTAGCGGTCTATGGAAGGTCAGGTGCATTATTTACAGCACAGAGCTCTTCCATTTGGAATTTCCCAGGCTCCAAGGCTTTTTACAAAGTTGATGGCAGAGGTCATGGCCCACATAAGGGAAAAATACATTCTCGTAATAGCTTACTTAGACGACCTCCTGATAGTAGCAGAATCTGTGGAACTTCTATACTCGTGTATACTGGAAATGGTAAACATTTTAATAAATCTCGGATGGCAGATAAACTGGGAAAAATCCAACCTAACCCCTTCCCAACAATGTGTTTTTCTAGGTTTTATCCTAGATTCAGTAAATCTATGGTGCATCCTCCCTCAGCACAAAATAGACAGATTAAGAGAAGACAGATTTATTGAGGCCATCAAGACTCTCACAACTATCAGGTAGGGGATGGCAGTTCTTGCAGAATGACCTGTCTTGTTTTGCTCAGTGGCAGATCCTAAAAGAATGGCAAGGATCATTTTCCCTGCTGGATACCTCTCTTCCTCTCACTCCACAGGTTATACAGTCCTTAAACTGGTGGCTACAGCCTTCAAATCTGTCTCAGGGCCTCCCCTGGATTCTGCAAGAACAAATGACCATAACCATAAATGCCAGTCCGAACAGATGGAGGGCATTCTGTCAGTGGGGGGTGTTACAGGAAGTTTGGATTCTAACCGAAAGCCAGGATTCCCAAAATGTCAGAGAACGAAGAGGGTTCTGCTAGCCTTAAGAGCTTTTCTGCCCAGATGAAGGGGAGTTGAAGTAAATATATTATCAGACAATGCTACGGTGGTCTCCTACCTAAACAGACAAGGAGGGACAAGGTCAGAGCATCTTATGTCTTTAACCACAGAAGTTTTCTATTTAATCATTCCTTTCAATCCTTTATTCAAAGCAGTACACCTGAAAGGAACAGAAAACAGTCGCAGAACCCATTTGGATCAAGGAGAATGGTGCCTGGTTCAGGAGGTCTTCAACCAGATAGTTCATCTTTGGGGTCATCCTCAGACCTTTTTGCAACCAAGCAAAACATAAAATGCAGTCTCTACTTTTCTCTGAATCGGGGATAGACTCATTCTCCCTTCCTTGGCCAGATCAACTTCTGTATGCCTTTCCTCTTCTGAGACTTCTTCCAAGGGTATTGCAGAAACTGATGCAGGAACAGATGAGGCTTATTATAATTGCACCCTTCTGGCCAAGAAGGACCTGGTTCTCTTGGCTAAGAAACCTATCCCTGACAGATCCTTGGATTCTTCTGGACAGGCAGGATCTGTTATTCCAGGTACCTGTCTATCATCCAAAAGTAAAGAACCTTCACTTGGCAGCGTGGCATTTGAGGGGGAAATATTAGAATGTAGAGGTCTATCCAAAGAGGTCATTTCCACCCTTTTTATCTTGTCGTAAGGAGGTAACCTCCACTATTTATCTTAGCGTATGGAAGACTTCTTAAGATTTTCTGGGACTCCCGTTGATCCTTTGAGTCCTCCCTCTATGCCTAAGGTTCTGGAATTCCTTTAAGAAGGCCTCAACAAATACCTTAGGCTTAGCACCCTTAAGGTGCAGGTCTCTGCTTTGAGTGCCTTTTTTGATTGGCAATAGGGCAATCATCCTTGGATTAGGAGTTTTTTTTTTTTTTAAGCAGTTAGTAGGATTAATATTCTAAATGTAGACTGGCACTCATACACTAGGAGTCATGTGGAAGTATAAAGTCTATAACAACCTTTAAATATATTACTAAATAAATACACACATTTTTGAAATACACAGATGATAAAAATAGGAGAAAATTAGGATATAAAATTAGGATAAAAATTATGAGGGTCGCAACCCATATCGGACATAAATTTGCAAGTAAGAATCAATATAGTACTTCCTCTACATTATAAAGTGTATCATACACCAGTCTCTAACTCTGTTGGCAATCCACTCTTTTACTGATATGATAATGAAGTCTCTATTAATGTGCAAAGGATTATGTCCTATAAAACGTTTCCAGGATCCACATCTCTATTTTGTATCATAGATATAGGGAAATATTTAGACCATCAGAGTAACTTTTAATGATTTATTGGTTATTAGTACAGTCCATGTCCTGTTGATGTTTAACTGCAGCGGTATAAAAAAAAAAAAATGGGCATACGATTGCTGAGTATATTAATTGTCCGTACTCAGTTTCGTAGCGCGAACTTCAGTTCCGTGGCGTCCCACGTGTAAGCGCTTACCTCTCTTGGTGCGGATGAAGCAGGCAAGTGGGGCCAATAGTCTTCGGCGTTTCAGATATCTCGTTCTGTTTTCTGCGAGATGAGAAGTTACCTTGCACTGGTACTGGTTACCGCGATATGAGAGGTTGCCTTTCCCGCTGTTCTATAGAAGTTTTCGTAAAGTCATTGATTTATATTTATATTTCTCCTATATTGCATGGCCATGCTAATTTCATTCAGGACTTTTGCAAGTAAATTATTTTTTCCAGTGTGGTCTATTCTTCTTTCTCTGTCATCTTCTTGACTCTGGATTGTGGTCTTGATAGTGTTTCTTTGTGTCAGAACAGGTGCGGTTGAGTGTTGGATAGTGATGTGCATTCCATGAATGTGGCATCAAGTGTGATTGTGTCTCTGCCTCCTGGTCTCGGTATGTGTTTTTCTGTCTTAGATTGTATGGGTGTATTGGTGAGGTCCGTACATAACAGGTTTCGATGAATGTGTTGATCTGTGTCTTATCTGCGGTTTGTGGTGTGGCTGAGTCCGATCTAAAAAATGATGATCCGATAAAGTTTCATCTGTCCTTTACTGGTATAATGTATTTGTTTTGGACATTCATTTTCTCTTTCTCTTTCTCTCTCTCTCTCCTCTCTCTCTTATCTCTTATCTTTTCTATTTTCGCATCTCCTTTTTTTTTCTATTTCCTTTCTTTTTCTCTTTCTACTATCTCCCTTTCTATTTTCTCTCCTCTCTTATTTGCTATCTCTTTCTGTTACTCTATCATATCTCTCTCTTGTTCTTCTCTACTCTTTTCCTATATTTCTCCTCTCTTTTCCTTATCGCTCTTTCTTTATCTCTTTCTCTCTTTTTCTCGTTCTATCGTTCTTTCTCTCTTGTTTCTATCTCTCTTTTCTTTTTCTTTCTTTCTTTCTTTCTTTTTCTCTCGTTCTCTTCTCTTTCTTTATTCTCTCGTTCTCTCTCTTTCTTTCTTTCTTCTCTCTCGTCTCTCTCTCTTTCTTTCTTCTTTCTCTGTTCTCTCTTCTCTCTTTCTCTCTCTCTCTCTTTCTTTCTCTCTCTTTCTCTCTCTCTCGTTCTCTCTTTCTTTCTTTTTCTCTCTCTCTCGTTCTCTCTTTCTTTCTTTCTTTCTTTCTTTCTTTCCTCTGTTCATGTGTATATTCTTTTTTTTTTTTTTTTTTTTTTTTTATGTGGAGATTTGCTCTCATCTGTTTTTGTTCTTGTTCAAGTCTTTAATTCTCTATTATTATTATTTTTTTTATAATGTCCGATTCATTTTTTTTCCAAGCCTCTGCACAAGCTCTCCTGCCAAGCATCAAATTCACTATTTATTGGCAGTTTGTCCATTGTGTTTTTTATTTGGTTAATTTCCATAATTAAGTCGTCCAATATTTGGGATCTTCTCTTAATTATCAGGTGTATCAATGCAACCGATTGTGTGAATAATAGGGTTTCCCATTCTTTATTTGAATCATCATTTTTATCCTAATTTTATATCCTATTTTGATCATCTGTTTAAAAAATGTGTGTATTTATTTAGTAATATATTAAAGGTTGTTATATACTTTATACTTCCACGTGACTCCTAGTGTATGAGTGCCGGTCTACATTTAGAATACTAGTATACGCTTTATCTTGAAAGAGGTGATTCAAAATTAGACGAGCACCATACCACGGTAACAGTGAGTGAGACGTCTTATATTGACTCTAGAAGTTAGTAGGATTAAGCTTGTAATCAGGTCTTCTGTTCCCCCATGGGATCTGAATCTAGTCCTGTCTAGGTTGATAGAGCCTCCTTTTGAACCACTACAGGATTTGCCCATTCAAATATTATCTTTTAAAGCTACCTTCTTGGTGGCAATCACCTCTGCTAGAATGGTGGGTGAGATTTCTGCCTTTTCAGCTTCCCTTCCCTATACGAACATCTTGGAGGATAGGGTGCTTATTAAACCAGACCCAGCGTTTCTGCCTAAAGTGGTCTCTCTTTCATAGGTCCCAAGATATTGTTCTCTAATCTTTGTGTCAATCCCCTAAGAATGAGGAAGAAAAACTACATTGTCTAGATGTCAAAAGATGCCTTTTACATTATCTGAATGTCACCAGTCAATGGAGGAAATCCTCTAGACTGTTCGCAAAATTTGGGAGGAATAATAGGGGTAGTATGGTTAAATCTAGGACTCTAGCCAAGTGGATAGTAGGTGCTATCTTTTTGGCCTATTGCTCAGCAGGACAGGATTCCCCTTTTAGGTCTTTGGTGTTCATTCAACCAGACCGTTTCTATTTCATGGGCAGAAAGGGCTAATGCATCTTTAGAACAGATCTGTAGGGCTGCCACATGGAAGTCTCCAAATACCTTTTTCCGTCACTACAAGTTAGATTTAGACTCCAATGATCGTCTTTCCTTCGGAAGGAAGGTATTACAACCGGTAGTCCCCCTCCCCTAAGCTAGTTCTATTCTAGTCGTCTTTCAAGGGTGCTGTCATGGGCGTAGGGGAAAATCAGGATTACTTAACGGTAATCCTTTTTCCATGAGCCCAGAGTTTGCAGATTAAATGGGGCTTTAAGGGCAGAGCCCCTCCTTTATGAGCTCTCCACAAATGTTTCCTGTCCTGATGATGGAGGCGGTCTCTCAAGGGTACTGTCATGACCTCATTGAAAAACTATTAACGGTAAGTAATCCTTAATTTTGCATTCATAGCGGGATAACCGTGTGCCACATGATGCTTAGGTTATTGTTTGTTTCATTATTGTTTATGCCTGCTGATTACTTTATTACCTCCTTGAGAAGATGGTGTGAGGGTAACATGTACTACTATATGGTAAAATGGTTAAAATAATCACCTGGAACGTCAAGGGCCTACGTTCCCCGCAGAAGCGTATGATGGTGTTATGCCATCTCAATCGCCTAGGCGCAGATATTGCTCTTCTACAGGAAACACACCTTGAAAAAATCAGTTTCCAAGAGTGGCTAAACTGCGGGTTGGGGAGGTGTACGGTTTTCAAAAGCCACTTATTCAATAACAGGCCCCAGAATTGTGTTGCTACATCTTTGGGGGTCCAACTGTTGAGCTATGTGTAAACTGAGGTGGGGTGCTGGGCAATGAATTTCTGGGCAAAGGAGTTTGTCTGGGACATAATTAGCTAAATAAAATCATGCTCTGCTACTGGAAAATAATCATTCTGTATGGGGACGAGTGATAGTATTAGCGATCATTCTTCCCTAAACTATGGGGGAGATCACTGCATGTAATAGCAGCAGTCTCCTTCACTGCGAGCAGGCGATTGTTAGAAAGAAACACTTCCTTCCCGACAATCGTAATGCTCGTCTGCAGGTCTAATACAGCCCTTACTCATGGTAGACGGTCACTAACTGATCAGTTGGGATACAACAGTCTGACAGTCTAATGACATAACTTCATCCGATCAGCTGATCGATGGGGGTGTGGGCTGTCAGACTGCTGCCAATCAGCTAGTGATGGCCTATTCTAACCATTGGCCATCACTTAGTAAAAGCTGAGGCCAGCGATTGGCTGCAGCAGTCACTGGACCAAGCCACTATGTCTAGCAGGGACCCCAGGTGGCTAGGAATGTTGCCATGGCATAGAAATATCGGGACTGTGGACAGATATTTGTTTATTTTAGTTTAAATTTTCATAGGTTCTAAGAATTGGGTTGGTCGGTTTCCAGGCCGAACAATCCTATTAAAGTCTATCCGACTGAGCCCTACCATGTCAAATTTGATCACTGAGCTGCCTGAGTACTCAGAGATCTGATGCTCATATTTTTCTAATGGGTAGTCCTTATGCGGTCACTTCTAGGGAGTTTCAACTGTGGTCATTCTGGGATGCCTTCTTGGAGGTTCCTCCTCATCACTTGACTACAGTCTTGTCATCACTTACAGAACTCTGTGTCAGAGGCAAGAATGCATATACCACTTCGTCAGTAAAAGATGTTTGGCACATTTTTATGTTGTGTTGTGCTTATATACACTTAAAAAATGTTTAACTAGATACATATAAATGCCGATAATTTATATAGGTGCCAAAAATAACTACTTAAAGTTGGTAACATCCTGACCCACAAAGTGGAAAGCACAGAATAAATAAAGCTGAAGTCCTTTTATATAAAAAAAAAAAAAAAAAAAAAGTTTTCTCTCTCCCGAAAGGGTTATACTGTATGTACCCTCATGCAGCGGAGTTGATGGGAAAAGAAAAAGGTTACTGCCACGTCTTCCCCTCTTTTTGAATCTGCTCCTCCATCAAGAAACCTGAATGAATAAACACTACTCTATAGTCTAATGCAGGGATGCTCAAACTGCGGCCCTCCAGTTAGCTGATAGCTGTAGGCTGTCCGGGAATTATGGGAGTTGTAGTTTTGCAACAGGTGGAGGGCCACAGGTTGAGAATGCCTGGTATAATGTTTTGTACATATGTCTGCATCTGACCTGTATTTGACTCGCTCTGAAGAATAAAAAAGGAATCGTAAACCAAGTACAGCAACCTTTGCCAATCTGCTGATTTAATATATTTTAATACAGTATTTATTTTCTGTAATTTTTAAATCTAATACATTAGAACATCTAATCAGTGCGTTGCTTGAATTGTTTATTTAATTGTACCTTCTAAACTGAGGATGAAGTATCATGTGATACATATATTGAACTATAATTTTACTTAATTTTAATTTAGTTAAAACCAGATAGTGGCATGTATCCTTTTTTTCATCTTTTTTTATTTTCTGTTTGCAAATTATTATTTTTTTCAATTCTATTTCCTGAACATGATTATGGCAGCTGCCCTCTTGCCTCAGCTGTTCTTAACAACATTAAGAAAGTTGCTTTACGACAGTCACATGGTCCATAGACACAATGTTCTGGAGAGGGCGTCATTGACTTCTATGGGTGAATGTTCTAGACTCCTGTGACCTGTGCAGAGGTCATTGTACAAAGAAAGAACAGATAAACTTTTGGACTCCCCTACTGTGAATGGTGGATCTTGTCTTATCTATGCACAGAGGTGATATCATTACAGGCAGGATTAGAATGACAGAAGCCGATAACTGCAGTAAAATGATCTGTACAAACCAAGAAGTGACACCAATTATTAGACATAGTGGGCAGTGTGAAAACTGCAGGATGTTATGTTTTTGGTAAAATGTGATTTTAAACAATAGGTTATTTTCTCATGACACGTTCCCTTTAACTAGAAAAGCAGTATTCTGTAATCCTGCAAATGCGCAATCCCTTTAGTTGCTGTTTACAGTTCTTGTGCTGACTAATAACTCCAGTATGGCATTTATTGTAATCCATTTTAACTCATTCCGTAGGTAAAAAATGTCTTTGTCTCCAGCTTTGTTGACTTTCTGGACTCTGCTGGGATTTCCTGTGTTGATGGCCTCCCAAAGGTATGTTAATGACTGTTTTGTGACTAGTTTTCTTATTTGTTGCTATTTATGATTTTGAACTTGCCAAGACAGTAGTAATTACCTGCCGCCTCATATACCTGAGAGAGGAGCCCATATACCTTTCAATGGCTGTAGACCAAAAGGACTCCTCTGGTGGCGTCTTATTTCCCGGGAGAACAATAGGATCAGCTGTTGAAATTCAAACTGCAAGAGTCTTTTCTCTCCTGACATAATCTGTCGTGAGAGAACCTATAGCCCCCCCCTTCATACTAAATTATCATCGGGTTCTGAAAAAAATCTGCAGGTTTGGCTGACGGGCAATTGTACATAAAGACTAGAACAGCTCATTCACTGTGGATATGCTTTTCTGTGTTGTGTCCAGCATGTAGTTGACTGTGCACAGTTCGTTTGGAGGACTACACTTGACAGGATTTAATAGTAGCCTATTAGCAAGGTAACCCACATAGTGTGTGTACCGTGTCATGCCTTGCAGCCTTCTTCTGAGATACATGTCTGAGATCCTCCCAATGTATACCACTGACCTTGGCTCTGAACATTATATGAAGAGAGCCTAAAAGAGAAGACACTGCCGTGTAACAGTGCTCAGCGACTTGTGTGTACATAATACAGGAAAGACGAGAGGTTTACAAGTTGCCCCTTATTATATCGGAGCAGTTAGATTAAGCTAGTTTCACACTAGTGTTCAGAGAGCCGTCACGGAACAGACTGATGGAACTCTCTGGATTCGGCATTGCCGGACACTTCAGCAAATGGCATTTATCATTTAGATGTACTACAAGGCGCTTGCTAATGTATTGTGATTGTCCATATTGCCTCCTTTGCTGGCTTGACTCCTTTTTCCATCACATTATACACTGCTCCTATCCAGGGGTTATGACCAATCCAGCAGCGGTGGCCATGCTTGCACGCTACAGGAAAAAGCGACAGCCTCTTTGATGGCTGGGACCCTGTGAGCACGCATAGGCATGCATGTGCAGCAGAGCCCATCCCGGCCACCTTGTATCTGCACTGCAGCAGTGGCCGTAACCCCTGGAAATGAGAAGTGTATGATGCGATGGAAAAATGAATCAAGCTAGCAAAGGAGACAATACGGACAAGCACAATACATTAGTAATTGCTTTGTATTACGGTAACTTTCTCTACATGATAAAAGGTAATTTGCTGAAGTGAGACAATCCCTTTAAAGGGGTTGTCTACATTCTCGCTATTTATACAGTGGAAGGAGCTGGAAACAGAAAGCTGTGTACACTATCCAGTGGCTGCACTTGGTTAATGCTCCCATTGAAGTGAAAACTGTGCTGAAGGAATCCGGCACAGCCAAACACAGACTGAAGCTGAGCTTCCAGCTACGTTCTCTAGGTTTGTTCTGGCAGCTGCTGTTGCAAATAGCTGATTGGTAAATTGGTGTTGGAATTAATATTGGTCATGAGGATAACTTGTCAATATCCAGAACCCAGATAACCCCCTTAAGGGCAGCATCTATATTACTGGGCAGTTTCCTTACCCTGTAACCCTACTATAGTTTGAACAGAAGCTGTATTATAAATTCTGGAAAGGTTTACTTTTTCAATTAACTTTTGGATTTAGTAAATCATAGGCTAGGACGTTTCTTATTTGAGATCTGTTTTCCGGTCAGGATCAGCTCTGTTACTGTGCCCTGGGATTGTGGAAAGGGAGGAAGCCAGGGTGGGGAAATACATGTTGCTGGTGTGGTTAGAACTTGTTAGAACTGAGTAGACTTGCCTGTACCAGCTGCTGGACTCGCACTAGTCTTCTTCCTTCACATGATTTGGGCTGTTACTTTTGCTGTTTATGAGGCAGACTTGCATGACTCGTTTTTAGCCCATAACAAGCAGATGACAATAAAACAAGTTAATTAGAACTAGTTTAAAAGGCGATGGAAAGTGCATGGGAGATGAATGATTTAGTCCTCCTGCACGCGACCATATCCATTTTTAGGTCCGAAAAATATCAATGTGGTCTGGGTGCATCCTTCTCTTTTCACAGCCCCCATTGTAGAAATGCCTATTCCTCACAAAACGGACAAGGGGGCATGTTCTGTGATTTGAGTTTCGGATCCTGTCCGCATTTTTTGCAGCCCCATAGAAAAGAATGGGTCTGTATTCGATACTCAAAATTCAGATACTGACTGAAAATACGGTCAGGTGCATATGAGGCCTTACTATGATTCTTTGTACCCCATACTTTTACATTATGTCAGCAGCAAAGCAAACCAACAAGCAATTTTATGCTTGCCTAAATGATTCAATCAGATGAAAAAGAACAATTGCTCTATTGTAGACTGATCTCTGGAACGTTTACATGGGCTGGCTATCTGGAACAATCGTTCCTACTAGGGATGAGCGGACTTGTTCGCGTACAAGTTTTGGGTTATCTAAGCATCCCGTTATGCTTAAGTTATGGTTCGTGGTAGCGGAATCTATAGCGGAATTCTTGGAGAACCTGAACCTGAATCATTAGTATTAATAGAGTATTCTTAGAGAACCTGAATCATTAGTATTCATTATCAGGCTGAGATTCTCAACCTCAATGACCCCCTGAGCAGGAAACTGATGGGGTGGGTTCACGCCACGTTTTATGCGTCTTTTTGACGTATATGTTAAAAATGTGTGTGCAGACCCAGCCTTAATGACAACAAGTAATGTAATTCCTACCATATTGGCAGTACACAAAGTGTAAAAAAATAAAATAGAAAATTGTATTGTATATTGCTCTTGAGAATTTGGGCCCCTTTGCGCAGCTAGGCTGCAAAAAAAAGGGTTACACATGTTGTATCGCCGTGCTCAGAAGAAGTAGGGCAATGTGTTTTGGGGTGTATTTTTACATATACCCATGCTGGGTGAGAGAAATATCTCTGTAAAAGAGAACTTTTCCAATTTTTCCATTTCATCCACCATGACGGCCCACATTGAGATTGACCCTTGACCTCTGTAGGGGCAGGAACACATAGAGAGTTTAAGAACCCCCCACCCCTCCACCTCCTCAGTGCTTTCCTGCCCCTACAGGGGCCAACACGTGGAGAGTTCCTCCTTCAGGGAGGATGAAATAACCTTAACTTTTTTTCAGGTTCTCCAGCTGGCCTCCCGCGGCAGGGGCTAAGGCTGGCCAGCTAGGAGCATCGAGGACCCTCGTCTTGGCTTATGCCGAGGCCTGTGGTCCTCCCCATACCTTCAGACTTCCTTCCCTCCTGGTGGAAGCAGTTGAAGGTGCCGGCTTCTCGCGCGCACGGCGCTCGGCGTCCTTTCCTTCTGGAGGACTGAGCTCTAGCGTCCGGCAGGGGGAGCAGGTGCGACGCATGGAGCGTCTCTATGGGCGGGCCGGGCGACGCACGCCTCTCTTAGTAGGCTAGTGCGGCGCAGGCCTACGCCGTCATGCATGGCGCGGCTAGATGACGTCAGACGCCGGGATTTTTAAAAAAAGAAGACCGCGGTTCCTTTCAGCCCCTTGCCTGCTACACCGCGATGTCTGAGACACCTGCTCCCCGCCAGGAAGGTCCTGATCCTTCTGCCTCCAGTACCGTGAGTCCCCTTCTGGGGGGTGTATATTTCAGTTTGTAAGCCTGAATTACTAATACTGGGATATCTGGTTGCTTCCTTCTGCAGGGCAGCAAGGAGTTAAAATCCAAGACAAAACCCTTAAAATGCTGTGCTTGTTCCAAGCGTCTCCCCGAAAATTATAGAAAGAGATTATGCAAATCTTGCACTTCGGAGATTTGGAAAGAGGAGCAACCAGATATACTCTCGGAGATGAAGTCTTTTATTTCAGACGAGATTAAGTCCTCTTTAGCCTCCTTATCTACCCCTTCCAGCAACCCCATCCCTTCTAAGAAACGCAAAGTATCCATTATTTCTTCTTCTGAGGGCGAAGAGGTTGAAGTGGCCTCTGCCTCGTCCAGACAGTTTCCTAATGAGGAACCCTTGTTGGACAGAGAGATTATAGAGGAGGATAAAAGATACTTTTTTTCCGCTAATGAAATGGAGGAACTGCTCCATGCAGTCAGGTCCACTATGGGTATTGAAGATACTCCTAAACCCCGTACGGTTCAGGATGAAATGTTTGGGGGCCTTAGAGCTAGGTCTTCTATTGTTTTCCCCATCAATGAAAATATAAAGGAAATGATATTGGAGGAATGGTCAGATCCAGAAAAGAGACTCGGCGTTCCTAAAGAATTTAGGAATAGGCTTTGCTTTGACCCGTCTGAAAGCAAAATATATAACCAGACGCCTAAGGTCGATTTGCAAGTAACCAAGGTAGCAAAAAAGACCGCCCTACCCTTTGAGGATTCCTCTCAGCTAGGCGATCCCATGGATAGAAAGGCAGATGGCCTCCTAAAGAAATCCTGGGAAGCGGCGATGTTTGGGGTAAAAACTAATATTTCTGCTACATCCGTTGCCAGAGCAATGTATATATGGCTGGGAGAACTGGACGAACATCTGAAGAACAAGACTCCAAGAGAAGAAATCAGGGAATCTCTCCCCCTTCTCCGCTCCACCACGGCATTTTTGGCCGATGCGTCTGCAGAGTCCATCAGATTTTCCGCCAAGGATGCTGCCCTTTCTAATGCTGCCCGCCGGGCTTTATGGATGAAAGCCTGGTCCGGAGACAAGGCATCCAAGGCCAAGCTTTGTTCTATCCCCTTTTCAGGGGAATTTGTCTTCGGCCCCACTCTGGATAAGATCCTAGAGGGAGCAGCAGACAAGAAGAAGGGTTTTCCAGAAGACAAAGAGCCAAAAAAGAAGCCCTTTCGGCAGTACCAACCCCAGCAGAGATCCTACAGGGGGAAAGGGAAGTCTGGCCGATGGAGTTATCCAAAAGGGGGGAGAGGAAGAGGCTTTATCCTCAATCCCCAGAATAGGCAACCTAAACAGCAATGACGCCAGGGTAGGGGGGCGACTGATGGGTTTCCTATCCTCCTGGAGTCAGGTAACTTCAAATCCCTGGGTGCTAAATATAATCTCCCAGGGCTACAGGATAGAGTTCACATCAGTCCCCCCAAGAAGATACTGCATCACACCTCAGAGCAGATCAGATCTCCCGAAAATCTGGCAGGGCGTTCAGGATCTCTTAGAGCTAGGGGTAATTCGAAAGGTTCCTATCCCAGAGGAAAGGAGAGGTTTCTATTCCAGTCTTTTTTTAGTATAAAAACCAGATCAATCCTTTCGCACGATAATAAACTTAAAACCCCTAAACAGGTCTATCTTATACAGGAAGTTCAGGATGGAAACCATCCCATCCACAATCCCTCTGATTCCAAAAGGAGCATTCATGTCGTCAATCGATCTAAAGGACGCCTACTACCATGTCCCCATCCATCATCTTTCCCAAAAGTATCTAAGATTCGCTCTAAGAGGACCAGACAGGTCTATACACCACTTCCAGTATGTCGCCCTCCCTTTCGGTATCTCCTCGGCCCCCAGGGTCTTCACAAAGATCGTAGTAGAGATGGTGGCCTGCCTACGTCAGGAAGGAATCACAATTATTCCTTATCTCGACGACTTTTTAATTCTGGGCAAGACAGAATCAGAGAACCGTCTGGCGACCCAAAGATTCTCGGAACTCTTAAAGAGCCTCGGATGGATTATAAACATAAAAAAATCCACCCTAACCCCGTCCATGAGAATAAAGTTCCTGGGTGTGGAATTAGATTCGTCCCGGCTGATGACCTTCCTCCCTCAGGACAAAGCTACTGCACTGACAGAGAAAGTCAGAACATTCCAGAGGGCTCGCAACTGCTCCATCAGGAAGGCCATGAGTCTCCTGGGAAGCCTAACCGCCTGCATTCCCTCGGTGGCTTGGTGCCAAAGCCACACAAGAATAATACAAAATTGGATCCTAACTATTTGGGACGGAAGACAGTTAAGTCTAGACAGGGTCTTTCGGATCCCTCAGTCGGTAAAAACAGACTTGGATTGGTGGAAAGTAAAAAGAAGACTGCTGGGAGGCCTTCAGTGGCGGAACCATCCCGTTGTTCAAGTAATCACGGACGCAAGCCTCGGAGGCTGGGGAGCAAAGATAGGAGATCATCTTCTACAGGGTACCTGGCCTGCCGAGATAAGAGACAAATCCTCCAACTACCGAGAGCTTTACGCAGTCCTGGAAGCTTTATTAAAAGGAGAGTGCCTTCTAAAAGGGCGACATCTAAGGGTAATGTCAGACAATACCACAACGGTGGCTTATCTGCGTCACCAGGGGGGAACAAGATCACGGCCTCTTGGCGAGATAGCAAAAAGAATTTTCTCCTGGGCAGAAGTAAACACTTTATCTCTGTCCGCCATCCACCTAAGGGGCTGCGAAAACACAGTAGCAGACTTTCTGAGCAGAGAAATAGTAGACCCAGGAGAATGGTCTCTGAACAGAAATATCTTCCAAAAGATCTCGGAAAGATGGGGCTGTCCAGAGGTAGACTTATTTGCCTCCAGAAAAAATGCGCAGGTAAGCTGTTTTTGCTCCCTAAACCCAGGAGACAATCCATGGGCAATCGATGCTCTATCAATACAATGGAATTGGAGACTAGCCTACGCCTTTCCCCCAATACCACTACTTCCTCGGGTCGTCCAGAAGCTCCTGGAGGAACCGACTACTCTCATCCTAATAGCCCCTCTATGGCCAAAGAGAAGTTGGTTCTCCACTCTAAGACAGCTATCGCTGGAGGATCCATGGGAGATTCCCTTCCAGAGGGACATTCTAGTCCAGGGCCCTCTTCTTCATCCAGACCCAGGCATGTTCAGACTGTCAGCCTGGATCCTGAGAGCGAGACACTAAGAAGCAGAGGACTTTCGGAAAAGGTGATACGTACTCTGAGGGCAAGTAAAAAAAAGGTGACCTCCTCCATCTACCTTAAGATCTGGAAGAAATACTGTTCCTGGTTAGGAGTTGAGCGCCCAGACACCACCTCTCCTCCCATCAACAGAATTTTGGACTTTCTACAGTGCGGCCTTGAGTTAGGCCTTAGACCCAGTACTTTGAAGGTCCAAATTTCTGCCCTAAGCTCCTTCTATGATTGCAGCCTGGCCAACCACAGATGGATCAGGAGGTTCTTCAGAGCGGTTGCAAGGTTGAGACCCTCCCTGAGATCCAGAACTCCGACCTGGGATCTTAACACCGTACTAGAGGGCTTAACAAAACCTCCATTTGTACCTTCGTCGGAGATCTCTTTAAAACACCTTTCCCTTAAGACTGCCTTTCTGATCGCTATCACCTCAGCCAGACGCATTGGGGAGATCCAGGCCTTATCGTGTAGAGAGCCCTACCTCCAAATTAACAAGGATCACATCCGTCTAGCTCTCGACCCAGGTTTCCTCCCTAAAGTAGTCTCTCCTTTCCATCTAGAGCAGGAGATCTTCCTACCCTCTATCCCTAGGTCCGAACATTCAGGGTCTAGTGATAGGTTACATCTCCTGGATGTTAGGGACATAGTTATCCGTTACCTGGACTCTACCAGAGACTTCAGGGTGGATGACAACCTTCTTATTCAGTTTTCAGGGAAAAATAAAGGAAAGAAGTTAGCCAGGTCTTCCATAGCTAGATGGATCAAATCCACTATTGAATGCTGCTACAGGATCCAGAACAAAACCAGTCCTGGTAATGTTAAAGCCCATTCTACTAGGGCCACGGCCTCCTCTTGGGCCGAGAGAGGAGGGGTCTCGCTGGACCAGATCTGTAAAGCCGCAACCTGGTCTAGCACTAATACTTTTGTAAGACACTATCGTCTTAATCTTCCGGACGCAAATGAAGCTCTTTTCGGCCGGAAGGTTCTACAGGCGATATCCCCACCCATTTAGTTATCTGATATGTCTCAATGTGGGCCGTCATGGTGGATGAAATGGAAAAACCGCAATTAGACTTACCGGTAATTCCGTTTCCTTGAATCCACCATGACGGCCCATACTATTTCAAGGAAACGGAATTACCGGTAAGTCTAATTGCGTTTTTTTTTTTTATATAAAGTTGTCATTTTACAGAGCTATTTCTCTCACCCAGCATGGTTATATGTAAAAATACACCCCAAAACACATTGCCCAACCTCTCCTGAGTATGGCGATACCACATGTGACACTTTTTTGCAGCCTAGGTGCGCAAAGGGGCCCAAATTCCAATGAGTACCTTTTAGGAGGGCATTTTTAGGCATTTGGATTCCAGACTTCTTCTCACGCTTTAGGGCCCCTAAAATGCCAGGGCAGTGTAAATACCCCACATGTGACCCCATTTTGGAAAGAAGACACCCCAAGGTATTCCGTGAGGGGCATGGCGAGTTCCTAGAATATTTTTATTTATTTTTTTGGCACAAGTTAGCAGAAAATGATTTTGTAAAAGGGGAAAAAATAAAAATATAATTTCCGCTAACTTGTGCCAAAAAATAAATAAATAAAAAATTCTAGTAACTCGCCATGCCCCTCACGGAATACCTTGGGGTGTCTTCTTTCCAGAATGGGGTCACTTATGGGGTATTTATACTGCCCTGGCATTTTAGGGGCCCTAAAGTGTGAGAAGAAGTCCAGAATATAAATGTCTAAAAATGTTTTATTCATTTGGATTCCGTGAGGGGTATGGTGAGTACATGTGAGATTTTATTTTTTGTCACACGTTAGTGGAATATGAGACTTTGTAAGGAAAAAAAATAAAAATAATTTCCGCTAACTTATGCCAAAAAAAAAAAGAGATCTTCTATGAACTCGCCATGCCCCTCAAAAGTGATCTTTATAGCGCTGCAGCGATTTTACAGTGTGTTTGCAGTGATCAGAAATTTTTTTATTCTGTCACTGCGGTGGGGCGGACTGAACGCAAGTGTGCACACAAGATCAGGCCTGATCGGGCGATCACTGCATTTTTTTGTAGAGCCTATAGAACATGTCCTATTCTTGTCCGCAATTGCGGACAAGACGAGGCATTTTCTATATAGTTCTGGCAATGTGCGGATCCGCAAAATGCGGAAAGTACATTGCCAGTGTCCGTGTTTTGCAGACCCGCGGTGTCCGTGTTTTGCGTATCCGCAAAACACATACGGACGTCTGAATGGAGCCTTACAGGGGGTTAATCAATGACAGGGGGGTGATCAGGGGTTAATAAGTGACGGGGGGAGGGGTGTAGTGTGGTGCTTGGTGCTACTTATTACAGAGCTGCCTGTGTCCTCTGGTGGTCGTTCCAAGCAAAAGGGACCACCAGAGGACCAGGTAGCAGGTATATTAGACGCTGTTATCAAAACAGCTTCTGATGTAGCGGTTAAAAGGGGTGTGTAGATGTTTTATATCCTGTGTGTGTATGTATATATTCTTTTGTAAGGCTTTTGATACTGTCCCACATAGAAGGCTTATCAATAAATTGCAGTCTTTGGGCTTGGACTCCCATATTGTTGAATGGATTAGGCAGTGGCTGAGGGACAGACAACAGAAGGTTGTAGTCAATGGAGTATATTCAGACCATGGTGTTGTTACCAGTGGGGTACCTCAGGGATCTGTTCTGGGACCCATATTGTTTAATATCTTTATCAGCGAAATTGCCGAAGGCCTCGATGGTAAGGTGTGTCTTTTTGCTGATGACACATAGATTTGTAACAGGGTTGATGTTCCTGGAGGGATACACCAAATGGAAAGCGATTTAGGAAAACTAGAGGAATGGTCAAAAATCTGACAACTAAAATTTAATGTTCATAAGTGCAAACCCAAGAACAGAATATAAAATCAGTGATACAGTCCTAACCTCAGTATCTGAGGAAAAGGATTTAGGGGTCATTATTTCAGAAGACTTAAAGGTAGGCAGACAATGTCATAGACCAGCAGGAAATGCTAGCAGAATGCTTGGGTGTATAGGGAGAGGCATTACCAGTAGAAAGAGGGAGGTGCTCATGCCGCTCTACAGAGCACTAGTGAGACCTCATTTGGAGTATTGTGCTCAGTACTGGAGACCATATCTCCAGAAGGATATTGATACTTTGGAGAGAGTTCAGAGAAGAGCTACTAAACTAGTACATGGATTGCAGGATAAAACTTACCAGGAAAGATTAAAGGACCTTAACATGTATAGCTTGGAAGAAAGACGAGGCAGAGGGGATATAATAGAAACTTTTAAATACATAAAGGGAATCAACAAGGTAAAAGAGGAGAGAATATTTAAAAGAAGAAAAACTGCTACAAGAGGACATAGTTTTAAATTAGAGGGGCAAAGGTTTAAAAGTATTATCAGGAAGTATTACTTTACTGAGAGAGTAGTGGATGCATGGAATAGCCTTCCTGCAGAAGTGGTAGCTGCAAATACAGTGGAGGAGTTTTAAGCATCCATGGGATAGGCATAAGGTCATTCTTCATATAAGATAGGGCCAGGGGCTATTCATAGTATTCAGTATATTGGGCAGACTAGATGGGCCAAATGGTTCTTATCTGCTGACACATTCCGTGTGTGTGTGTGTGTGTATATATACATATATGTATGTGTGTATATGTGTATATATGTATATATGTATATATGTGTGTATATATATGTATATATGTGGAGATATATATATATATATATACATACATACATACATACATACATACATACATACATACATACATACATACACACACATATACACACACAGCGGGTGCTATGTCCCAGGTATTACAGAGTATAAATGACATGTGTGTGTATAGATAGATAGATAGAGATATATTATATATACATACACACACACACAGCGCGGGTGCTATGTCCCAGGTATTAGAGTATAAATGACCAAACATGATTAGGGGGTGGAGCAAACAATATACAATAATTACAATAAAATCACAGTATCTAAATACATACCATTCTAAAGTGACATACTATAGTGCATGGTGATCACAAAAGACATAGATGTATGTAAAATTAATCAGATGGTGATCCTATATTACAGAAAATCAAAAAATCTCATAAGTACCACCAATGATCATCAGCTGCTTTGTGTCATAATATTCAAATTAAAATATCAACAGGTGGAGTAAAGGATAAGATCAAAAACATACCTATCAGACACATTGGTCCACATGCAATCAATCGCCAAACTTGGCATAAGTGATTTGTATAAAAATATACTTATGATCTCTCTTCTTTTCTCATGCCCAACTATCAGGATGGTGTACCCCTTTGACAAGCAGTTTCCCCTTCCTTCATTTGCTACCTACCTGCCGATACTATAATAGTAATACAACTTGGGGCAGTTTGCCAATATCCAATATGGTGCTTCCCGACATGTTACCATGTGGGCATGCGCGTTGGAAAGTTGAAACCAGTGACCTGTTTTGCTACGTCTGAGAGGGTTTGAGGCTTACGATACGCCAACTCCGGCATGAGATCATACATTCAGGACACAACCTGGCGCCTGCGCACTGTTAGTTGTAATTATCATCTATATTGCTGGCTCCACCCCCTAATCATGTTTGGTTATTTATACTCTGTAACGCACTTACGTTTTATGCTTGAGAAAGGCTCTGTGTCCGAGCCGAAACATTGCCTCACTGTCCCACATAGGTCAATAAACCACGATTTTCTACTGGATGTGCATATATATATATTTACACTTGTGTTGTGGAAAATTAATTAGGATGTGTATTTAATATATTGTGTATTGTCATCATGTCTCTCAGTGTCAGGGTAAACCATTGGAGTGGATATCTTCCCATGTATGTCCTGTCACAGCTGCTGGGCGCAGAGGTCTCCGTCGGCGAATGGTCCATGTGCTAAGCACTGGGCTGTGGGTCGGGGGAGACTGATGTGTTCAGCAGAGCAGTGTTTTGTTGGCTGATGTATGGATGCCGGCTAGGGCCCCCGCACAAGACGCAGATTTATTGGCTTTGTGTGGATGCATTTGTTAAGAGAACAATATATGAAAGGAACGTGTGTTTGTTGTCTCTAGTGCGCCTGATCAGCCGCTGGAGATAATGACGTTGTCCTGTAAATAAACATGCATGAGGATCATAGTAATTTTATCTGGCATTGATCACTGAGCAAAGCTGGATAAAATTTGCTCCAGTGGTAATGGTAGGTTATAGTATACATGTGTTTACTAGGTTATTCTAAATGATGATGTCTTGTCTTCCTATGTCATCACTTCCTGTATGTCATCACTTCCTGCATGATTGTTATGGGCCAGCCCCTTTTACACCTTTTGTTAATAAATAAAAGAACAGACTGGGCAGGGAGGGAGAGGAGTTGCTCAGAATTCAATCAAAATGGTAACACCTGGGTCTCTGACTGCGGCGGAGGGAAAGGAGATTTACCCTTTTCTTTACACAAACTTTGATGCGAGCTGATTACAATTATTAATATTTCTACAACACTTGCCTTCTCCCTACCACCGCTGTGTCCATGTTTCAGTCTGCAGCCACTAACTGGCTTCATTGGTGATGTGGACTTACCGCTGAAGCCAGTCATTGGCTGCAACAAGCATGTGACCATGCCCATGTAGTGCGGGTTGTAAAGAATCTGTAAATTAGAACATGGACACAGAGCAGCAGGAACAGGCAAGTGTGAATTTTGATTTTCAGGAGGCAGACAGCGGGCATTACATAAAATGTAATTATTACTGGAAAACCGCTTTCAGGTTAATGGGGCCATGTTGCAAATTTGTGCACAACGGGGTGGCAAGGAGCACTGCTGTCCTGGGAAAACTTAGGAGATGCAACGGTATTCCTGCACTGCAGACTCTATTCTCAGTGGGGGAGAGTCTTAAAACTGGTGTAAAGTAGACCTGGCTTAGTTGTCCATAGCAGCCTTCCATATCAGATTCCACCTTTCATTTATCAGAGCTCCTTTGGAAAATGAAAGATGGACTCTGGCTGCTATGGGCAACTAAGCCAGTTTACATCAGTCTGATAAATATCCCCCAGTGTGTGCTGGAGTTCATAAAATGAAAATGACCCTTTTTAAAGCTAGTGAATATCTGTGGCTTATAGCTAAATGTCTAAAATATGTTAGTTTTGCTGCTTTTGGTTGGTGTGCCCCACAAGCGTGTTGATCAATGTGTATTTGACCTTGTGTTTCAGGTTGATGTAATTTCCCAACAATATGAAGAGCTTTATCAGAAAAACAAAGACATTGATGAAAGGCTGTTTTTGGAAAAAGAAAACACTCTGAAGGTTGATTACAGAGAAAGGTAATGGTTAACGGATTTCATTGTTGGTAGGATCCTTGGGCGACTGCAACCTTGTGAACTCCTGTTCAATGGCTCCATAAATTTGAAGGTAGTAGTACTTTGTCCACCCACAAATTTCTTGCGACCATTGGGTACTGTAGATTGTGGTCACTTCATTATACCTGGACTGTGGAAACCAAGCATTACAGAATTATTGAAAGTGAAGGCTATGTACTAAATTAGCTGTGATGTCCAGCATTGTGCCGCAGCCCTCTTACCGCATTTTGGTAATGAGGTCCGCACTCTTAGTATTAATAGTTTGTGCCAGTAGAGGACTTCTCAGTCAATATTTTGAAAAATTCCCTGACACTATTCAGCAAATAACAAATTCATAAATTATGGATGCGGTTTGGGTGCTGTTCTCATTTTATTTTTTATGATGACCCATTGACTTAAATGGATTTGTGGTCTGCATTTTGCAGACATGTTTTTTTCTCTTTGTGGAACGGACATAACGGATGTGGAAAACACACGGATGATCTATGTCAGGGATGGCCAACCTGTGGCTCTGCAGCTGTTTCAAAACTACAACTCCCAGCATGCCCAGACAGCCTACTGCTGGGCATGGTGGGAATTGTAGTTTTACAACAGCTGGAGAGCCGCAGGTTGGCCATCCCTGATCTATGTGCTTTCTAAATCCATATGTCCACTTCACAAAAAGACAGAACATGTTCTATGCTTTGAGGCCTTAGTCACAGAGAGAGAAAAGTATGCCCTGTAGCCTGGATAAGGTGTTTTAAGATTATTGTCATGCAACATTTGAGTCATCCATAAAGAATAAGAAAAAATAAAATAAAAGAAAAAGTACTGGAACCTTAAGCTCGGTGGTTGGCAACCTCTGGCACTTCAGCTGTTGTAAAACTGCAATTCCCAGCATGCCCTATTCACGAGTTTTTAGAGCAGCTCAGCAAATGTGCATGATGGGAATGGTAGTTTCACAACAGCTGGAGTGCCAGCAGTTTCTGACCCCTAGCTCTAGCGCCTGAGCTTTTAACAGAGGAGCACAGTTTGTTTCCATAGCACTACTAATGACAGGAGAGGATTTTGGGGTTGCTGGTTTTAACTGTGGCATGGAGGCATTTTATTTTTTTGCACATGCATAAAAAAGAATAGCTTACATTACATTTTGTCAGGACTTATTTTTCAGTTTATCCTGTAACCCCTTAATGGACCAAGCAGTTTATTTACTGCTTTTATCGTTATCACCTACCATGAGCCATAACATAAATTTTTTATTTATTTTTTCCCCACATTAAAGGGGTTGTCCCACCTTTGACAATGGGGTCATATCGAATGCGCAGTGCGCCCTCCCACCACTTTTAGGGCTCCATTCTTGATATAGGTGCGGGTCCCATCGATGGGACCTGCACCAATCAGACAATGGGGGCATATCCTAGCTAGGATGAAGGTACATGTAATTTATTGTATTATTTACTGATTATAGGGTTCTGCCCTAGCATCTTAGTGGTTTTTATTGGTACCATTTTGATGTACATATGTTTTGTTGTGTTTTTCTATATATTTTGTTCTATATAGTAACCATTAACACCTATCTTAAATGTGGGCCAAAGCACCATTACTCCAGCATGTGCCCAAAAATGTCTAACACCAAAAAGCAGCCAGAGTCTTGTACACATATATAAATAGACGCCCTAGCAGGTCACGTGTGTCACCTATAGGAATTTATGATACTTTAAAAGGCAGCATGCATGTCTGGATGTGAATTGATTCACCCGCTGATGAAGCACTGAGCGAAACGCTCGTCGGGGCGCAGGACACGTGGCTGGTATGATATGACAATATGTTACTGTGGTTGATGTGGCTGCTGTAGGAATGATATGCTATCTGTGGATATTTATTTGCACTAGCACTTTACCAGAATGTATACTATTGTGTGTGACATCCAGACATGCATGCTGCCTTTTAAAGTATCATAAATTCCTATAGGTGACCCACGTGACCTGCTAGGGCGTCCAGCCTTTGGTTTTCAATTTTCCACCACCATTTGTTATTTGTGGTTTTATGTAGGTTTTAACCATTGTGTTAAATTAAAGATCTATTTATATATGTGTACAAGACTATGGCTGCTTTTTGTTGTTATATATTAACCCTGTTGTTCGGGCTTCCATAGCAGGAGCGGTAAAATACCATTAGGCAGACACCCGACCCACAGCTGTTCAATCTGTGGCTAGGGCCCCCGCGCAATCTGTGTATCAAACTGACAATGTATGGGTGTGAGGAAAACAGGAATATCCAGGCTTCCTCTTTCAATATTTTAATTTAATTTAATTTAATTTAATTTGATTTGATTTACTATGGGATACCCATGGCACATAACAATACTATTATAGTAATATTTATTTACATATTGTTTGTAATATCTTGTACAGTTTCATTTTTTTGGGCCACAAATAGTATTTTAAAAATTTTTGCCTCAATGTATGGCCACTTTTAGTTTGAAAAACCCACCTCATATTGTCAAACATTTCATTCCTTTCTTTTCACATTTTTTGTAGTTTGGAACAGGAGCGAACGCCTCAAAAGAATAATTTAGAAGAAGCTCCTCTTATTCCTCCACAGACACCAGTCAGGTAAGCTTATGCATTCGGACCTAAGGCTCTCTACAGAAAGCATCTGAGCCTTAGCTGGGATTTGCCAATCTCCCATGGAAGAACCTGATGTATACCACTGTGTAAGCATCTAGTGGCATACCTTGCCCCAAAGGCACCATATACATTAAAGGGGTTGCCACTATCTATTACTAGCTGCACATGTGCTGGGGACAGCACATTCATGCAGCTGGTAATGAGCATTATTTATTGTTATCAGGACCAATGTCTGATTTAAAGAGGTTGGCTCATCTTATATGTTGGGGGTATATCACTAGGATGTGCTCCTAATGTCTGATGGGTGCGGGTCCCACACCTATCTCTAAAACTGAGCTTGCAAAGAGAAGGAGAGCAGACTGTGCATGCGCAACAGCCCTCCATTATTTTCAATGGGAGGGCTGAAAATACCCCTGCCGCTCAGCTATTTTCTGAAGTCCCATAGAAATGTAAGAGAAGTGCACCGCACAATCGCTGCCACCGCTTCATCACTTTTATGGGGCTGATGGACATATCAGAGATTTTTTCAGCAGTCCCATAGAAATGAATGGAGCGTGGCTGTGCAAAAGCGGTCCGCCCTCCTTCTTTGTAGGCTCAGTTTTAGAGATTGGTGCGGGATCCAGAGGTTAGACCTACTGCTATCAGACGTTGGGGGACATATTCTAGCGATATGCCCCCAATGTGTGAGAAGGGCCAACCGCTTTAATATATTAAGGATTCATATTTCTCGTGAATGGCATTGGAGGACACAGCAACATGGGTATATGCCCAGCTGCCACTAGGAGGTTGACACTAGAAAAGAAAAGTGTTTGCTCCACCCAGATGGGCTATACTCTCTGCTCAGACACTAAACTAACCAGTTTTATTCTAGTGTCCGTAGGAGGCAGACATGACCTGCTCTGCTTTGTTTTTTCTTTTTTCTTCTCCTGCAGGTCTCTGCCTGCTGCAGGATGGGGCTCCATCGTGGATATCCACTTTAATTGCACCCCTTGCGGGGCGCCTACTCTTAGTACCTCGCTGGTCACCCAGTTCCCCATTACTGCATCCGCAGTGGCATGCCGGTAATCCCACATATGTGCGAGTTTGCCTGAAGAGGAGACCCTGCGGTGCCTGAGTGGTCTCCCTGTGTACCTGTCCCATGGATCTAGGATTAGTTCCCTTCTTTTCCCAGGGGATGAGAGCACCTTATATCTGGGCGCCCGAGAGGTCCCTCTTTTCCCATTGTTTTCCCCTTGCTTCTAGCAGGCCTGTGGCTCTCCAGGTTAAAGTGTTTGCAATCCAGAAGATCATGGATTCTTTACGGAGACCCACACACCGGCCCTCTTTGTTAGCTTGGCCTCCAACCACCTATGCTTCCCCTGACCTTCCTTTACTTTAGTCCCCGGCTCCTGCCTGGGACTGGGACGCATCTTCCCTGCCCTGTCCTCGGACCCCTGGTGCTCAGTTTCCCCAGGTTTTTCCCTCCCTGTGTGTCACTTCTCCTCAGGAGTCCCCCTCACCTGTTCTTTCCTTCCGGAGGGCCTCCGGTCTTCCGCAGTTCCGTCCTACCAGTTTAGTGCGGGCTTTTGCCTGGGGGCGGAGTTTCCCCCCTTCTGGCTAGTTTTCTGGGACCTCCATCTTGCCAGCACTCCTGAGGGACACTCTCCAATCTCCTGCAACCTTCCTGGCACTCTCCTGCGACTGCTGCAGCACCTCTTTGGGGACACAGCACTTGGGGTCCTGTAGGACAGCCTCTGGCTCACAGCACCCGAGCGGGGTCGTCACGTGTTGTATGTGCGCCAGCTGTAATAAAAAGTTGCCTTGCAGTCAGCCTGATCCTGTTTTTGCGCAGTGACTTGCCCCCAGACCCTCTCAGGACGCCCTGACCACCCCTTCTGAATGGGCTTCTTCCTTGCACCTAACCTTAGAGAACCTGGCCCGACTCTCTCAATCCATGGTTGTCGATGGACCACTTGCCTGACAAAATTGCAGCCGCCTCTGCCCCTCCCAGGGACGACTCCGCGGATTGGGAACGCTCACATTCTGACACCAGGTCCTACAAAAGACCTCGGGTTGCCAAAACCATGTCCCGCTCCTCCTCGGCATCCTTGGGTCATTCTCAGGACAGGTCTGAGGCTGGCGACGAATGCTCTTCTGCTGCACCTTCCGCCGCCTTTGGGGACTCCTCTAACTCTGATTCCGGATCAGAGCAGAGCACTGCCCTGTCTGCGGCCATGCAGGATCTTATCAGCACAGTTAGGGACGCTCTCCATGTGCAGGAAGACCCCTCCTCCTCTGCTCAGGAATCCGTATCACTCCGCCGTTCCAGGCGCCCTACTTTTGTTTTCCCTAACCATGTGGCTCTGGACGCACTCCTTGCCAAGGAGTGGTGTCATCCGGATAGGCGTCTTCAGCCAGCCAAGGGTTCGAACGTCCTCTTTCCCTTTTCCGAGGAGTCCATTACTAGGTGGTCTGTCCCTCCTCAGCTAGAGCCACATGTGACCCAACTTGCTAAGGCCACCACCCTTCCTTTGGACGATGCGGCGTCCTTGTCTGATACATTGGACAAGAAGATGAACTCCTTGTCCAAGTCTGTATTCGTTGCAGCAGGTTCCGCTATCCGTCCTGCCTTTGCTGCGTCTTGGGTGGCTAAGGCATGTATGGTCTGGACTTAACAGCTTGATCGGTCCTTACCCATCGATTCTGCTCAGGGGGAGCTCCATCTCCTTGCATCTTATCTTCTCCAGGCCTCCAGGTACTTCTGTGATGCTTCCCTGGAATCGGCATGCCGCTCTGGTAGGGCGGCTACTAACTCGGTGGCCATCCACCGCTCGGTTTGGCTTCGGACCTGGGCTGCGGATGCAGCCTCCAAAAAGGTGCTCATATCTCATATGGTAGGCTTTTCAGGAAACGTTTGGAGGAGCTTATTTCTGAGGCCACAGCGTTTTCGCTCCTTTCGGGACTCCTTTTCCCGTCGGGACAAAAAGACTGCTCTTCCTTCCTTCCTTCAAGGCCAAGCCCTCCTTACACGCCTGCCCTAAGCCTTCCAAACCCAAGTCTGCAAAGCCCGTTATCTGTATTACTGGTTTCCCCCAGCTAGAGTTGCCCCTTCAGATGGGGGGTTGTTTGCTCTCTTTTCAGGATCAATAGAGCGCAACCGTGAACGACGCCTGCATTCTGGAGGTAGTTTCCTCTAGGTACAAAATAGAATTCCCTTCCCACGGGTCGGTTCTTCTAGTCGTCGCCGCCCAGGTCCCCTCGCTTTTTTTCAGGCCATTCATTCTCTTTACGCGCACAGGGTGATTGTTCCTGTTCCGACCTCAGAACATATTCAGGGGTTTTACTCGAACCTCTTCACAGTTCCCAAGAAGGACGGTGCTCTTTGCCCCATTTTTGATCTGAAGGCACTCAATTATTTCATCCGAGTCCGCCACTTTCGTATGGAGTCCCTCAGGTCTGTGATTGCTTCCCTCGAGTTGGGAGAGTTTCTATCTTCCATCGACATCCGAGACACCTATCTGCATGTCCCCATAGCTCAGTCTCATCAGAGGTAGGTTCTCTGCATTTTCAGTTATTGGCATTGCCCTTCGGCCTGGCGTCTGCCCTGAGGGTCTTTACCAAGGTGTTGGCTCCTCTGCTAGCACTTCTCTATGCCAGTGGAGTTGCCGTAATACCCTACCTGGACGATCTTCTGGTGAAGGCTCCATCCCGGGAGGACAACCTGTCCAGTCTCCACATCACCCCACTGGTTAGTCCTCCCTGGTTCCCAGTCAGAGGATGGAATTCCTAGGCATGGTCCTCGACACTCGCCTTGGCCGAGTGTTCCTCCCTCAGATCGAGGTAGTGGCTCTCCAGTCAGGGGTGTCTTCTCTTCCCATAAGGGCGTGCTTGCCTCGATCTCCCGATCAGTCTGTCCCCTCAGGTCCGTCGGGACGCTGATGGCTAAACCCGCTTACAGTCTCCCTCGACAGATCTATCCTTCCCCTCCGCAGGTGATCAGGTGATCTACACAGATGTCAGCCTGACAGGTTGAGGGGCAGTCTTCGGGTCTCATCTCGGCCCAGGGTCAGTGATCAATGCGAGAGAGCTCCCTACAGATCAATATCCTGGAACTCGGGGCCATTTACCTAGCTCTATCCTTTGGCCTTCCCTCTGTCGCTTTCGTCCTGTCTGGATTCAGACTGACAACTCCACTGGGGTGGGTTTTTTAAACCACCAGGGGGGCACGAGAAGCGTGGTGGTCCTGAAGAAAGCCTCTCTCATTCTGTGGTGGGAGGAGGGACACGTTCCCGCTCTCTCCGTGGTCTACATCCCCTGAGTCGCCAATTGGGCGGCCGACTTCCTCAGTCGCCAGCGTCTCCACCTGGGCGAGTGGTGTCTCCATCCAGAGGCGTTTCAACAACTCTGTCAGCGCTAGGGAATCCCAAACGTGGATCTTTTTGCCTCCCGTCTGAACCACAAACTTCCGCTTTACGCCGCCATGTCTCGGGATCATCAGGCTCTGACGGTAGACGCCTTGGTTCTCCCGTGGTCCCAATTCAGTCTCCTATATCTCTTCCCTCCTCTTCCACTTCATCGGGTACTCAAATGTCTCAAAATGGATTGGGTCCCGGCGATATTGGTGACTCCGGCCTGGCCCCGCAGGGCGTGATATGCAGATCTCGTCTTCCTGCTCGCTGACGCCCAGTGGCTGTTACCTCTGCGTCCTGACCTCCTTTTGCAAGGTCCGCTGTTCCACCCGAGTTTACCTCTGCTTCATTTAACGGAATGGCTGTTAAAGCCGTGGTCCTAAGGTTCCGCGGTCTCTCTGAGGTCAGTCATCCAGACTATTCTTCATGCACGTAAACTTGTCGGCCAGGATTTACCATCATACCTGGAAGCTTACTTTGCCTGGTGTGAATCTGGCTAGGTTCACCCTCTCCTTTTTTCCGTCCCTAGGATTCTTGCCTTTCTCCAGGTCAGCCTTAACCCTTTCATGACAAAGGGTCATTGATGCCTCAGTGTCCAGGTCAAAATTTACAAATCTAACATGCGTCACTTTATGTGGTAATAGCTTTGGAACACTTATTTATCCAAGCCATTCTGGGATTGTTTTCTCGTGACATATTGTACTTCATGATAGTCATAAATTTGAGTAAATATATTTCACCTTTTATTTATGAAAAAATCCCAAATTTATAAAAAAAATATAGAAAAATTCACAATTTTCAAAATTTCTATTTCTCTGCTTCTAAAACAGAAAGTCATACCTAATAAAATATTCATTGCTTAACATTTCCCATATGTCTCCTCTATGTTGGCATAATTTTGGAAATGTAATTTTTTATTTTTTTTAGGAATTTTTTAGGAAGTTAAAAGGCTTAGGCCTCTTTCACACTTGCGTTGTCCGGATCCGGCGTGTACTCCACTTGCCGGAATTACACGCCGGATCCGGAAAAACTCAAGTGTACTGAAAGCATTTGAAGACGCATCCGTCTTCAAAATGCTTTCAGTGTTACTATGGCACCCAGGACGCTATTAAAGTCCTGGTTGCCATAGTAGGAGCGGGGAGCGGTATACTTACCATCCGTGCGGCTCCCGGGGCGCTCCAGAGTGACGTTAGAGCGCCCCATGCGCATGGATGACGTGCCATGCGATTACGTCATCCATGCGCCTGGGGCGCCCTGACGTCACTCTGGAGCTCCCCGGGAGCCGCACGGATGGTAAGTATGCTGCTCCCCCGCTCCCCGCTCCCCGCTCCACTTTACCATGGCTGCCAGGACTTTAGCGTCCCGGCAGCCATGGTAACCACTCTAAAAAAAGCTAAACGTCGTATCCGGCAATGCGCCGAAATGACGTTTTAGGTTAAGGCCGGATCCGGATCAATGCCTTTCAATGGGCATTCATTCCGGATCCGGCCTTGCGGCAAGTCTTAAGTTTTTTTGGCCAGAGCAAAAAGCGCAGCATGCTGCGGTATTTTCTCCAGCCAAAAAACGTTCCGTTCCGGAACTGAAGACCTCCTGATGCATCCTGAACGGATTTCACTCCATTCAGAATGCATTAGGATAAAACTGATCAGGATTCTTCCGGCATAGAGCCCCGACGACGGAACTCTATGCCGGAAGACAATAACGCAGGTGTGAAAGAGCCCTTAGAAGTTTAGAAGCAATTCTTAAAATTTTAAAGAAAATTTCCAAAACCCACTTTTTAAGTACCAGTTCAGGTCTGAAGTCACTTTGTGAGGCTTACATAGCCCCCATAAATGACCCCATTGTAGAAACTACACCCCTCAAGTTACTCAAAACTGATTTTGCAAACTTTGTTAACCCTTTAGGTGCTCCACAAGATATAAAGAAAATTGGAGATGAAATTTCTAAATTTCACTTTTTGGGCAGATTTTCCTTTTTATTACATTCTTTTCTTTAACACATTGAGGGTTAACAGCCAAACAAAACTCAATATTTATTACCCTGATTCCGCGGTTTACAGAAACACCCCACATGTTGTCGTAAACTGATGTAAGGGCGCACAGCAGGGCGCAGAAGGAAAGGAACGCCGTATGGTTTTTGGAAGGCAGATTTTGCTAAACTGGTTTTAGATGTCATCTCCCATTTAAAACCCCCCGATGCACCCTTATAGTAGAAACTCCCAAAAAGTGACCCTATTTTGGAAACTAGGGGATAAGGTGCCAGTTGTATTGGTACTATTTTTAGCGCTATGCTCTGAAAATGGTTGCTGATCCCTGCAATTTTTTTTTTAAGTATTCTTGAATCTAGTTGTACTGTGTGTACCATGAAATATTTATTTATTTATTTTTTGTGGTCCAGTTTCTCAAAATTGTATATGCATTATGTATTAATGACATTTTGTTTCTATTTTGCCTTTTAAAATAGAGCTGCAATGAACACTATTAACCAGTTGATGAATATTTTACATTCATCCAGTGACGAACCATCAGAAATTCTAAACTCGTACTTTAAGGTAAGCCATTTTGGTATTCACTAAATGTAGTGTGAATGTTTTGTACGTAATGAGCTGCCTAATTAAGTACTTAATTAAAGTAAAAATGGTAAAAGAGGTTTTCCAGAATAATAATATGTATGGCTTATCCTTAGGGTACAATCGCATGACCGTATAAATGGATCCGCATCCGTTCCGCAAATTTGTGGAACGGGTGCGGACCCATTCATTTCAATGGGGCCACAAAAGATGCGGACAGCACACCGTGTGCTGTCCGCATCTGTGTTCCGTTCCGTGGCCCCGCAAAAAAAAAAAATATAGCATTCTCTATATAGCGCTGGCCATGTGCGGTCCGCAAATTGCAGGACGCACTCGGCCGCTATCAGTGTTTTGCAGATCCTTAATTTGCGGACCACAAAACACTTACGGCCGTGTGAATGCACACTTAGAATGGGCCATCACAGGGCTCCAGATGGCGACCAAAATGGTCGCCAATGCGACTTAGAATTTACAAATGGCGACAAGACTTTTTAGTCTTGTCGCCATTTGCGACTATTCCCGCCGCCGCAGCTCTGCCGTTGAATACAGCGGCGGGGCACAGGAGCTGATAGTTCCCTGCCCCGCGCCGATGTTCTTCTCAGCAGCGCAGTGGAGGAGTATCCCTCCCCCTGTGCTGCTGCCTCCGCCAATAAGAAGAGAGACGGGAGGAGGAGGGGAGGGGCTGTGGCCACTGCGCCACCAATGAAGATAACTGACCTGTTAATACAAATACAGGAGGCGGGTGCTGGAATCAAATAGCTAGCACCCGACCTCTGACAGGGAGCTGTGATCAGCGGCAGTTGAGTTAACCCTTCAGGTGCGGTACCTGAGGGGTTAACTGCCGCCCCCCCAGTATAATAAACATGCCCCCCCCCCCCCCCCCCAGTATAATAAACATGGGTGGCACAGTGGGAAGTGCCAATGAGGGTTAAAAAAATTAATAAAAAATGTACTCACCTCCTCCAATTGATCGCGTAGCTGCCGGTCTCCTGTTCTTTCTTCAGGACCTGTGGTGACATCACTGAGCTCATCACATGGTCCATTATCATAGTTATGGATCATGGATCATGTGATGAGCACAGTGATGTCACCACAGGTCCTTTGACAGATCCTGAAGAAAGAACAGGAGACGATCAATTGAAGGAAGTAAGTTAATTTTTTTATTTATTTTTTTAACCCTCATTGGCACTGCCCACTGCGCCACCAATGTTTATTATATTGAGGGGGGGGGGGGGGGGGCGCGCACTGCGCCACCAATGTTTTATACTGGGGTGTATATAATGTTTATTATATTGACTTTCTACTAAGCATTCTGTATTAAAGAATGCTATTATTTTCCCTTATAACCATGTTATAAGGGAAAATAATACAGTGAATAGACTTTCATCCTAGCAACCATGCGTGAAAATCGCACCGCATCCGCACTTGCTTTCGGATGCTTGTGATTTTCACGCAGCCCCATTAACTTCTATGGGGCCTGCGTTGCGTGAAAAATGCACAACATAGAGCATGGTGCGATTTTCACTTCACTCACAAGTGATGCGTGAAAATCACCGCTCATGTGCAAAGCCCCATAGAAGTTAATGGGTCCGGATTTAGTGCGGGTGCATTCCGGTATTTTGAATGCCGGATCTGGCACTAATACATTCCTATGGGGAAAAATGCCGGATCCGGCATTCAGGCAAATCTTCAGTTTTTTTTGCCGGAGATAAAACTGTAGCATGCTGCAGTATTATCTTTTGCCTGATCAGTCAAAATGACTGAACTGAAGACATCCTGATGCATCCTGAACGGATTGTTCTCCATTCAGAATGCATGGGGATATGACTGATCAGTACTTTTCTGGTATAGAGCCCCTAGGACGGAACTCTATGCCGGAAAAGAAAAAAGCTAGTGTGAAAGTACCCTAAAATATTAAGTTTAAATCCCCCTTTCCCATTTTTACATATAAAATATAAAAACAATAAAAAAACATATTAAATAGTGCCGTCCAAACTATTAAATTATTAAAATATATCTCCTATACAGGCCGCAACGCAATAAATGTATTAACCTGAACTGTATAAGAACATTAACTTTAATAAACTTTATTGAACTTTTGGAACAGAACATTAACTGTTTTGGTTACCAGTGATTTTTTTTATTTTTTTTTACCTTTTTATAGGACAAACCTCTCCTTCCCCATGGGACAATGTGCAAATCGCAGATCGCCCAGAGATGTGGCAAAGTACATTATGCACTTTGTCCCAGGTGAAAGGAGAGGTTTGCAGCAGCTCTGTGTGAAAGGGCCCTAAGAGCTCTGTGTGCCTGTCCTGTAAGATGCAATCTCTATGCTAATAGTGTACCTGTGTGTGGTACTTCCGGAAACATTCCCCTAAGCATAGGGCAGGGTGGTTAGGGCAGTCAGGACCGAAATTGCGGGTGTCACGCCTTATTCCACTCCTGCTACAGACACAACATCTTTTTCGGGGTGGCGCTTGGGTTGAGGTACCAGAAACGACATTGGGGAAATGTCGCTCGTGTAAACGGCTCACTACACTGGTGGGGCCACGGAACCTCCTGGATACAGGAGGTTCTCGATCTCTTCCTGAAATTTGAGGAAGGATCCTGTTCTCCCAGACTTACTGTAGAGAACAAAACTATTATACAGACCCAATTAATTTAATATACAGACACCACCTTATACCAGCATCTGGTGCGGCAGGACACTAAATAAGGAGCCAACATCTGGTCATTGAAGTCCACCCCTCCCATGAGCAAATTATAGTCGTGGACCGAGAGGGGCTTTTCAATGACACTGGTTGCTTGTTGAATTTGTATTGTCATGTCTGCGTGAATGGAGGAGAGCATGTAAATGTCACGCTTGTCTCTCCATTTCACCACAAGCAGTTCTTCGTTACACAAGGCAGCCCTCACCCCCCTTGCAAGACGGGTGGTAACGAGCCGTTGGAGGAAGCCCCGGCGACTAGGTCGCGCGGTGCCACAGCAGCCAATCTGTTCTAAAAACAAATGCCTGAAGAGGGGCACACTTGTGTAAAAATTGTCCACATAAAGATGGTACCCCTTGCCAAATAAGGGTGACACCAAGTCCCAGACTGTCTTCCCACTGCTCCCCAGGTAGTCAGGGCAACCTACCTGCTCCAGGGTCTGATCTTTACCATCATAGACACGAAATTTGTGGGTATAGCCTGTGGCCCTTTCACAGAGCTTATACAATTTGACCCCATACCGGGCGCGCTTGCTTGGGATGTATTGTTTGAAGCCAAGGCGTCCGGTAAAATGTATAACGTCTATGCAGATGTTTTGCTCAGGGGTATACAAATCTGAAAATTTGGCGTTAAGGTGGTCTATGAGGGGCCGAATTTTGTGGAGCCGGTCAAAAGCTGGGTGGCCTCTGGGACGAGAGGTGCTGTTGTCACTAAAGTGCAGAAAACGCAGGATGGTCTCAAATCGTGTCCTGGACAGCAGAGAACATGGGCATGTGATGAATCGGGTTTGTGGACCAATATGACCGCAATTCATGCTTTTTTGTTAGGTCCATGTTGAGGCGAAGGCCCAGAAAAGTTTTAAATTCGGAAACTTGGACGGGTTTCCACCGGAAAGACTGGGCATAAAAGCTTCCCGGGTTGGCGGCTATACATTGAGTGGCATACGGATTTGTTTCTGCCACGACCAAGAGCTCCGCAGTCAAGAACAGCTCAAAAAACCCCATTGTCGATCCGATCTGAGCTGTCTCAACTAGGGCTGCAACGATTAATCGATGTAATCGATTATATTCGATAACTGGATTCGTTGTCGACGAATCCAGTTATCGAATAATCGCCGATTCGTTGCTATTCGGGCGGGCGGGCGGGCGGGCGGGCGCTGCATCTTTATTTTACCTTTTTACAATGACGCTCCCGCTCCTGTAACAGCCAGGCAGAGCGGACGGCGGCGTAACGTCACTCAATCACGTGACGCGCCTGCTCCGCCTCCTTCATTCATGAAGTGGGCGGAGCAGGCGCGTCACGTGATTGAGTGACGTTACGCCGCCGTCCGCTCTGCCTGGCTGTTACAGGAGCGGGAGCGTCATTGTAAAAAGGTAAAATAAAGATGCAAGCGCCGGGGCTGTTAGGGGGAAGGGGGGTCTGTGTATAGCACTGCTATGGGGAGGGGGGAGGATCTGTGTATAGCACTGCTATGGGGAGGAGGGGGGGTCTGTGTATGGCACTGCTATGGGAAGGGGGGTCTGTGCACTGTTATGAGGAAAGGGATCTGTGCACTGTTATGCCCATAACAGTGCACATATCCCCCTCTCCATAACTACGCCGTCCACAGATCCCCCATAATAGTGTCGTCCACAGATCCCCCATAAGTGTCGTCCACAGATCCCCCATAAACGCCGTCCACAGATCCCCCATAAACGCCGTCCACAGATCCCCCATAAACGCCGTCCACAGATCCCCCATAAACGCCGTCCACAGATCCCCCATAAACGCCGTCCACAGATCCCCCATAAACGCCGTCCACAGATCCCCCATAAACGCCGTCCACAGATCCCCCATAAACGCCGTCCACAGATCCCCCATAATAGTGTCGTCCACAGATCCCCCATAAACGCCGTCCACAGATCCCCCCATAAGTGTCGTCCACAGATCCCCCCATAAGTGTCGTCCACAGATCCCCCCATAAGTGTCGTCCACAGATCCCCCATAAGTGTCGTCCACAGATCCCCCATAAGTGTCGTCCACAGATCCCCCATAAGTGTCGTCCACAGATCCCCCATAAGTGTCGTCCACAGATCCCCCCATAAGTGTCGTCCACAGATCCCCCCATAAGTGTCGTCCACAGATCCCCCCATAAGTGTCGTCCACAGATCCCCCCCCATAAGTGTCGTCCACAGATCCCCCCATAAGTGTCGTCCACAGATCCCCCCATAAGTGTCGTCCACAGATCCCCCCATAAATGTCGTCCACAGATCCCCCCATAAATGTCGTCCACAGATCCCCCATAAGTGTCGTCCACAGATCCCCCATAAGTGTCGTCCACAGATCCCCCATAATAGTGTCGTCCACAGATCCCCCATAAGTGTCGTCCACAGATCCCCCCATAAGTGTCGTCCACAGATCCCCCATAAGTGTCGTCCACAGATCCCCCATAAGTGTCGTCCACAGATCCCCCATAAGTGTCGTCCACAGATCCCCCATAAGTGTCGTCCACAGATCCCCCATAAGTGTCGTCCACAGATCCCCCATAAGTGTCGTCCACAATTTGTTTTAATATGGCCTTTGAACATAATTTTTCAAGTAAGATCATATAAACCTCTGTTTTGTAATTTTGTCGTTTTTCCCGATTAATCGATTAATCGTAGAAATTAATCGGCAACTAATCGATTATTCAAATAATCGTTAGCTGCAGCCCTAGTCTCAACCCGAACTCCAGACTGGGCGGTGAAAGGGGGAACTACTGGTGCGGGTGAAGTTTGGAGACTGCCAATCGGGGTTTGCCAGCACCTCAGGGGCTCTATGGGCCTGTCTGTGCGGTGGCTGCAATGGGGGAACTACTGCACGTGCCACCGTACCAGCTTCAACTGCCCTTCTGGTGCTCGCTACTTCACCATGTTATACGGCAGTGCTGGTACTAGGTCCAGGATGGGCTGCGCTGCTGGTGTATGCCTCACAGCGCCAGCCCCACTCTGCTGCCCTTGAAGCGGATCCTGCGCAACCTGTGGTCTAGCAACACTGGGCCGGGTACGCCTGGTGGTATCGGGGACCTCAACCTCATCGCCGGACCTTTTGGGTCAGACTGCCACTGCTTTCTACAGGTTCGTACTCTGACCCGCTGGATTCGTCAGATGAGGGTTCCCATTCCTCATCCGAATGGGTCAGAAGCCTGTAGGCCTCTTCAGAAGAATAACCCTTATTTGCCATTTGGTCAACTAAATTTAGGGGGTATTCCCTGAGACTACCCAAGAATAAAAAGCAAGCCTGTCTTACAAATGGGAGGCTAGCGAAGTACCGGAAGCCGCTGCGATTGATAAAAAATATCAAAACAGATATTATTATTTTTATCGCTGCAGCGCTTGTAAAGTGATTGTGCAGTGGCGGGGCGGGCGTGGGCGAACGCACGTGTAGGCAACCGATCAGGCCAGATCGGGCAAACACTGCGTTTTGGGTGGAGGACGAGCTAAGGTGACACTAATACTACTATAGATCTGACCACTTACAGATACTATAAAAGTACCAATTCTGATTAGCGATATGCTAATCAGCGAATCAGTGACTGCGGTGGGCTGGGCGCTAACCGGCGCTAACTACCTAACAAAGGGGCCTAAACTATCCTAAAACTCAACAGTCAATACTAGTGAAAAAGAAAAGTGACAGTTTACACTGATCACTTTTTTCCCTTTCACTAGTTTTTGACAGGGGTGATCAAGGGGTTAATTGGGGTGATTGGGGGGGGGGGGTGATCTGGGGGCTAAGTGTAGTGTTTGGTGTGTACTCGCTGTGATGTGTGCTCCTCTGCTGGGACCAACCGACGAATAAGACCAGCAGAGGAGCACAGAAGCCATTTAACACCTTATATTTATAAATATAAAGTGTTAAATGGCTTCTGATTCGATTTTTTTAAAATCACCAGCCTGCCAGCGATGATCATTGGCTGGCAGGCTGGTGACAAAATACTACTTGAACTTTTGCCGGCCCGCAATGCGCATGCACGGGCCGGCTGTGTGCGTAATATCGCGTCTCGCGAGATGATGCACAGATGCGTCGCCGAGGAATGAATCGACCGCCTCCGGACCGCGATCCTGCGTTAGGCAGTCCTGAGGCGGTTAATCGATTAGTCTGTTCAGTCTATAAATATACTGTGGAAGTGATCCTTAACGAGGACTGGTCTCCTCTGCTGACATGTATGTCATTCGTTTTCATCTTCATATGTCAATTCAGGATGTATTTTAAGCCTCTGCATTGTGCTGTTCCTCTGTAATTCTTCCTAGAAATGTATGAAAGTTACTATGAAGAGGCACACTTCAGTTGTTAATTATCCAGTTGTCAATTTTATTCATAAAGTTGTAAGGAGGAATATCATAGGGACAGTACAGTGTAGAGTCATAAGAAAACATGCTGCAGAATTATTTTATGATGAATTCAAGACTTTACTAAAGTAAATATCTGGGGTATTAGCCGGTCCTCTCTAATAGATTACCTGAAGAAGCAATTATTAGTGCTTTTTATGAATGGGGGAATTCCAGGTTACGTGTCACTGCATTTTCTATTTCTCTTAGGGCTCATGCACGTGACCGTATCATCCCCCCCCCCCCCCCCCCCCCCATTCGCTTCCTCAAAAGATGCAGACAGCACACAATGTGTCCATTCCGTGGCACCCACAAACCTAGAACATGTCCTATACTTTTTTGCTTTACGGACACGGATATCCATGTTTTGCGGACAGCAAAAATGTACATGAGCACTTGGAGCGTTTCCCAGACTGAACACGCACGTGTGAAACTGTCATAAAAGGATTCCAACTATAAGATTATCAGCAGAGTGCCCTAGTTCCTCTATGCTGGTTTCAGATATTACCCAATTGTGCATTTCTCCAATGCTAACCTCACCAAGGACAACTTCTGCATCTTTGTGGGAGTTTCCTTCCACACTAATAGGTAAATTGGCTTACTCTAAAATTTAATCTAGCGAGTGTTACGTCTTGGGGGTGAGTGCCTGTATGGCAGCGTCTGACTCCCCAGGGAGTCACCCCAGCTAAGTAGCCATCCCTGCGCTTTGAGTTCCCTTTGTGAGAAAAGCGCATTACACATGTTTGTCATTGTTTTGTCATTTGTCATTGCGTTCGACGATACAGCCATATTTGAGTAGCTCAATTTAGATAATTGACAACATTTTCAAGTGTAGAATACAATGCCTTGTGTATTGGGCCCGGTTTGTCTAATATAAATTAAATTAAGGGAAGTAAGTTAATGGTATAGAAGATGCTGAAAAACGCATAACGCCGTCTGTGCCTACATGCCACTTGGGCACCTGTGGGATAACTTCTTATATAGTCATTGCGCTGTGAAAATGCTATCGGGCTTCACATGTCAGTGTTTCAGCACATGGCTCGATTGAACTCTATGGGCCAGATTTATCATGACTCCGACAGCTCACTCCACTTTCACATATGGCTAAAGTCAGTTTTAGCCAAGTCAGATTTATGATCGGCCCTTTAAGACTGTAATAAATGTGGTTTGACGATAGCAGTTTATCCGTCAGTAAGCAGCTTTACAAAAGTCGCACATCTTTACAAAAAAGTTGCACGTTTTTATGAGAAAGTCGCATGTTCTATTAAAAAGTCTCATAAGATAAGCATGGTCCTCACTGGAGTGAAATTGCAACATTTTTGCGACTTTTTGCAACTTTTTAAATAGTCCCAATAGTAAATCTGCCTAGAGATTCATTTACATAAGAAAACACGCCAAATTTGTGCGCAGTTTTAGCGTTTGCGCATTTTTTTGCGACTTTTTCACTCCATTATTCTGACTTGAGCTAATGAGAAATCTGGCCCTATATGTGTATTCAGATGTCTGTGTTTGTGGACCGTCTCGCACGTGCATTCACAATTTTGGTCCATTTTGTGAACATAAGGCACCCAATCTATTTAATAGGATAGTGTAAACCACGGACAGTACACAGATAACATGTGTTTGGTCTGTTTTTTCACTGCTCCGTTGCATAGAAACTTGGTTCAAAGGCTGTTAAAAAAACAGATGAACCGCCGAGGCATGTCCTGAACTTAGAAACTGATCTGAGTTTTTGTCAAAAAGTGACACAGAAGGGTGGAAATGCCTTAACCCTCTGTTTTCTTTTGTTTGTTTTATTTTAATATGCCATTTCCTAACCGAAACTGTAGCTTACATCGTTAATCGATCTAAATGTGAAAGTGAGCCTAAAACCTAGGGCTCATTCACACTGCAGATTTTGATGCACCTCTGTGGTTTCTGCTGTGGTTGTTAAATGTGAATGCTGCGGACCTGTTTGTATCTTGGCTCCATTGAATGGAGCGGAAACATACTGTAGCTCCAAGCAGTGGATGTCCGCACACCATGCCAGAAAGGGACATGTCCCTTGTTGGCGAAGGTGTGGCCTTAAACTGCCAGCGGGCAAACTGCAGCTCTGCTTCCTATTGAAAACAATGGAAGGTAAACACCACGTGGCCACCGCTTGAACTATAGCATGGGGTCTGTTCCGCTGGGTAAATTGGCACTATTATTTAATACTTAATGCAGTTTTGGGGAAGGGTCAGGACAATGGGTTGGCATGCACGTATGCCATATGTTTGGTCCATAGTTCCTCTATATCAGGCATCCTCAAACTGCAGCCCTCCAGCTGTTGCAAAACTACAACTCCCAGCATGCCCGAACAACCTACAGGTATCGGCCTACAGCAGGGCATTGTGGGAGTTGTAGTTTTACAACACCTGGAGGGCCTCAGTTTGAGGATGCCTGCTCTATTTAGGCTACTTTCACACTAGCGTTCGATCGGATCCGTTCTGAACGGATCCGATCATATTAATGCAGACGGAGGCTCCGTTCAGTACGGATCCGTCTGCATTAATAACTTAGAAAAAATTCTTTGTGAAAGTAGCCTGAGCGGATCCGTTCAGACTTTCAATGTAAAGTCAATGGGGGACGGATCCGCTTGAAGATTGAGCCATATGGTGACATCTTCAAGCGGATCCGTTCCCATTGACTTAAATTGTAAGTCTGAACGGATCCGCTCGCCTCCGCACGGCCAGGCGGACAGCTGAACGCTGCAAGCAGCGTTCAGCTGTCCGCCTGTCCGTGCGGGGGCGAGTGGAGGCGAGATTTACTATTGGGACTATTTAAAAAGTTGCAAAAAATGCATTCTGAATGGATTAGGATCTGCTCAAAATGCATCAGTTTGGCTCCGTTCCGCCTCCATTCCGCTTTGAAGGCGGGTTTTGGTGTCCGTCTGACGAAACTGAGCCAAACAGATCCGTCCTGAGATACAATGAAAGTCAATGGGGACGGATCAGTTTTCACTGACACAGTATGGCACAATAGAAAATGGATCCGTCCCCCATTGACTTTCAGTGGTGTTCAAGACAGATCAGTTTTGGCAGTTTTAAAGATAATACAAACGTGACGGATCCGCACCAAACAAGGGTGTGAAAGTAGCCTTAATAGGGTTGATCATACTCAGATGCCCTGTCAAGGATATTCACTCTCCTGTGGTTTTCACACATATTATACACATACTGGTTTATGTTTACCTTTTTTTTTTCTTTCTTTTTTTTCATTGAAATATAACTGCCACAATGTTAAAGGGAATCCGTCACCTGCTTTTACCATTTTAAGCTGGCACCATCGCTATGTTGACTAACGTACCTTATTTCCAGCAGTCTTCTTTTTACTTAATTTAGTTTTGTAGTTTTGATATAAAAGCGATTTTTGTTATGCTAATTAGGGTCCAAGGTGCCCAGAGGGGCGTTTTTTTTTTCACTCTCCGCTGCCCAGTGACGCCCCCCTGCGGTGCCCAAGAACGCCTCCTGATCATCAAATAACCTCCCACAGCCTGGCAAACGGTTCCGCCCCTCCCCATGTCATAGTCTACCTTATAGAAATGCCCCGTCCTTCTTCCTGTCTGTGGCCAGAAAACTCGCGCAGGCGCAGTACCGCCTGCGGCCTGCGCGTTCATCAACGTCCTGAGGGCAACAGCGCTCAGGTCACATCACTGGGCTCGGCGCATGCCCAGTGATACTTTTGAGGCTATTGCCCTCAGGAGGTTGATGATCGCGCAGGCCTGCGCAAGTTTTCTGGCCGCGGACAGGAAGAAGGACGGGGCATTTCTATAATGTAGACTACAACGTGGGGAGGGGGCAGAACAGTTTGCCGGGCTGTGGGAGGTTTTGATCAGGAGGCGTTCTTGGGCACTGCAGGGGGGGCGTCACTGGGCACCGGAGAGTGAAAAAAAAACACCCCTCTGGGCACCTTGGACCCTAATTAGCATAACATAAAAATCGCTTTTATATCAAAACTACAAAACGAAAATAAGTAAAAAGACGACTTCTGGAAATAAGGTACTTTAGTCAACATAGCGATGGTGCCAGCTTAAAATGGTAAAAGCAGGTGACGGATTCCCTTTAAAGGTCTCTTAAAACACAATTCTATCTATACGATAACTCCATTTTCATTCTTTGCAGAACTGCACAGTAAATCCAAAGACCATGATAACCGAGAGAGTGGAACGTTTGGGTCTAGTGTTTAAAAAAAGATTTGCAAATGCATTTGGACAAGCCTTTGCAGAAATTGGATACCAGGTAATATATTTATTTAGAAGCACTCAACATCTTAGGTCAGCTTTAAAAGCAAAATTATCACCACGAAATGCAGAGCAGCATGGTATAGAGCAGGTGAAGCAGAGCAGATTAACCCCTTCCTGACATTTCAGTTTTTGTTTTTTACTCCCTGCCTTCCTGTAGACGTAACTTTTTTTTTTTTTTTTTTTTTCATTCACATAGCCATATGAGGGCTTGTTTTTTGCAACACAAGTTGTACTTTGTAGTGGCACCATTTTATTTTGCATACGATGTAGAGAGCAGCTGGGAAAAATGGGTTGAAATGGGGAAAAACCCCTAATTCTACCACAGTCCTCTAGGTTTTGTTTTTACGGTGTCGCCTTAATTGTCTGGGTCAATATGATTACAGTGATTTCTATAGCTTTTCTTAAGTTTTAATACGCAAATTTTTTTTAACTTTGGATAATTTTTTTTTTCTTCACATCGCCATATTCTGACCCCTATAACAAAAAATCTGTTTTTAATTATGCCATTTTGGAGTGAGTATTCATTTTTGATCACTTTTTTAATATTTTTTTTTTTCTTGAGCGGTAAATCAACAAAAAAAATCTATATCTGCCACTTTGATATTATATTTTTTCCCATTACGGTGTTCACCGTATGGGATAAATACGCTTATATTTTAATAGTAAGGGCATTTTAGAATGCGGCGGTGCAAATTATAATTTTTTTATTTTTATTGTAGGCCTCTTTGACATGGGCGTTCCAGATTTGCTCCTGGTAGGCATGCAATTGCAGTACCCAGACCCGAACCCAGACTTCTTCACTGAAGTTTGGGTTAGGTGTTCTATTCATTTTATTATTTTCCCTTTTATAACATGGTTATAAGAGAAAATTATAACATTCTTAATACAGAATGCTTACTAAAATGTGGATTGAGGGGTTAAAAAAATATTTATATTAACTCCCCTCATCCAATTGATCGCGCAGTTGGCATAGTCTTCTTGCTTCTTCTTTCAGGACCTGCAAAAGGACCTTTTGACGTCATCGTGCTCGCCACGTGGTGAGCGCTGTGACGCCAGCGCAGGTCCTGATGAATGAAGATGGCAATAGTCTTTCTTCATTCAGCAGGACCTGCGCTGATGTCACGTGGTGAGCACGATTGTCATCAAAGGTCCTTTTTTCAAAGTAATTTTTTTTTTTAACCCCTCAGTCCACATTTTAGTAAGCATTCTGTATTAGGAATGCTATTATTTTCCCTTATAACCATGTTATAAGGGAAAATAATACAGTGAAAACACTTTAATTGGGTCCAGGGTTTATTTCATCCCTATCATCTCCTAGAAACCATGCGTGAAAATCGCACTGCATCCGCACTTGCTTGTGGATGCTTGCTATTTTTCACGCAGACCAATTCATTTCTATGGGGCCTTTGTTGCTTTACAAAACGCAGAATATAGAACATGCTAGAGTTGTTGCGATACCAAATTTTTGATTCGGTTTCGATACCATGAAAAAGTATTGCGATACTCGATACCATTCGATACCACGCAAAAAAAATAAACAAAAAAAGCCACGTGCATTCCTCATTTTTAAAAATGGCGAATCGCGCAGTTTTTATTTTATTTTATTCTGTTCCGGCATTCACCACCTAGATTTTTTTTTTATATTTTAATAGTTTGGACTTTTCTGACGTGGCGACGTAATATGTTTATTATTTATATATTTTATATGTGAAATTGGGAAAAGGGGGTGATTTATACTTCATATTTTTTTATTTATTTTTTTTTTTTTTTTACACTTTTTATTTAATAACTATTTCCCCTCCTTAGGGCCTAGAACCTGGGATCTTTCATCCCTTTTCCTATTCAGCCTGATAGATCTCTATCAGGGTGAATAGGACTTCACACTGTCCCTGCTGCTCTGTGCTTTGTGCACACAGCATCAGGGATGTTACCATGGCAACCAGGGCTTCTGTAGCGTCCTGGCTGCCATGGTAACCGATCGGAGCCCCAGCATTACACTGCTGGGGCTCCGATCAGAAGCTGCCACTGCACCACCAATGAGGGGAGGGGAGAGGTCCCTGATTTTAACTACTGGGGGGTTGAGATGGGCCGGCGCACTGTGCCACCAATGATTTTAATGGGTTGGGGGGCACACTGCACCACCAATGATAATTACCCCTTTATACAGGAGGCGGGTACTGGCAGATCAGCGGCAGTTAACTGCCGCTGATCGCAGCTCCCTGTCAGGGGCAGGGTGCCGGCAATGCGATTCTGCTGCCAGCACCCGCCTCCTGTATGTGTTAAAGACTGACTACTATATGGGACTCCAGACTTTCACTATCAGGCCACACAGAGCGGCGCCCAGCGATGTCTCAGCACTCACCATTAGTCCTGGGCGCCGCTCCGTTCGCCTGCAGTGCTCCATTACTGTCTCCTCTCCTGCTCCACATGCTGCTGATTACTATCGGAGCGATGGGAGGAGACATCAGCTTCACTAGTGGGCGTTCCTTCTCCCTGGCTGTAGCGCTGTCCAATCGCAGCGCAGGGAAAAGGAATGCCCACTAGTGAAGCTGATGTCTCCTCCCATCGCTCCGATAGTAATCAGCAGCATGTGGAGCAGGAGAGGAGACAGTAATGGAGCACTGCAGGCGAACGGAGCGGCGCCCAGGACTAATGGTGAGTGCTGGGACATCGCTGGGCGCCGCTCTGTGTGGAAATAAACCTATCATTGGTGGCGCAGTGCGCCCGCCCCTCCTCCGCCCCTCTCTTCTCATTGCTGCCTTTCCTCCATGGTGCCGCCCCTCCTCCGCCCCTCTCTTCTCATTGCCGCCCCTCTCTTCTCATTGCCGCCCCTCTCTTCTCATTGCCGCCCCTCTTCTCATTGCCGCCCCTCTTCTCATTGCCGCCCCTCCTCCGTGGTGCCGCCCCTCCTCCGCCCCTCTCTTCTCATTGCCGCCCCTCCTCCGCCCCTCTCTTCTCATTGGTGGCAGCGGCAGCAGCACAGGGGGGAGGGAGGACAGCTTCCTTCTCCCCGTGCTGCTGAGAGAACATGAGCGCGCCGATAGCAGCGCGCTCATGTTCAGAGATACTAGACTGCGCAGAAGCGCAGCCCATTATCGAAAAAACGGAAATCCCGGTATCGTATCGATACCGGGACAAAAGTATCGATTGGGTATCGAAATTTCGATACCCGCAACAACCCTAGAAAATGCTGCAATTTTCTCGCAATGCACAAGTGATGCGTGAAAATTACCGCTCATCTGCACAGCCCCATTGAAGTAAATGGTTCTTGATTCAGTGCGGGTGCAATGCGTTCACCTCACGCATTGCACCCGCACGGAATTCTCGCCCGTGTGAAAGGTGCCTTAGGTTAAGTGGGGGAGATTTGAGTGTTTGTTTATTTTTTCATTTTATTTTTTTTATTTTTTCAAATTTTTTTTAAGTCCCCCTAGGGCAATTGAACATGCGATTTGTTAAATTGCTTGTCCCATGCACTGCAATGAATTACCATTGCAGCCGTGTGGACATTTAATACATTCCTATAGTGTCCTGCCACAGAGGGCCATAGACTACCGCAGAAAACAAACTGTTTCCCTCATCTCAGTGTGGGGAAGCCTTTCGGGAGCGCAGCATTCCCAGAGAAAAGCCTCTCCAATGCCGTGGCCACAGTTGATCATGACATCTGATGAGTTAAAGGTCTGTGAGCGACATTAGCCCCAGATGTCTGATGTTTAAAACAGCAAAAACCGGGTGGCTATGGTGCCTGCTGCTCTCTGGACAGGGTGCATTTTTTAAAAACCTGACATTTGCTATACATTTATGGCGGATGTCAGGAAGGGGTTAACATATAGTTAAGTGGTGAAAGAATAAGTAAAACCTGTCATTTATACATTTCAACCTCTGCTTTTTCTGAATTCAGTTATACATGGGGCCATCTTCATCAGTGACTGATGGCATTCTCAGTGTAAAGGTGGATTGAGATGGGGAGATATTCTGGCAAATTATCAGGAATAAATGTTCCTGACAATTTGCCCATCTAAATGTGCCCCAATCACCAGATTCACAAGCGGAACGCTCATTCATTGGGTGAAACTGTTAGTGCACACAAGTAAATTATTTCTGAGAAGCATATCGTGCGGTCTAAACAGAACTCTGCTGCCCAGAAATAGTGCAGCTGTAGAAGGACGAGGGATCCGAATACTAATCCCTCAGCCTCATACTGTGGAGGTGATCGCTGCATGTAAATGCAGAACTTCACCCTCACTGAACGAGCAGCTTTTTTTCTCCTGAGAATCTGCTTCTCCTTTCCCCGCCTATATCAACCTTAAGGCTGGGTTCACACCTGAGCGTTTTACAGAGCGTTTTACAGAGCGTTCCTACGCGCTGTAAAACGCTCAACAGGCAAGAACCAATGATTCCCTATGGGAATGGTTCACACCTGAGCGTTTTACAGCGCGTACGATCGCGCTGTAAAATGCCCGACGCCCCAAGAAGTACATGAGCTTCTTTGGGGCGTCTTGTCGCATGTTCCCGTACATAGACTTCAGCGGGAACGCGCGACAATGGGCGTTCGCTTGTTCCGGAGCCGCGTATGTGAGACGCCCGGAGAATCGCGCATACAGAGCGCTCCATCGCGAACGCTCAGGTGTGAACCCAGCGTAAGGGCTCATTCACACGATTTTGTGGAACATAACATCCTTGATATGCCACACCTGTGAGGTGGGATGGATTATCTCGGCAAAGGAGAAGTGCTCACTAACACAGATTTAGACAGATTTGTGAACAATATTTGAGTAATGGGTCTTTTGTGTATGTAGAAAATGTTTCAGATCTTTGAGTTCAGCTCATGCAAAATGGGAGCAAAACCGAAAGTGTTGCGTTTATATTTTTGTTCAGTGTAATATTTATGTATTTTCATTTTCTTAATTCCCAAGGAACCCCTTTAAGTTCAGAAAGAGCACAAGTTTAAATGTATAAAAATTACAAGTTCTGTTGAATCTTTACCCATAAAACTCAATATCAATCTGCTCAGCTCCTCCTCCTCTATAATGTGCCGCCTGCAGACTGCACTACTTCCCCTGGTGACTGGTCCTCCTTAAAGGGAACCTGTCACCGGGATTTTGTGTATAGAGCTGAGGACATCGGTTGCTAAGATGGCTGCTAGCACATCCACAATATCCAGTCCCCATAGCTCTGTGTGCTTTTATTGTGTAAAAAAACAGATTTGATACATATGCAAATTAACCTGAGATGAGTCCTGTACGTGAGATGAGTCAGGGACAGGACTCATCTTGGGTTAATTTGCATATGTATCAAATTGTTTTTTTTACACAATAAAAGCACACAGAGCTATGGGGACTGGATATTGCGGATGTGCTAGCGGCCATCTAGCAACCCATGTCCTCAGCTCTATACACAAAATCCCGGTGACAGGTTCCCTTTAAGCACCTGAGGTTGCTCTTGCCTGTTAATGTAACCTCTCTCATTGAGCATCTGAAAAAATACACCCTTATCAGCTCAGGGTTGGATTGCTTCTGTAGTATATATACGAATAGTGATGTACAAAATATATAAAAAAAACTTTTTCTAAGACTCTATTTATTACAATTGTAACTTACTTCTTTCATGCCTGTGGGCTGAGAAATCAATTTTTGCTGAGATTGTCCTAGGGATAGTTCTGTTATGTTTAGGACTTTTTGTGACATTTTATCCTCTAGATATTATCTCTGAAAAGATAAAAACTAAAATGTTATTAAAGTTGTCAAATGTCTGAAGTGTCTGCATTTTGTACATGCAAGCACATATATGGCACTGTGCTTTCTGACCCTCAAAGATGTATAAGGGGGCCTATTTGTGTTCCCTCAAAGTGTCTGTTATTTTAATGGCAAAAATAAGGCTTCCAAAAGATGAATGTCCAGTACTTGGAGAACTAAAGCCATGACATCTTTATTCTAAATAGATTAAAATCACCCAGTGGCATATTGTAGGGAAGTGAAACAGTCATTGCATTTTGTTTGTCAGGCGATCTTTAATCCTTTGAGTGATGGACGTTCATCTTTTGGAAATATCTGGCTGCTGCAGCTTTGTCCATGCTCTCTTGTATGACCACCACTTGGCTGGCGTAAGTTCACTTTACAAGAATAGCGCTACCTGCTGCAATAACCCACAAAAGAGACTTAAAGATGATGTGGACAAAGCCTTCAAATTTAGTTTGGGCTCATGGGAAAAGTGCCTAGCTCTATATATATATATATATATATATATATATATACACACACACACACACACACACACACACACACACACACACACACACACACACACACACACACACACACACACACACACACACACACACACACACACACACACACACACACACACACACACACACTGATCCCTCAAGATACAATGACATCAGGATACAATATTTTCAACATAAAATGGTCTTTTCTGACCCATCGTAAGTTAAAACTAGACTCAACATATAATATCTCAGACCTGGATCCAGCCAATCAAGGCCACTTCTCTGGTAAAATAGTTGTATTAGTTGCTAGTTATCAGCTGTTCCTGACTGGTATATGTAAGGATCCGCCTTAGTTATCTGCTTATTTTTCCCCTTCACCTATGACAGCACCCCTGGAGAGACCGCATCCCCCTTCTCCTCAGGACAGGACACAGGAACAAGAACCGTCCACCCTCTCTACCTTCAGTTCTGTTTCCTGTCCTAGGGGTCAGGTAGTGATTGGAACAGCTTAAGAGGAGCTGCGGGAGCCCTGACTAGTTTATAGTATTGAAAGGGTTATCCTGGGTGGCGTAAGCCTCCTTTAGGAGCTGCTGGAAGAGACTGGACCTCTTTCTCTCTCCTACCCCACTCTGTCTCCTTCTCGGTCCAGGATGGTTTCGGCCTTCCATGGGCGTCTGCAGACCTCTGTGGCTGCCATGCTGGTGTGGAAGAATTCTAGTTGATACTGCTGTTTAAGGAAGGAGCAGGCTCAGCGCGCTGAAACCACCAATGATGCGCCGATACTACGGTGGGGTAAGAGGGGTTGTACCCTGATATTTCTGCTGCATGTTCCTCATGGGGGTAATTTTCTATGTTTAGGTATCTAAGGAGTCTTCTAGAAAGGTCTCCAGATCTAAGGCTACTTTCACACTTGTAGTAGGACGGATCTGACAGTCTATTCACCCTGTCGGATCCGTCCTTCCGCTGTATCGCCATGCCACCGGACCGCCTCTCCGTCCCCATTGACTATAATGGGGATGGGGGTGTCACTTCGGCGCAGTACGGCAGTGCACGGCGAAAGGCCGCCGGACTAAAAGTCCTGCATGTCCGACTTTTTAGTCCGGCGGCCTCTGACCGCGAACTGCCATACTGCGCCGGAGCGCCGCCCTGCCCCCATTATAGTCAACGGGGACAGAGCAGCGGTCCGGCGGCACGGCAAAACAGCGGAAGGACTGATCCGACAGGGTGAACAGACTGTCGGATCCGTCCTGCCGCAAGTGTGAAAGTAGCCTAAGGAAAAGGGTTGTGCTGTGTGTAAAAGGAAGCTACCCTCTGCTTGGGCTAAACACCTTTTGTCAAGCATGTGTAAGCAAGTTAATAGAGGAGGAGGCTCCGTCTCTTATGGGCAGCATGAAGCAGATGATCCGTGAGGTTAAATAATCGGTTAGCCGTCTGCTTAAAAACCACCCTAGTATCTCTGCAGCTGCATCTAATCCCTCCTCCAGTGACAGTGATGTACTTTCAGGATTGAAGGAAGAGGGAGAATGGCTATCAGGGATGGCCAACCTGAGGCTCTCCAGCTGTTTCAAAACTACAACTCCCAGCAAGCCCACGCTGCCTATAGTTATCAGCCTACAGCAGGACATGGTGGGAGTTGTAGTTTTACAGCAGCTGGAGAGCCACAGGTTGGCCATCCCTGATCTGAGTCCTCTGAAGAATCCGCAGGGAAGCCACTCTTTCATGCTGAGAACATTAACTCCCTAGTCAAAGCAGTAAGAGCTACCATGGGCTTAGATGACCAGAAGCCTCCGCAGTCAGTTCAGGACTCTGTTTGATGGTCTGGGCCCCAAGAGAAGGAAGGTCTTTCTTTGATGTGCATAAAAATGTTCAGGCAGTCATTGCTAAAGAGAAAAAACCTGATAGGAAGTTTTTTATTCCTTCCTCTGTAAAACATAAATAACCTTTTGATGAAGAAGTATCTGCCTCTTGGGATAGGGCCCCAAAACTTGATGCCCCAGTAGCTAAAATGGATAAAAAAAAAGCTGCTCTTCCTTTTGAGGATATGGCGGCCTTTATATTTGCTTTTGCCACCACTTCTGTTGCTAGATCCCTAAAGGTGTGGATGGGGCAGCTGGAGACTCACATAAAGGGGGGTACCCATAGGGAGTAGTTAATATCCTCTTTCCCTACTATATTTAATACTCTGGATTTCCTGGCCGATGCTTCCGCTGACTCATTAAGGTTATCTGCCAGAGCTTCCGCCTTATCGAACTCTGCTTCTAGAGATATTTGGTTAAAGTGTTGGAATGGGTATGCTATTTCTATAGTTAAGCTTTGCACCATTCTTTGTCAAGGTGAATACTTATTTGGGCCCATCATTGACTATTTACTAGAGAAGGCACCTGATAGAAAAAAAAAAGGACTTTCCCTCCACCAGTCAGCAGCTCCCTAGGAGATCCTTCCGTCCTAGGTTTCATAGAGAAGGTTTCAAGGGGAAAGAAAGGGCTAGAGTTAGACAGTTTGCGGGAGCAGCTAAGAAGTCTAAGGGGTTTTTCTGCGTCTTCTGTCTCTCTTTTCAGGTCAGTGACAGAGGATCTCCAACAGCCTATGGATAAATTCTGTTATAGCAGAGGGCTTAAGGTTAAAGTTTTAGAGGTTGCCTGTAGAAAAATTTGTGATAAATTATCGGTCAGACCCCCCCAGGACAGTCGGCCATCATCTCAGAAGTTTTTTCCCTATTAGAGAAAAAGGTGTTGGTGGAAGTTCCAAGGCAGGAGGTGACATGAGGTTTTTACTTGACCCTTTTTCTTGTCAGAAAACCGAAATGGTTCATTTCGAACAATAATAAATGTAAAATCTCTGAACAGTTATCTGGTGTACGAGAAATTTCTGATGGAATCCATCAGGTCTGAGTTTAAGAATCTTTTTCCAGACTGTTATATGTCCACGGTCGATCTGAGGGATGCATATCATCATGTCCCTATCCATCCCAGCCACCAGAAATTTTTGAGAGTAGCAGTTTAGCTAGAGAGTGAGATCCTACATGTTGAGTTTCAGGCCCTTCCCTTTGGACTATCTCAGGTTCCGAGGGTTTTCACAAAGATCATTGCAGAGATAATGGCTCATGTGAGGGAGAAGGACATAGTTATCATGCCCTATCTAGATTATTTTCTTCTTGCTGCCCGGTCAAGTCAGATCCTGATGGAACAAATTGCCTGCTTAAGGGAAGTTCTAGACAGACAAGGATGGGATATAAACCTGGAGAAGTCCAGTTTGTGTCCAAGTCAGAAGTGCAGCTTCTTATGGATGATCCTAGATTCCAGATCTCAGAGGTGCCTGTTGCCCCTATAGAAGGCTCTTTCTGATCAGGTCGAGGGTTCAGATCCTTCTCTCTCGTCAGTCAGGTACCAGATCTCCGGGTCTGATGTCCCTCAGTCACAAAATTTTCAATCTGGCAGAAGCTTCTCTCTTATCTCTTTCTGCAGTACATCTAAGAGGAGCAGACCATGTAAAAGCAGATTTCCTTAGCCGTCATCAATTTTGCCAGGGGGAATGGTCCCTAGACCAGGGGGTATTCAATCAGATTTACGCCTAATGGGGTGTCCCGGAGATAAATCTTTTTGCCACCAGGTCAAACAGAAAGGTAAAGGGTTTCTTTTCTTTTTCCCCGAAGGAGCATCCAAAGGCAGTGGACGCATTTGCTCAATCCTGGGAGAGGGGCCTTTTCTATGCCTTTCACCCTCTAAAGCTGTTACCTAGAGTCCTCAGGAATATCATCGATGAAAACACCACGGTCATAGTGATGGCTCCCTTTTGGCCAAGGAGGGTTTGGTTTTCTTGGCTCTGCAGGATGTTGATAGCCACCCCTTGGGTTCTTCCCGAATTCCTGGGACTTCTGGCTCAGGGTCCAATCTTTCACCCAGAAGTTAAAAAAAACTTAACCTGACTGCCTGGCTGTTGAAAGGGAAATTTTGAGGAAAAGAGGGCTCTCTGAGAATGTTAACACCACTCTGTTGGCGAGTCATAAGAAGTTCACTTCAGATATCTATTTGAGTTTGGAGGGCTTTTTACAGATTTGCCAATAGACCATTGGATATCCCAGACACTCCAGTTGTATTGGATTTTTTTTTACAAGAGGGATGGAGAAAAAAAGCTTAGACCTAGCACTTTAAAAGTGCGGATTTCAGCATTAAGTGCCTTATTTGAGTTATAAGTTAGCTGATCATCCTTGGGTTGAGAGGTTTGTGACTGCAGTATCTAAGTTATCCCCAGTCTGTAAAGATAGAGTTCCTCCCTGGAATTTACACTTAGGCTCAAAGGGATCTGAAGTGAGAGCTGAAAGCACTATCAGTATGATTTCCCTAAAGGTGCTCTCCCTTAAACTTGTATTTCTCTTAGCCATTATCTCCGCTAGGAAAGTTAGTGAGACTGCTGCATTTTCCATTGACCAGCCTTACTTGAGGATCTTGGAGGATCAGGTGGTGATTTCTCATGATCCTTCTTTTTTACCGAGGGTCTCTTCCCATTTCCACCATTCCCAGGAGATAGTTTTACCCTCCCTCGGTGCTTCTCCCAAAAATGAGGGAATCAGAATTTCATTGTTTACATGTTAGGAGGTGTATAATTCAATATCTACAGGTCACTCAACCTTGGATGTCCTCCTCCCATCTGTTGCTTTTATTCCAAGGTGCGAAGAAGGGCTCTGCTGCTTCTTCTCAGACCATTGCTAGGTGGATTAAACAGGCTATTTACTTAGCATACTCTTCCAAGGGGGTTCTTCCACCCTCTGGGTTCAGGGCTCACTCTACTAGATCAGTCTCCACTTTTTGGGCAGAGAGGGCCTCTGCTTCTATAGAGCAAATTTGTAGGCCTGCGACCTGGAGTTCCCCACATACATTTTTCAGACACTATATAGACTTCAGCCACCTTCTAATGAGGGCCTTGCTTTTGGCTGTAAGGTACTCCAAGCTGTTGTCCCGCCTTAGATTATTCTCGCCTAATCTCCAGGGGTGCAGTCATAGGCGAATATATATATATATATATATATATATATATATATATATATATATATATATATATATTTTCTCTAATCTTGGATGACATTTTGGGGCTTTGGAACTGATTACTCAACTTAAAATGGTTTCAACATACAATTATCGTCCTGCAACCAATTAATATTGTAACTTGAGGGACCACTGTATATGCAAAGAAAGGCCCATTGCAGGGGTATATATTATATTTATTGCTCTAAATTACATCCATAGGATAAAAAGTGTGTGCACAAGTCCAGATGTGAGGCCGGTTTCGCATAAGTGTATTCAGTCCAAGAAATACTGTGTGGGAGCAGTATTTTGCGGACTGAACACTGCTCCTCTGAGGTTAACTTGCATCCTTTTAATGATCTATGATGTGTTCCTTTCTGACTACTGATCTACTGTACTATACTCACATAATGCTGTGACTATAATTCAGTAGACCCGAGGTGAGACAGGATTTCACAGCATAATAAATCATAATGGTACTGTGAGTTCACTTCGTAGCAGCAGTGTTCAGTCCAGGAAATACATCCCCCCACATGGAGCTTTTTTCCCAGACTGAATATGGTCATGTGAAACTGGTCTTAAGATGATGTTGGTGCAAGTTGTTCAGGTCTTCAAATGTAAATTAGACCATTACATATGATCTTGACTCTAGCAATGGGCTTTGGGATACTTGGGCTACTTTCACACTAGCGTTTTTTGCGGATGCGTTATGGATCTGCAAAAACGCTTCTGTTACAATAATACAACTGCATGCATCCGGCATGAACACATCCGTCTTGAACACCATTGAAAGTCAATGGGGGGACAGATCTGTTTTCTATTGTGTCAGAGAAAACTGATCCGTCCCCATTGACTTGCATTGTCTGCCAGTGCGGATCCGTTTGGCTCCGCTTCGTCAGGTGGACAGCAAAACGCTGCAGGCATCGTTTTGGTGTCCTCCTCCAGGGCAGAATGAAGACTGATCGGAGGCAAACTGATGAATTCTGAGTGGATCCTTTTCCATTCAGAATGCATTAGGGCAAAACTAATGCGTTTTGGACCGCTTGTGAGAGCTCTGAACTGATTTCACAAACGGAAAGCCAAAACGCTAGTGTGAAAGTAGTCTAAATTGGATAACATTTTGACCTACCAGGACCTGCCGTCTGCCGCAAAGTGGCAGTGCTGGATCACATTAAATCTGACATTGGATCATTTTTGTCCCATTTACTATATCTGTGTTTTCTGTTAATTTCAGTGTCTGCATTTGTCAATATTGATCAGTTAAAATATTTTATTTTTATGGTAAAGGAAAGAAAAATAAATGCACAGGACACTTCTATGTCACAATTCATGGGTGATAGGAAAAAAAAATGCTTTTGTACAATTTTTATAAATAAAAAAAAAGCTGAATTAAGCGTGAATGACGCTATATCCAAATTGCATTTTTACAGGTTTATTCAGATATTCATCGGTTTGTTCCTGGCACAATTATTGGGTAGCAGTCATTTTACTACTGTTTATTCATCCTGTTCTGTGAGATTGTCAGATCACAAACATTTATGCTAATGTTCTACTTAATTTTTATTTTATTTTTTTAAAGTTATATACTCTTTTTGTAACAGCGATACAAGCTTGGGGTGCGTTTGCATTACCGGATCATGGAATCTATGTTGAAATCGGTAAGTGTTAAAAACGTTTATCCATTAAAGTGGTTTTCCCAAGATGTATATTTATTTGCCATGCACAGGATGAGTACAACACTCAACAGTCTCTGGCAGTCCCATAGAGAATGTGAATTGGGTGGTAGCGAGCATGCTTGACTTCTTCTCTCCATTTGTGATCAGAGAGGGTCCTAGCAGTCAGACTTCCAGTGATCTGTACTTATCCTGTGGTGCTTTTTTTGCCCTGGATGCTTCTTAAAGACTGATTATAAAGAATGTCGCCTGATTTAGAGAGTGACCCTTTGTTTTATCCTGTTGGTGGTGAGAAGGTTTGACTACCGTGTACCCATACACATGTACACCAGCGAGTGTGCCGCCTAATCCCTTCTGTGGGACAATAATCTTGCTTCCTGTAGTCTACAAATGCCACCCTGGTTACTGGAGGTTGTGTACTTTGACATATCTGTCAGATAACAGTAAACTCCTTCAAAGAATGGAACATGTATGTTTGCATATGATTATTTTTTTTAATTAAGGTCACACGTGCTGTATAATGAATGATCTCACAAAGGAAATTCTTTCAAACAAATGATAGTCGACCTTACCGATGGTCAGAGCTTGTTTCCTGTTTTCTGCTTAATACTTCTGCAAGTTATGCTTTGTACAGTTTCCTATTTTTTTTTTCAATGATCAGAGATTGGCATTTTTGTTTAAAGTTCAAGCTGTTCTCCATATTGTGTCTTTGCTTTTCAGGAACAAGAGCGCTTGTCGGTGCAGAACTTCAGGTTTGTTCTTCAGAGACCCCATTCAAAGTATTTTTAGGTTGCAAGGAAATTGTAGAATTGTCTGTTCAAAATCTTAAGGGGACGTTCAATCATGTTAATAAAGAGCCGTCTGCTTCCTGCCCTCCGTTCTGTCAGCGCTGCTTTCCCTGCTGTTTTCCTGTTGTTGTGTTACAGTACCGTACAAAGTAGTAAAAGGACTGCACTAGGGACATTAATGTTTTGCTTGCCCAGAAATACAGCGGAGGATTAACAATAGCCCTTATGTAGCTGGATTTTACAGCTAGGTCTCCGGGTGGAATTCTGCACTGTTTTGGGTGTGACACGAGTTTTCCATTAGTTAATCTGCTTTTGTGTTTCTGAACGGTGTCAAACCTCAGAAATTGTAATTAGTCAAACAAATATGGCCTCCAGCATTTATATAAAATAGTATGTGCATTCATTCCAAATAAATTGTAGTACTGTAGTAGTGAAATTGTGCACATTAAAGTGTAACTGTACTTTTGGTATGTCATAATGATAGCAAAGGTTCTGAGCGCTGAGACCCTCACTAATGGCAAAAACAAGGAGTAGGAAGCGCTAACATGGACTGGGGACGAGCTAGGGAGGAAAAGAGGATGCTCTGTGTGAGAACCTTTTGTCCTCAGCCTTCTGACCCTCACTGATCATAACCTATTGCGATGTTACTATGACATATCAAAAGTTTTTTTTTTTTAAGTACAGTTACGCTTAACGTCATAAGGGGTCATGTTTTGGTTGCCTGAGTAGAAAATAATTCTATTGGCCCATAAACCACATTTTACCAGCAGTGTACTCGGTCCCATAGACTGTTAATAGAGCGCTGGTAATGCTCCATTCAAACACATTCCAAGACACATATTCTCATGATAATGGATGTCTGTGCTCGCACATCCATTGATTATTTTTCAACTATGTGCACTATAAGGCTAGGGCTACACAACGACATGTGTTGCTTGACACATAGGGCACAACTGCACTGCAACATGTCACGCGACATTGATTTCACACCAATGTTGCGTGACAATTTTTATAATGATAGTCTATGGTGTCGCACTGCAACATGAGACCTGCTACGACTGCGACGTGACGGTCGCAAGAAAAATCCATCTTAGATGGATTTTTTGGCTACTGTTGTGTCGCCGTCGCAGCATGTGGCAGTGCAACACCATAGACCATCATTGTAAAAATTGTCTTGCAACATTGGTGCAACAAAATGTTGCGCATCACATGACGTCGTGTAGCCCTAGGCTAAATCTTGTGTGTGGGGGCCAACTCCTTTAATAAAAAAGCTTAATAAAGTGGAGAGGACTTAAACAAGTTCAATTCATCAAATTCCTGTGCTCATTAAATGGATTTATAGCCAATATAATCTACTTGTTGCACTAGTAGAAAGCTGGTCTCCACTGCACAAACTGCTGGTACTATAGTTAGGGCTTTAACTTAAAGGGGTTATCTTATGATTTAATGTAAAAGATGAAAATCGGACATCTTGTAGTACTTGACGATCTCTAATAACACCAGAACCAGCCCTGTACTGTACATAGATATCCCTGTTCATTGCTCCAATAACTCCACTAGATTTATTTCAAGCTGAGAGCTCAGTGTGTCCTTTCGTTGGTTGATTACATGCAGTTAAATAATGTATTCAGATTCAGGTGCTAGTTAGGAAACTGTAGAATATTATTTGTGGTACAACCTGTTTAGGTTATATCTGTTTAAAAATGATACATTTGCATGCGTTTATATTTTTTTTTTTTAATGCCAGCAGATATAAATTATACTACCCCTAGATTAGATTATAAAGACAGCTATAGGTATTGTTAGTAACACAGTTTATAAGGCCGGAAAAAGACATCCATCTATCCAGTTCAGACTACTATCCTGTAAAGTTTCCATAGGATTTTTTTTATGGGAAGCAAATTCTTCCGGACTCCAATCAGGCAATCGGAATAACTCCCTGGATCAACCACCCATAGAGCATGCAGCGATTTTCACGCAACGCACAAGTTATGTGTGAAAATCACTGCTCATGTGCACAGCCCCATAGAAATTAATTTGGTCTGGATTCAGTGCGGGTGCGTTTCCATGCGTTCACCTCAAGCATTGTATCCGCATGGAAATCTCGCATGTGTGAAAGAGGCCTTAAGGGGGAAAAAATTCCTTCCCGACTCCAATCAGGCAATTAGAATAACTCCCTGGATCAAAGATCCCTCTCTAGTAGCTATAGCCTGTAATATTATTACACTCCAGAAATACATCCAGGCTCCTCTTGAACTCTTTTAGTGAACTCACCATCACCACCTCCTCAGGCAGAGAGTTCCATAGTCTCACTGCTCTTACTGTAAAGAATCCTCTTCTATGTTTGTGTACAAACCTTCTTTCCTCCAGACACAGAGGATGTCCCCTTGTCACAGTCCTGGGGGATAAATAGATGATGGGAGAGATCTCTGTACTGACCCCTGATATATTTATACATAGTTATTAGATTTCCCCCCCCCCCCCTAGTTAATTTTGATAATCTTTCAGGGTACTGTAGTCCACCCATTCCAGTTATTACTTTAGTTGCCCTCCTCTGAACCCTCTCCAGCTCTGCTATGTCTGCCTTGTTCACAGGAGACCAGAATTGTACACAGTACTCCATGTGTGGTCTGATGCAGCCCATTATCTTATTGGCCTTGGCAGCAGCTGCCTGACACTGGTTTCTACAGCTTAGTTCGCTGTCGCCTAAAATTCCTAAATCCTTTTTCCATGTCACTGTTGCCCAGTGTTTTACCAACTGGTGACTTGCATTATTCCTTCCCATGTATATAACCTTACATTTATCAGGGTTAAACCTTATCTGCCCAAGCCTCCAATCTATCCAGATCCATCTGCAGCAGTATACTGTCCTCTTCCGTGTCAATTACACAGGTTAGTGTCATCTGCAAAAAAACGTATTTTATTTTGTCACCTGTCTAAAAGATTAGTAATGAACATATTGAAGAGAATAGGGTCTAATAATAACCCACGTGATAGCCCACTAGTGACAGTGACCCGGTCTGAGTGTGTACTGTTAAAGGGGTTGCTAATTTCCTATATTAATGACCTATCATCTGGATAGGTCATCAATATCAGATCAACAGGGATTATCCAGTTTCCGTCAATGGGAAGGAGCAGACGGAGTGTTATAAAGTTAGTTTCATTGAGATACTGCAGGATGGCATCTCAATCTCCAGGATAAACTTACCGGCCTATAGTTTTTGTCCCCCTTTTTTTTTTTTTTATTATTGGCACCACGTTTGCTAAGCACCAATCCTGTGGAACCCCTGTCAGTATTTATCAGAAATAAGGGTATGTCTACGACATTACTTCTCTTAGGATATGGGGGTGTATGCCATCTTGACCCAGTGATTTTCTATTTTAATATTTTTAGACATCCGACACCGCTGCACTTCTTACTGGGTCAGACAGGCCACATTTTATGGGGAATTTACTTTGACACTTCCAGTAATCTTTGAATTCGATCTGTGATATATCGAACTCCAGGAAGACAAGACACCATTTGACGATCCCGGTCTTTGAGACAGATCGCCTTATCTCTACCCCTAATAATTGAGTCTCCCACAACCAGCACCTTTCTGGCCTGCCCTGCTCTCCTGGTCCCCTGCTTAGTGGAGCTGACATTCCTCTGACTGGCAGAGGAAGTGTCCGACTGCAGCAGTGCTCTCCCTGAACTGACATCCCCTCATCTGCCAACTTGGCACACTTGTTGGGGTGTGTCAGATCAGGGCTAGCCTCCCTGACGCTCTTCCTTATACCCTGCTTTCTGTTATCCAGCTAGCTACCTCACTTTCCTGTACCTCCATACTGCCACCCACCCTCAAATCCACCTTTTTTGAGTGTCTGCTTAGTGAGCGGCAAACCCCTTTCCATATTGTCAAGGTATCTTAGTGTTGCAACTATCTCATTTAGGCCTCATGCACACAACCGTATCAATGTGTGTCGATTCTGAAATGTATTGGCTCTGATGAGCTGAAGTTATTACTTCATGAAGTTTGCGAGACTTCGTGTAATAACTTCGGGAATTAAATTTTACTAAAAAAAAAAACTAAAAACTTGATACAGAAGAGTTCTGAATCAAGGTTTTATACAGTAAAAATCAATTCTGGATGTTATTACACGAAGTCTCGCGAGACTCCGAGAAGTAATAACTTCAGCTCATCAGAACCAATACATTCTAGTATTAAAGCAAAGTTTTATGCGAATCGACTTGAATGAAGCATCCGAAGTAGATTCACTCATCCCTACTTAAGATACTTCTGCTAGTGCTGCAAGTGGTTTTACAGAAAAAATAAATAAAACGATTGGATGTGGATTTCAGTTTTGGTGCACGGACTGATAGAGGGTGCACCTCATCATAAAGTAGGCGCATCCTCCTGCTGCTCAGGGGCTATCATGGATTGGTGTAAAACAACAGTCTATGATAAATCCATACTTTAGACATTATTTGTCTGTCACAGAAAGCACAGTAATTTTTTTTTATTGTGCAAATATAATAAAACTGTATCTAATTGGTCACCAACTTAATTTTTTTAGACACGGTTTCAAAATCTACAATTAAAAAGTGACATTTTTGGGAGGGTTTCCCCAATTTTAATGTGACTATAAGCAGCTTAAAACATAGGCTACTTTCACACTGGCGTTTTGGTTTCCGTTTGTGAGATCAGTTTTAGGGCTCTCACAGGCAGTCCAAAACGGATCAGTTTTGCCCTAATGCATTTTGAATGGATAAGGATCTGTTCAGAATGCATCAGTTTGCCTCCGTTCCGCCTCCATTCCACTCTGATGATGCGGAGGCAAACGGATCCGTCCTGAGAAACAATTTAAGTCAATAGGGACAAATCCGTTTTCAATGACGCAATATGGCACAATAGAAAACGGATCCGTCCCCCATTGACTTTCAATAGTGTTCAAGATGGATCCGTTTGGGCTATGTTACAGATAATACAACTGGATCCGTTCTGAACATATGCATGTGGTTGTATTATCTGAACTGAAGCGTTTGGTGCAGATACATGATGGATCCGCACCAAACGCGAGTGTGAAAGTAGCCATAGTTCTTTGTATTGAGGGAGCCTGTTGATATTTCATGCTGCCTGTGGTTATGGCAGCATGAAATGAAATATTTTTTTTTGTCCACTGTATTCACTGAGGAAAATAAACTGTCAGATTAAAAGTGCCCTGTCTGACTCAGGAAGAAGTACAACAGTGACTTAAAAAGATTAAAATAGACAAATCGCCAGGACCAGATGGCATACACCCCCGTATCCTAAAATAATTAAGTAATGTCATAGTCAGACCCTTGTTTCTGATATTTACAGACTCTATACTGAGAGGGAGTGTTCCGCACGATTGGCACATAGCAAAGTGGTGCCAATATTCAAAAAGGGTGCAAAACCAGACCCCGGAAACTATAGGCCGGTAAGTTAGTATATAAAATGAGAGTGCTCGGACTGGGAGAAAACTTCTGTATGTGGGCAAGTAACTGCCTCAATAATAAATAACAGATGGTGGTTATTAATGGTACACATTCAGATTTGGTCACGGTCACTAGCGGAGTACCTCTGGGGTCAGTATTGGGCCCTATCTTCAATATATTTATTAATGATCTTGTAGAAGGCTTGCACAGTAAAATATCAATTTTTGCAGATGACACTAAAAGTAATTAACACTGAAGAGGACAATATACAGCTACAGATGGATCTGGATAGATTAGAGGCTTGGGCAGAGAAGTGGCAGATGAGGTTTAAACACTGACAAATGTAAGGTTATGCACATGGGAAGGAATAATTCAAATCACCCATACATACTAAATGGTAAAACACTGGGTAATAATCCTGTAGACGTACTACTCAAAAAAAGTATTTTACTGCCTATCTAAAGTACGTAAAAAACTCTTTATTCGATAATATTAAAATTAAATCTCCACACGAATAGGCTTGATGGGGTGAATTGGAGTATATCAAACTCTATTATGTTGATTCCTAATAACACCCTACCATTAGAACTCCTTTATGTTTAGGAGTATATAAATAATGGTGCAAATCCTCTAATGATCCTAAAAGGATATTCCTCACACTGCACATTACGGGGCTGTAAACTCTTAAATCAGTGCTGTATAGGGTCCCATAAATCGAACGTGAGATCACTAGTGAGTTCACAATCATAGAAACTCTTTTTTATGTTTAGGAGTATATGATCTGGTGGACCGTTACTATATAGCAGTGATGGCTAACCTTGGCACTCCAGCTGTGGTAAAACTACAACTCCCAAGATGCCCCCCTTGCTTGGCTGCTCTCAGAACTGTATATAAATAAATGGAGCATGCTGGGAGTCGTACTTTCACCACAGCTGGAGTGCCAAGGTTAGCCATCACTGCTATATATGATCCTATATAGCAGTGATGGCGAACCTATGGCACGGGTGCCAGAGGCGGCACTCAGAGCCCTCTCTGTGGGCACCCGCGCCTTGGAAAAAGTCTATGGCGTACCAATATGCTTTAGACTTTTCCTGCCATTCATCAGCGCAGGACGCACTATGAAGAGCACAGGCAATGCATTGTATGTAGGCTATTAAGCTATTATAGCTAAATGATAAAGTACATGGAAGATATACTATATTGGTATTCAGGTTAAATTGCCGTGTTGGCACTTTGCACTAAATAAGTGGGTATTTGGTTGCAGTTTGGGCACTCGTCTCTAAAAGGTTCACCATCACTGCTATATAGTAACGCACCCGCTTTCTCTCCGGCCCTCACACGCGACGCCCATGTGAAAGAGGCCTAAGTGGGGAAAATTGGCTTGTACCTTTTTTTTTTTTTTTGCCTTCCTCTGGATAATCTTGCAGGATAACAGGCGGAACTGTATGGACAAATGTCTTTTTTCGGCCTTATATACTATGTTACTATGTATTAATCTAGCAACAGCATTAATCTAGGGCGTGTTGTGTTCTGCCTGGTACAGGAAGTTCTAAAGCTGGACAGATCTTTTACTTTTGGTGTTCTTTAAATCCCTGTGTGCACACCTATTCTTAAAAGGGTCTCAAATTGCCTAAAATAACAGATCCTCTTTCCAACAACATTCTTTGTGGTGCAGGTCCTCCTGTCGCTGCTTGTTTACATACTGTTGGTATGCAGTATGTGACTGCTGCAGCCAATCAATGTCCTCCAGTGGTCTACATCTGAAAACAGAGGACACCCTATACAAACATGTCACCACTGCTACTTGTAAACGAACCGTGGCAGCAAGACCAGACCAGCACTGCAAAGAAAGAGATGCTGGAGAAAGAGGGAGTTTAAAAAGGGTTGTGCAGCTCTACAGTATTGATGACCTATACTAAAAGCGAAGTCCAGGGAAAATTCTCAGAATATTTTCCCTGAATGGTGATAAAAAAATTAAAAATATCATACTTACCTCATCTATTTGATCTTCACAACGTGTTAGCCACCACCATCTTGAATGAAAATCTTGCACAAAATCCTGTGAGTGGTGACATATGACCACACCGGCCGTCGTGATGACGTCATCACGGGCTGCGCTAGATCTTCAATCAAGATGGCCGTGGAGATCAATTGGATGAGGTAAGTATGATTTTAATTATTTATTTTATTTTACACTCTGTTATTACTGTCAGATGCCGCTATGAGCTATGAACGTGGGATCTGAGGGGTACAATGACGGGGAGTGGCGCAATCGCTGCTCCCTGTCATTGCACCCACTACTTACAAAGAAATGCGCTTCGTGACAAAGTAGTTAGTCGCAAAGCACATTTTTTTAATTTATTTTTTAAACTCTGTGAAGCAGCCGAATCAAATTTTTCAGTACTTGGCTCATCACTAATCACGAATACTAGATCGTCCGGGGTCCAATTCTGACACTTTAAGCCAATCAGCTATTTAGGATTAGCAGTTGTAGTTGTACTGCGCTGCCTCAACAAGCAAGATGATGCTCATGTAATTTTTAAGGAGAAGCAGCGCCATTACTAACAATCTGATGTTGATGACCTATTTTGAGGAAAGGTCATCAGTCGTGTAGCCTGCGCATATTTTGAAATGATTTGGGTCTATTTGCTTTTCTTACATTGTTTTTTATTTCTTTTACTATAGCAGGTTGTTAAATAATGATACTTTTCATACATGTCTGTTGGCTTGTGCTGTTGAAGTGGTCGTGGCTACTTACAGAAGTAAGTAAAAGGATGCATGATATTCTGTATTTGCTTTTATATGCTAGATCTTAAAGAGGACCTTTATGACAATGTGAACTAAGTATACAGACATGGAGAGCGGCGCCCGGGGATCTCACTGCACTTACTGTTATCCCTGGGCGCCGCTCCGTTCTCCCACTATGCCCTTCGGTATCTCCGCTTACTAAGTTATAGTAGGCGGAGATTTCAGTCACTAAGTTATGGTAGGCGGAGTCTGCCCTTGTTCTGCTCTAGCACTGGCCAATCACAGCGCAGAGCTCACAGCTTGGGAGGTTATTTTCTCCCAGGCTGTGAGCTTTGCAATGTGATTGGCCAGCGCTACAGAAGAACAAGGGCAGACTCCTCCTACTATAACTTAGTGAGCGGAGATACCGGACGGCATAGCAGGAGAACGGAGCGGCGCCCAGGGATAATAGTAAGTGCAGTGAGATCCCCGGGCGCCGCTCTACATGTCTGTATACTTAGTTCACAATGTAATAATCGGTGAAAGGTCCTCTTTAAATAAAATGTTTGGAATCAAATGCAGCGACACTGAGGTGTGTACAGCTTCCCCCTTATTCTGTAGAAATTATATAGTATGTACTGTACATTGAGGTTAGAGTGCCAGTGCATTGTGTACATGAAGTACCTTAGCTTTCAGGTATGTGGCTATCATAGGGAATGTGAGGGTGGGGTTTTATATTTAGGAAGTATTTCCAGTTGCTTGTGGCAAGGCTTCATAGGAACGTATTAAATGTCTATGGGGTAAGCAGTCTAACAATCACATGTTCAAGTCCCCTAAGTGGGCTTAAAATATTTTTAAAAAAAGGAAAAATTAAAATAATTAAAAAATATAAAAATTCTTATCACGCCCCCCTTTTTCCATAATAAAAAAAAAGATCATTTGCACTGCACCTAAACTATTTGTTACTTCACCTACAAAAAAACAAACAAAAGAATGAATGAAAAGTGATCAAAGTGTCATACACATTCTAAAATGATATCAATAAAAACTGCAGATCGCCCTGAGAAAAATGAGTCCTTACACAGCCCTGTAGATGTTACGATAAAAGTTATGGGGTCAGAATATGGCAAAGCAACAAAGAAATAAATTTTTTATTTAAGTTTTACATTTTTTTAAATTATTAAAATGCAAGAAAAACTAAACAAATGTAGTAATTCTGTAATCGGGTAACAGATCAATTTTACTATATAGGGAATACTGTAAAAAACGACACCTATAAAGCTGTGGCAGAACTGTTTTTTTTTTTCCAATTTTGCTCAATTTGGAATTGTTTTTCCAGCCTCCCGCTACATTGTATGCAATATAAAATAATGGCATTAGAAAGAAAAACTTGTCCCGCAAAAAAACATGCCCTCATATGTAAACAGTAAAATAAAAAGTTATGGCTTCTGGAAGGCAGGGAGTAAAAAACGAAAATCCAAAAATGAAAAATCACCTGTCCTCAAGGGGTTAAAGGGAATGTGTCATGTTTTTATGTTAAACATATTTTTAAAGGGCATCTGTCAGCAAATTTGTACCTATGAAACTGCTGATTTCTGGCATGTGCAGTTGTCAGCTGAAGGCATCTGTGTTGGTCCCATGTTCATACGTGCCATCATTGCTGAGAAAAATAATGTATTAATATATGCAAATTAGCCTCTAAGAGCAACGGGGGTATCGCAGTTACACATAGAGGCTCTGCTCTCTCTGCAACAGGACCAGACACATGTGATGATGTTTACACTTTCTGGCCCCATCAATGAAAGTGGAAAGGGCACGGCAGTTGCAGACAGAGCAGAGTCTCTAGGGGTAAAGCCATTGCTCCTAGTGGCTCATTTTCATAAATTAAAAGTTCTTTTATCAGCAATGCGGGCACATATGACCATGGGACCAACACAGATGTCTTCAGTTGCCAAGTCTGCTAGCATGCTACAGGTCAGACAGTTTCGTAGGTACAAATCTGCTGACGTATGCCCTTTAAATAATTTTGGGTGGTAAGATATAGATAGATTATTTATATATATATATATATATATATATATATATATATATATATATATATATATATATAAATAAATAATCTATGTTCAGTGGCAGCACCGTCGATGAAAAAAATGTGGGTGCAACTGGCCCAATGTGGATAAAAGCCAATCCAAATAGATAAAATAACGAAAAAAGGGCAGCACTCCAACAAGTAAAAGATGAAAAAATTCATTAATTACCCATATGGGACAAGCTTGTCCCATATGGGTAATTAAAGAATTTTTTCATCTTTTACTTGTTGGAGTGCTGCCCTTTTTTCGTATATATACATATATATATACAGACGTGGACAAAATTGTTGGTACCCTTTGGTCAATGAAAGAAAAAGTCACAATGGTCACAGAAATAACTTTAATCTGACAAAAGTAATAATAAATTAAAATTCTATAAATGTTAACCAATGAAAGTCAGACATTGTTTTTCAACCATGCTTCAACAGAATTATGTAAAAAAATAAACTCATGAAACAGGCATGGACAAAAATGATGGTACCCCTAGAAAACACAGAACATAATGTGACCAAAGGGACATGTTAATTCAAGGTGTGTCCACTAATTAGCATCACAGGTGTCTACAACCTTGTAATCAGCCATTGGGCCTATATATATGGCTCCAGGTAATCACTGTGTTGTTTGGTGATATGGTGTGTACCACACTCGACATGGACCAGAGGAAGCAAAGGAAAGAGCTGTCTCAAGAGATCAGAAAGAAAATTATAGACAAGCATGTTAAAGGTAAAGGCTATAAGACCATCTCCAAGCAACTAGATGTTCCTGTGAGTACAGTTGCACATATTATTCATAAGTTTAAGATCCATGGGACTGTAGCCAACCTCCCTGGACGTGGCCGCAGGAGGAAAATTGATGACAAATCTAAGAGACGGATAATCCGAATGGTAACAAAAGAGCCTAGAAAGACTTCTAAAGAGATTCAAGGTGAACTTCATGCTCAAGGAACATCAGTGTCAGATCGCACCATCCGTCGTTGTTTGAGCCAAAGTGGACTACATGGGAGACGACCAAGGAGGACACCATTGTTGAAAACGAATCATAAAAAAGCAAGACTGGAATATGCCAAACTACATGTTGACAAGCCACAAAGCTTCTGGGAGAATGTCCTGTGGACAGATGAGACAAAAATCGAAGTTTTTGCCAAGGCACATCAGCTGTATGTTCACAGACGAAAAAATGAAGCATATCAAGAAAAGAACACTGTCCCTACTGTGAAACATGGAGGAGGCTCTGTTATGTTCTGGGGCTGCTTTGCTGCGTCTGGCACAGGGTGTCTTGAATCTGTGCAGGGTACAATGAAATCTCAAGACTATCAAGGAATTCTAGAGAGAAATGTACTAGCCAGTGTCAGAAAGCTTGGTCTCAGTCGCAGGTCATGGGTCTTGCAACAGGACAATGACCCAAAACACACCGCTAAAAACACCCAAGAATGGCTAAGAGGAAAAAATTGGACTATTCTAAAGTGGCCTTCTATGAGCCCTGACCTCAATCCTATTGAGCATCTTTGGAAGGAGCTGAAACATGCAGTCTGGAAAAGGCACCCTTCAAACCGGACACAACTGGAGCAGTTTGCTCATGAGGAGTGGGCCAAAATACCTGCTGAGAGGTGCAGATGTCTCATTGACAGTTACAGGAAGCGTTTGATTGCAGTGATTGCCTCAAAAGGTTGCGCAACAAAATATTAAGTTAGGGGTACCATCATTTTTGTCCATGCCTGTTTCATGAGTTTATTTTTTTACATAATTCTGTTGAAGCATGGTTGAAAAACAATGTCTGACTTTCATTGGTTAACATTTATAGAATTTTAATTTATTATTACTTTTGTCAGATTAAAGTTATTTCTGTGACCATTGTGACTTTTTCTTTCATTGACCAAAGGGTACCAACAATTTTGTCCACGTCTGTATATATATATATATATATATATATATATATATATATATATATATATATATATATATATATATATATATACACATACACATACACAAAAACCATAAAATCATGTAGCTATCACACTTGCCACTAATGACCTAACCTAATAATGAGCTCTACTTCCTCTTCTGCACAGATCACTTTACTGCAGTCATCTGCTTATCACAGGCAGGATTACAATCACAGATATCAGCAATATGTAGATAACACAGGATCCTCCATTCACAATAGGTGATATCACAGCTTAAAGCTGCTGCTGTAAAGCATATATCTAAATACTGCTAAGAGCAGCTCTGGTAAGATGTCAGCCCCCATGATCATGTTCCGTAAATGGATAAAAAAAAATATCTAAAAGCAAGTAAGAAAAAAAGGGATTTGTGCCACTATTTGGTTTTAAGTGTCAGGAAAAAATGTGGGTGACACAGTCCCGTTAAAGAGCATCTATCGGCATGATCAACCTTATTAAACCAGGGATACATATTATGACTCTTATGGCTCAATTACTGATAACTGCATTTTTATTTATGTATATGCAAATGACAAAATTGGAGCACCGAGGATCTGGCCAGAACCCTAGGAGCACCTGTTTGTTACACGTCCTTCAGCTTCAGTCCCTTCCCTGTTCCCCTGTATTGACAGGCTAGTCTTCCAGTGCCAGCTGCTGTCGCCTATATTCTCCTGCCTGCTCTGTACCTTCTGGTCTTGACGCTTGCTCAGTGTTTGTTCTGCTGATCTCCAAGCAGCGATAATTTAAACTGAGCAAGTATTGAGACTTGTCATCTTGTGTCTGCACTGTTTTGGTCTGCGTTGCTTGGAGCACAGCAGGAGCAGGCTCTAGAGGACTAGTCGTGTCAATCCTGGAGAAGGGACTAAAGCTGGAGGGGGTGTAACAAACTGGTGCACCAAGGGTTCTGGCCAGCCCCTTGGTGCTCCAGTTAGGTCATTGGCATATACAGTGCTGCCCATAATTATTCATACCCCTGGCAAATTTTGACTTAAATGGACACTGACAGGCCCAATTAGCATATTTGGGTATATATATGTCAGTACAGGTCTTCTAAAGTCTATTAAAATCATCTAAGTAGCCCCCCTGTCCACTTTATAAATACCGAAATATAAAGTTTTATAACCTGCTTGTCCGGTCACCAATCTGCCCAAGAGGCGGCGTTTCATGTGAAAATGCGCCCAGCCAGCCGCTCCCAACTGCCGTTCTGAAGCCCCGCCCAGCTCATCAATATTCACTTAGCTGGGCGGCGGCTACAACTCTCCCGACTCAAGTGCTCGGCGCATGCGCATAAAGCAGAGGCTGCTCTGTACGCAGGCGTGATGTGACCCCGGCCGGGCGCATGAAGATTGGACGGAGGACGTGCCCAGAGGATCGTGAGTCGGGAGAGTTGTAGCCGCCGCCCAGCGAAGTGAATATTGATGAGCTGGGCGGGGCTTCAGAACTGCAGTTGGGAGCGGCTGGCTGGGCGCATTTTGACATGAAACGCTGCCCCTTGGGCAGATTGGTGACCAGACAAGCAGGTTATAAAACTTTATATTTCTGTATTTATAAGGTGGACAGGAGGGCTACTTAGATGATTTTAATAGACTTTAGAAGACCTGTACTGACATATATATATATATATATATATATATATATATATATATATACCTAAATATGCTAATTGAGCCGGTCAGTGTCCCTTTAAAGTTACTTTTATTCAACCAGCAAGTAATTTTTTGACCGGAAATGACATAGGTGTCTCCCAAAAGATAATAAGACGATGTACAAGAGGCATTATTGTGGGAAAAAAAAACATTTCTCAGCTTTTATTTGCATTTGAGCAAAAAGTGTCCAGTCCAAAATTATTCATACCCTTCTCAATAATCAATAGAAAAGCCTTTATTGGCTATTAGAGCAATCAAACGCTTCCTATAATTGCAGACCCGCTTTTTGCATGTCTCCACAGGTATTTTTGCCCATTCATCTTTAGCAATGAATTCCAAATCTTTCAGGTTGGAGGGTCTTTTTCTCAATTGGATTCAAGTCTGGACTCTGGCTGGGCTACTACAAAACATTAATGTTGTTGTCTGCTAACCATTTCTTCACCACTTTTGCTGTGTTTTTGGCCATTGTCATGCTGAAATGCCCACTGGTGCCCAAGGCCAAGATTCTCGGCAGACGGCCTGATGTTGTTGTTGAGAATTCTCATGTATTGCTCTTTTTTCATGGTGCCGTTTACTGTGATTAGGTTCCCTGGTCCATTGGCTGAAAAACACCCTCAAAGCATTAGGTTCCCACCACCATGTTTGACAGTTGGGATGGTGTTCTTTGGGTTGAAGGCTTCTCCTTTTTTACGCCAAATGAAGGAAACATCATTGTGACCAAACAATTCAATTTTTGTTTCAACTGACCATAACACAGAAGACCAGAAGCCTTCTTCTTTGTCCAGATGAGCTTTTGCAAAGGCCAAGCGAACTTTTGTGTGCTTTATCTGGAGAAGTGGAACCCAGCAGTGTGCAGTGTCCGTTGGATTGTCTGCCTTGAGACATTGCCACCAGCAGAGCCCAGATTCACCAGAATGGCCTTGGTGGTGATCCTTGGATCCTTTTTACCTCTTGAACTATCCTCCTGGCCAGCACAGGTGTCACTTTTGGCTTCCGACCACGTCCTCTGAGATTTTCCACAGTGCTGAACATCTTGTATTTTTTGCTCAATTGCAAATAAAAGCTGAGAACAGGTTTTTTTCCACAATAATGCCTCTTGTACATCGTCTTATTATCTTTTAGGAGACACCTATGTAATTTCCCGTCAAATAATTAAAGTTACTTTAAGTCAAAATTTGCAGCACTGTGTGTGTGTGTATATATGTATGTGTGTGTGTATATGTATATACGCAGTTTTCTTAGTATGACTGGCTTAATAGTGTTTCTCATTGCTGACAGATGGTTTTTAAACAGTGAGGGGTTTTCTGGGATTTTTATGCGGGCAGCGCTGAGGTAACAAACTGCACAGTATATTAATGGCATGTCGTGTGTATAGACCATCCATGTAATATCCCAGAAATGACCTCCACTTCGGATGATATGATCTGTATTAGACTACCTCTTTAGTAACTATTGCAAAGTCCTTTTGTGAACTACTTTACTCCATTTCATGTATGCTTTAGTTTGTACGCTTTTAATGGCAGTGCTCACTCCTACTGCATCTTGTATATTTAAGGCCTCATGCACATTACCATATGTATTTTGAGGTCCGGAAACAGCAGATCCACAAAATACGGATACCAGCCTCTTGCATCCTGCACTTTCCTTGGTCCCTAATATGAAAGTGGCTATTCTTGTCTGCAAAAAGGACAAGAGTAGGACATTTTCTATAACTTGAATAATAGCTGCACGTATGCGGAAAGCACACTGATGCATAAATCGCTCCCCGTCTGAACAGCAAATAAAAATGCAGATCGCATGCAGACCAAAAATGCGGTTGTGTGCATGAGGCCTTAAGGAGTTGTCTGGCTTGTAAAACTTTGTCAAGAAGTTGTTCTTTAAAGGGTTCTACATGACTGGAAAAATATGGCTGCATTCTTCCAAGATCTGCGCCGCAGCTGCAGTACCAGACACAACCCATAGACAGGCTTAAAACTGTTTTTGTAATAAAGCGGCCATCTTTTTCTAGTCTTTGAGCGAGTTTTTTTTAGAGGACTAATGCTCTCAAACCACTTCTATGATGTCTTATTTTATTTTTATTTATTATTTCTAATAGGAAACCTTTTTCAAAGTTTGTCAAATTCAGAAAGTGCCATATCCTTCCCATGGATTCTCAGTGTCTTTCAACAGAAAGCATTTGACTTTTTCAAGGTGATCGAGAGCTTTATTAAAGCCGAACCAAGTCTAACGAAAGACATGATCAAACACCTTGAGCGCTGTGAACACATGATCATGGAGTGCTTGGCCTGGCAATCAGTAAGTAACTACACAAAGAGGAGCTTGCTTGTTATATTGCCTCTTTAATTGCCATCGTTTTTGTAGTTGTTCTTTTTGATGCCGGCTTTACTGCACAGCTCGTTACTGCTGACAGCCTGTAAGCAAAGACTGGCGAATGAGTACTTTATTTTAGGACATTTGCGGCTTTTTAACCCAGATTTTAAAAAAGTACTACATTAGAAACCTCAGCATTTCCCCACCACTATAACGTAATCCAGTTCTTACTCCAGACTGCAAGTAGCTTATCTTTACTATTGCCCAGTTGCGAACCAGCTAGCTATATTCACTCTCATACTTATTTATAAGGAGTATTACTCTTAAAATAGGGCATGTTTGATATTATCAGTAGAGTGTAGCATCCATTAACACAGGATGGTACCTACTAAAGCAATGCAATATAGTTGCTTACCTTTCATTTCTGACGTACAGATAGCTCAGTGGATTAAGTCAAAACTTGCAAATTTTGACAGACACATTTTTCTGCTGGCACAGTAACTTTTTGCCAGTTCTGGCACAGAGAGAACCCAATGTAGGGGATCACAGTTTGTCTGAACAGATCATTAAAGGGGTCTTCTGAGAGATTTTTACTGATGATGATGATGATGATGATGATGATGATGACCTATCTATCTGATTGGTGGTGGTCTGACACTCTGGACTCCCGCCGATCAGCTGTTTGAGAATGCACTCGCAGTAGTGCCACAGGTTTCTCCCAGCTTTCCATAAGCCATGTGACGTCACGTTCATTGATCACATGGCCTAGGCGCAGCTCTGCTCTATTGAAGTGAATGGGGCTGAACTGCAATACCAAGCACTGCAGCTAGTAAATGGCCGGTGCTGTGCTTGGTGAGCAGAGACAATGTTGTAGCACTACTGTGAGTGCCAGTGCCTTCTCAAACAGATGATCTGCTGAAAACCCTTTTAATGTGGGTAAAGAATCCTTGTGCACGTTCCTTGCTGCACTTTACCAATCTACATAGAATGGCCCTGATTTATCATCCCTTCACTCCAGGTTTCTGGCTTCAGAAAGTTGCAAGATAGGGCTTTTTGCATTTTTATACTAATCACTCCAGGTTTGAAATCTGAGTGCGAGTTGAAAAGTGTGTGTAATCCGCTATGAAATGAGTTTCACTCCAGATTTATCAATGAGACTTTTTTTTAAAAGGTGCAAAAAAAAAAAAAAAAAGTCGCCATCTGGAGGTGAAGGGTGGAGTAGAAAAACTGGAGTAGCTTTTCTAGACTAATGTGTTAGTATTAAGGATGAGGCAAATTTATTAAACAACATGAGACATTTGATCAATTTGACATAAAGTACGCTGCCAACACAGACTCAACTTGTTGACTTCAAAATTCTCCTTATGATAAATACCCCCCAATTAGTGTGGTCACGTTATCTTTTCACTTTTCACCTGCAGACTATGTAAATGCTGTAATTTATGTATGTTTTGGGTGCGGGATTCTTGTGTGTTCTCTTTACAAAGTCATTTTTTATGTTTTATTGTTTGCGTTCTGTGTGCACTAAAATGTGTCATGTATCAGCTGATTTATCCGCTTATTGATGTGACTAAACTAAACTCCCTGGAAGAAAGCTCCAGGAACCTATGGCAGGTCTTCTTCTCATTCCTAGTCCTCCCTCACCTCATATAACTACGCCACTCTCCAAAAGATTCAATGCAAAGTCAAACCAAAGCATTGCACCTTTTGGTTCTGTAATTTGGTATTAGAACCCACAGTAAAAATCTGCTACAAATACGCCATAAGTGACCGTTGTGGATTTTGAGCTCTTCCATAGGTATATTAGGTTTTGACATCAGACGTTATTAAACATGATTAATCTTCTCTCACGCCCTTTCCTGGAGCATGGCTATAGACGTGCGTGGGTAAACAGCAATTACATGGGTGTAAATATTTGTCTTGTGCTTGACATTCATGTAGACCTTACTGGAAGACACTGAACGCAGACTAAAGTGCTGTGAATTAGTAAGTACTAGTTATTACGAGGCTGGCTTTATTGACTTTCAGGTTTGTAAGTATGTGTGGCGTTCTTGTGGGAATCTTCATGACACTTGTGGTGTGAAGACAATAAACTTGTGGCCAGCATAAGGGTGTGCACACGTGTGCATCTGCTGATCTTTTTGTTTCCTGATAGACATGGATGACAATGGTGCCTGTTTTCAGACAGCTTTACCTAATTTAGGGTAGGCTCACATTTGCATTTAACGGATCCGGTGGGCTGTTCCAGCTGAGAACAGTCTGGCAGAATTCACCGGATCCTGACGTTCACTGCTGCTTTTTGGCATAAAAACTGTCCACCTCCAATACATTTTATGCACATTAATATTTTATCTGCAATTTGCCATACCTATCCAATTTTTCTATTGGCGACTGTTTAATCTTCTGGACCTTATGTGTTAGCACTTCCTGGTTAGTGTACAAAGCAAAAATTGTCAACAGAGTTTTTATGTCACGAAACGTGTTAGTAACTTACATTTTTTTTTTTTTTTTTTTTTTTTTTAATAGATAAGGGTACACCTAGAAAGTTGACCCAATCAGGAGAGTTCATGAAATGTTAGAGCATAAAGTCCCGGTTGAAATTTCTTATGTTTAGGTATTCCATTTTTCTTAGGGTTATTCCCATTACAGACAGCCACAGAATATGCTATAAAGGTCTGTGTGGGATCTGCACCGATCCAAAATGGGAGTTGCTGACCCTGTCCCACATGGTGAGACAAGTGGTGCCTCCTGGGGGGGGGGGATGAAAGTAGAGGTTGCTGCAGATATGTGCGCCATTGTCTCCAGTTTATTTTTTATCGGATTTACAAGAGAAGCCAAGGTTTGTGGCACCCACACCTATCAGACGTTTATGGTGTATTCTGTGATAATGCCATAAATGTCTATAGTTGGATTTACCTTTTAAAAAGGTTGTCTTATTACAAATGTATTCCCCATATCCACAGGATAAAGGGATATGTGTCTGATCAGCCAGGGTCCAACAGCTAGTTTCTAACGCCATTCAAAGGATTGGGGGCCTTTTGTCCCATGTTTGAATGAAGCAGGGTTCATGCATGTGAGCTGCAGCTCTTTTCACCTCTATAGGACTTTGACAGATAGCAGAGAACTTGTATTCCACTATCTCCGGCAGTCCCACAGAGTTAGGGTCCATTCACACGTCCGTTTTTTCTTTCCTGATCTGTTCCGTTTTTTGCGGAACAGATCAGGACCAGATCAGGACCCATTCATTTTCAATGGGTCCTGGAAAAAATCGGACAGCACAACGTTTCCGTTGTTCCGTTCCGCATGTCCGTTTAAATATAAAACATGTCCTATTATGTTCCTGAAAAATCGGATCCTGGTACAATGCAAAGTCAATGGTTCCGCAAAAAAAAACGGAAGACATTCGGATGTCATTCCGTATGTCTTCCGTTTTTTTGCGGAATCCGTTCCTGGAAACACATAGCAAATCTTTTTTTTTTTTTTTTTTTCAAAGAAATCCAAACAACTTTATTTGATTATTGAAATGTATACATGTTTCCGTTTTTTGCGAAATTCGGATTATAGAAAAATACTGACGTGTGAATGTAGCCTAAGGCCTCATGCACACGACCGGTTTTTTTTTAAGGTCCGCAAAAACGGGGTTCCGTTGTTCCGTGATCCGTGACCGTTTTTTCGTCCGTGTGTCTTCCTTGTTTTTTGGAGGATCCACGGACATGAAAAATGAAAGAAAAATCTAAGTCAAGTTTGCCATTGAAATGATAGGAAAAAACGGACACGGATCACGGACACGGATGACAATCTTGTGTGCATCCGTGATTTTTCACGGACCCATTGACTTGAATGGGTCCGTGAACCGTTGGCCGTGAAAAAAATAGGACAGGTCATATTTTTTTCACGGCCAGGAAACACGGATCACGGATGCGGCTGCCAAACGGTGCATTTTCCGATTTTTCCACGGACCCATTGAAAGGCCTCATGCACACGACAGTATTTTTTCACGGTCCGCAAAACGGGGTTCCGTTGTTCCGTGATCCGTGTCCGTTTTTTCTTCCGTGGGTCTTCCTTGATTGTTGGAGGATCCACGGGCATGAAAAATGAAAAAAAAATCTAAGTCAAGTTTGCCTTTGAAATGATAGGAAAAAACGGACACGGATCACGGACACGGATGACAATCTTGTGTGCATCCGTGATTTTTCACTGACCCATTGACTTGAATGGGTCCGTGAACCATTGGCCGTGAAAAAAATAGGACAGGTCATATTTTTTTCACGGCCAGGAAACACGGATCACGGATGCGGCTGCCAAACGGTGCATTTTCCGATTTTTCAACGGACCCATTGAAAGTCAATGGGTCCGTGAAAAAAAAACGGCCACGGATGCACACAACGGTCTTGTGCATGAGGCCAAAGTCAATGGGTCCGTGAAAAAAAAACGGAAAACAGCACAACGGCCACGGATGCACACAACGGTCGTGTGCATGAGGCCTAAAACTGAGAGGATGCTTGGTTGTTTACGCCCCTGGGTTGGACCTTCCCTAATGTTTTAAATTAGAATAAGGGCTGTATAACACCTAGCGATAGTTTGGCAGATTATCGCTAACAAGCGTTAGTAGGAATGTTCTTTAGTGATGATCTGCCTGTGTGATACTGCCACAGATTACCCAATAAACAAGCAAACACTCGTTAAAAAAAAAAAAAAGTTGTTTGCCAGCAGCTGGTCTGGCAACTCTGCAGCAGGGCTTGCAATTGCCAGCTCACCGACTGTTGTGCGACGTGAGCATGTGCTGGAACTCCACGTTCCACATGTTGGCCAGGCTTTGTGAGCAGCAGAGGGCAGTAGTGGAATACCAGCTACAACATGGTCGTCGCTTATCCAGTCATCTTCTGCTCTTCACAAGCGATGAGTGGGCATGGATGTCTGACCTCTGTGAGGTTTTACGTAACTTTATGGAATCGACACAGATGGTGAGCGGAGATGCCGCTATTATCAGCGTAACCATCCCACTTCTGTGTCTACTGAAACGCTCGCTGCTCACAATGAAGGCGGACGCTTTGCATGTGGAAGAGGTGGAAATGGGGGAAGACAGTGCACAGGGTGATAGCCAGACCACCCTCAGTTCGTCTTAGTGCGAATTGGATGATGAGGAGGATCATCAGGAGACTGTTGCCTCTGCTACAGAGGGTAGTACCCATAGCAGGTTTATTCCATCTGTTCAGCGTGGATTGGCCCGAAGAGGATGAGGAGATTGAGGACAGCGAAGTCTTGTCTGTTGGGACTCTGACACTCATGGCTGACTTTGTTATGCTGCCTTTCCCCTGACCCTCGCGTTATTTGCATTTTGGCCAACACCGATTACTGGTTGTTCACCCTTCTCGACCCCCGCTACAAAGGTAACTTCTCATCTCTCATTCCTGTGGTGGAGAGGACTAGCAAAATGGTGCAATACCACAAGGTCCTTGTGGAAAAATTGCTCCAAAAATTTCCAGCTGGCGGCAGAGTGCGTAGTTCACACACCAGTTCCAGGGGAACACCCACCAGTTCCAGGGGAACACACACCAGTTCCAACAGAGGCAGGGCAACACTCTCCAAGGCATGGGACAGTTTCATGACATCCCGCTAGCACCCTCACCCTGATGCGTGGCCTAGTGTTGCAAGGAGGAAAAAGTTGTGGAAGATGGTGAAGCAGACCGTGTCGGCGTCCTAAGTGATCTCTCTCTGTGCCCTACAACTATTTGGTGTCCAAGCTGGACAAGTGGCATGAACTGGCGCTCTATGCCTTGGAGGTGCTGGCCTGCCCTGCTGCCAGTGTTTTGTCAGAGCGGATATTTAGTGCTGATGTGGGCATAACTGATAAGCGCATCCACCTGTCAACTGAAAATGCTGACAGGTTGACTCTTATCAAAATTAACCAGGCCTGGATTGCCCCTGACTTCTCTACTCCACCAGAGGAAAGCTTCTAAACAAAAGGCAATTTAAATGTGGCTTTTATGGTGTATTGAATACACTGTATTCCCATGCACCCTTTCCACCTCAAAAAAGGCTATATGGTTCAATCTTCCTTTTCTCGTCCTCCTCCTCAATCATATCAACATGCTTATTAGGCTGCCCTCGCTCCTAGTGTTTGAGGGTCAGCTCAGCAGCAGACCCTCGCCCCTAATGTTTTAGAGCAGGGATGCACAACCTGCGGCCCGGGGGCCACATGCGGCCCTCGATACCATTCTGTGCGGCCCCCAATCATCTGGTAACAGACATGTATATCTATGTCTTGTGGCTGCTCACATGTATCTTTCATGTATTTTCCCGTTAGATGGGAGTACTAGAAGTGTAACTAGACATTTATGATATATACTGTATGTTCTATATGCTATAAAAATAGTATTTCAGTTGGTAATACCCCTTTAAGTTTTATTTTCGGCCCTTGGAATTGGTTCAGGTTCACAACATGGCCCCCAACCAGAAAAGGTTGTGCACCCCTGTTTTAGAGGGTCACCTGCAGGCCCTTGCGCCAAATGTTTTTGAGGGTCACCAGCAGGCCATCAATCATAATTTTTCAAGGCTGTGTATGATGCCCTCCTTTATGTGTAATAAAGGGTGTATTGGAGTGATGGTTCCTTGTAATTTTTGGCAGCCCTTTCACTTAGTGCATAGGCTTTATGAGTATAGGAGTCCCACTACCTGAACAATTGTACCACAATGTGAATGAGGCCCTCCTTTATGTGATATACAGGTTGTATCTGAGGGCCTCTTCCTTGTAATTTTTGACAGCATTTTATATACAAGTAAATATACAGGAAAGATTGTTTCCTAACCATTTTTCCTCAAACATCGATTTTATCTTCGGTTTTGTGCATATTATTGTCGGTCTGTAAAAGTGGCGTACTACTCTGACAACATCGTTCCCAGAGGCGACCTGGGAGTCCAAGATGTATCCAGACATCCTCCCCATGCTGTTCCCAAACCATTTCAGTGGTGTTTCTATCAATTTCTGTGAACCAGACACCCTCCCCTCTTCAGAGCTGGGGGTACCTATTTTAATGCTCTGGTTCTCCCATTGTGCTCTGGTACTCTGTAGGGCACCCGAGCATCCCAAAGTGTTCTACTCGAGCACCCGAGCACTTTGGTGCTCGATCAACACTACTCAGATGCAATTATTGATAACTAAACTTTTGATGACACATGTCGCCTGCTACTTTTCACTTTCATAGGCTCTGCTCTGCGAAAATGTGGAGTTCTGATCCCGTTTAACCGGCTTTTATGAGATTAGAGAGAGTCACTTAAAGCGACTTCAAGCTCCTATGTGGACCAAGTATACGGAAGTCGGTACCGATAGGTTATTTTCCCTCAGATGATGATGATGATGATGATGCTGTTTAGCTCGTCTTCTTTACAGTAGAGCTGTGGTCTGTGACTTCAGTCTAGCTATGTTTTGTACAGGTAGTCTGAGACACACCTCCTGCCTCATCGTTGGTCCAAGCTGCTGCTCTGTCCCTCCCCTGCAGTTCTTTTTATTGGCTGCTGTGATAACCACAATTTTATCACAGGTAGGGTTGGGATTTAAATTTTTAAGTTTTCCAACTTTCTTTTTGGGATTCTCAGTGTTGTGCACCATGGAAAACTATTCCTCCTCTAATCAACAATCACAGTATTCCATATATGCTGAATAAATTTGTGCGCATAGCAGTAATATTCTGTACATTGTGCGGCCCCACCCATTTTTGAATATAATTACGTCATACCTACTTACCTGAAATCTTTACATCAGGGTACATTCAAACATCCGCAAGTGTTATGCAGACCCCAAATTGCAGATTCGAAAAACACTTTTATACCGGACGCGTGCGTTCCGCATTTTGCAGACCGCACATGGCTGGCACTATATAGATGATGCCTTGTCCAAGAATAGGACATGCTCCTCTTTTTTTGAGGGGCTGCGGAACAGAACTACAAATGCATCTTTTGTGGTCCTATTGAAATAAATGGGTCCACACCCGTCTCTCAAAATTGCGGAACGGATGCGAACCATGAACTACGGACGTCTGAATGGACCCTTACAGTGCTTTGGGAAAGGATTCACTCCTGCGATTTACTGCCCTGTTTTCCTGCGCTACAACTGCGAAAGGTGCCCAGTGCGGCTTGAGCTCACCCCGGTCATGCTCATTTGCGTTAGGACGTTTTCTCTCAAATGAAGCAATGTATTGCTGATGCTGAGTGAAAAGTATCATTAGGTTCAGCTGAGGTAGCTCTACAAGGCATTGTGCCTGGATTAACCGTGAATCAACTATTGACAAATTTCCTATAACACTCAATATATAGCAAGGTAAAAGGGGTTATCCCATGCCCTGTGGGTTCTATCTCCAGTACGGCAGGTCATCGAAAATGGCTGCCTCACAAAATACGGTGTAACCCAGATAACTCCTTTAACTGCTACAAATTCTTTATTAAAGGGAACCTGTCACCTGGATTTTGGGTATAGAGCTGAGGACATGGGCTGCTAGATGGCCGCTAGCACATCAGCAATACCCAGTCCCCATAGCTCTTATGGTGCTTTTATTGTGTAAAAAAACCGATTTGATACATATGCAAATTAACCTGAGATGAGTCACAGCTTGAAAATATGACTCTTCTCTGGTCACACAAGTAAGATATGACTCTTATGTTAATTTGCATATGTATCAAAACGTTTTTTTTACACAATAAAAGCACAGAGAGCTATGGGGATTGGATATTGCAGATGTGCTAGCAGCCATCTAGCAACCCATGTCCTCAGCTCTATACCCAAAATCCAGGTGACAGGTTCCCTTTAAGAAATTTTTTATCTTGTTTGTGAGTGCACAACCCTTTTGCCTTGTGAATACCTGGGAATTTAGTGACAATAAGCAGGTGTTGTCTTTACACTCGGGCAATAAAAAGAAACACAGTAGAGACGCTAAGTATTGTAATGAACTTTTCAAATAATTTTTTATTTTATTTTTTCACAATACAAATGCAAAGAGCAACTCAATATTTGAAGTCTACCCAGCATTTCTCATTTTTGAAGATTTACTGGTGGTCAGAATTACAGGAGAATGCCCGTCTTTCCCTGTATACAAACGCAGGTTTATTATAACATGTTACAATATATGTTGTAAAAAGTGGGAGAAAATACATACTCCAGAGTCTTACAGTACCAATAAAGCTGATAAAATTTTACCTAATTTCATGCTGTTGCTGTGTGTGTGTAATAAAAAAATAAAAATCCATGCAAAAATGTAACGTATGAAATTTATGCTGCACTTTTTCACAGTTATCCTTTTGCAATACATCAGCCGCAGAATTTTTTCAAGCTCCTGCGCCCGCCCAATCAGTGCACCGTACAGCTACGGCGCTGGTATCCTACGGGTTAAAGGGCACAGCTTCATGTTTTTGCTTCATTGAGAATGAAAAGATTAGAAACACTGGAGCCATCAAATGACTGTAATGAACAGCTCCAGATCGATCCCATTGACTATAATGGGATTGGTTGGGTTTCTGTTAGAAAAGCTCAGGCCTCGCCATAAATTGGGCGCATCCTCCTGCAGTCTGTGCACTTAAACAGAAATCTGAGCTGTAAATTCCTGGATTCATTTCTGTCAGAAAACTGGTGTAAATTAGGAAATCTTTTTTGCGGCTGCTGGCCACGCTGTCTAAAGAGCACTCTACTGCCCAGAAACCATGAACGATGGCAATAGCCATGACTCATTCTCGTACAGTGGGGGTGATCGCTGCATGTAATTGCAGTGCTTCACCTCTACTGATGTGCAGGGATTTATTGGGAAGGAATGATTCGTTCCCAGTAACTGTCTGCTCATTGGCACAGTGTAAATGCAGCACTAACACTACATGGCAGCTTTGGTCATGAGACATGAAGGTTGCAAGGTCTCTCTGCGACGTAGAATCTAATGATTGCCAGTGCAGTTACATTGTGACATGATGCAGCCGCGAGTTAACAGTTGAAAAATATCCAAACGTGCTGGATTTTTGGCTGTAAGTCATGCACCTAAGGGTACTTTCACACTTGTGTTTTTCTTTTCCGGCATAGAGTTCCGTCACAGGGGCTCTATACCGGAAAATAACTGATCAGGTATATCCCCATGCATTCTGAATGTAGAGTAATCCGTTCAGTTTGCATCAGGATGTCTTCAGTTCAGTCGTTTTGACTGATCAGGCAAAAGAGAAAACCGTAGCATGCTACAGTTTTATCTCCGGCGAAATAAACCGAAGACTTGCCTGAATGCCGGCATTTTTTTCCATAGGAATGTATTAGTGCCGGATCCGGTATTTAAAATACCGGAATGACGGATCCGTCCTTCCGGTCTGCGCATGCGCAGACCTTTAACCTCTTAAGGACATAGGGCGTACAGGTACGCCCTTGTGCCCTGGTACTTAAGGACACAAGGGCGTACATGTACGCCCTGTGTATTTCTGATCACTGCCGTGCGGCTGGCAGTGATCGGAACCCGGTGCCTGCTCAAATCATTGAGCAGGCACCTAGGCTAAATGCGCCGGGGGGTCCCGTGACCCCCCCATGTCGGCGATCGCAGCAAACCGCAGGTCAATTCAGACCTGCGGTTTGCTGCGATTTCTGCAGTTTCTGATCCCCGCGGTCCCTGACCGCGGGGATCAGAAACTTTAGTATGCCGAAAATATATCTGTATCCCCCCCCCCCTGCACCCCTTAGTGATTTTTGCCGGGTGGGAGGTGCAGGGGGAGGGTTGCGGGCGGTGCGGGAGGCGGGCGGTGCGGCAGGCGGGATCGCGATCCCCCGCCCGCCTCCCATTGCGTAATCGTTGGCGTCTAGTGGGTATACCAGGGTGCCAGCACATTGCTGGCACCCTGGTATAAACGGCTGACATCGGTGATGCGATGTCAGCCGTTTAACCCTTTCCATACAGCGGTCCGTACGGACCGCTGTATGGAAAAGGTTAACAGCGCAGGGAGCTCCCTCCCTCTCCCATCGGGGGGCTGCTGTGCCTTTGCAGCCCCTCCGAATGGAGAGGGAGAGAGCCTCCAGGCAGCCCCCCAAGCCCCGTCCTTACCCTTCCCCGTCTGCGCAGTTCTGACCATAACTGAGCAGACGGGGAAGGTTCCCATGGCAACAGGACGCCTTCTCAGGCGTCCTGCTGTCCATGGTGCTGAACAGATCTGTGCTGAAAGGCATAGATCTGTTCAGACAAAGTGTAAAATACAGTACAGTACTATATATTGTACTGTACTGTATTATACAGACATCAGACCCACTGGATCTTCAAGAACCAAGTGGGTCTGGGTCAAAAAGAAAGTGAAAAAAAGTGAAAATAAAGTAAAAATCAAAAAACACATTTATCACTGATTAAAAATAAAAAAAATGAAATTCCCTACACATGTTTGGTATCGTCGCGTCCGTAACGACCTGATCTATAAAACGGTCATGTTACTTTACCCAAACGGTGAACGACATAAAAATAAAAAATTAAAAACTATGATGAAATTGAAATTTTGCCCACCTTACTTCCCCAAAAAGTTAATAAAAGTGATCAAAAAAGTTGTATGTACTCCAAAATTGTAACAATCAAACCGTCATCTCATCCCGCAAAAATCATAACCTACCCAAGATAATCGCCCCAAAACTGAAAAAACTATGGCTCTTAGACTATGGAAACACTAAAACATGATTTTTTTTGTTTCAAAAATGAAATCATTGTGTAAAACTTACATAAATAAAAAAAAGTATACATATTGGGTATCGCCGCGTCCGTATCGACCGGCTCTATAAAAATATCACATGACCTAACCCCTTAGGTGACCACCGTAAAAAAAAAAAAAAAGAAACGGTGTAAAAAAAGCAATTTTTTGTCATCTTACTTCACAAAAAGTGTAACAGCAAGCGATCAAAAAGTCATATGCACCCCAAAATAGTGCCAATAAAACCGTAATCTCATCCTGCAAAAAATGAGACCCTACTTGAGATAATCGCCCAAAAACTAAAAAAAACTATGGCTCTTAGACTATGGAGACACTAAAACTTTTTTTTGTTTTAAAAATTAATTCATTGTGTAAAACTTACATAAATAAAAAAAAATTGTATACATATTAGGTATCGCCGCGTCCGTGACAACCTGCTCTATAAAATTACCACATGATCTAACCTGTCAGATGAATGTTGTAAATAACAAAAAAAAAACGGTGCCAAAAAAGCTATTTCTTGTTACCTTGCCGCACAAAAAGTGTAATATAGAGCAACCAAAAATCATATGTACCCTAAACTAGTACCAACAAAACTGCCACCCTATCCCGTAGTTTCTAAAATGGGGTCACTTTTTTGGAGTTTCTACTCTAGGGGTGCATCAGGGGGGCTTCAAATGGGACATGGTGTCAATAAAACCAGTCCAGCAAAATCTGCCTTCCAAAAACCGTATGGCATTCCTTTCCTTCTGCGCCCTGTCGTGTGCCCGTACAGCAGTTTACGACCACATATGGGGTGTTTCTGTAAACTACAGAATCAGGGCCATAAATAATGAGTTTTGTTTGGCTGTTAACCCTTGCTTTGTAACTGGAAAAAAAATATTAAAATGGAAAATCTGCCAAAAAAGTGAAATTTTGAAATTGTATCTCTATTTTCCATTAAATCTTGTGCAACACCTAAAGGGTTAACAAACTTTGTAAAATCAGCTTTGAATACCTTGAGGGGTGTAGTTTCTTAGATGGGGTCACTTTTATGGAGTTTCTACTCTAGGGGTGCATCAGGGGGGCTTCAAATGGGACATGGTGTCAATAAAACCAGTCCAGCAAAATCTGCCTTCCAAAAACCATATGGCATTCCTTTCCTTCTGCGCCCTGTCGTGTGCCCGTACAGCAGTTTACGACCACATATGGGGTGTTTCTGTAAACTACAGAATCAGGGCCATAAATAATGTTTTGTTTGGCTGTTAACCCTTGCTTTGTAACTGGAAAAAAAATATTAAAATGGAAAATCTGCCAAAAAAGTGAAATTTTGAAATTGTATCTCCTATTTTCCATTAAATCTTGTGCAACACCTAAAGGGTTAACAAACTTTGTAAAATCAGTTTTGAATACCTTGAGGGGTGTAGTTTCTTAGATGGGGTCACATTTATGGAGTTTCTACTCTAGGGGTGCATCAGGGGGCTTCAAATGGGACATGGTGTCAAAAAAACAGTCCAGCAAAACCTGCCTTCCAAAAACCATATGGCGCACCTTTCACTCTACGCCCCGCTGTGTGGCCGTACAGTAGTTTACGGCCACATATGGGGTGTTTCTGTAAACGGCAGAGTCAGGGCAATAAAGATTCAGTCTTGTTTGGCTGTTAACCCTTGCTTTGTTAGTGGAAAAAATGGGTTAAAATGGAAAATTAGCCAAAAAAATGAAATTCTCAAATTTCATCCCCATTTGCCAATAACTCTTGTGCAACACCTAAAGGGTTAACAAAGTTTGTAAAATCAGTTTTGAATACCTTGAGGGGTGTAGTTTATAGAATGGGGTCATTTTTCAGTGGTTTCTATTATGTAAGCCTCGCAAAGTGACTTCAGAACTGTAGTGGTCCCTAAAAATTGGGTTTTTGTAAATTTCTGAAAAATTTCAAGATTTGCTTCTAAACTTCTAAGCCTTGTAACATCCCCAAAAAATAAAATATCATTCCCAAAATAATTCAAACATGAAGTAGACATATGGGGAATGTAAAGGCATCACAATTTTTAGGGGTATTACTATGTATTACAGAAGTAGAGAAACTGAAACTTTGAAATTTGCTAATTTTTCCAAATTTTTGTTAAATTAGGTATTTTTTGGTGCAAAAAAAATATTTTTTTTAACTTCATTTTACCAGTGTCATGAAGTACAATATGTGACGAAAAAACAATCTTAGAACGGCCTGGATAAGTCAAAGCGTTTTAAAGTTATCAGCACTTATAGTGACACTGGTCAGATTTGCAAAAAATGGCCTGGTCCTAAGGTGTAAAAAGGCTGTGTCCTTAAGGGGTTAAAAAAAAAACAAAAAAAAAAAAACAAAAAAAAAAAAAAAAAAAAAAAAGATCCGTTTTGCCTGATGACACCGGAAAAACGGATCCGGTATTGCAATGCATTTTTCTGACTGACCAGGCATTATTCTGACTGATCAGGATCCTGATCAGTCTGAAAAATGCCTGATCAGTCAGAAAAAATGACATCCGTTTGCATACAGTTTGTCTGATCAGGCAGTCAGTTCAGGCAACGGAACTGCCTGCCGGAATAAAACAATGCAAGGCTACTTTCTAACTGGCGTTTTGGCTTTCCGTTTTGTGAGATCTGTTCAGGGCGCTCACAAGCGGTCCAAAACGGATCAGTTTGGCCCTAATGCATTCTGAATGGAAAAGGATCCGTTCAGAATGCATCAGTTTGCCTTTGTTCCGTCTCCATTCCGCTTTGGAGGCGGATACCAAAACGCTGCTTTTAGCGTTTGGCTCAGTTTCGTCAGACGGACACCAAAACGGATCCGTCCTGGCACACAATGTAAGTCAATAGGGACACAATCTGCCACAATAGAAAACGGATCGGTCCTCCATTGACTTTCAATAGTGTTCAAGACGGATCCGTCTTGGCTATGTTAAAGATAATACAAACGGATCCATTCTGAACGGATGCAGATGTTTGTATTATCTGAACTGATCCGTCTGTGCATCCAAACGAGTGTGTGAAAGTAGCCTTATTTGCTGGTGAGTGCAAAAGCTTATGCAAATGACTGACCTATTACAGCTTTTTATAACTTTGACTGGTACAAAGCATTATGACCTAAAATCTATACGGTGTAGTATGACACAAGACGGTGTGCTGTCCTGTACCACTACATCCCTCTGATTTAACAAAATAAGTTTTGTTGAGGTTATAATTTTCTGTTCTTTTTTCAATCAATTTTCCGCCCTGCCTTAATAATGTTAGTTGGCGAGAATATCTGTGCCATATAGAAGCACCCTGTAGTGGCATACGGGTTACCTATTGCTCCATGTGAGCTGCAACGTCACAGTGAATTGATTACCTTGGGTTCAGCTTTTTTCACCCCTTGCGATCAAGTATTAACAGGGTGAGAAGACACGTGAAGGCCATTTAAGTGCATGCATGGACCAGCGGAGTCCACCAGAGCAATAGTCTGTCTTGCAAATGGCTCTCAGTTTTTGCTCATTGAGGGTAATACTAATGGACTGGGATTGTCTTCATAGGACAGTTTCTTTAAAGTAAACTGAATGGAGCCAAGTGCAGAGATATTCTTAATGAAAGCCTGACCTCAGACAGGGCTGAGGGTTTACCTTCCATCAAGACAATGACACTAAGCACACAGCCAAGACAACACAGGGACAACTCTGTGAATGTCCTTGAGTGGCCCAGCCAGAGCCTTGACGTGAGCCTAATTAAGAGGCCTGAAAATTACCCAGTCCCCATCCAACCTGACAGAGCTTAAGAGGATCTATAGAAAATGGCTGAAAATCCCCCAAATCCAGGTGTGCAAACCTTGTGACATCATAACCAAGCAGACTGGAGGCTATAATTGCTGCCAAAGGAGCTTCAACTAAGTACTGAGTAAATGGTCCAAATACTGACAACTGAAAGATTTTAGCTTCCCCTTTTCAGTAAATTAGCTAAGATTTTTTACATTCTGTTTTCACGGTGTCATTGTGGGGTATTGGGTGCAGAATGGTGGCGGGAAACTTGATTATGTTTTATTTCAGCCGCAAAATGCCAAAATGTGAGAGACTTTCCAGGTGCATTGTATTGTACTGAATGCATTATATAGATGTGAGATGCATGGTCTTTATTTGACAGACACATTTAATAATTGTCCAAAAGAAATCAAGTGAATGTGGGGCCTGAGAGTTTTGATACATGATGGCTGCTACTATGAGTGTTAACCCATTTTAGGACCAAGACTTTGCCTCTCTCTTGTGTAATAATTGTACTTTTTTAATCTATATCATTGCTGTAGAACCGGAGAACAAAGGCCCTAATTTTATTTTTGTCTCTCCTACCATTAGTTGGTATATGGACTCGCTTTGAGTGCCTTGTGATAGAGAGATGACCATTTTAATTCTGTCCCTTTTGTAGTTTTGTACTGGCAAAATGTCTGGCTGTATGTTATGTACAATACCATGTACTTTTAAAGTGGTGAATATGTGTGTGCATATTTATATGCCCTAGCTTCATGGTGCATTGATAGTTAGGATGTACGTGTGCAAATGGTGGATGCGAAGGGATTAAAGGGATTATTGCATACCCCATGTGATATTTCAAAAGCATCTTTTCATTTGACTGTATTTTGTGCCATTCCTCTATTGGTGCTGCTAGCAGTTATGAATGAACAGCCTGCAGTAATTCCAGCTGGTTGTTAGCTGTTGGGGGGGGGGGGGGGGGGGTGTCCCTGTACAGTCTGGCACTGGCAGCATTGATTTATGTACAGGTTGGGCCATTTATATGGATACACCTTAATAAAATGGGAATGGTTGGTGATATTAACTTCCTGTTAGTGGCACATTAGTATATGTGAGGGGGGAAACTTTTCGAGATGGGTGGTGACCATGGCGGCCATTTTGAATCTAACTTTAGTTTTTTCAATAGGAAGAGGGTAATGTGACACATCAAACTTATTGGGAATTTCACAAGAAAAACAATGGTGTGCTTGGTTTTAACGTAACTTTATTCTTTCATGAGTTATTTACAAGTTTCTGACCACTTATAAAATGTGTTCAATGTGCTGCCCATTGTGTTGGATTGTCAACGCAACCCTCTTCTCCCACTCTTCACACACTGATGGCAACACCGTCAACGCAACCCCATGGTCACCACCCATATTGAAAAGTTTCCCCCCTCACATATACTAATGTGCCACAAACAGGAAGTTAATATCACCAACCATTACCATTTTATTAAGGTGTATCCATATAAATGGCCCACCCTGTAGTGTCAGACTGTGCAAGGAAACACCCTTAAAGGGAACCTGTCACCTGGATTTTGTGTATAGAGCTGAGGACATGGGTTTCTAGATGGCCACTAGCACATCCGCAATACCCAGTCCCCATAGCTCTGTGTGCTTTTATTGTGTAATTACCCCGATTTGATACATATGCAAATGAACCTGAGATGAGTCCTGTACGTGACTCATCTCAGGGACAGGACTCATCTCAGGTTATTTGCATATGTATCAAATCGTTTTTTTTTACACAATAAAAGCACACAGAGCTATGGGGACTGGATATTGCGGATGTGCTAGCGGCCATCTAACAACCCATGTCCTCAGCTCTATACACAAAATCCTGGTGACAGGTTCCCTTTAACTGGTACAGTTGGACTTTGCTAGTATAGGTCATAAACTTCTGTTAGGAATAATGGCAGGCGACAGAACATGGTCATATGAAAAGATGCTTATGAATTTCTATTGCATGGGATATGCACATCATCACTAAAGCAGACATTACAGTCAAGCTGATAGAGCCTCTTTAAGCATTTTTGTACCCCATTATTTTTTTCTGATCCCTGAGTATTTGCAGGAATGGCATGACTCCTGTCTGAGTTTACATCTACAACATTGCATTTTGTCTAGTCCCATGATTGTTTTTATGTGAGGCACAACCTCTAATTGCATAGCAAGGGTCTCTGACATCCGAGCAATATCCATGGTGTGGTTATTTGGGACTATCGCACGACACGCTCAATCTGTCGAGACGTGTTTTAGTTGTGGTTAAATGTTCAACTAGGTAAAAAAAAAAAAAAAAACTGCCTTGAATTTCTGTAGCATGTGAGTTTTAATAGATTAAAATGTTGCGACAATGAAACTCAATGTAAAAGCACAATCTCTGTTCTGCTAAATAGTGACTCATGCCTATTAGTATTGGGGCATTACATTTTGCATAGACTTATTCTCCTCCCATACATGTATTACAAATCTTAGGAGAAGAGTCTTCACCAAAGGGTGGAACCATTCTCAAAAATGTTTTTTATAGGCTCTACATTTGTAACTTGTATATATCGAAACATTAAATGGAACCTGTCACCATGAGAATGCAGTATAATCTTCAGGTATCATGTTATAGAGCAGGAAGAGCTGAGCAGATTAGGGGCCCTTTCACACTTGCGTTGTCCGGATCCGGCATAGAGTTCCGTCGTCGGGGCTCTATGCCGGAACAATCCTGATCAGGATATTTCTAATGCATTCTGAATGGAGAGAAATCCATGTCTTCAGTTCCGGAACGGAACGTTTTTTGGCCGGAGAAAATACCGCAGCATGCTCCGGCTAAAAATCCTGAAGACTTGCCGCAAGGCCGGATCCGGAATTAATGCCCATTGAAAGGCATTGATCCGGATCCGGCCTTAAGCTAAACGTCGTTTCGGCGCATTGCCGAACCCGACGTTTAGCTTTTTCTGAATGGTTACCATGGCTGCAAGGACGCTAAAGTCCTGGTGGCCATGGTAAAGTGTAGCGGGGTTCGGGGGAGCCATCCGTGCGGCTCCCCGGGCGCTCCAGAGTGACGTCAGGGCGCCCCAAGAGCATGGATCACGTGATCACATGGAACACGTCATACATGCGCACGGGGCGCTCTGACGTCATTCTGGAGCGCCCCGGGAGCCACACGGACTGTAAGTATACCGCTCCCCGCTCCTACTATGGCAACCAGGACTTTAATAGCGTCCTGGGTGCCATAGTAACACTGAATGCATTTTGAAGACGGCTCCGTCTTCAAATGCTTTCAGTACACTTGCGTTTTTCCGGATCCGGCGTGTAATTCCGGCAAGTGGAGTACACGCTGGATCCGGACAACGCAAGTGTGAAAGGGCCCTAAAATATGGTTTTATGGGAAAATATTCAGTATAACCTGTATTTCATTCATTTATATCTGCTCATTCTGGGCTTTGATGTCAAGGAGTCGGTCCTATCAATGACTGACGGCCTTCCCTCTATGACTGTGTATACACAGATAGCTGTCAGTCACTGATAGGACCGCCTCCTCAACCTCAGAGCAGAGATATAGATGTACAAATTGCAAGTTTTCCTGCATTTTTTCCCCATAAAACTATAAATCAGTCTGCTCAGCTCCGCCTGCTCTATAACATGCTGTCTTCAGTTCAGGCTGAACCAATGAAAATCCAGAAGATGCAGCCAAAAAACAATTAAATTATTTAGTGTTAGTGAGGCCAAGATGTTTTTGGAGCTCATGCTGTACATGCAGACCCATTTTATTACCTGATGACACTTTGGAAGCATTATCCCTGTAAAAGTGTAAAGTACAGATATTCATCTTTGGATAAATGGAGATCATTATCACCCATCGTCTATTTTTAAAGGGGTTATCCAAGTTCTCAATCAGCCCCCCCCCCCCCCATTTGCCAGGCCTGTCACAGGTAATAAACTTACCCCGCTCCTGGTCCCTGCACCGCTGCGGCTGCTTCATCTCTGTACATTCGGTGTTCTGGGGGTTTGGAGCAGCCTATGGCAGGCAGGGATGGGGACAAGCCTCCGTAGCATCGTGGGTGGCGCTAGGGGGGCTCCCCCCCCCCCCCATCCCTGCCTGCCATTGGCTGCTCCCTTCCCCCCCTTACACTAGATATTTTCATCCGTGTGCAAGAAGGAGCAGCAGCAGGGGACCAGGAGCGGCACAGGGTAAGTATTTTACCTGTGAGGGGCCCGGCACATGGGGGGACTGTTTGAGAACTTAACCCCTTAATGTGGTTTACGGGAAATGATCCCACACATAAAATGTAGCTCCTTGCATCTCCTCCATCTAAAAAGATGGCAAATCTCAGTGATTGTGCTTGACTGATGTATAAAAAATATTGGTGGATGTAAGCAGTACTAACCAGGTACAAACATCCACATGCCATGGGGTGCTTTGAGTGGTTACTGCAGACGAGTCATGCGTTTTGACAAATGTGAATTAACCCAAGGAGAAATACATCATATGTGTTAAGATATCCTGGTACTCTGTTCCGTCACAGGGGTTTTCCAGGATTACCATGGCTTTTTACGTATATGCTTTTGTAGTTGCTTACCTCATATACATCTTCCCAATGCTTAAACGTTTTCAGTTTGGGCTCTCCTGACCTGTTTTCACCATGTAAACAATTCACACTTGTTGGTTTCCATCCTGTATGTTGCGCCGTCCCGGAACAGGGCACTAGAATTCTAAAATGCAGATGTGCATGTAGCTTTGGTTCTTTTTGTTTTGTCAGTTTATTTAAAAAAAATTTTAGAGCAAAATATGCAGTGGCCAGACTTTGTACATTGACTAGTATGACATTTTAAAATGCCCCATGGACACAACTTTTGTTTTAGTGGCCATCTCCTGGAGTGTTATTGTCCTTTGTGTTTTTTATTTTTTTATTTTTTTATTTTTATTTTTTCTGTGCCCCCCCCCCACCAAAAAAATAATAATAATTCCAACATGCTTTTGCTATGGATTTTTTTTTTTTTAGGTGTTTCCCACAGACTTCTTCATAGGAATAATAGTCTTGGGGGGGGAAAATGCAGGTGAAACATGAATGTATGCATCCTTTACAGGCCAAAAAGCCTAAACTAATTAGTAACGCACCCCAAAGGTAGGTTTTAATGTAATCTAGAGAGTAAAGGGCCCTTTACACGGTCCAAGAATCCACCAGATCATGGAAACACTCATCACTTAATATCTGGTGGTGTAAAGGTGCCACAAATTACCCGATGAAAGAGTTTGTTGGGTAATTGGATCGTTTGTGTAGACACCTAAATCATTGTTTGCCTGCAGCAGATCATGCCATCTAAAAATGCTTTGCTGCGAATAAAGAGTCTATATGGGGTTGAGCAATGACATTAGTGATTGCTCCTCCTCCTACTGTGGAGGATATTGCTGCATGTAATGGCAGCAGTCTCCTTTACTGACGAGCAGGCGATTGTTTGGAAAGAATGCTTCCATCCTGACAATCGTCTGCTGAATTGTCCTGTCTAAAGGGACTTTTAGGCTGGGTTCACACCTGAGCATTTTACAGCGCATTCCTATGCGCTGTAAAACGCTCAACAGGCAAAAACCAATGTTTCCCTATGGGCATGGTTCTTACCTGAGCGTTGTACGAACGCGCTGTCAAACGCCCTACGCTTAAAGAAGTACAGGAGCTTCTTTGGGACGTAATGTCGCGCGTAATACCTCTGTTTTTCATTGTACGCCTCTGTGGTCAATAGCAAGAACACGTGTTTCCAAAATACAAAAACGCCTGTAAACAGTGCTTATCGAATATGTTCAGGTGTGAACCCAGCCTTAAAGGGGGACAGTGTCAACATTTATGGTTGTGTGGGGAAGTGAAGATGTTAATGGAGATATACCTGTGCCTCGTTACCTCTCCTCTCTCCAGCAATATTTGCTTTGACAGTTAGGCTTATGCACACAGCTAGGTTGATTCTGTATTCATAGGTTTGTAGAAGTTAGGATTAAAGGGATTCTGTCGACTTACCTTTGGGGGGCGTGGCCAGCAGCCGCCATGTAAGCACGCTTCTGTGAGCAGCTCCGCTTACCCTCGATAATCCTTCACCATCCTGTCAAACTGCCGACTCCGGGCTCAGAGTGGACGGTGTGTAAGAGACGGAGGAGACCCCGCACACCGAATATGGGGCCCAGCAAAGCTCAATCGGCCGCAGAGAAGCTCAAAGAATTCGCCAGGCCTGAGGCCCAGAGCGGGGCCGCGACTCCCACACGTGCAGCTGTTACCCGCGGGCAGGCTGCCCAACAGGCGGATGCAGAGGAAGGTGCGGACCAGGAGTTCACCCTCAAGGCAGCTTATGAGCAACTGCTGATGGCGATATCATCCTGCCAAACCTCGCTCACCGGGAAGCTGGAGGAGGTGAGAGTGGATGTGGGCCTGCTTCGCCATGACATGCAACAGCTTAGAGACCGGGTCAAGACCACTGAGGACCGCGTGTCTGCACTGGAAGATCTGACTAGGCCCATGGCAGGGCAGATGCAAGAGCTGGAGAGAGCTGTCGGGCAGTGGCAGCAGAAATGTGACGACCTGGAGAATAGGTCGCGCCGCAACAACGTGAGGATCCTAGGCCTACCAGAAAAGGCTGAGGGTAGGGATCCTGCGGCCTTCCTAGAGGCCTGGTTTAAAGAGCAGTTCCCTGAAGCACCCTTCTCTCCTGCTTACACCGTGGAGAGGGCACATCGCGTTCCAGCCAGGCACCCCCCACCAGGGGCCCCTCCTAGACCTCTCCTGGCGCGGCTGCTGAACTGGAGGGACCGAGATCTTATCCTCAGTCAGGCTAGAAGCAAGCAAGACATCAGGCATGAAAATGCAAGGGTCTACCTCTTTCCGGATTTTTCTGCGGACCTCCAGAAGAAGAGAACCACGTTTGTCGCAGTTAAGCGTCGACTAAGGGACCTAAACTTTCAATACTCAATGGCCTACCCGGCTCGCCTCAGGGTCGTGGACGGCGACAAAACAGTATTTTTCAATGATCCTCGAGAGGCAGAGGACTGGGCCTCAAGGAAGACTGTGCGGCCTGGACCGCGCTGAACTTCTAGCAGCCTGTTCACAGCAATTATTATGATGTTTTCTTATGTTCGATTTCAAGGAGACTTGTTTTTGTCTTCCCTGTATATGACTGCATCTCGGCTACTGCTCAGCCTATAGCGGTCAATTCATGTTCTGGACTGCGGTTCATGTCCTTATGTGGGTTATCACTTTAATATGGCGTGTCTCCTTGTATTCAGCTCTGGACAACCTACCGTCATATTCGGCTGTTCTGCATCAAGGTCGGCAGTTTCGCACTTCTCCGCTGAACTGGGGGTAGGAGCACTACCTGTATGGTTATTCCACCTAACTGCACCATACGGGTCCCCGAGACTAGGGCCACTAAGTTAGTCGGCTCTGAACCCGACGTTATGTTTATAATGTTAATGTTCTGTATTACGTTTATGTATGCACAGGATTATGTGCTTCAAGTATGGCCATACTTTTATGTACAAGCAACAGGGGAATATCTGTCCCTCGCAACTCGCCCGATTTCACTGTTGATGTATGCAATGTGGATGTGGGTATCTGTCACTGATTTAGTCCTAGAAACCCCATGGCCTCCATGAGAGTGATGTCGTGGAATGTGAGGGGACTGGGAGACCCGAATAGGAGGATTGCGATCTTCTCTCAGATACGCTCCTTTAATCCTCATATTCTGGGCCTCCAGGAAACCCACCTCACACCAGAGACAGGGAACAGGCTGAAAAAGCCCTGGGTGCAAAGCCTATTTAATTCATATGGGAGCTCTCACTCCAGGGGAGTGGCCCTTATGATTCATAAAAGTCTCAGGTGCGAGATTCACTATTCAGCTGTAGATCAGGGAGGACAGTATATCTTCCTATATGCTCATATTAACTGTGTTCCCTATGTGATTGTTAATCTGTATAACTCCCCTCCGGCGTCTTTATCTCTTTTGCAAACCGTCACGGGATTTATAGCTGGTTACCCTAATGCCCGTCTCATATGTATGGGAGACTTTAATCAGGTGGTCAGTGAGGACTTAGACAGATTCAGTAGCAGGGCAGATAGGGGAGGGACGAGAGGGAGTAGCACAGTTCTAGCCAGAATATCGCAGGAGATGGGGTGGGTGGACATGTGGAGAGCCAGGAATCCGCTGATAAGGGAGTACTCTTGCTTTACCCCTGCTAGGGGTGCCCTGTCTAGAATCGACTCTCTATTCGGTAATGCTGCAGTATACACTGATCTAGTAAATGTTAGGCATGGCCCTCAAGGCCCGTCCGATCACGCCCCATTGCTGGCAGAGCTGGGTCAGGCTGACGGCGCTGGCGGTAAGATGCGCGTGCACCCTTTCTGGCTGTCCTTGTTTGGTTTGAATGATAGAATCCCTGATCAGTTGAGACTGTTCTTTGATGCCCAGGGCGAGACCACGGATGCTCTCTTACTGTGGGAAACATTGAAAGCGTATCTTAGGGGGTGTCTCAAGTCCTCCATTTCGTATGTTAAGAGGGACTCGCAACGTAAGGAGAATGATTTACATTCTAGTTGTAGGGAGGCAGAGAGGGCGTTTACTGAGTCCCCCTATGAAGAGCGAAGAGTGGAGTGGCTATCCAGAGGAAGAATGTACATGTTATATCTGGAGGAGAAGAGAAAAAGGAAGCTCTTTTTCCTTAAACAGCAGGCGTTTAAAACCGGCAATCAAACAGGGAAGCTGTTAGCGCAAATCGCACACACTAATAATATGTCTCCCCCTGTGCTCAGGATACGGGAGGATGATGGCCACGTAGTAGTCGGTGCAGGATATATTGAAATGTTTTCATAATTTCTACAGGGACCTGTACAAATCGGTAGCTACTTATTCGGCACTAGAGTTGGATTCCTACCTCGTTGAAGTGTCTCATCCTCGGCTAACGGACCTGGATAAGTGTCTTATGGAGGAGGATGTTACACTAGAGGAGGTGGTGAGAGCCATTCAGGATCTACCGACAGGGAAAGCCCCAGGCCCAGATGGCATTCCGGTAGAGGTATACTCTAAGTATAGGGACGTCTTGGCCCCTCAGTTATTGACCCTGTATCAAACGGCGCACTCCCGTGGCTCCTTGTCAGATTCCATGTATGATGCTTCTATTGTTGTAATCTTGAACCTGGCAAGGACCCATTGGATTGTGGATCTTATCGTCCAATTTCTCTTTTGAACTTGGACTATAAAATCCTGACCAGGATCATTGCTAATAGACTGAATAAGGTCATCACATCCATTATCCATTCCGATCAGTCGGGCTTCATGCCTGGAAGGTCCACGTCGGACAACATTAGAAGGGCTCAGGTAATTGCCCAGATTGGGGTAGCTAAGATGGAGAAGTGGGCTCTGGCCTCACTGGATACGGCCAAGGCCTTCGATTCACTGGAGTGGCCCTTTTTGACAGCGGTGCTGGGGAGTTTTGGCTTTGGCCCTAAATTCATTAAATGGATAGAACTACTGTATAGAAAGCCCACTGCCAGCATCCAACTGAACGGGTCGCATTCCGACAGGTTTCCGTTACTCAGAGGCACGAGACAGGGGTGCCCGCTCTCGCCGTTGTTGTTTGCGATCGCCATAGAGCACTTGGCTATCAGATTTAGACAGGATCAGGTATATGTGGGAGTCAGTGAGGGGGATAGGGAAGACAGAATTGGACTGTATGCTGACGACCTAATCCTCTTTGTCAGATCCGGAGGTATCCCTTCTCAGAGCTATTGAGATAATATAGCGGTTTGGGCAATATTCCGGGCTGCACATAAATTGGGGTAAGTCTGCCATCATGCCACTCTGGAACCACGATTGGCATAGTTGCCGGAACAATCTACCTGTGGTTGATAGATTTAAATATCTAGGGGTGATAATCACTAGGGAGCCCCAACTCTCCTATGCGTTAAATATTGCACCCTTAGAAGCAATGTTCCAGGATAAGGTTAGAACGTGGGAGACCCTTCCCTTGTCGGTTATGGGCAGGCTGAATCTTGTGAAGATGGTGTTATTGCCTAAGGGCCTGTACTTGCTATCCCATGCCTGCACGCCAGTCCCCAGAGGATTTTTCAAACGTATACATGCTATAATAGCCTCCTTTTGTGTGGGGTAAATCTAGGAGGAAACTCTCACTGGCGGTACTACAGAGACTGAAACTACAGGGTGGAGCTTCCCTCCCAGACTTCTTCCTTTACTATATTGCGAGTCAGATTAGGTTCCTGAGATACTGGGTTACTGATGCCTCCAGGCCAAACGCTGAATATTTTTTGCATGAATATTTACAGACCCCAACGCTGTGGCCCGTTTTGGAGGGAACTCGGCATATCACAAAGGGTCTTCTCCTTGTGCATAAACTAGCTCACCAGATATGGCAGGCATCTAAGTTGAATTCTTATAAGGATTTGCCGAGTGAGGTCCCCGTATGGGACAACTGCATGTTCCCACATCTGATGCAGTTGGAGGGCGCAACTGATTGAAAGAGGCATGGTATATCCTCTTTGAGCGATCTATATGAGAATGGGCAGCTTAGATCATTCTCCCAGATCCAGGATAGGTTCCAGGTACCCCGCACTCTCTTCTTCAGGTATCTCCAACTGAGACATGCGCTGCAGGCCCAATTTAGGAGGGATGACAGGAATATCTCTAAATATCCTATTATAGGGGTTCTGAAGTCGCAAGGCCCTAGAGGCATAGTATCTGCGTTGTATACTCACTTGCTGGACCGGCGCTTGCTGGTGACCCCGTTGGCCGTTGAGGACAGATGGAGGCTGCATATTCCTTCTTTATCTCCTGAGGAATGGGAGGAGGCATTAATGGCCTCGACCCAGGTGTCACCCTCTATAAACAATAGAATGATCCAGGTTTTTATTCTTCACTGTAGCTACCTCACACCCATTAGACTTCAGAAGATGGGCAGGATCAATCACTCCAGGTGCCATAGATGCGATGCTGTTGGGGCCGACTTTTGGCGCATGATATGGGATTGTGAATACATCCGTCGGTTCTGGGTCTCAATCCTGGAGGTCCTCGCTACTATGGTTCCTGCTACATTGCCATTATGCCCCAAGTTGTGTGTTCTTGGAGTCATTGATGACGAGGTATGGTCACACTACCACAAGATTTTTCTGGCAGAAACGCTATTTTTGGCCAGGAAGGCAATTGCCTTGAGATGGATGGGAGAATCACCCCCCTCAAAGGGTCAATGGCTCACTCTTGTGAATCATGCAGTCTCCATGGAGAATGTTGTGTATAAGCATAGGGGTTGTCCACAGAAATTTGATAAAGTTTGGGGTGACTGGTGTGCCTCTCCTCTTACCTTGCACTCTCCACGTCTGCACTTGGCGGCTAGCGGGTCACTCTGAGCCACGAGAAAGCACTTGGATGCTTAACCGTACTGCTATGACTGGTGTTATTGCTGGGGTATCTATGTGATTGTTTTACTTACTCTGTGAAAAATCTTGTACGCAGATAGGGTTTAGCTCATTTCCTTCTATGAGTCTGAGATCTGTTAGCTTTTAATGTCCTCTATTTCTGTAATGCTGTCTTCCTGGTGTTATTGAAGCGCCCCTGCGTGGGCCGCATCATTGCTACATGTATGCCATGCTTGTGTTATACTCTTTCAATAAAACGAGTTAAAAAAAAAAAAGGGATTCTGTCACCAGTTTTTGACCCCCACATTCAAAAATATGGTTATGTGCATGGAGCCCTTGTGATTCCTAATGTGGTCTTATAAGCTAAATCTGTAGGCTCATTTAGTGTAAAAAACGTTTTATCTAACCTGTCATTCATCAGATTAAGGTGCCCAGGAGGATGCTCATGTCTCCAAGATGCCGCCCGCCGCCGCCGTTCGTGCCCAGCTCCTCCTTTGCTGTCATCAGCGATGTGCCCAGCTCCTCCTTTGCTGTCATCAGCGCCGCCTTAGAATCCTTTTCAACGCCTCCGGCTCTCCCTCGCTCCCCCGTCCTTCTTCTCTAACATCCCGCGCGTGCGCACAGGCCTGTGCCTGATGCGCCCGTGCGGACTTCTCCGTTCAGCTTCATTGAGCGAAGTGCGCATGCGCCGGCACTTCGCTCAACCTCCCGATGACCTGAACACTGGCGCCAGCCTTCAGGTCATCGGGAGGTTGAGCGAAGTGCCGGCCCGTGCGGACTTCTCCGTTCAGCTTCATTGAGCGAAGTGCGCATGCGCCGGCACTTCGCTCAACCTCCCGATGACCTGAACACTGGCGCCAGCCTTCAGGTCATCGGGAGGTTGAGCGAAGTGCCGGCGCATGCGCACTTCGCTCAGTGAAGCTGAACGGAGAAGTCTGCACGGGCGCATCAGGCACAGGCCTGTGCGCACGCGCGGGATGTTAGAGAAGAAGGAGGGGGGAGTGAGGGAGAGCCGGAGGCGTTGAAAAAGGATTCTAAGGCGGCGCTGATGACAGCAAAGGAGGAGCTGGGCACATCGCTGATGACAGCAAAGGAGGAGCTGGGCACGAACGGCGGCGGCGGGCGAAATCTTGGAGACATGAGCATCCTCCTGGGCACCTTAATCTGATGAATGACAGGTTAGATAAAACGTTTTTTACACTAAATGAGCCTACAGATTTAGCTTATAAGACCACATTAGGAATCACAAGGGCTCCATGCACATAACCATATTTTTGAATGTGGGGGTCAAAAACTGGTGACAGAATCCCTTTTAAGGTCTTTTTCTCAACTCTGTTCATGTTATAACATTTTTGCTGTGAAGAAGAGGCATGTGATCTCTGCTGAGTCAAATTCAGTTTTGAGAACTGCAAAAGTAAACCAAGCATCTGTGATAATATCTTGTAGGCAGAAAAACTGCCCAATAATCTTAAAGAAACCTCTGGAAGAGCATGACATTGTGAATGGATTAATGGAATTTATTTACCAAAACATATACAGCCTTATTTTACATAATTAAACTAATCTTTATTTCATGATGGAATAACCTTTGGATGGTAATATATTTTCCTCAAAAAGCATTTTATATAAAAAAAATCCGATTTAAATAATCATAGATTTTTATCCACCGTGGTTAACACCCATAATTTGGACCAGAATAGGACATGTTTTATAATTTGTGGGATGGCCTCACAGATCTACAAATAATGTGTCCATGGCCTCCTAGAAATGAATGGATCAGTGTGCTATCACCAAAATATGTAGATAACACAAGGATGAAAAGTTGGGTTGCCCCAACCTCTTTCGGGCAGATTGCATACAATATACTCTTGAACTTTACTGGGGGAAGGGCACAGAGAGGGGACTTTGTGGCTGTACATCTTTCTGATCAAGCAGCTGTGTTCCTGATGGTGGCTGCTTCTGACAGTGGGTTTTCACTCCACTCTTCGGTTGCTCCTAGAGGTGGATGGCTAACTATGAAACTGGGTCATTAGGCAATTGCCCTGATTGCCTCCTTCCCTCAGCCCTGATACTGTGTGTGTAGATCTAAACTGTATGTACGGTATATTTGTCACCATTCTTGTATCATTTGTATCAGTCTTATCATACTGTTCTTTTCAAAGCTTGTGTGAATTTGTGCAGTTTTATTTTTTTGGTAACCTTTCCTTTTTCTAAAGAGCATAAGGTTAATTGCGTAGCATGTTTGACGTAAACAACAGACATCCTTCTTTATTAATGACCTGTCCCCACCATTGTAATAATTTCCTGCAGGGTCTTGTGATTTTCAAAGGAAAGCTTGCTTAAGATGTTCTGTCTCGCTTCCTGCCTAGTGGTGTTCAGTTGTTTGCTTGTAACATTTCATTTTTGTGTAGTAAACACAATATTTTTCTTATTTTAACCATTCGACTGTAATTACTTGATAGAAAATATTCCCGGACAGAACAAGCTGGAGGGATTCTAGTTGTGCTCCCCTTCCAAATTGATCATGCGCGGCCCCCGCTCCCATTTATTTCTATGAGGCCAACGGAAATAGCCGACCCAGCACTTGGCTATTTTCGCCGGCCCAATAGAAAATGAATGGAGGGCAGCTGTGCATGCGCAGTGTGCCCTCCTTCACTTTCGGGGCTTCGTTCTCGATATCCTAGGGATATGCCCCCATTGTCCATTATAAGACAACCCCTTTAAAGCTGGAGATTTTCAGTGGATCAATCTGCTGTGTGTGGCCAGAGTCCATGGTGTTGACTTAGCCTCCAGATCTTTTATCTCTGAATCTGAAAAATAAGTCTTAGGGCTCTTTCACACTTGCGTTCTTTTCTCCTGGCATAGAGTTCCGTCGTCGGGGCTCTATGCCGGAAGAATCCTGATCAGTTTTATCCTAATGCATTCTGAATGGAGAGAAATCCGTTCAGGATGCATCAGGATGTCTTCAGTTCCGGACCGGAACGTTTTTTGGCCGGAGAAAATACCGCAGCATGCTGCGCTTTTTGCTCCGGCCCAAAGATCCTGAACACTTGCCGCAAGGCCGGATCCGGAATGAATGCCCATTGAAAGGCATTGATCCGGATCCGGCCTTAAGCTAAAGGTCGTTTCGGCGCATTGCCGGACCTGACGTTTAGCTTTTTCTCAATGGTTACCATGGCTGCCAAGACGCTAAAGTCCTGGCAGCCATGGTAAAGTGTAGCAGGGAGCGGGGGAGCAGTATACTTACCGTCCGTGCGGCTCCTGGGGCGCTCCAGAGTGACGTCAGGGCGCCCCACACGCATGGATGACGTGATCGCATGGTACGTCATCCATGCGCATGGGGCGCTCTGACGTCATTCTGGAGCGCCCCGGGAGCCGCACGGACTGTAAGTATACCGCTCCTACTATGGCAACCAGGACTTTAATAGCGTCCTGGCTGCCATAGTAACACTGAACGCATTTTGAAGACTGATCCGTCTTCAAATGCTTTCTGTTCACTTGCGTTTTTCCGCATCCGGCGTGTAATTCCGGCAAGCGGAGTACACGCCGGATCCGGACAACGCAAGTGTGAAAGAGGCCTTATCTGTTATGAGACAGTGACAGGTCTCACGCAGGTTGGAGGCAAGGAAGGGGTGAATAGTGCGGTCCACGCCCCTATTCCACAACAGGTGAGACCAGCTGGATGTAGTCAGGCTGGCATAAAGCACCTCCCAGGGTGTCAGAAAGGGGGGGAAGTGTGTTACCTGTAGACAGAGGTCCGGAGGCTCTGTCTGTGTGGTCTCAGCTGGGCAATGCTGAGGGACCACGAGGCTGGGAGATAGCCTGGAGTTGGGGGACGCAGCAACGCCTGGTAGGGTTGCAGGGCCATAGTCAGGCAGACTACTGTGCCCCAATCCCCCACAAGAAACAGTGAACTGGAGACTGTGGGCGTACTGTGCTCTGTACAGCCAGGAGGCTGTGGGACATTGGCTGACAAAGCTGCATGAGTTCACAGGGTGTGAACTGTAACTTAGGTGAGTTAGGAAACTCTGTGTTAATTAGAGCCTAGCCGGGCAAGTGTTTATTATTTTATGTGGATGTCACATGTGTTAGGTGAAGCTGCGACTTCCTGATGACCTGTATTGGTTGGAGTGTAAAATAAATGCACTGTTTGGACCTGAAACCTGGTGTCCTAAAGTCATATCTGTGAGAGTGACCCCCTGAGAAGAGCTAACCCGCCACACTGTGGAGACCCCACCTCACAAATAACATGTTGATATTTATATTTAAACAAAAACCATAAAGTCCTGCAGTTTTCACACTGACCACTTCCTGCCTGTAATGAGATCACCTCTGTATGGATAAGCCAGGATCCTCCATTCACAATGGGTGATTGTCGACGCTTATCTATTCTTTCCTTGTACAATGACCTCTGCACAGATCACAGAGCATGCCTAGTGTCCTTCAGTCTATTGTGTCTATGCAAAGAAAAGAAAATTGGGGGTCAGTCAGCACATCCCAGTGCGCAGGTGCACATCGCCATGGCTAAAAGCACAAAAGCAAAGCACAAACGATGCAATAGCACTCTGCAAACAAAAATAGAAAAGTAAATGCTATTGTGCCATACTCACTATAGGAAAATTTAAAATTCTAATGCTGCGTTATAAATGTGAGATTCTTGGCAAATACATTTTGTACAAATTTATTTGTGCCCGTCTGCCGGTGTCAAGGCGATCTTAAGACGGGAACCTAACACTAAATACTATATTTACTTGTGCCATACCGGCCTCCATTGCATTCAGGGAATGCCAAGAATCTCACATTTAAAACGCAGCATTAGCATTTTACATTTTCTATAGTGAGTATGGCACGATTGTATTTACTTTATTATTTGTGTTTGCAGAGTACTGTTGCATTGTTAGCATTGTGTCTATGGCCCATAGGGCTGCCGTAAAGCAATTTCCTAATGCTTTCTAAATGCAGTTAAGAACAGCTCAGGCAAGATGGCCGCCCCATGATAATGTTCAGGAAATAAAAATTTTTTAAAAATCTACAATCAGAAAATAAAAGCATATTAGAGAAAAGATGTCGCTATCTGGTTTTACCTAGCAGATAACATTTTTATTTGTAGTTCAAACCAGATAGTAACACACGTCCCTTTTTTTTTTTTATCAGTTTTTATTTTCTGATTGCAGATTTATTTATTTTTTATACTATTTCCTGAACATGATTGCATGAGCTGTTTGAATATATTGACATAGAAAATTTAAAATAACATAATCAAATGTTCTTAAAAGATTATTAAACATAAAAATGTTAAACAATAGGTCATTTTCTGATGACACATTCCCATTAATCATCTCCTGCTAGTGTCTTGATGCAAGATACCACAGGGCACCTTCAGAGGTCTTGTGGGGTTATTAGGCAGGTGCTTCTGTTGTGATGGCTGACTGAGACATTTCTTCTGTGCCTACTAGTTCTTTCATGATTAGCCTGTCCAGCACTGATTATTTGAATAGTACTGAATCTGCCGAGAACGACTGGTTCAGCCAGCAGCCTAATGTATATAGGGAGTTCCCGACCCTCCCATGGCAGATGTTGGGGCAGAGAAGGATCGGCTGAAGTTTATCTTTACCTGATCCTTTTGTTCTCCCAGGAGATAAGCCACTGGAAGTGTCTGGCAGAGGCTTTCTCCCGTCTCTCAGTTGAATACACATACAGGTTTGGCCAACCTGTATGTGTATGAAGGACTCGAGAGAGATGGCTGTCAGACGAACGATGGTTCAGCCAACAGATATTGGATGTATATGGCCGCCCTTAGAATGTAATCTTATGCTCTCCAGCTCCATAGTTCTGTGACTGATATTTTTGGGCTCCGGAAAGGTCTTGTCTCATGCTCACAAATGACAATTCGTCACCCTTTGTGTTTGTTTCCTGTTGCTGGGCAGCAGGGTGAAGGTTACATGTAATGATTTCGTCGTCCTACTAATATTGTTGCTACTAGTATTCATTTAATAATCGGGGCTGGACAAGTCCCAGGAGTTTAGTCAAAGTCTAGAAATGTGCAAGTGGCGCTTACGTTTGGTTTGTTTTCTGGTGATGCCTGTGGCATTTCTCGCTCCTTGGCCTCTTAAAGAAAAATAAATTCTGGTCCGTTTACACGAGGCGGCTATCCAGTATACTTTCCTTCTGGATTTTGTGGGCAGAACATCAGCAGAGTGTTACAATGGTAACAATGTATGAGATTCCCATCCACATGCTGTGGATAAAATCTGCACATAATTTTAAATGCACAGAATGGCAATTTATGGCGTGGATTTCACCCTTTGCGACGCATAGTAAAATCAGCGGCAGATCCTCAACATTATCTGCATTTAAAACATAAAGATTTAACTGAAAATTCTGCTCTGAATCCACAACAGATTTTTTTTTTTTTTTTGTTATAGCTCCCTGGGCTATACTCGAAAAATTCGAATATCGTGCAAGAGTCCATTTATTTCAGTAATGCAAATTAAAAGGAATTGCATTAATGCAGCTTAAAATTTGAATTATGTGAAAAGCTTCAATATTCTAGGCTCAGTGTCACACTCTAGTCAGCTGATTAGTCCATACCCCCTAAGCAAAAGGAACCTCAAAATTGTGACTTTGGGGTTTCATAAGCTATAAGCCATAATCATCCAAATTATAACAAATAAAGGCTTGAAATATCTCGCTTTGCATGTAATGAGTCTGCACGATATTCTAATTTTTCGAGTTTCACCTGTAGCAATGCTACCCCTGAGACTATTGTATGCCTGTGTGATTATGTGAAGATTAACAAGAGAACAAGCCTTGTACAAGGTATAGTATAATCTCTTTCCACACCCTTTTGGGTGTACAATATTGGTGATTATATGTAGATGCAGATGATGTGTGAACTCTGCACATTGCAGGGCAACGTGTTGGTGCAGCAGGTGACTCATTTATTCTAATAAGGTAATGGGTTAGGTAATCCTCAAGTGTAATATGACGTCTATGGAATCATGTATGGGGGGGGGGGGTAGCAGAGATGCAGAAATGTTGTGTTGGCTTGTGTTATAAAAAAATAAATAAAAAATTGTTTAAGGGCTCATGCATACACACAGTTGGGGGACCGTTCCTCATTATGTTAATGTTAAGAAGCTTATGACTTGAGCTGAAGAGAGGAGGCCTGAGTTGTGGGACCTTGAGACTCACCGTGACCTTGCAGGACTGGGGTCCTTAGGCTCGAATCGGACCAAGGGCAACATCTGCATGGAGTTTGTATGTTCTACTCTTGTTTGCGTAAGTTCTCTGGTTTCCTTCCACACCCCGAAGACATACTGATAGGGAACTTAGATCATGAGCCCCACTGGGCACAGCAAGTGATAATGTCTGTAAAGCGCTTAAGAATATGTCAGTGCTATATACATGAGTAAAAAAAATAATAATAATAAGCAACTTTTTGAAGCTGAGTGAGAAGAGAAGGACTTAAGAAAATTGTTAAGTGTAAGAAAACAGACTGTTTCTGTATATAAAACTGAAAAACTGGACAAACAGAATGAAAAAGGATGCAAAACAGATGCAACTGGGAAAGAAACGGGCAGTAAAAGGGGCCCTGTCATGTATGAAAAACTATTTGAAAGCTGACAGAATACACTAAAGTAAAGTATAGTGAGCCCTTCTCTTGATCTAGGTGCTTACTGATCTGTCAAGTAGAGCAATCTAACACAGATTTTTCTATGAAAAGTTTAAATATGGACATTTATAATATAGGGATCATGTCTTTTTTTGTAGATTTCCTGTCACTAATCCTATTGAAGAGCACTTCAGTCAGCCTCTCCCTGGTTTGACACAGTTGCTTACACATAAAAAAGTCCATAAAATTCCCTGATGTTTAGTCTATGGCAGCTGAACTATGACATCTTTTTCTTGATAGCAGACATGAGGTATCAAACATATTTGTTTTTTTTAAACCCTCTATCCGTTGTTCCCATGAAGATAAGGGGTGCCCTTCTAGCTGTGCTAGTAAACATCCATGCTCTGCTGACTTGAGCATGCACATTTGTATAGGGGAAAGCACAATTTTGGCAGCTTACTGCCTGCCGTCTATACAGAAGTGAGTTCCTAGGAACCACAGTTTTTCACTGTATGAGCAGATAATGGTCACAAAGAATTAAGGTGGATTTACACGGCCCGATAAGCCATAGATTTTTGGGAGGAAGCGTTCAGTTCCTGACAGTTGGCTGCTCGTTAAGAGGAGGGGAAGCTCTGCATGTCCTCATACATCTGCATTGTTTCTGGGCAGCAGATCACTGTTTAGACCTCACAATCTGCTGCCCAAATATCATAATTTAATTGCCTGCACTAACGACAGTTTCACCCGATAAACGGGCATTCCGCTCGTTCAAGGGTTAATCGGCTGCACATTTAGACTGGCAAATTGTCAGGATCACAGGAACATTCGTGCCTGCTCAAATATTGGCCATGTAAATCCTACTAAAGGCTGCTTTCCCACAGGATTTTTAGTGAAGGCTATCAACGGCACAGTTACACGGTCTAATTACTGGTAACAAGAGTTCACACCCAATAATTGGCACAAATTTCAAAGGGCCCTAAGAGAGGAAAACTATTTATTAAAGGGAACCTGTCACCCAAAAATCGCCTATTAAGCTGTTTACAGTACCTTATAGTGCTGTATACTCGTTTCCTGATGCACTTTTTGTTAGTTTTGCAGCATGTATGCTCAGTCAGAAATCGATGTTATATTCAGCTGCTGCCCCGTGCTTCAAGTCAGGCTTGAAGTCACGGGGGCAGCGGCCTCGGCGTCTTACATGGCCCTCTCCCCGCCCCCTGCCTCTGTGACTGACAGCCGAAATCCGATTCCGGGACCGCGCTCAACGGCCGCATGCGCAGTAAAGGGCGGCAGGAGCGCGGTCCCGGCTGCCGCGCGTACTACGCGCCGTCTTACTTTCGCCGCACTGCGCATGCGCCCGACATCCTGTATCAAACGCGCCCGGCATCTGGGCGCGGGCGCGTTTGATACAGGATGTCGGGCGCATGCGCAGTGCGGCGAAAGTAAGACGGCGCGTAGTACGCGCGGCAGCCGGGACCGCGCTCCTGCCGCCCTTTACTGCGCATGCGGCCGTTGAGCGCGGTCCCGGAATCGGATTTCGGCTGTCAGTCACAGAGGCAGGGGGCGGGGAGAGGGCCATGTAAGACGCCGAGGCCGCTGCCCCCGTGACTTCAAGCCTGACTTGAAGCACGGGGCAGCAGCTGAATATAACATCGATTTCTGACTGAGCATACATGCTGCAAAACTAACAAAAAGTGCATCAGGAAACGAGTATACAGCACTATAAGGTACTGTAAACAGCTTAATAGGCGATTTTTGGGTGACAGGTTCCCTTTAAATAATCCCACAATAGATGCAGATGTATGCCTTATGTCTGTGTCCTGGCAGGAGGTCTGAATGATTCTTCATGAATACTTTATTGGTAATATCTTGAAAACCTTTGGAAACATTTCCACACCTATGTGTATATGATATTAGAAGATCCTATAAACCTAATTTGACTCCACTAGTCTAAAAAAAAAAGTTAAAACCATAGCTGTTTGCAGAGTACCAGCTTTTTTTTCTTATAGAGGTTTCTCATTGCGCTTTGCGTTTTGCTCCAGGAAAGATATCGGCACACACGAGTCACCCAGCAGAGGCTAAAAGAGTGTCCTGTTTTGTTACTCAACATGCGCTTTATGCAGTTCGCTTACATTTCCGAAATCTTGGTGTTTATGAACGTTCTGTTCACTTGGATCTGACCCACCCAGTAAAAAAGCAAGTCAGAACTATGAAGAGACTCGCATAATATGTTATCCTATATATTCAGTGTATTCATTTATGTGTTTTATTCCAGCACTGAATCATCCAGGCTAAACCCAGCTAGGGGTGTGACCCTCCCAATGTTTAACTCCACAAGTACAAACAGGCCTTTTGTGGCACAACCCCAGAGACACCAGCTTAACACCTGCATTATTATTGCAGTAGTAATAAGCAAGGTGTTCGGTTATTTTTGCTTATTGGTATTTGAAGTGCATTTTATTGATAAATTGGTATGTATATTTTGTAATACAGAAGCGTAATACTGTTCAATGTAGGAGAATCTGATTCAGTGGTCTGCAACAGTTATGAAGTTGAAGCATTAGTTTAAAATGTTTGTTGTAATATTATTAGGACATGATCATGCTGTATTAATCAGCACCGAAATTATCTTCCCATTGCTTTCAGTAGGAATCTGCAGCATTTTTTTTTACGGGTGCAGCTTCAGAAAAGGTCATGGAGTTAGCTCTACTTTAACCTTTATCTTTATGTTAAAATACAGTCCCTGACCACAGTTGGACCCACAGTGTCCGCTGTTTACGCTAAGGTCAGTTAAGTTTCAAAGATCGGCCGCATAAGGCCTCATGCACATGATCGTATCCATTTTGCGGTCCTCAAACAGTCCATCAGACCGGATGCTAGAGAGCGGGGTTAGTTAGTAATGAGTAGATGGAACTGTATTCCTGATACTATGATAATGTACAGGGGTATACATGGAGGATCGGCCCACTGTATTCATGTCCATCTTTAGGATGTACTGCAGCCATTTTGTTGTGTACCACATTTGTTGCCCACATACAGTATGTTGTCTCCTTGTATCCCCCATACAGTATATTGTCAACCTTGTTGCCTGCCGCCCCATAGAGTACAGGTGAAACTCGAAAAATTAGAATATCGTGCAAAGTTCATTTATTTCAGTAATGCAAGTTAAAAGGTGTAACTAACATATGACAGACTCATTACATGCAAAGCGAGAGATTTCCGGCCTTTATTTGTTATAATTTGGATGATTATGGCTTATAGCTTATGAAACCCCAAAGTCACAATTTTGAGGTACCCGTTGCTCAGGGGGTATGGATTAATTGCCTAATTCAAATTTTTAGAGATTCACCTGTGTAATGCCTCCTTGTGGCCCCCATACAGTGTAATGCCTCCTTGTGGCCCCCATACAGTGTAATGCCTCCTTGTGGCCCCCATACAGTGTAATGCCTCCTTGTGGCCCCCATACAGTGTAATGCCTCCTTGTGGCCCCCATACAGTATAATGCCTCCTTGTGGCCCCCATACAGTGTAATGCCTCCTTGTGGCCCCCATACAGTATAATGCCTCCTTGTGGCCCCCATACAGTATAATGCCTCCTTGTGGCCCCCATACAGTATAATGCCTCCTTGTGGCCCCCATACAGTATAATGCCTCCTTGTGGCCCCAAGTGTTTTTTTCTTCTTCTTTGAAATGGGTATTTATTGTGATATATATCGTTATTGCAATAAATTTCCTAAGTATAGTTATCGTGAGAATATTTATGATATCGCCCAAACGTGCACAGAGGCCTAATGCAAATCATTTAAAAGATTGAAGATCGGTGACTAAATGCAGGAGAACAAAAGCTTTTGTGTGTGTATAAATATATATCTCAAATCTTTTATGGACATTATGAAGACAGTAGTATCATTTTTCTTCCTGTGCACGTTCATATGTAGCCTGTAAGTCTTCAGTCTCGCTGTCAAACTAGCTTCTATATTCTCAGTGTCCTTATCTGTAGTACTGCTGCACTGACACCACTTAGGGATATCTCTTTAAATTGTGTACTGCATCTGGCGTCATGTTTGGATTACTGCACTGTAAATCATGGCTCTGTTTCTTCTCAGTATAGCATGCAATATTTAAGGTTTAAGATATAGTTCAAATCTGCATAAAAATTCAGTAGGGGAACGTAGTCTAAACAAACGAAACAAAAATGACGTTGATCCACACACCAACTTTATGTGCGTCTTTGTTTAGACCGTTTGACACGATCGGGACTTTTCAGAATGAGTTGTGATTGAGGTTCTCAACGTCATGCGGTATATTGTATATAGAAATAGCAGAAGTTCTTCAATCTGGGGGTTAAGTAGTTTGATTTGCAACACATCCTTTTGTGCACATGATATTGCTCAAGCATGTCTACACCATTTTAACAATTTCTGATTAGTTTTTTTATGTAAACACTGTGGGAATATTATTCCACTACCTAATAAATACAGTTGGAAAAGTAATACGGTTCAAAATGTATATTGTGACATCACCATTTCATTCTTATAAAGAATTAGACAAAGTAAAGGTGAAAGAACCTTTCTCTGTAGTTGTGGATTCATGACCTACTTTTATGACCTAATTCTGTTGAATGAAAGGGGTTATTCTGCCTCAAACATTTATCCCAATCCACAAGATGGGGGATGTGTCTGATCAGAGCCAGGTCTGACCATTTGGGCCCCCAGTGATCACAGAAACTGGGGTGTTGTGTTACACCGTTTTATATAAAGTGACAGTCATGCATGCACACGGTTTGTAATGGGACCACCCCTTTTAAAGGGGTTGTCTGAGATAATTAAAAGTTTTAAACAAGACCATGGATGGTATGAAATTGAAGAAAAAAAAAAAAAAGCTATCCTGAGGATAGCTAATCAATACTATGCCTTTTTCTCCAGAGCTGTTCTCTGCGCCTCTGTTCTGGTCCTGCCTCTGCTTGCAGCGGTGACGAGCCAATGTGTACGGTAGGTGACCGCTGCAGTCAATAACTGTCCTCAGCGGTCATGTGCTCTACACCTGCACGTCAACCCTGGCACTGGAGAAAGAGGTAAGCATACTTTTGACCATACAGGGGCTTGTCCAAGATTTTTTTTTAAAATATCTTGGACAACCCATGTAAATGTATAATCATGTTTAGAAGAAGCAGGTTTTCTATGTGAGTTGACTACAAATTAAATATTTTTATGACATTTTAAAAAACTGCTGTGAATATCAAGACGTCATGGCATTTTTTACAAGGGTTTCTAATATCTTTTTTTTTTCTTTTTCTTCTTATTTTGTGTTTTTATAGCGTTTTTAAATTTCTATAGAGAAGCCTTTTGGGGAAAAAACCCAGCCATTCCCAAAGCATGCTGCATTTTGAAGTAAATGACTATGTAAACGTGCCATGGACTATAAAGTTACATCTGGTTGCAGCTTTTTTGACCGTGAAAATTACTAAGAAAGCTGTATTCAGATACGATTTCCTCTCAGAAACCGTGATGGGTAGCCATTGAATAGGGCTAATCCGCATTTAAATCCATAGCATATAAACTGCTAAGCCATTGTAGAAATAAGGTCTGCCACAGATACAGGCCGATAAAACAATTGATTGTCAGGAGGCAAGCGTTCCCTCCTCGCTAGCTGTGGACACCGCCGCTATTACGTGCAGTGATTTCCTGCGTGCATACTGAATAGTTGTCCCCATACTGAATAGTGTCTTTGCCATAAATAGCAGCGTTGAACAGGAATAGAGAAGGGAGACAGCACATGCGCACTGTGCGTACCCTCTCCTCATACAGCTGATCTGTGGGGGTGCCGGTTGTCGGACCCCCGCCGATCTGATATTGATGACCTATCCTGAGGATAGCTAATCAATACTAAAAGACCGGAGAACCCCTTTAATAATCAGAATTTCCCTTTGAACGAGCGTTTGCAGCAGTATTACACTGCAAGATGATCCCTAACTAACGTTTATCGGCCAATGTAATACAGCCTTAAGTGTAATATCCAAGCTTTCTGACAATGCATTAATGCTGATATTCTAACACCCCATTGTATACAGAGAACTTTGTTTGAAAGCCTGAAAATACCAGTCGGAACAAGCCTGTAATCCTTATAGCACAATTGAGCTGTTCATGCATGCAGCCATTTCCTCTGCACCATTGAGTGGCCCAACTGACCATCAACTATTATCAAGTGTCCAGATAATCAGGCGTTTTATATATTATAAAAGAGCTGTATATATTCTTTATGGTTTAGCAGTTGGTACCCAATCTGTGCTCTGGTCAGTCATTCATTTTGAGGTTTGCATCATGTTTTGTAACATGATGCCTTTTCTTTGTCATATTCTGAATCCACTTATCTCCATATAGTAGCTATTGAGTCTTCTGCTGCAGTGGACATGTGTGTTATTTAACACTTCCACTCTGGGTCATGTTCTAATTGTGATGGCAAGCACAATTTATGTAGTTTAGGCCTCATGCACACAGCCATGTTTTGGGGTCCACAAATCGTGGAACTTCAAAACATGAGAAAACCCCTTTCTCCGTCAAGAGAAAAGTCCTATTCTTATCCACAAAACAGACAAGAATAGGACCTATTCAATTTTAATTTTTTTGCGGGGCTGTGGAATGAACTTATGGATGCAGACCGCACACAGGTGTGCTGTCTACATCTTTTGCGGGCCCCTTTAAGATGAATGGGTCCGCCTCGGCTCCCCCCAAAAAAGCAGATTGGGTGCTGACCGAAATTTACAATCATGTGCATGAGGCCTCAGTGTTGGGTTCAGACACAGGTTTCTGTGTCAGTTTTTGGAGCCAAAGCTAAAAGTGGATCCAGCAGGAAGGAGGAGTATAAGGCTACTTTCACACTTGTGTTTTGGCTTTCAGTTTGTGTTTTGGCTTTCAGTTTGTGTGATCCGTTCAGGGCTCTCACAAGCGGTCCAAAACGGAGCAGTTTTGCCCTAATGCATTCTGAATGGATAAGGATCCGCTTAGAATGCCTCAGTTTGCCTCCGATCAGTCTCCATTCTGCTCTGGAGGTGGACACGGCCTGCAGTGTTTTGCTGTCTGCCTGACGAAACTTAGCCAAACGGATCCGTCCTGGCGCACAATGCAAGTCAGTAGGGACAGATAAGTTTTTTCTCTGGCACAATAGAAACCGGATCTGTCTCCCATTGACTTTCAATGGAGTTAATGACGGATCCGTCTTGGCTATGTTACAGATGATACAAACTGATCCGTTCATGACGGATGCATGTGGTTGTATTATTGTAACGGATCTGTTTTTGCAGATCCATGAGCCTAAGGCCTCATGCACACAACGGTTTTTTTTTTTTTAAGGTCTGCAAAAACGGGGTCCGGGATCCGTGACCGTTTTTTCGTCCGTGGGTCTTCCTTGATTTTTGGAGGATCCACGGACATGAAAAATGAAAAAAAAAAAATCTAAGTCAAGTTTGCCATTGAAATGATAGGAAAAAACGGACACGGATCACGGACACGGATGACAATCTTGTGTGCATCCGTGTCTTTTCACGGACCCATTGACTTGAATGGGTCCGTGAACCGTTGGCCGTGAAAAAAATAGGACAGGTCATATTTATTTCACGGCCAGGAAACACGGATCACGGATGCGGCTGCCAAACTTTTTCCACGGACCCATTGAAAGTCAATGGTTCCGCGAAAAAAAAAAACGGAAAACGGCACAACGGCCACGGATGCACACAACGGTCGTGTGCATGAGGCCTAAGTCTTAATATTTTACATTCCCTTCCAACCCACTTCTGTATCTGCTCAATACAGCTGCTTCAAAAGCCTGTGTGTGACTCTACCCTAATACACCTTGCTAAAGAGTACCAGGCTACTCCTAATTTTGGACATTTTTTACAGGTTGGGTCACTTGTACTACTAAAGTCCTTGAAGCACAGTGAGCTTGTGCATGCGTGCTTTTAACCCAGTAATCCCTACAGATCTATGATATTACTATGCATTTACAATGTAAATGAAGTAAAGACATTTACTGGTACATTTTCTGTGCAGTCCTAGTAAGGCGAAACCAAATTAACAAGAGCTGGAGATATGCTGAAGCCTTTTATGTTCAGCAGGGCTAACACCCTGGAGCAGAGCGGCTTTTGTTCTATAGCTCCAGAAGACCAGGACATTGAATTGATTAGTGGAAGCATGTGGGTGGATGGTAAGGGAAGGGAATTCAGCTGGAAGAAAAAAAAAATAATGACTTGAACACTGACCTGCATGTGCACATCACCTTTTCCCATTTGCCCTTAGGAAAAGGAGTTGCTTGAACTTAGTAATAATGCATCTTTGGCATGTCTTAACAGAGCAGACATTTCCTGAGCGAACTCCTTCAAGAAGTGATTAATCATATGCCCAGATTTCACGCAGACGGTCTCTTTTTTGGACTCCATGTCATGAATTTATTTGGGTCTAATACCTTATTCTGGGCATCGAATGAACTATTTATTTTTTTACAAATTAATCTCTCTGCTCTAAGAAACATCCCAGTGTGAAAAAAAATACTCCTGTCAGAATGTTAGATTGAAGAAAGTTTAATGGAAGTATCAGCCGAGCAGTTTGTCCTGGTTAAAGTGCCAGCTTAAAATACATTCACCAGTCACTATTCAGTGCAGTAGATTTGCATATACAGTGTTCATAAAGAGCATGAGCCAAGTCAAATACTATATTTATGCTCAGTAATATACTAAATAGAATTGCCTTCTGTAAGAAGGATAAAGACAACATTTGACCTCCTTTACTCCCAGAACTTAAAATCAATCAGGGACAAAGACGCTGAGAGTCCATAGACTGTCAGCAAGTAGCCGCCATTTGCACCAATAACAAGACTTTCTTGAAATAAAATAGTTGTTTCATTTCAATCAAATACTTTCAGGTAAAGCCAGCACAACCACATATGTACATGATTATACAGTTTTAAAGAAATTAAGACTGCCAGCTGACACCTCTGGCTCTAAAGTACATGAGGCAGCAGGCAGCTACAGCAGCATGTTGTTTTACATAGCACTTCTGCCTTTTATTGGTTGTATAAGATATCACACCAGATTTCCCCTCCTCCATGCCTTCCGATGTTATCCAGACCCCACTGGATGCTTCTTGATACAACACTTTACAATACAGAAAATGAGTAGTTGGGTACCATAGATTTTTCCACATTTTAGCAAAACAGAAAAGCTTTGTTATAGGCAACCAGGTTTTTAACAGGGTTTGGCTTGTTAGATCCTGCAACCATGTTCTCTGCTGTAGTAATCCAGGTACAAGGATTTCTCTTTGTTTCACTCCAAATCATCTAGACATCATATTGTAGACTCATTTTCAAATATTTTTGCTTTCAGAGTTTGTAAGCCATGCTGAATGAAATTTTCTGTAGCCAAGGTTTCGGAGAAGTGAGAGTCCTTCCTCATCGGTCGGTTCCTCTTTTTGATGGAGTTTTGAATAGTCTCAGACGTGAAGTAGTAGATGATGGGGTCAAAACAGCAGTTTGAGACTGCAATACACAATGTAATGGGGTACATAGTCCTGACTGCAGCCTTCACTGAGCAGTTGCTAAAAACCTGTGTTCTCATCAGAGAATAAAGCACCAAGTTGACATTGTATGGGATGAAGCAGAAGCAGTAGATGGCTAGGTGGACAACTATCATTTTTAGCACCTTAGTTTTGTTGAGCTTGCTTCTGCTTAAAGTAACTGGTTTCTTCAATGTCTTCAAAACCATAGTTGAACAGAAAACATTAAGGATGAGCGGTATGAAGAATCCCACTATTTCAATGAATATCACAATCTTTGACAGATATGTTTTCCAAGTATCCTCTGAAAAGTTCTCGAAGCAAGCCTTTGTAGCATTGTTTTTGTTATTTGCATTAGTTGACTGGAAAAAGCTGGACGAGGCACTGCCCATAAGAACAGTAAACCACACGGCCAGGCAGACAATTTTGGCATTCCTTTTTGTCCTGATGGTCTTGGACCGGAAAGGGTATACTATAGCCAGATACCGATCCACACTTATACAGGTGAGGAACAGAATACTGCCATACATATTTGTATAGAACAGCGTGACAGATATTTTGCACAGTATATCGCCAAAAGGCCAGTGGCGGGCTGCAAAGTAGAAAATCCGAAAAGGGAGCGTAAACACAAACAAGAGGTCGGAAATAGCCAGATTGATCATGTATGTCGTGGTCTCATTCCGCACTTTTAAGGAGCAAGTGAAAATGTACAAGGCAACGCAATTTGAGATGACTCCAAGAACAAACACCATGCTAAATACACATCCATACAAGGTGTACTTAAAGTTGTCATCAGCTGTACAGTTTGTGACCGAGATGTTATCGCTTACCATCGTAATTGGAAGTCCTAGAATCCCAGGAATATCTTTGGTCGTTCAGGTAAAATTTTCCTTTCCAAAGAAAGCTGTATCAGGCACTTGTATATGTAAAGTCATAACCATCTCCCATATTCCAGTTTATTACTTCCTCAGGATCCTCTCGCCCAGTACAGCTGCTGTCTTTACTGCCTAGCACCTAGCAGTTAAGGGTGAGACTGCCTGCTTCAGAAGCTGTTTCACAGGCGATGTTGAGAGAACACAGTACATTTTCAATGTCTTGTCTCTTAAGGAAATCCAAATATGCCCAGGGAGCTCTTGTGCTGCTTTCTGGTGATGTTTCCAGTGGAAACTTGTTGGCTTTCAGGAAGAAGGCACAGTTTTAGGTTGAGAAAGAATCCAGCGTGCTCGGATGTGTAATGCCTGTACAAGCGTCTGCTCCTTTGAAACCTTACACACAAAAAGCCTGAATAACACAGGAAGAGGCCGTCCCTAAACAAAGGCTAGACTCTGCCCAGTTTGTTTGCTTGCTCTGCTTTCAGTTTGATAAAGTCTTTAGGGAATATACCTGAGGGGATTGCAATTGACCAGCAAGAGATACTGCTGAGTGATCTGTTAACTCTTAAAGCTCTGTAGTGCATTTAGCCTACTAAAGCATATACTGTATACTTTTAGATCATACCACTTTGCACTTTTTGATTGGTATTAGTAATGTACCAGTCTTCAATGCTGTTTGTGGTCATGAAAAGTAGATTTAAAACTTTAGTACTTGGAAACTGTTTGGAGTTTGTCTAAAATATTCAATACTTTTGCCATACCAGGGGAATCTGCCAAGGCCCGATTATAACATTTTTATGTACCACTTTGGAAAATGTAAATGGCAACATCTTCCAAAATGTTTACGTTGGTTCTTTTAGTTTTCTTTAGCAGCTTGTTAACGATATTGGTAAATCAGCAATGTGTGTGAAATCAAATGGATTTTAGAATTCAAGTTTGCTTTTTCTTTTCCACTGGTTACTTTGTAGCCAGGAAAGATTTCACCTTGCCGAGATAAGATCCGTGCTGACCTCCTTGCCCTTCCTGAGCTGCCCTGCCACTTATCACCAGGTCAGAAAGCAGCTGGGGATAGAGAAAAGGATAAACATGTGTTGAGCCATCATTTCGGATTCCAGCCTCATCATTTTACACACTGTGTAAACAGTCCACAAGTCTTTTATAGAGGTTTCTTTATTCTTTTTGGTTTGCTTGTGTTTTAAAAGCATAAAACTCCTGTCATGGTTGTCACTTGTAAGTATATGGTTAATGACAAATCTGTGCCTTGTTGATACAACGTATTCATTGACATTTTCCTTTGATGCGTGTAATTCAAAGAAGAATTAGCATTGTAAAGATGTACGATATTTGCTTGAAATGTTACTTTCCTAGTATATTACCAGCTGATTAAGAAACAAAGAAGCCATAACCACAGTGCATTCCGAAATGGGCATCAGTGGATCCTTGTGATAAGCAACTTTCTGGATATACAAGGATAGTTTATGACCAGAACAGTGATTATAGAACTTGTAATACTGTATAATGAACTTTTTTTTAAGGCCACTTAAAACTATTTAGGGTGAGTAAAGCAAAAAAAAAAAATACAGTTGAGATCACTTTACATGGCTCAATGAAGCAAGTGATTGTCGGGAAGGAAGCGTTCCTTGCTGACAATCTCTTGCTCATCATTTGGGGCAAAAGTGGCTCCCTGAGACAGCTGATCAGCGGGGTGCCAGCCTCTCCTCTCCGCCGATGTGAAGATAGGTCATCATTATCTTTTCCAGGTTAACCCCTTTAAGTTCATAAAGAATGCTTATAGTGGATATATGGATGACACGTATTAATTAGGAAATTTCATGAGGAAAGAAGAAGTACGTTTATTTTCCCCATGACATAACCCCTTTAAGCTCTTAGTGCAGTTGGCTAACCATTTACATTTTAGATAGTGTTAGTGAACACAAAGGGTCATAAATGTATGGCACAAGGTTATGTTGAAGCTGACACTCTGCAGCAACCGATGGGATAACACAGATCCTGGTTGCTTAATCCCGTAGATGCTGCAGCCAGTAATGATTTTGCCATCTAAGGGAGGGGCCTCCCTCAGTTACCCCTTATGCCCCTGTGACAAGATCATCAGGTGCCAATAGGTATCTATAGCAGGTGGGGCCTAATGAAGACCACCAGGTCTGCTGCCTTTGTACTCCTGTTAAAGGCAGTGTTACACTGACATGCATAATACACAGCATTACAGAAGAAGTGCAGTGTAAAGCAATCGCATCATCAGATCCCCTAGTGACACTTGAAAAAAACTCAAAAATCCTTGTCCCATTACTAAATGTTTATATAAAAAACACATGCACATGATTATCACCGCAACCATAACTAGAACTATGAAACTATCATCCTGCATGTTGCTTGCTGTTAAATAATAAAAAGCAGCTTTTTTGTTTGTTTTTTGTGTTCATCCTGCCATCCCAAAAATGGAATAAAAAGTGATCAATAAAAGCTACAACTCATCTTGAAAAAAAAAAACAAAAACAAAAAAACTTCACTCAGCTTTGTCCAGTAAAAATAACATTTAGCTATGACAACACAAAAGCAAATAATTATTTATACAAGTTTTTATTGTGCAGAAAGTAGTAAAACAAAAAAAGGTTTTGCCAACAAGCTCTCCTATGTCAGTGGAACCATCAAGCAGTTATGGCAGGGGAAAAAAACAATATTGCCTTGTCCTGAAGGAGTTAATAAATAATACCTTCATGCTCCTCCATACTGCCTTCTGTTCCAGAGTGGAAGTTGATAGCAGTGGAAAAACATATTGAGCAGAGCACCTGACGTTTTATTCTGAATTAAGGGTCCCGTCACCGAATAAACAACAAACATTCAACAAGGTTTAATGGCTTTCATATCTCAGAGATGGGAAATATTAACCCACAAATGCATGAATGTGAGGAAGATGGAAGATTTTTACATATGTATGTATAACCGTCCCCCATGAGACATGTTGGGGATCATATATGTTTGATTTGAACATACCTCATCATTAGTTCTTCTGGGAGAAAAGACTTAAATGTTTGAATGAAAAAATCTGAATACGGGCTCATGCACATGACAGTGTCCGTATGACGATTCGCAAACCACTGATCCGTAGAATACGGACACCTTCTGTGTGCAGTCCACATTTTTCCCATTAAAAGAAATGGCTATTCTTATCTAAAAAACTAACAAGAATAGGACATGTTCTCTAATTTGCGAAACGGACATATGGATGCGCACAGCACATGGATGACATTTTTTGCATGCGCAGTTAATCGGTCTGTGGGAAATCTGTTAAAAAAATTTTTTTTTTAAAGTGCATCAGTCACGGATGCAAAACACGGTCATATGGAAATGAGACGTGTGTCGCCACCTCTGTTTGCATATGGGGCACTTGTTTTCAGAAAACGCTTCTATGACCTGCTAGGGGTAGCACCATACACTTAGTGGGCATACAAACAGATCACGTATAAAGCTCCATTAACATGGCTGCAGGGCTGCTGTGTCTGTGGTGGGGAAAGCAAACTGCAGTGGTTCCGCAAAAACACGGGCATCGTCTTGAATGGGTCGGCGATCAGCAAGATACTGCAAAAGATAGGAGATGTCCTATTTCTTGCTGAGTGGAAGCATTGACCCAGCGCTGTGGGGTTTACACGGCCGGTGCCTGTGTTTTGAGGACATGCGGTTGTTTTTGGTCTGCAACACAGTGGGAGCACGGTAGTGTGCATGCCCTCTAATAAGGGAACCTTTCTTCAGGCCAGTATGTCTTTGTAGTCTGCGAGGAAAGCTGAGTACCCGGAGGAAACCCACACAAATACGGGGAGAACATACAAACTCCATGCAGATGGTGACCTTGGTCAGATTCAAACCTAGGACCCCAGCGCGGCAATGCACCAGTGCTAACCACTGAGCCACTATGCTACCATTAACTGCAAATGCTAGTTTTAAGAGACTGGATCCAATTCTGTTTTAACACTAAATATACAGCTTGTATACCAAGCCATATAAAAATATACGCTTAAGTATAGGAACTCTGGTGTAGTTCAGGCAAAAACTTTTTTTTTTTTTTAAGCTGGCAGTGTTTTAACTTGTATTTTCAGAATGTTAATTGGCCAGTGATGTAAGGAATATGTGACTTTTTCAATGGCTTTTGTTGTGTCAATTTAAGGTTTGCTACAGCAGTGTGTTTAATGCATCGTTGATTTAACATTTGCTACATCTGCAAATATTATGCAATCCTCATAAGAAAGCAGCATCACCAAAATTGGAGACTGCTGATCCTCCCGTACTAATGTTTCCTCCACTATACAATATTTGAAATATGAGGCAGCACTCCAAACTGAAGATATAAAAAGTGAGGTTCTTTTATTATTTTCCATATGCAAAGTATAAACCCAGCTCTGTGTGCCTTTTTCAAGTCTCTCATGATCAAAAAAAAAAAAGCCCAGTAGAGCAGAATGGGAATGTCATCAGAAAATGACCTGCTGTTTAAATTACTTTGTTTAACATTATATTTTTTTTATATATATATTTTAAATTTGCCATGTCACTTTTTTATATTTAAACTAAAACAAAAAATCCTGCCGTTTTTGCACTGGCCACTATGTCTAATAATGGGCACCACTTCTTGGTTTGTATCGATCTTGTTACAGCAGTTAACTCATTCTAATCCTGGCTGAAATTAAATCACCTCTGTGTATAGATAACACAGGATCCACCATTCACAATAGGTGATTGTCAGAGCTTATCTATTCTTTCCTTGTGCAGTGACCTATGCACAAGTCACAGAGCAGGCCTAGAAATCGTTCCCAGGTAAGTCAATAGGGTCTCCCTTCCCCCGATCCATTGTGTCTATGGCCCATGGGGCTGCCAGATAGCATTTACACAGTATAAAAAAAATTGCTATTAAGAACAGCTCAGGCAAGATGGCTGCCCCCATAATATTAAGGAAATAAAATTTTTGAAATCTGCAATCTAATATATAAAGCTGAGTGTATGTATGCATGTCCACTAAAGGAATCCGCATCGTCGTATTTACAATAATGAAATTTGGCACACAGGTACATCAGGTGTCCGGGAAGGTTTTAGACCAGGTCTCAGCTCTCTAGGGCGTACCATTCCTAACATAGTCCCCCAAAATGCATTAGCCAATAGAAGTTTGGTCACATGACCCTTATCAGTCAATAGAAGCTTGCAGGCCCTTCAGCCTCCACATACAATTTTACTCCAGGTTTCCATAACAACCCAGTCATTTTTCTTCACTGCTGTAGGAGAGCTTTAAAGGAAATCTGTCACCAGGATAATCGCTATGGAAGTAAAGCCATGGCCTAATAGCACTTAGTACCTTATTTCCAGATGTGCCTTTGTTCCAGCAATAGATGTTTTTATCCTCTGAAAATCCAGTTTATTTGGTATGCAAATGAGCCAGTAAGGTGCCCAGAGGGGCATTACTGTTGCAGGAAGGAGCCCAGACACGTCCCCTGCCACAATGTGTCCGCCCTCAAAAGATTTAAAACCCCGCACCCAGGTCCCGCTAAGCGACGCCCCCTCCCACTCCTGAGCCAACAGGGATTGAATAAATGAAGGTAAAAATCAACTGTCAGGTGCAGGGGTGAGAAGGAGGGTGACTTTCTCCCTGCAGCTTACACTCAGACAACACAGTGCTGCTGTCTTAGAGTGAGCTGTTCAAAAGGACAAGCCCCCAATCCAGTTAGGCCACGCCCCCCACTCCTCAATTGAGATTGAAAAAATGAAGTTAAAAATCAACTTCTAGGTCCCGCTAAGTCATGCTCCGATCTGGTTTGGCCACGCCCCCTCCACTCCGCCGACGGGGATTGAAAAAATGAAGGTAAAAATCAACTTCTGTCAGCTGCAGAGGTGGGAGGGAGGGTGATTTTCTCCCAACAGAACACACTCAGACAGTACGGTGCTGCTGTCTTAGGCCTCATGCACACAACCACTTTTCGGGTCCGCATCAGAGCTGCAGTTTTTGCAGCTCGTGTGCGGACCCATTCACTTCATTGGGGCTGCAAAAGATGCGGACAACACTCCGTGTGCTGTCCGCATCCGTTGGTCCGTTCCGAGCCCCTGCAAAAAAAATATAGCATGTCTACAATGGGTGGTTTGTGCACTGCAAAAAACTGAACTGTCGTGTGCATGAGGTCTTAGAGTGAGCTGTTCAAAAGAACACGCCCCTGATCCAGTAAAGGCCACTGTTAAGGGGGCGGGTATGCTGTGAAAGTCACTGTTTAAGGGGAAGGCTGCTGTAAAGGTCAAAGTTAAGGGGGTGGAGGTCCAATTTGAAGTGAGGGGGCACTGTGAGCTGTGCGCTGCAATTGGCCAGCGCTGCAGCCTAGGAGAAGGAGACACCCACAGGACAAGGGAAGACCCGCCTACTATAACTTAAGAAGCAAACGTACCGGAGCCTATAACGGGAGAACGGAGCGGCGCCCGGGGATAATATTAAGTGCGGTGAGATCCCCGGGCGCCGCTCTATATAGCAGCATACTCAGTTCACATTGTTTATACAAGTGAAAGGTCCTCTTCAAATGAAATAGATTACATATACCGGAGCAAAGCCGGGTCCTTCAGCTAGTCAGAAAATAAAAATAGATTAGAAAAAAGGAGATGTTACTATCTGTTAGATAAAATTTTTGGTGACACATTTCCTTTAAAATGCTGCATATCAAATAAAGAATACCGTATTTTATTTTTAAATTTGAGTGCCAGCTTATATTTAGAATGTACACACATTGACAAAAATATAACTCTCAGAAATGTTGGATTGCTGCAAAACATTGGCATGCAGTTATGTATCAGGCAGATATGCAAATTATTACAGGTGTGGTCTGATGAAACACTGGGTCTCGCCATAAAGTGCTTTTCCAGTTGACCTATAAAAAGACTCCCAGAGGCTACTTTTGGGTAGTGTTCCTCTTAGTGTGAGACCATTGACTGGTAGGCATGTCTTTAAGACGGACTTGAAGACATTTTGCCCAGCTCAGACTTTTGAGAGGCCATGCATCATTGGACTGAGAGAAGCTGTTTGGAAGTTTCGACGAATTGGCCTCCATCTAGGCCATTCTGACCTAGTTGTTAGGAGGTGTTGGAATCAATGGTTATGTTGGGACAAAAACATGACTAACGGGCTCTGGGTGAGCCACACAAGACTACCAGTAGAGGATCATTTAATCCACCAACAAGCAGCTCCCACATTTTGGTTGTCCACCATCTAGACACAGATTTGATTTATGCACTTATATAGCAGCGCTGTTATATTCTGCAGCGCTATAGTCAAACTGTATATACATACAGACATTAGCATCAAGCTGTCCCCAATGGGGCTAACAATGTAAGTTTCCTATCAGTATGTTTTTTGGAAAGTGGGAGGAAACCAGAGTACTCAGAGGAAACCCACGCTGACCATTTCCAGCTGGCTTATTTAAAGGGGTTGTCCGGGTTCAGAGCTGAACCCGGACATACCCTTATTTTCACCCCGGCAGCCCTCCTGAGCCTGGCATCGGAGCATCTCATGCTCCGATGCGCTCCCGTGCCCTGCGCTAGATCGCGCAGGGCACAGGCTCTTGTGTTTTCAATAACACACTGCCGGGCGGTAACTTCCGCCCAGCAGTGTGTTCGGTGACGTCACCGGCTCTGAGGGGCGGGCTTTAGCTCTGCCCTAGCCGTTTTACTGGCTAGGGCAGAGCCAAATCCCGCCCATCAGTGCCGGTGACGTCACCGGGCTGCCTGTCAGCCCCATAGAGAGCCCGGTATGTCACCGGAACTCAGAAAAATGCCTTTGCCGTGCGCGATTTAGTGCAGGGCAAAGGAGAGCATCGGAGCATGAACTGCTCCGATGCTCATGTCAGGGGGGCTGCCGGGGTGAAAATGGAGGGATGTCCAGGTTCAGCTCTGAACCTGGACAACCCCTTTAATATCAGAGTCATGTCTCAAGGCTTATTTAAAGAGCTGAACATTGACTTACAGGATAGCTGCCTTACATCTGGTGGCATTAGAGGCAGAGCTTGTTAACAGCTCATTTACATCCCTTTCTTCGCAGAATTCCAGAGGAGCATGAATGGCCTATAAGTCTCCTCACGCCGATTAAGGCGCTCTCTCCCCAAGGAGAGAGAGTACCTCCCAAACCCAGGTGCTTAGCAGAAGCAGATTCAGTGTCATAGTACCCATTACATGTTCTGCCATTTACAGGCATCCACGGTCACCTTTTGTTTGCTGTAGTGTCGTGAACAAGAAACCTGAACTGCTGTAGTTTGGAGCTGTATCCTCTTTAGTGATGAATCCAGGTTCTGTTTGTGGTTCTAGATGGTTGGGTTCAAGTATGGAGGGTTGGTGGTGAGTGCTTCAATCCTGCCTTCGCTGTGGAATAACACACCGATCCAATTGTGGGTGTGATGATCTGGGGAGCCATTGCATACGACAGTCAGACACCCCTAATAGTGAAACGAGGGACACCCAGAGGCCATGTGTTGCTTTCATGGCAGGGATTCCTACTGGCATTTTTTAGCAGGAAAATTGGTGCTGGGTTTCCCAGGAATATGTCCGCCAGATTGTAGATTGCAACACTTCCTTGGCCTGCCCAAATTTATCGCCAATTCAGCAATTATGGGACCACCTGGAATATCATCTTTGGCAACCTAAGAGTTTGCAGGATCAGCTGCAACATGTGCCACAGGATACCATACAGAACCTGTATGCCTCCATGTCATCTTGTGTGTGTGTGTGTGTGTGTGTGTAACTCTAAAAATTTGAATATCGAGCAAAAGTCTATTTATTTCAGTAATGCAAATTAAAAGTAATTGCATTAATGCAGCTTAAAATTTTGTGAGTTCAATACTCTAGGCTCAAAGTGACACACTCTAGTCAGCTAATTAATCCATACCCGCTGAGCAAAGGGTACCTCAATCTGGCTTGCATACCGTATTTTTCGCCCTATAAGACGCACCTAGGTTTTTGAGGAGGAAAATTGAGAAAATATTTTGAACCAAAAGGTGTGCTTTTAGTGGGTTTTGAACTAATGGTAGCCTGTGAATGACACTAATATGGGGGATCTGTGGATGATGCACTGTTATGGGGGATCTGTGGATGACGCACTGTTATGGGGGATCTGTGGATGACGCACTGTTATGGGGGATCTGTGGATGACGCACTGTTATGGGGGATCTGTGGATGACGCACTGTTATGGGGGGGGTGTCTGCGGATGACGCACTGTTATGGGGGGGTGTCTGCGGATGACGCACTGTTATGGGGGGGGGTGTCTGCGGATGACGCACTGTTATGGGGGGGGTGTCTGCGGATGACGCACTGTTATGGGGGGTGTCTGCGGATGACGCACTGTTATGGGGGGTGTCTGCGGATGACGCACTGTGCAGTCACTGTATTCTATTGCATTGGGCCCTGCTCATTGTACTAATCATATCTACTGTAACTGCAGGTAATGTTTAACTATAGAATATGTTCGATCCAGCAGCCTGTACTTACGAGCATAGGAGGGCGGGGCGGGCACTGGCAGCGTAACTCACTACGTCACGTGCCTGCGCCACCTGCTATATTCATAAAGTGGGCGGAGCAGGCACGTGACGTAAGAAGTTGCGCTGCCAGTGCCCGCCCAGCCTCCTGCCTGCTATGCCGCGTAAGTACAGGCTGCTGGATCGAACATATTCTATAGTTAAACATTGCCTGCAGTTACAGTAGATATGATTAGTACAATGAGCGGGGCCTGGTGCAATAGAATACAGTGACTGCACCGGACCCCCGCTGCTATTAAAAAAAACTAGTGTAGATGTCAGCCCCCACCCCCTGTATTGGGGGTCATTCACAGACCCTCCACAGTTGATCTATTTTCACCAAGCTGCTTGGCAATTGCCCCGTAGCCCTTTCCAGCCTTGTGGAGGTCCACAATTTTTGTCTATTGTCTTTTGACAGCTCTTTGGTCTTGCCCATGGTAGTAGTTGGCGTCTGTCTGTGGGGTGGAGAGGTGTATTTTAAGAGACAGGTGCTACTAAGTTAGATTAATGAGTGGAGTAAAGGCACAGTAACAGGTCTTTGAGAGCCAGAATTCTTGCTGTTTCTCAGGTGTTCAAATACTTATGTTCAGCAGTGCAAGACAAATAAATTCTTTAAAAATCATACAATGTGATTTCCTGTAAAAACTTTTTATTCTGTCTTTGAGTGGGAATGCACCTACAATGTGAATTTCAGACCCCTCCATGATTTCTTAGTGGGAGAACTTGCAAAATCGCATTGTGTTCAAATACTTCTGTTCCTCACTGTATATTTCTTATAAGTTTGCTTTCTCAATGTTATAGATATTAGTAATTTGATGTGTAAAAGGTTGTCATTGTAGAAGCTAATTCCAGAAACGGGAGTAGTCAGCAGGGAGACAGTGATTCAGCTGTCTACAGGGAATTCCCAGAACTACATGATTTACACAGGGTGTCTCTAACAGTTGTCATTAATCTACACACAACTTTTGCTCTGACATGCCGGTATGATATCACATATGCCACACACACGTTACTATATTAAACAATATGAAAAAAGTCACAATAAAGTCTGCTCTGGAGCCCTGAGCAAGACATTAGCCTGAGGTTATCATGGAAAGTAAAGTCATCACATAGCAATATCATATCTTCTTATTGCCAGTGTGGCTGTGACATGGTCAAACACTGTAACACGTATACCTGATACACCTAGAGGTTGTCCGGCTGCTGCGCCCCCAAGCATTCAGCTGTAATCAGTGAGGGAACCTGTCGGCAAGTATTTAGGTTTGTTACAATAGGAGAAATTAAGCATTGCATAAGAATTCTTCTGCTCAGTGTTCACTCTGGTACATAGATCAGAATCCTGAACCCTTAATTAACTCAGAATGGCCGAGGGCAGGGATCAGCAACCTCCTGCACTCCAGCTGTTCTGAAACCACAACTCCCAGAATCCTCTCTTCACTTTTCTGGGAGTTACAAATACAGCTGAGTTTGCAAGCTGGGAGTTGTAGTTTCACAGCACCTGGAGTGCTGAAGGTTACTTATCCCTGGCCTAGGAGATGAATGCATTTTCCAAAGTGGACATGCCCTAGTCAGTGTTCCCCCAACTCCAGTTCTCAGGGCCCACCTACCGGTCATAATTTGAGAATATCCCACAGAATAAATGCCTGAGTTAAGTCCTGATGCACTGACACTAATTATATCACCTGCTCAGTACTAAGAAAATCCTGAAAACTTAGCTGGCAGGTGGGCGGGCCCTGAGGGCCAGAGTTTGGGAACATTGCTGTAAGCGGCCATGTTTTATGTTGAATAAAGTTATTTCAAGTACCACATTTGTGTAGGCCCAACAGAAACGATGATAAAAAAAAAAGTGATTTTAGATTTTATGGTAATGATGTGTTTATAGGGGTTATCCTTGATTTTTATATTTATAGGCTATCCATGGGATAGGCCTTTTGCAATATCACTTGTTTAATATCTTCATAAGTGATATTGCAAAAGGCCACGATGGTAAGGTGTGTCTTTTTGCTGATGACACAAAGATATGTAACAGGGTTGATGTTCCTGGAGGGAAACGCCAAATGGAAAAGGATTTAGGAAAACTAGAAGAATGGTCAGAACTCTGGCAACTGAAATTTAATGTGGATAAGTGCAAGATAATGCACCTGGGGCGTAAAAACCCAAGGGCAGAATATAGAATATTTGACACAGTCCTGACCTCAGTATCTGAGGAAAGGGATTTAGGAGTAATTATTTCAGAAGACTTAAAGGTGGGAAGACAATGTAATAGAGCAGCACGAAATGCCAGCAGAATGCTTGGATGTATAGGGAGAGGTATAAGCAGTAGAAAGAGTGAAGTGCTTATGCCGCTGTACAGAACACTGGTAAGACCTCACTTAGAGTATTGTGCGCAGTACTGGAGGCCATATCTCCAGAAGGATATAGATACTCTAGAGAGAGTTCAGAGAAGAGCTACTAAACTAGTACATGGATTGCAGGATAAAACTTACCAGGAAAGGTTAAAAGACCTTAACATGTATAGCTTGGAAGAAAGAAGAGACAGAGGGGATATGATAGAAACTTTTAAATACATAAAGGGAATCAACTCGGTAAAGGAGGAGAGCATATTTAAAAGAAGAAAAACTACCACAAGAGGACACAGTTTTAAATTAGAGGGGCAAAGGTTTAAAAGTAATATAAGGAAATATTACTTTACTGAGAGAGTAGTGGATGCATGGAATAGCCTTCCTGCAGAAGTGGTAGCTGCAAATACAGTGAAGGAGTTTAAGCATGCATGGGATAGGCATAAGGCTATCCTTCATATAAGATAGGGCCAGGGACTATTCATAGGATTCAGATATATTGGGCAGACTAGATGGGCCAAATGGTTCTTATCTGCCAACACATTCTATGTTTCTATGTTTCTTCATTATCACATTAGCGGAGGTCCAACTCCCGGCACCTCCACCGATTGGCTTTTCTCCAATAGATCCAGTGCCAGAACTACCCTGCTTCGTTGACTATATTGTGCTGCTGAATGAGAACAGCAGTGCAGGTACCAGATCTGTTTACTACTGTGTGGTCCAGATGCCTATTTCTGGCACAATAGCTACTGCAGAACACTGGACCCCTACCGATTAGGTATTGAAGACCTATCCTAAAGAGAGGTCGTCAGTATAAAAATCCCAGAGAATCCTTTTAGGCTATAGCCACATGGAGCAGCTATGCTCCAGTGTGGAAGCGGCCGCCTTGCAGCCAAACATTTACCTAATTAAAACCACATTGTTATTTGCCACATGGTTTTGTAGTTTACTGTGTACCCATTAAAAATGGATACTGCATAAACAATGTGGTCTGAATTAGTTAATATGTAACTGCTGTGGCTCCTGCCTGCATCCCAACCAGACCACAACCACTCCATGTTGCCATACCCTAAAGATTGTTATATTTGATTTAATGTCCCTTATGTGTGTTTTATGTGCTCAATCTCAAATTTTGCCGCATGCGATTAAAATATAAATTTTCTTAAATTATGTATAAATCCGTGAAAAAACTAAGCATCTTTATGTGAAGTATGAGGCATTCAGAGGTACGTTCTGTATGGTTCCGTACAACCCAGATTTGTTATGGCCATTGGTATGAGCCCTAAAGGAAAGCACTGGACCTAAACTATGCAGCTAGTAAAACGTGTCTAAGAATGGGCAGATGTCTAATACTCGCCTGTCCTCAGAGCACATTCTGCAAGCCTGTGCGCTCCTCCTACACAGCCCATCAAGCATGATGATGTCACTGCATTGCTCAGCAGTCTCAGGACCACTGGATAGTCAACTTAATCGAAGACTGTCTCGCCAGATCTGAGTCTTTTGGGAGGTAGGATGTAGGGCTGTGTATCACTAGTGATGAGACTTTTTAGAACGATACGGATCTAGTTAGTGTGTGTCTGCATGTACTTCACCTGTGTCCCTTTGGAATCTTATGTATTTGTTTTCCTGTTAAAACTTTTTAGCAAGGGGTGTGTGGCCAGCAGCCTAGATGGCTGGACGCACTTAAGCGGAGCTCCACGGTTGTAGCCACTACAGGACAAATCCTGACAGCACACGACTACCATTAGCCCACTGAGAGAACCTCACCGATTATAGGGAGACTGCTGGTTCAAAATCCTGCAGGCTGGGGGAGCAGAAGAGGTGAGCGACTTGCTCAGAGTGACTCCCTGAGACCGACCGGAGACGAGCCCCTCAGGTGGGGTACTGATCGGGGGCCCCACAGGAGAGATAGGAAGCGTTGGCCCGGAGTTTGGAATATCTCCCCCTTTTCCCACCATGTGGCCAGTCCTCTGAGGTAGCAAGAAGAGGGGAGGATCCAGAGGCAGTGCTTCTCTATAACGGCTTCTGTGGCGCGTCCCCTGGCCAGCACCACTGCTGCTACAGCTCATTCCCTGGCTTATCCAACTGCTACAGTTTACCTACCTAGTATCACTGCATGCTCCATATTCGCCCTGCCTACAGTTTTAAACATAGTTTATTGCTTATATAGGGGCTCCTAGCTGTCCTAGAAAACCTTTTCTGGACTCCTACCAGAGACATACAAGGCGCTGAATAGCATTGACCCACTGTAGGGGACTCCAAGATCTGACAACTGTTCCTATCCTGACATAACAATGGGGCCACAAAGTGCCACTGAAAGATTGAGGGAGTTTGCTAGAAAACCAGATGAGAGCACACGCTCGCCACAACCACAGTGTACTGTACTGTACACACTAAAGCGGGCACTACTGCAGATGCAGCCATGTTGGATATGCTTGCTGAGAAGGGGCCTGAGGAATTGATACTCAAGCAAGTATCTGCTCAAGTGCTAGAAGCGATCACTGCGTTCAAAATATCCCTTACTGGGAAACTTAATGAAGTCAAAATTGACCTGGGACTTCTGCGCCAGGATCTACAAAACCTACGGGACAGAGTACAACATACAGAGGAACGCATTACTCGCATAGAGGACGCCACTGCCACTGTTCCCAGAGCTATATCTGACCTCAATGCCAAAGCAGATGAATGGAAAAATAAAGCGGATGACCTCCAAAACTGGCTTCGCAGAAACAACATCAGAATAATAGGCCTTCCAGAGAAAGCGGAGGGTCGCATGCCAGATGAGTTAATTGAAAAATGGATAAAGGAACTTTTCCCAGATGCAGAATTCTCCTAAGCGTACGCTGTAGAACGTGCCAGCGAAACCTCCACCACCTGGGGCCCCTCTTTGGCCCATGTTGGCGAGGTTCCTCAACTGCAAAGAGAGAGAGAAAAGAATCCTAGCATTTGCCAGAGGACAAGAAATTAAGTACGACAATGTCAGAGTCTCTATTTTCCCGGATTTCTCTTCAAAAGCAGTGGGCCACCTTCATGGACCTCAAGAGACGTTTGAGAGAGGCCAACATTCCTTACTCCATGGGATACCCTGCCAAGCTTCGAGTAGCCGATGTAGACAGAGCAATTTTCTTCACTGCACCAGGAGAAGTCACCTGGCTGGCACTGAGATGACGTTCTCCGAGATGCTGAGGACCCCGGCAACATCAGCGGACTTGCCACCAGACTGCGTCATGAGCCTGGTTTGATACTATGCACAACACTTTAGATGTTGATCTTTGTAGCCTCTTGTCTATGTTCTAGTAACCTACTTTTTCTGTCTACATAATCTTGAATGGTCATTATATGCTGCAGCCGCAACCTGCTTGCTTCTGTCACCCAAAATCCTTGGCAGGGGCATCCCGGTTTTTCTGGCCGATTAGTCTGGATTTGTGTTATACACCCCAGGCCTGAAAGGCGACTATACAACTATTGCACTGTTATAAGTTTATGGTTAGTTTCTTTAACTGTTCCAGTTATTAGAAGTTCCCAAATGATGAGTATAACCTTTTCAGTTACACTGTTGCACACTTGCATGACATACTTCTACCCCAGACACTATGGCAGAGTTTAAGATTATATCATGGAATGTCAGGGGCTTGGGCACGCCCCGTAAAAGGTCCATGGTATTCTCTCTTATCAAAAACTCTGGCCTGCATATTTTATGCCTCCCAAGAAACACACCTTGCAAACAACACCTTGCGAGTGTTACAGAAGCCATGGGTTCAATGGGCTGCATACTCCTGCCACTCCTCCTCCTCCTCCTCTAGGGGAGTGTCCGTGCTAATACACACAAACCTACGATGGGAGGTGAAGGATCTAGCAGTTGATTTAGAAGGCAGGTATTTCTTTGTCCACTCTTTTTGATATTGTACAGTATACTATACTGGGAATCTACAATCCTCCCCCTAGTTCAATGCACATACTACACCTGGCTGCCGCTTTTTCAGCTACATATCCCCATGCCAAAACCATTTGTATGGGAGACGTGAACGTGCTAATTAGATCTGTCCATGGATCGATTTGTGGATTGGGGACGTGGGGTCCATCGGTGTCGGGGGCTCCCTTACATTTAAGTAGATTGATCACGGAATTCCGCTGGTCTGATTTATGGAGGGTTACTCACCCCACTACATGGGAATATTGTTGCCAGAGCAGCGGGCATCACTCACTGACGCAAATTGATTACATGCTAGGAAGTGAAAATGTGTTACTAAATCTTCGCTCCGTAAGGTACTTACCTAGAGGAGTGTCGGATCACTCACTAAGATCCACTTGAATGTAGCTCATACAGGCCCATTGCACTAAATGTGGACTATAAAATTCTCACAAAAATATTAGCCACCCTACTCAATCAGGTGATTCTGTCATTAGTCCACCAGGACCAGACGGGATTCATGCCGGGGAAGTCGACCACTGAGAATATTAGAAGGATGCAAGCAGTCACCCAGATTGGCTACTCCATGGACCTAGACTGGGCCTTAGCTTCTCTGGATGCAGCCAAGGCATTTTACTCTATTGTATGGGCATACCTTACCTTCGTGGGTGCCTCAGAGACTTTAAGTTTGGTCCCTAATTTCTCAGGTGGATCTCTATTCTATACTCAAGCCTTGTAAGCAGGTTACTAGTGAATGGAGAACTGTGTTAACATAACTAGACAACACTCTCTTGCTTTGTCTCTTAACATTCATCCCCTAATCACACACATACGGGATAAATTTAAAACCTGGAAGTCACTCCCATTGTCAGTGGCAGGACGCATTAACCTAATAAAATTGATCACACTCCCCAAGGCCTTATATGCTCTGCAAAACTCGGAGGTACCCATTCCGAAGTCAGTCTTTAAAGAACTGGACTTCATGACCAGAGTCTTTATTTGGGGTAACTCTCGATCCAAATTGAGCCTGGATACATTAAGGCATGGCACTACCGCATTATCGCCTATATTACCTAGCAGGGCAATTACGCCCCATCCATACTGGGTACACCACTGAGGAGTTGCCCATCTCGGAGTTCTTCCTGAAACACTACCTGGGAGTCCATACCTTGTGGTCCGTCCTGGAGACTTTCCCCAGGGCCCAAAAACCACCGCTACTTTCTATACACAAACTAGCCCAGGGGGTCTGGAGGGAAACCAAACTAACAACTCTGTTTACGGATGTCATCTCTGAAACCACTATGGCACAACCTATCACCTAATACCTATTACACATACAGGCAGTTATATACACTTCCACCCTGAAGAAGCTTACGCAAAACGTGTGTCGGGGCTCTCTGGTTCACCACTTGGGTATCTACTCTATGGCTCTTCAGTAACAGTTCAGTATATATTATCTATGTACTTTGCATCTTGCACTCCGCTCTTTATACATTTATGTATTGTATTTGATTTTAATACTGTTCTGACGGCCCTGGCTGGATTTGTATATTATATACCTACTCTGGGTTACTTATATACTATTTTGTACTCTTATGACGTTGCCGGTATTGATATGTTGATTGCCTAGTGGTGGCCTGTTTTTATCCTGTGTTCTCTATTCACCACTGTATTGTCTCTCATTGTATTTTATTGGATTTTCTGTCTCCTTCTGAAAGTATAATAAAGTTTATATTCATTGTCATTGGTGCTAGCCTTTCTTTCTTTTGGTTTTGGATACAGGCAGTTATAGGAGCGGAAAGATGGAAAGCGGCTGGGTTGCGATGCTTGGAGGATGTATATTATCATACCTGATGCAAAAGTTTGAAATACCCAGATCTGTGTTTTTTCATACCTGCAACTCAGATCTGCCCTACAGGCTATGTATCCAGACCCCAACACAAATTTTCCCAATACCCACTTATAGGTGTTGTTAAAACCCAAGGGCCCAGAGGTCTAATCTCTGCAATCTACTCACATCTGCTGCGAGCAAAATCGCTTGCTGCTCCCCTGAAGGTGATAGATAAATGGAAAAGACATATGCCCACACTCACAGATGAATCAATAACAGATTTATTAGTCACCTTTATAGGTATCGCCAGCAATCGACAATAAATTGATTCAGCTCGACATTATTAATCAAACATATCTCACACCTATTAGATCATGAAGAATGGGAAGGTCGTCCTCTACGGCATGCCCAAGATGTGGGGAAATGGAGGCATATTTTGCGATATAATGTGGGAATGTAGTCCAATTGCTGCCTTCTGGACTAGGGTGACGACTTTTCTTCCAGACCTGCTGCCGATTCAGGTCACATGCACTCGAGATCTGTGTCTCTTGGGAATAATGGAAAAAGATCAATGGGATCACTATATGTCTATCCTTCTACTGGAATCGCTGTTCCTGGCACGCAAATGTATAGTTTTGAGGTGGTACATCCCAAATATGCCAACCTTAACCCCTTAAGGACACAGGGCGTACAGGTACGCCCTTGTGCCCTGGTACTTAAGGACACAGGGCGTACATGTACGCCCTGTGCATTTTCGATCACTGCCGTGCGGCTGGCAGTGATCGGAACCCGGTGCCTGCTCAAATCATTGAGCAGGCACCTAGGCTAAATGCGCGGGGGGGTCCCGTGACCCCCCCCATGTCAGCGATCGCGGCAAACCGCAGGTCAATTCAGACCTGCGGTTTGCTGCGATTTCTGCAGTTTCTGATCCCCGCGGTCCCTGACCGCGGGGATCAGAAACTTTAGGATTCAAAATGTTTTCCAGTATCCCTCCCCCCTGCACCCCTGAGTTATTTGAGCACGGTGGGAGGTGCAGGGGGAGGGTTGCGGGCGGTGCGGGAGGCGGGCGGTGCGGCAGGCGGGATCGCGATCCCCCGCCCGCCTCCCATTGCGTAATCGTTGGCGTCTAGTGGGTATACCAGGGTGCCAGCACATTGCTGGCACCCTGGCATAAACGGCTGACATCGGTGATGCGATGTCAGCCGTTTAACCCTTTCCATACAGCGGTCCGTACGGACCGCTGTATGGAAAAGGTTAACAGCTCAGGGAGCTCCCTCCCTCTCCCATCGGGGGGCTGCTGTGCCTTTGCAGTCCCCCGAATGGAGAGGGAGAGAGCGTCCAGGCAGCCCCCCAAGCCCCGTCCTTACCCTTCCCCGTCTGCGCAGTTCTGAACACTACTGAGCAGACGGGGAAGGTTCCCATGGCAACAGGACGCCTTCTCAGGCGTCCTGCTGTCCATGGTTCTGAACAGATCTGTGCTGAAAGCATAGATCTGTTCAGACAAAGTGTAAGTAAAATACAGTACAGTACAATATATATTGTACTGTACTGTATTATGCAGACATCAGACCCACTGGATCTTCAAGAACCAAGTGGGTCTGGGTCAAAAAAAAAAGTGAAAAAAGTGAAAATAAAGTAAAAATAAAAAAACACATTTATCACTGATTAAAAATGAAAAAAATAAAATTCCCTACACATGTTTGGTATCGCCGCGTCCGTAACGACCTGATCTATAAAACGGTAATGTTACTTTACCCGAACGGTGAACGCCATAAAAATAAAAAATTAAAAACTATGATGAAATTGGAATTTTGCCCACCTTACTTCCCAAAAAAGGTAATAAAAGTGATAAAAAAGTTGCATCTACGCCAAAATTGTAACAATCAAACCGTTATCTCATCCCGCAAAAATCATACCCTACCCAAGATAATCGCCCAAAAACTGAAAAAGTTATGGCTCTTAGACTATGGAAACACTAAAACATGATTTCTTTGGTTTCAAAAATGAAATCATTGTGTAAAACTTACATAAATAAAAAAAAGTATACATATTAGGTATCGCCGCGTCCGTATTGACCGGCTCTATAAAAATATCACATGACCTAACCCCTCAGATGACCACCGTAAAAAAATAAAAATAAAAACGGTGTAAAAAATGCCATTTTTTGTCATCTTCCGTGACAAAAAGTGTAATAGCAAGCAATCAAAAAGTCATGTGCACCCCAAAATAGTGCCAATCAAACCGTCATCTCATCCCACAAAAAATGAGACCCTACTTAAGATAATCGCCCAAAAATTGAAAAAACTATGGCTCTTAGACTATGGAGACACTAAAACATTTTTTTTGTTTTTAAAAATGAAATTATTGTGTAAAACGTACATAAATAAAAAAAAATTGTATACATATTGGGTATCACCGCGTCCGTGACAACCTTCTCTATAAAATTACCACATGATCTAACCTGTCAGATGAATGGTGTAAATAACAAAAAAAAAACGGTGCCAAAAAAGCAATTTCTTGTTACCTTGCCGCACAAAAAGTGTAATATAGAGCAACCAAAAATCATATGTACCCTAAACTTGTACCAACAAAACTGCCACCCTATCCCGTAGTTTCTAAAATGGGGTCACTTTTTTGGAGTTTCTACTCTAGGGGTGCATCAAGGGGGCTTCAAATGGGACATGGTGTCAAAAAAACCAGTCCAGCAAAATCTGCCTTCCAAAAACCGTATGGCATTCCTTTCCTTCTGCACCCTGCCGTGTGACCGTACAGCGGTTTACGACCACATATGGGGTGTTCCTGTAAACTACAGAATCAGGGCCATAAATAATGAGTTTTGTTTGGCTGTTAACCCTTGCTTTGTAACTGGAAAAAAAATATTAAAATGGAAAATCTGCCAAAAAAGTGAAATTTTTAAATTGTATCTCTATTTTCCATTAAATCTTGTGCAACACCTAAAGGGTTAACAAAGTTTGTAAAATCAGTTTTGTATACCTTGAGTCGTGTAGTTTCTTAGATGGGGTAACTTTTATGGAGTTTCTACTCTAGGGGTGCATCAGGGGGCTTCAAAAGGGACATGGTGTCAAAAAAACCAGTCCAGCAAAATCTGCCTTCCAAAAACCGTATGGCATTCCTTTCCTTCTGCGCCCTGCCGTGTGCCCGTACAGCAGTTTATGACCACATATGAGGTGTTTCTGCAAACTACAGAATCAGGGCCATAAATAATGAGTTTTGTTTGGCTGTTAACCCTTGCTTTGTAACTGGAAAAAAAATATTAAAATGGAAAATCTGCCAAAAAAGTGAAATTTTGAAATTGTATCTTTATTTTCCATTAAATCTTGTGCAACACCTAAAGGGTTAACAAAGTTTGTAAAATCAGTTTTGTATACCTTGAGGGGTGTAGTTTCTTAGATGGGGTAACTTTTATGGAGTTTCTACTCTAGGGGTGCATCAGGGGGGCTTCAAATGGGACATGGTGTCAAAAAACCAGTCCAGCAAAACATGCCTTCCAAAAACCAAACGGCGCACCTTTCACTCTACGCCCCGCTGTGTGGCCGTACAGTAGTTTACGGCCACATATGGGGTGTTTCTGTAAACGGCAGAGTCAGGGCAATAAAGATACAGTCTTGTTTGGCTGTTAACCCTTGCTTTGTTAGTGGAAAAAATGGGTTAAAATGGAAAATTAGGCAAAAAAATGAAATTCTCAAATTTCATCCCCATTTGCCAATAACTCTTGTGCAACACCTAAAGGGTTAACAAAGTTTGTAAAATCAGTTTTGAATACCTTGAGGGGTGTAGTTTATAGAATGGGGTCATTTTTGGGTGGTTTCTATTATGTAAGCCTCGCTAAGTGACTTCAGAGCTGTAGTGGTCCCTAAAAATTGGGTTTTTGTAAATTTCTGAGAAATTTCAAGATTTGCTTCTAAACTTCTAAGCCTTGTAACATCCCCAAAAAATAAAATATCATTCCCAAAATAATTCAAACATGAAGTAGACATATGGGGAATGTAAAGTCATCACAATTTTTAGGGGTATTACTATGTATTACAGAAGTAGAGAAACTGAAACTTTGAAATTTGCTAATTTTTCCCAATTTTTGGTAAATTTGACATTTTTTTATGCAAAAAAAAAATATTTTTTTGAACTTTGTTTTTTCGTCACATATTGTACTTCATGACACTGGTAAAAAAATCTCAGAATGGCCTGGATAAGTCAAAGCGTTTTAAAGTTATCATCACTTAAAGTGACACTGGTCAGATTTGCAAAAAATGGCCTGGTCCTAAGGTGTAAAAAGGCTGTGTCCCTAAGGGGTTAAGCCTGTGGAAAACACAAATAAATCAGATCTTGCCCTATATTTCTTTGGTATACAAGCACTGCAACAGACAGGGTCTAGGGCGTATGGTGCAGATTTCCACACACACTATATTCTGTATCGCGAATGCGCCAGGCCTTGTCAAATGCCCATAATCCCTCTGTTCATTCCACTTAAAAGGTATTATCTTCATGCATGCTGCGGTCTGCTGAACTTGCAAGATATGTGTAACAGTGTACTAGAGTATGTTGAGATGTACAATTTGCTCTACTGACTGTTTCTTACATTGTTTGACAGTTTATGTAATTTGTACGTAATAAGAGTTTAACGAAACAAACTTTTTAGCAATAAATCAAGATTCCTAAAATACCACAAATATCATCTAAAGCTGCAGTTTGCTTATAACTTTACTTAAAGGGTACCTAAACCTTTATGCAAAGCATGGAAAATGCAACGTTTCTTAGGGTGATCTGCACCTTACATGTGCATTAGCTTTGCTCTTGCAGCCTACAGGCTATGGATCCATAGAAAGTATATACAGGTCCTTTTCAAAAAATTAGCATATTGTGATAAAGTTCATTATTTTCTGTAATGTACTGATAAACATTAGACTTTCATATATTTTAGATTCATTACACATCAACTGAAGTAGTTCAAGCCTTTTATTGTTTTAATATTGATGATTTTGGCATACAGCTCATGAAAACCCAAATTTCCTATCTCAAAAAATTAGCATATTTCATCCGACCAATAAAAGAAAAGTGTTTTTAATACAAAAAAAGTCAACCTTCAAATAATTATGTTCAGTTATGCACTCAATACTTGGTTGGGAATCCTTTTGCAGAAATGACTGCTTCAATGCGGCGTGGCATGGAGGCAATCAGCCTGTGGCACTGCTGAGGTGTTATGGAGGCCCAGGATGCTTCAATAGCGGCCTTAAGCTCATCCAGAGTGTTGGGTCTTGCGTCTCTCAACTTTCTCTTCCCAATATCCCACAGATTCTCTATGGGGTTCAGGTCAGGAGAGTTGGCAGGCCAATTGAGCACAGTAATACCATGGTCAGTAAACCATTTACCAGTGGTTTTGGCACTGTGAGCAGGTGCCAGGTCGTGCTGAAAAATGAAATCTTCATCTCCATAAAGCTTTTCAGCAGATGGAAGCATGAAGTGCTCCAAAATCTCCTGATAGCTAGCTGCATTGACCCTGCCCTTGATAAAACACAGTGGACCAACACCAGCAGCTGACATGGCACCCCAGACCATCACTGACTGTGGGTACTTGACACTGGACTTCAGGCATTTTGGCATTTCCCTCTCCCCAGTCTTCCTCCAGACTCTGGCACCTTGATTTCCGAATGACATGCAACAGTCCAGTGCTGCTTCTCTGTAGCCCAGGTCAGGCGCTTCTGCCGCTGTTTCTGGTTCAAAAGTGGCTTGACCTGGGGAATGCGGCACCTGTAGCCCATTTCCTGCACACGCCTGTGGCTCTGGATGTTTCTACTCCAGACTCAGTCCACTGCTTCCGCAGGTCCCCCAAGGTCTGGAATCGGTCCTTCTCCACAATCTTCCTCAGGGTCCGGTCACCTCTTCTCGTTGTGCAGTTTTCTGCCACACTTTTTCCTTCCCACAGACTTCCCACTGAGGTGCCTTGATACAGCACTCTGGGAACAGCCTATTCGTTCAGAAATTTCTTTCTGTGTCTTACCCTCTTGCTTGAGGGTGTCAATGATGGCCTTCTGGACAGCAGTCAGGTCGGCAGTCTTACCCATGATTGCGGTTTTGAGTAATGAACCAGGCTGGGAGTTTTTAAAAGCCTCAGGAATCTTTTGCAGGTGTTTAGAGTTAATTAGTTGATTCAGATGATTTGTTTAATAGCTCGTTTAGAGAACCTTTTAATGATATGCTAATTTTTTGAGATAGGAAATTTGGGTTTTCATGAGCTGTATGCCAAAATCATCAATATTAAAACAATAAAAGGCTTGAACTACTTCAGTTGGTGTGTAATGAATCTAAAATATATGAAAGTCTAATGTTTATCAGTACATTACAGAAAATAATGAACTTTATCACAATATGCTAATTTTTTGAGAAGGACCTGTAGAATCCGTACTCGGCAAGCTGCAAGAGCAGAGCCAATGCAAGCTGAAGTTGAAGAATGCTCTGGGAAGCACCACTCCACCTGGTTTAGGTATCCTATAACACTTTACTGATTTGCAGACAAATGTGTATTGTTGCTAAACAAATTTGTGAAGATCTTCAATGTGTTCTTGCAATTTTTGTTCTTCCTAATTTATTTTTACTTCCTAAATTGTTTCTTTGGTGCAGGACCACCGGCTGCAGTATTTAGAGACTTAATATGGAGGGGATGTGTCCCTAGGATTAGACTTTCAACCCTTCAGCGATACAAAACACAGGGGGGGTTGGCAGTTCCAGACCCTTGGTCCTATTATACTGTGGCTCAGTTACAGCATTTTAGAGGATGGGGGGGATGAGTCTCAATTGAACAATGCTGGTCGCATTATCCAGCACTTACTCAATATCCGTTGATAAGCATGATGCATAAACTATGGTGGAAAGCTAAAGAAAGGCTGAATATTACTGGGTATGATGACTGTTCGCAGAAAAGTCATTGAAGAGTTTTGAGGTTTTGAGACAGGAATTTGGTATTCCGCATAGGTATTTTTATGTATATCTACAGCTGAGGCATGCTATTCAGACTCAAGAAAAGGGGAAGGTCCAGCAGGCATCCAGATGTCCTATCATTTGACTACACAGCGAGGGCAGGGACCACAAGTGGGGTGATATCCCTTTAATATAACACACTCAGGGCTGAAGTTGATAAATCCAACCCACTGAGATTGTATGATAAATGGAAGACAGATATTGAGGATCTGACTGAGGAACAATGGGAAGAAATCCTCACTGACTTACCGACGCTGTCATTGAGCGAGTCATATAGGATCTCCCAGTAATAGGATTTTTCAAATTAGCCTAGAGGTTAACTCACTGGCCTGCTTACTTGGCCTCATGAAGGTGCCAAGAAACATGCTGAAAAAGATGGCTGTCATGAGAATATTGTATCAAGCAAGGAAATGCATAGAATTTCATTGGATTGATGAGTCAGCTCCTACGATTCAGGAAGTAGTGTGTAGGGTACACAAACTGGTTAAGTTAGAGGAATATGTTTACTTAAAAAGGAATTCTATGAAAAAATTTGAAGCGATTTGGTCCTCGTGGATTTTGCATTATAATCTGTCTGAGTACGTTTGTGGGATGTGAATGGTGTGCTAGGGGTGGATGGTGAATGTGTGAGTATGGCGGGATGTGGGGTTGTAGATGATGAAAGAATGCCTGTGCCGAAACGTTATGTGGATATATCTTGGAATACTGAAGCTCTTTGGTGTCATCTACCATGTTTCAGAAGAATGGACTGCGATGTCTTTAGGCGGACTTACCAATTACAAACATGGAGCGTGCCGATACACACTAATAAAATGGGAATGGTTGGTGATATTAACTTCCTGTTTGTGGCACATTTGTATATATGTGAATGGGGGGGGGGAACTTTTCAAGATGGGTGGAGACCATGGCGGCCATTTTGAAGTCGGCCATTTTGAATCCAACTTTTGTTTTTTCAATAGGAAGAGGGTCATGTGACACATCAAATTTATTGGGAATTTCACAAGAAAAACAATGGTGCTTGGTTTTAACGTAACTTTATTCTTTCATGAGTTATTTACAAGTTTCTGACCACTTATAAAATGTGTTTAATGTGCTGCCCATTGTGTTGGATTGTCAATGCAACCCTCTTCTCCCACTCTTCACACACTGATAGCAACACCACAGGAGAAATGCTAGCACAGGCTTCCAGTATCCATAGTTTCAGGTGCTGCACATCTCGTATCTTCACAGCATATGCTGACCATAAGTTGTCAGAAAAGTTTCCCCCCTCACATATACTAATGTGCCACAAACAGGAAGTTAATATCACCAACCATTCCCATTTTATTAAGGTGTATCCATATAAATGGCCCACCCTGTAGTATGCAATGTATACTTCACTGCCCAGTATTTAAACACCGCATATGCTTAACATGTCGTTAGTGAATGATTTATTAAATGAAGTGCTATTCACACTGTTTAACATGGTCAATTTGTATGTTGTCGGCAAGATAATGCTGTATGCACTCCAAAACGCCACTATATATGACCCGGATTAGTCATGTCTATGTCTGGATGTTCTCACTCTCCAACACGTGTTCTACTACGTGCTTTTTTTCAGGGTGGTGAGGTATGAGGGAACACACACATAGGTAGGGTAGGGGGAGCAAACCAATTGCACTAGTCCTAATAGTCATCCCAGTACTGTTACCAGTAAGATGCCAGATACCTTATTGATTTTATTGGGCACTCGGCTCTAGCAGCCAGTTGCTGTGCCGAGGTGAAGTGCCCACTGCGCCACATCAATGATTGCTGTTTATAACTGATTATATATTTTCATACAGTTGTATTATAGGTTTTTCTTCTATAAGATATATATAGTCTAGGAAATGTTTGAAACACCACTATGATCACAAATAATGAGGCAGTTGCCTAGAGTGTTTGCTTAGAGTTCTGTACAAGGTTACCCAAGTCCGTCAAAAAATCTGTGATTTTAAAGTAGTGTTACAGGAAGGAAAGAACTGTGTAGCCATCTGAAAGCTTATGCAAGTGTAACATTTGAGCGTAATCATTTTCATTAATCCTGCCAAACAAGATGATCTTCCACAAACCTGCCTCTTAATGCTAAGGCTAGTTTCACACTAGCGTATGCATCATAGCCAGACACTGCCTGCACCGTAGAGCCCTTTGACTATAATGGGAGCCAGCGGAGATCCGGCCTATTTCCAGCATGTCGAGATTCAGCCAGACAGAAAAACTGTGCAAGGATTGTTTTTTGTGTGGCTGATTCCTGGCACTAATGCTGGAAATAGGATGGATGCCATTATTACTCATTGGGTCCTAGCCGTGCCCCAGGACTTTCCTGCTATGCCGGAAGCAGTGAGCTCTGGCATGCTCTTCTGGAACAGCCTGGTGGAATATTTTAACACTAGTGTGAATCTAGCCTAAGGATACCTCTAGCTTCTCAATTTCTCCTCAAAGGAACGACCTTCTCTTCCAGCAAACTCTCCGTTTATGATGACCCTATCACGATGTGCGTTGTGGTGTTCTTAATAGATTCTAGGGCTGGTCTACACAGCAATATTGGATGTGATACCTGTAGTGCAACAAAAGGTCATTGTGTATAAATGCAGCCTTTGAACTGAATGAGGGCACAGGATGACTTGCAAAGTTCTGACAGTTGCATACAAATGCAATGGCTGCACTGCTACACAGTCATCTTGGGGCCAAGATTGCCATGTAACCGCATCCTAAAGGTGCCCAAACACTTTAAATAATGGCAGACAAACATTTGCCTATTGCTACTAAATCAGCCAAACATGCATTTATGAATAGGAAGATTAGGCAGTGTTGAAATCTTGCATGCCGATCCTTCTCTTCCACTGATATATGCAACTAGGAGAAAGTCGGACATCCCAATCCATTAGATGTTTACCTGACCTCACTTAAATCTTTAAATATATTCAGTTTTCATGTAATGTGTATGAGTACCTTAAACCTTATGTTAACCTTTGCACATGAAACTGTAGCGGTCAGAGGAGGAAGAGACCGCAGGGCAGGGTTTAAATACAGTACAGCAGACAAGGAGGCTGAAGCAGATACTGGTTTTATTAATGAACAAAATATATAACGGCCGGAAAATAAACAGTATTGTGCCGATACACCAGGGGCACAATCGACAAATGACAGGAACAGTGATAACAAGTTTACATAAATTTACTGAAAGGATAACTGAACTTTGCATCCAAAAATTGCCTCTCAACCAGCAGGCACATAAAATTACAGGCTACAGGCACTCCTCCTACATCCTCTGTAACCAACAACTTAATTTCACTCTTACTCAGCGACACAGCGGCCTCTTGTGGCTGGAGGAAGGCATCACAGCCTGTGTGAAACCTAATCGCTAGCATTGTAACTTGGTGTTTCTAGGGGCTGACCCTTACAAAACAATAACACATGTCTTACTAAAATGCAGCAGAAAATCAATTTGTGCTTATTTGTTTTTTTTTTATTCAGCTTTGTTTTTTATGCACTCAATAATTCTCATACTTTAATGCACTTCTATGGAGTCCATACTGTTTGTTGAAATGGTGGACTTTGACTATGTCATAGCCTTCAAGAAGTCATATATTTGTGTTAAAACCAAAATAAAGTGTATGCTTATATCTGCTATGACATACTTTTTATTAGACATGGGACGAATCCAATTTTTTTCAAAATCTGAAATGGTTCTCGAATCTTTTGAATCTCGAATCCTATGAATATTGTACATAAGAATTTTGTGAATGGTGTAAGAATTTTGTGGATGACATACTATTATGGGGGATCTGTGGATGGAGCTGTTATGGGGGGGGGGGGGGGTCTGTCTATGGCATTATGGAGGGGATCTGTGGATGGCACTGTTATGGGAGGGGGATCTGTGGATGACCATGCTATGGGGGGGGGATCAATGGATGACACTATATAGCATCTTATGCTATGTGTCATCCACAGATCCCCCTCCCCATAACAGCGCCATCCACAGATCCCCCTCCCCATAACAGCGCCATCCACAGATCCCCCTCCCCATAACAGCGCCATCCACAGATCCCCCTCCCCATAACAGCGCCATCCACAGATCCCCCTCCCCATAACAGCGCCATCCACAGATCCCCCTCCCCATAACAGCGCCATCCACAGATCCCCCTCCCCATAACAGCGCCATCCACAGATCCCCCTCCCCATAACAGCGCCATCCACAGATCCCCCTCCCCATAACAGCGCCATCCACAGATCCCCCTCCCCATAACAGCGCCATCCACAGATCCCCCTCCCCATAACAGCGCCATCCACAGATCCCCACCCCCCATAACAGCGCCATCCACAGATCCCCACCCCCCATAACAGCGCCATCCACAGATCTCCCCCCTCTCCCAAGAACAGTGGCATCCACAGATCCCCCTCCTCATAACAGCCCCGACGCGGCAGTAAGTTTTACTTTAACTTTATTTCAGCGCATCTTTATTACCTTACAATGAAGCTCCAGTAACAGGCAGAGCGGGCGGCGGCGTAACGTCACTTACTCGCGTGACGCGCCTGCTCTACCCACTTTATGAATGAAGCAGGCGCGTCACGGGAGTGAGTGACATTACGCTGCCGCGCGCTCTGCCTGTTACTGGAGCTTCATTGTAAGGTAATAAAGATGCGCTGATTTAAAGTTAAACTGCCCGCTCTCACCCGCATAGCAACGAATCCTGTTATCGAATGTCAGGATTCGAGTCCACGAATCCAGCAAGATTCCAGGGATTCACGGATTCAACGGATTAGTCGTCCCACGCATTCGTCGTCCGAACCTAAAATCTGTAGTGATGCTTGGCTTGCACCAAGTAGCAGATCACCGCTGAACAGTGCAGGCCAGAGCAGTGTGCCAAGATTTGGCTCGCACATCACATACACAGCTGTGGGGGAAGTGAAAGCTGCGTATGCGTAGTAAACTAGGAAAAGCATTTCTTTATACAGCAGAGACTCTGGTGCGCAAGCACAAGGTTCTGATCACAAAGTTTCTGTTCTATGATGAAACCTTGTGTTCTGAGCAAGGTCACAGCGCTTCATCAGCTGAAACTCCACAATCCTAACCTTGCTCAGTGTGTTAACTCTGTATTAGATCAGCAAGTGATTGTCAGGAAGGAAGCGTTATGCCATCTCTTGTCCCCATACTGTCTAGTGGTCTTCCAGCGGCGGATAGCTATTAGACAGCACAATCTGCCGCTGGCAAGCACTGATTTTTAAGCATGCAATCGGCTGCTGTATTACACTGCAAGAGGATCGCTAATGAGCATTCATGCGAACGCTTGTTAGCGATTAGGCACCTCTGGTGGGCCTGCTTTCACTGTCATATCTGCCTTGCATGCTGCCTATTTACAGCGTTGCGAGCGCAGCGCTGCTTACTTATAATGCCCTGGAGCAGCGCTGCCTGTCTCTCTGCTCATTGAGAGAGAGCAGAGAGAAGGGAGTAAAGGGACAGAGAGGAGGCAAAGCTATCCTGGGGTACAGTTAAGTATATGCTACATTCCAAATGGTCTCTCCTAGTTTACAGACAACCCATCTGATGGATTTTCTGTAAAAGCTGTGCAAAAAAATTATGTGCAGGCTATAGTTGTAAAAAGTAAAAAATAATTTAAATATAACCAACTGGGGAAATGATTTTCACCACATAATAAGTAGCAATAAATGGCAAAGGTGTCCATGGCCTTTAAGAGTAAATGCACACGTTCAGGATTTATGTGCGGACAATCCGCACTGAAATCCGCAGGGAAATGCGTGCGGTCAATCAGCATCAATTGGTGCGGGTTTTACTCTCCCCATTAAAGTGAATAGAGAAAATCTGGTCCGGAAAAATAAAATAATTAACATGCTGTGGATTTTAAAATCCGCACCGTAGGTCACAATCCGCACAGAAAAAAAAAATCTTTGTGTGCATGAGAATTTCCGCACGCAATCCTGATCGTGTGCATTTGCCCCAAATAAACAGTGAATGTATAGTGTGTTCTGACTGCTGTGAATTGATGAAAAAATACCATAAGAAGACAGCATTGCGAAATGCAACTTGCCATGCGTCTTGATTTTCTTTTCTTTTTTTCGTTGAATTTTCTTGTGAAATCTAACAGCACCCAATCTTACTGCAAACATTCTTTCAAAGGAAGATCTTTCATCCAACTGGCTGACTTCTTTTCAGACGATGGTGGTCTATTATCGGGTGGCTAAAATAATTGTTAAATTTCCACTGATGAACATTCATTTTGATTAAAAATCATCAGTCTTGATGAACTTTGGACTAATGTGTATGTCCACCTTTTAGTTCTTGAGTAGTTTTGTACAGAGGACTGTTTTAGTGTCTTGTCTTTGTGCAAGTGCCCGTGTTCTCACTAGTTTCATGAATAGTAATCACTGTCAAGGGAACATTTTCCTGGACCATTTGATGTCCCAAGAGGTTCCTGAAAATCGTGTGGTGACTAGAATATAAGATGTTTTGTGTGCAAATGCCAGGATGTTTGTGTCCAGTTCAGCTAAATGTATGTGAAATTCACACCTTTTCATTGTGTAATCACATGGGCCAAACTAGAGGAAATAGCTGGAAAGATCCATTATCATTAGAATCACAGAAAACAATATGGTAAAATGGTCAGTTGATTGCAGATGTAGTTCTTTATTAAGATGCATGAGTTATTCAGTGGACTTTAATCCTAGATATATACAGTATATAGACTTGTGTGTTTATGTACCGGTACATAAGTAAATAAATAATCTGGCCCCGTAGTCATAGTTACTGAAATGTATGCTCGGGGCCAAATTAGAAAATATGCATAAAAGCTAAAATGGATGCATTCAAATTTAGCAAACAAATATCAGTCCTAATTTTAGGGCGTGCTGTGAAAATAGAGATGCCCTATCCATTACAGAAATTGCATTCTTTTAAATCTGGTGTATTTAAATGTAATTAATGTGGATTTACTGAAGATTTTTCAGGGTTCCACTTGAGTTAGGGTTATGTATGCCAGGAATGCATTGTGATGGGAAATTATAAAAGGAGGACTTCTGCTTCTGTCATCTCTGGGACCCTGTCTTTCTGAAAAAACATGACCTCGTCACTCACTACAGTGAATGGAGAGGTGGCCCCACATGCACGGCTGTCTCCTTTCACTGCTATGGGACTTCCAAAAAAGCTGAGTAATAACAGTGAATGGAGAGCCATGCATGTGCAGCATTCTCTATATTGCAGCATGTTCCGAGGTGCCGTTCTTGAGATTGGGGGTACAGAGAGAAGTAAATAAGCCGCCTATCTCCAGAATGGTAAAAATAAGGCATATTGAAATCTAATTCTCCCCTTACGCAAGTCATCCGAACTCGCCGATTACAGTGGGGCTTGCGGCCTAACTGGTGTGTGTGGGGGCCTTTTAGCTCTCCCTCGACAGATGATGTTGGGGAAAGGATCCGGCATGTTGATGTTTAACCCCTTAAGGCCCCGTGCCGTACATGCACAGAGCAACGTCTTGTGGGTTCTGGGGAAAGATCGGGGGGTGAATCGCTGCACCATGCCTGCTCTTACCGGCAGGCAACCACCCCCTGCAGCCCGGATCGCTGCTATCCGGCTGCGATACGGAGGTGCAGAGGGTGTCATCTGGAGGTGACCCGGTGCTGAACAAGTCAGCACCTGTCTCCTCCTCGGTCAGACGGGGGACACCAGTGTTTTGGGTCCCCTGCCAGCGCTGCTATTGGCTGTAACAACGCTCCAGCCAATGGCAGCGCTATAGCTGCACAGGAAGAGGCAGAACTTCCCTGCATGCAGCCATTCTAGCTGGTGACTGCATGCAGAGAGGTTATGTGCTGCTTGTGACTTGCTGGAAATTGTGGTGCACCGCCACAGCATTTTAACTCCTTTCCTGCTGAAAAGAAGAAAGAAAAACATCTGGAATACCTGCAAAGATTTATTTATTTGCAGCTGTTCCAGAACCCTAAACCACCTTCCGTTCGTCTTCTCCCCCCCCCCCCCCCCTTTTTTTTTTTTTTTTTTTTTTTTTCGGACACAATTTGACCCGTGCACTTTTTTTTTTGTATCTTTATTTTTATGGGCATACACCCCCATATCCTAAGGGAATTAAGTAATGTCATAGCCAGACCCTTATTTCTGATATTTGTAGATTCTATATTGACAGGGAATGTCCCACAGGACTGGCGCATGGCAAATGTGGTGCCAATGTTCAAAAAGGGTCCAAAAACAGAGCCTGTAAACTATAGGCCGGTAAGTTTAACATCTGTTGTGGGTAAACTGTTTGAAGGTTTTCTGAGAGATGCTATCTTAGAGCATCTCAACAGAAATAAGCAAATAACGCCATATCAGCATGGCTTCGTGAGTGATCGGTCATGCCAAACTATTTAATCAGTTTCTATGAGGAGGTAAGTTCTAGACTTGACAGCGGCGAATCAATGGATGTCGTATATCTGGACTTCTCCAAAGCATTTGACACTGTACCACATAAAAGGTTAGTATATAAAATGAGAATGCTCGGACTGGGAGAAAATGTCTGTATGTGTGTTTGTAACTGTATAAGTAAAATAGGTATAGAAGTGCGGAGCTCACGTACAACCTAAATAGCTGGAGTACTCCTAAGAATAAGACCTAATGGCTAGGGTGAGGCTGCAAGAGGTATTCAATTGAACCGCTCAAATGTCCATGACTTTGAATGTCAATTTGCAGAATAGTTGGAACCAGAAAGGTTCAGGAACGTCCTTGTTATAATTTCCCACACGGGATACTCTGTGTTCAAATGTCGTCTGACAAATAGTAACCGCACTTCCTCCGATCAGCAGTGTTCCACTTACTTGTTACTTGCTGAGCAAACCTTCAGACCCGCTCACTCAGCGTCCCACGTGTCCAGCCAGGTAGTCGATCGCTGGTTTGTGACGCAGGCGCCTAGAGCCGTCAGGCCAACAGAAGCTGGAAAAGCTGAGCTGGTGATTGCCTGAACCTGTCAGACCAGCGGAAGTGGACACAGCAGAGTTTACCTTGTATTTGCGGCAATGTTGAAGGTATCAACACAGTTTTAGTCCACTTTATAAATAATTGGTAAATGGAGTCTTTTGCAGCGCCGGTAGCCTGGTCTTTATACACGCTAGACGTGTTTCGGAAACAAGTTCCTTCCTCAGTAGATAGTTATAGAATGCAAAGTATAAATTTTTGCAGATGACACTAAACTGTGTAAAGTAATTTACACTGAAGAGGACGGTGTACTACTACAGAGGGATCTGGATTGATTGGAGGCTTGGGCAGATAAGTGGCAGATGAGGTTTAACACTGACAAATGTAAAGTTATGCACATGGGAAGGAATAATGCAAGTCACCCGTACATACTAAATGATAAAACACTCGGTAACACTGACATGGAAAAGGATCTAGGAATTTTAATAAACAGCAAACTAAGCTGCAAAAACCAGTGTCAGGCAGCTGCTGCCAAGGCCAATAAGATAATGGGTTGCATCAGAAGGGGCATAGATGCCCGTGATAAGAACATAGTCCTACCACTTTACAAATCATTAGTCAGACCACACATGTAGTACTGTGTACAGTTCTGGGCTCCTGTAAACAATGCAGACATAGCAGAGCTGGAGACGGTCCAGAGGAGGGCAACTAAAGTAATAACTGGAATGGGGCAACTACAGTACCCTGAAAGATTATCAAAATTAGGGTTATTCACTTTAGAAAAAAGACGTCTGAGGGGAGATCTAATTAATATGTATAAATATATCAGGGGTCAGTACAGAGATCTATCCCATCATCTATTTATCCCCAGGACTGTGACTAGGGGACATCCTCTGCGTCTGGAGGTAAGAAGGTTTGTACACAAACATAGAAGAGGATTCTTTACGGTAAGAGCAGTGAGACTATGGAACGCTCTGCCTGAGGAGGTGGTGATGGTGAGTACAATAAAGGAATTCAAGACGGTCCTGGATGTATTTCTGGAGTGTAATAATATTACAGGCTATAGCTACTAGAGAGGGGTCGTTGATCCAGGGAGTTATTCTGATTGCCTGATTGGAGTCGGGAAATAATTTTTTTATTCCCCCTAAAGTGGGGAAAATTGGCTTCTACCTCACAGTTTTTGTTTTTTTTGCCTTCCTCTGGATCAACTTGCAGGATAACAGGCCGAACTGGATGGACAGATGTCTTTTTTCGGCCTTATGTACTATGTTACCATTTTCCTGGTCAGCACCACTTTTTCTGCATGTGAGCTGTGACCGCCAAGTACTGTTCAGATTATTTGTGCTGATTTTTTTGGGCAAATTTTTCATATATATATATTTTTTTTGTTAAAAAGGAAGAAAAAAGTAGTTAGGACTTTATATAAATATATATGGATATATATATATATATATATATATATATATATATATATATATATATATATATATATATATATATATAATATCTCTGTGTTACATTTTTAGCCAGTATTCACTGTAGTGAATTTTTATACCATAGTTTTTGCATGCACGATCTGTGTGTGTGCTGCAGAGCACCGAACAGTAGTGCTCAGTAGCATCTGCACATTTTTGAGGTTTTGTTTTGTTTTTTTACTTTTTTTTTCTGTGTAAAAAGAGCTGCAGTTAGTTATAGCAAGTTATATATATCTTTTTTTGCACGAACGCACCATCTGCGTGCGTGCATTTTGCAAAACACTGTAGTGTATTTTTTTTTTTACTACAATTTTTGCACCCCCCCAAAAAAAAAAATGGCATGTCCATCCCAACGGGTGTACTCAGCTAGAAGAGGCATACGCCATGCTTGCCTCTGATACGGAGTCTGCCAGTGAGGGAGAAGAGGATGCCACTTTCCTCTACTCCTCTACCCCCTCATCATCATCATCATCATCCGCTGATGAGGGACCCTCTAGAAGGCGCCCCAGGGTAGCAGAGGAGGTAGCCCTCCCAAAGTGACCCCATATGGACCCCACCCCCTAATGAATGTCAGCCCCAAATTCCTGAGTTTGTGGGCAACTCAGGAATTCAGTTAGATTGTGCGGGCTTCACTGAGCTAGATTTTTTTCAAAATCTTTTTCTCTGAAGATTTTTTTAAATTTAATGGTGGCCCAAACCAATTTATATGCACAACAATTCATTGATCAGAACCCTACATCAGCAAATGCTAGACCCCTAGGTTGGACCCCAGTAGATGCAGCAGAGATGATGAAGTTTTGGGGACTCGTGCTGCATATGAGCGTAGTAAAAAAATAAATAAAATTTAGGCAATATTGGCGTTCGGGGTGCTCTTTCCAAAATGAGGTCACTTCTTGGGGGTTTTCATTTCTGGGGACCTCAGGAAATTTATTTAATGTGACATGGCACCTAAAATACGTGTCTGTTTATTCAGGCCGGCAAAAAACGGTTTTTGTACTTTGCCTCTAGGGACCTTCTCTGCGCCAATACAGCAGGCTATACAAGCACATATGGAGTGTTTGTAAAAAGGGGAGAAAATAGGGAACATATACTAGGGTGCATTTTCTCCATTAACCCCTTATGAAAGTGAAAAATTGGGGTCTGCTAGTATGTTTTCATTTTTACAAATGTGTGCTATGAAATCCTTTCTTTAGTATTTCTGCTTTCTGTGAGACACCTGTTTTCTGAAAAGTATCCTTTCTACCACTTAAAATGTTCGCATTCGGGTGCTCTTTCCGAAATGGGGTCACTTGTTGGTGTTTTTCATTTCTGGGTACCTCAGGAATATATTTAATGTGACATGGCACCCAACATCCATGTCTGCCAATTCAGGCCTGTCAGCAAAATTCATATTTTGCAATTTGACTGCTGTGTGCCCATACAGCAGACTACAAGCACATGTGGGGAGAAAATGGGGAACACAACCTGGGGTGCATTTTCTCCTTTAATTTAACCCTTTGTGAAAAAACGAATTGGGGTCTGCTTGTAATTATTTTTTTTCACAAATAAGTGCTTTGAAATGCTTTCCAAGTATTTATTTCTTCTGTTAGACACCTGTTTTCTGAAAAGTACCCTTTTTAACACTTAAAATGTTCGTATGGGGGGTGCTCTTTCTGGGATGGGGTCACTTTTTGGGGTTTTTCATTTCTGGGGACCTCAGAAATTTATTTAAAGTGACATGGCACCTAAAATTCATGTCTGCCAATTCAGGTCAGCATAATCCATATTTAGCTGTTTGACTCTAAAGCCCTGCCATGTGCCCATACATCATATTTTTTTTTTTTTTTTAGCACATATGGGATGTAGGCTTATTCAGGGGGAAATGTGGAACAAAACGTGGGGTGCATTTTGTCTGGTTATGCCTTGCAAAAGTGAAAAATGTGGGTGTAAAGCAACTTTTTCTGGAAAATTTTTTAATTTTTAATTTTCACAGCCAAGTGTTTCCTAACTTTGGGAAACGCCCGGTGGGTCAAAGTGCACACTACACACCTTGAAATATTCCTTGAGGGGTATAGTTTCCGGAATGGGGTCACTTTTTGGGGGTTTCCACTGTAGGGCCACCTCAGGGTGTCTTCATATGCGACGATCCCAATTACCATTCCAGCTAAATCCGCTCTCCAAAAGCCATATGGTGCTCCTTCCATCACTTTTTAAGCACACAAGGGGTGTTTTTGTAAACTCCTGATTCAGGGTAATAGATTTTGAGCTTTGTGTGGCTGTTAACCCTTGATGTGTTGCTGAAAAAATTGATTAAAATTTGACATCTGCAAAAAAAAAGTGAAATTTAGAATTTTAATTTAATTCTCGTGGGGCATCTAAAGAGTTAACAAAGTTTGTACAATCGGTTTTGAATACCTTGAGGTGTGTAGTTTCTAAAATGGGGTGATTTTATGGGTGGTTTGAATATATGTAAGCCTCACAAAGTGACTTCATAGCTGAACTGGTCCTGAAAAATTGGGGTTTGGAAATGTTCTTAAAAATTTTAAGATTTGCTTCTGAACTTCTAAGCCTTCTAACGTCCCCAAAAAATTTAAATGTCATTTTCAAAACGATCCAAGCATGAAGTAAACATATGGTATAGGAGGGTCAATGGCTGCACCTATAGGAATAGTGGTGTGGTGCTCGTCCCATGCGACTCACCCCTGTGTCGCAGAAAATAGATAAAAATGCAAGATATAGATGTGGGAGGCACTCGGTATCCGGCTTTAATAATTGTGGTTTATGGAAATATTGAGGGGTTGGTGGTAAAGGTGTGGGTTGTGTTCTTGAAGTGGTATACAATAGTATATAATGATCACACCATAATTGTTGCTATTAAAAATGTTAATTTATTAATAAAATTATAAAGATATATAAGAAAAATGAAAAAATTGAAGAATATACACTGCCTGTCCCAAAAAAAAAGCCTTTAGCTTTGATTACGGCACACATTCGCTGTGGCATTGTTTCGATAAGCTTCTGCAATGTTACAAGATTTATTTCCATCCAGTGTTGCATCAATTTTTTCACCAAGATCTTGCATTGATGATGGTAGAGTCTGACTGCTGCGCAAAGAAGCCAGCACATCCCAAAGATTCTCAATGGGGTTAAGGACTGGACTCTATGGTGGCCAATCCATGTGTGAAAATTATCTCATGCTCCCTGAACCACTCTTTCACAATTTGAGCCCTATAAATCCTGGCATTGTCATCTTGGAATATGCCCGTGCTGTCAGGGAAGAAAAAAAATCCATTGATGGAATAACCTGTTCATTCAGTATGTTCAGGTAGTCCGCTGACCTCATTCTTGGAGCACATACTGTTGCTGAACCTAGACCTGACCAACTGCAGCAACCCCAGATCATAGCACTGCCCCCACAGGCTTGTACAGTAGTCACTAGGCTTGATGGGTGCATCACTTCATCTGCCTCTCTTCTTACCCTGATGCGCCCATCACTCTGGAACAGGGTAAATCTGGACTCATCAGACCACATGTCCTTCTTCCAATGCTCCAGATCCAATCTTTATGCTCTCTAGCAAATTGAAGCCTTTTTCTTCTGTTTTGCGTCACTGAATAGTGGTTTTCTTACAGCTACACAGCTGTTCAGTCCAAATTCCTTGAGTTCCCTTCGTATTGTGCGTGTGGGAATGCTCTTACTTTCACTATTAAACATAGCCCTGAGTTCTACTGTTGATGTTTTTCTTTGATTTGATTTCACCAAACGTTTAAGTGATCACCGATCACGATCATTCAGGATTTTTTCCCAGCCACATTTCTTCCTCTAATACGATGGGTCCCCACTATCCTTCCAGTTTTTAATAATGCGTTAGACAGTTCTTAACCCAATTTTAGTCGTTTCTGCAATCTTCTTAGATGTTTTCTCTGCTTGATGAATGCCAATGATTTGACCCTTCTCAAACAGACTAACATCTTTTCCACGACCACGACATGGTTGTTTAAGAAATGAGAAGCAACTCATTGCACCAGTTGGAGTTAAATAACTTATTGCCAGCTGAAAGATAATCGCCCGTGCAGTAATTATCTAATAGGAGGCTCATAACTATTTGCTTAGTTAAATCCAGGTGGCGACTTTTTTTTTTTTTTTTTTTTTTGGGACAGGCAGTGTATAAAAACGAAGAATATATATATATAAAAAAAATAGAAAATTATAAAAAAGGAGAAAATTGTCTTCAGTCCACTTAATGTGTTAGGACAAAGTTCGCCTATTCAATGTTCCTTAACCCCATAGAGACCCATGACATACTGTTACGGCATGGATCCCGAGTCCTTAAGGACCCATTACGTAACGGTACGTCATCTATAGTTCCAATCACCGGCGAGCGGTGATCTGAACACGGTGCCTGCTCAAATCATTGAGAAGGCACTATGGCTTTTTATTGTGCGGGCGGCATGCCATCAGGTCCCCATGGGACTGGATTTCACAGGCCCCGGAAGCTGTATTAGTAATGCACACAGTATTCGGCAAGCCTTGTAACATCCCCAAAAAATTAAATATCATTCCCAAAATGATCCAAACATGAAGTAGACATATGGGGAATGTAAAGTAATAACTATTTTTGCAGGTATTACTATGCATTATAGAAATAGAGAAATTGAAACTTGGAAATTTGCCCTTTTTTTAAAATAATTTTTTGTAAATTTTGGTATGTTTTTATAAATAAAAATTATTTTTTTAACTTCATTTTACCAGTGTCATGAAGTACAATATGTGACGAAAAAAACAATCTCAGAATGGCCTGGATAAGTCCAAGAGTTTTAAAGTTATCACCACTTAAAGTGACACTGGTCAGATTAGCAAAAAATGGCCTGGTCCTTAAGGTGAAATAGGGCCGAGTCCTTAAGGGGTTAAAGTCCTCGATTTGACATTTATGTCCAGTAGGGGAAGCTAAAGATGCTTACAGCTGAGGGTGATTGCAGCCGGGAGCGATGAATGTGCCGGATTCTCTGGGAGAAAAATGTAAGTGCACATGTAGCAGGATCGACATATGAATAGCCTCTAAATTCTTAACTTTGTATCGATATAGGTTTGGTGTGTCGATAGAATAAAATGCGTTGCAAATATAATTGTGCGACTAAAAAAAAGGGGAGGAACATAAACAGGTGCTCGATGTAGATGCACCATATTAGTGTTACGTTACCCGTTCTGCTGCTGTGTTAGTCGTCGGCCTTGCTCTAACTCCCCGTGACGTAGACATATGGGGAATGTAAAGTAATAACTATTTTTGGAGGCATTACTATCTATTATAAAAGTAGAGAAATTGAAATTTGCTAATTTTTCCTAATTTTTGGTAAATTTTGTATTTTTTAATAAATAAAAATGACCTTTTTTTGACTCCATTTTACCACTGTCATGAAGTACAATATGTGATGAAAAAACGGTCTCAGAATGGCCTGGATAAGTAAAAGCGTTTTAAAGTTATTACCACATAAAGTGACACTGGTCAGATTTGCTAAAAATGGCCTAGTCCTTAAGGTGAAATAGGGCTGTGTCCTTAAGGGGTTAACAGCTGATCCCTTGTTCTCAGAGAGGACATGGGCCTAGAGGTGTATGCCAGTGTCTTACTATTGTCTCCCCATTGGCCATACATGCACACTCAGGTTTCCTGAGTTTGCATTTGTATGCAAATGGTTAAAAAGGAGTCTGATTTGGAGTCTGTTTGGAATATCCTTTATCAGGAATTGTTACATGAAGTCTGCTGTTTGTTGGAAATTACTCCTCCACAAGAACAGTCTTGTCTCAAATTTCTGATAAGCTCTAGAACGTTTACTTTTATAAATTCATTTGGCGTTTTTTATGTAAACCACCCTGCATTTTTGGATTAGTGGTCATGTAACCATTTTTTTATTTTATTTTTAATTTTTTTGCAGATACCTTACTAATTTTATTGTTCTACCCTGTGTTTTCTCACAAGTTTTTGGCACATGCCCAGCTTGTGCACAATATTGCGACTTTTGGGGTGTTTTGCACCCTGCTTACTATTTTTCCAAAAAGTGGGTCAGGCATAGCCAGCCTGATACATTCATTATAATTAGAGATTATAATTAGACATGAGCTCATTTCATATTTTGAAATTCGTTCACACTTTGTTTGGTGGTAAAATGTGAATTTCTTTATTACCACGGACCATAAGGCAATTCTATGACTGAATGCATAACGGAATGCCTTTAGAGGCATTCAGTTATTAATTCCGTCATAATAGAAGTCTATGGGCTGCATAACTGATCCGTCCCATTTCCGTTATGCTTGAGAGAACTTCCCTGCATAACGGAAACAGGACAGATCAATTTTGCAGCCCATAGACTTCTATTATGACGGAATGAATTATGCATTCCGTCATAGAATTGCCTTATGGTCCGTGGTAACAGAATCCATAACGCAATTCACCTTTAAGCAATAAACAAAGTGTGAACGAATTTCATAAGCGGATATTTGCTCATCTCTAATTATGATGTAAACCAAGAATTTACGTAGCTTATACATGTCATTTACACCAGCTCCCTTGCCAACGTAGATTTCAGTTCTGACGTATGGAACTGCACAGATGTTGGGTGAGAGAAGAGTGGCTTACTCCCCTGTTCCTATTGAGAACACATGCATGCTCAGCCAAGCAAAGCTTTCATTTGTACAGGGAGTTGGAAACGATTACAGCTTAGCCAAGGTTACATAGGTATACCTTTTTATTTTATTTTTTTCTCTTTCTTTCTTAGTTTTTATTGAAACATAAATTCCATTGTGAAGATGTACTAGTTTGTATTAGGATGTATTCACATGCTAATGCATTAAGTACCCCACAGTAGAGGGAGGCTCTAGGACAAATTATCAAGGTACTGCATAAAGAAAGCTGTGTCAGCTCCTCCACCATGTCCATGTTTGTATTCGCATGCAGCAGATTTGCTGCACAACTGAAAATCAGTTCCATTCATCTCTTTGGAGCTGGGTTGGCGGCAAGAGCCCATTCAGATGAATGATACAGTCAGAGAAATTTCTGTAGCAACTCTGCTTGTGTGACTGCATCCTTGGGGTGTGTCCGTGGATATAACATGGGTTTGCTGCATGCAAATCCAATGTGTTTTACCGTACCAGCAAAGTGGGTGAGATTTGAAGAAATCTCATCTACGTGCTGTTAAAAGAAAAATCTGCAGCTCGTATTGGTTTGCGGTGTGTATTTTAAAGCCATAACTAGTTGATTTGTGCTTCGGAGATCCACCACGGATTTCACCCTTTAGCAAAGCATGCAGCAAAAGCGAAATTCCATGCCATGTGGCTGTACCCTGTGTACCACACGTGAGGCTGTGATAAAACATTGTGTCCTGGTATACTATGTAATTGGCATTCCCTGCCCTCCCTGTGCAAATCTTGCTGGGTGTAGAAATTGGCTGACTACTATAGGAAGGAGTAAATAAATTCTCACCTAACCAGATTAATTTGAATTACAGTTAAACAATACGATTATGGGTGTAATGGCATGGATGCCAGTGTACTGCAGACATACCATTTTTTTCTCTGTGCAGTGCAGGATTGTTGCTTTATGCACTGTAGGTAAATGTATTCACATATCCTCTCGGGAATGTTCGTTCCCAATAGATTATTTAGTAGTTAGGACATATGTGCTGCTAAAGCTAGCAGAAAGCTTTCCTCCAGCTGTGTCATAAAGCTGTGTCAACACAGAAGTTTGCCCCAAACCATCAATTTCAAACGATCCTGGACTTTGCTTCATGTATAATCTACTGTGCAATATGGATGCGGCCATCATAGAAATATTTTATTCACCCACATTCTGACACGTAGTAACCACTGCTATGCTGTTTTTTCTGTAGATTAGATGTCTTAGGGTAAAGCAGTTTCTTTGCCAATGCAGGGATCAAGTCACTGAATTGGTGAAGGAAAGAATTCCAAAATGGAGCATGTAAGCAAATCCCTAAGGCTAAAGCCAGGTTAAACGAACCATTATGTTTTCTGAAAAAGACACGAGTCAGAGCTTTGTTTTTCTAGGACAACATATTTTTCTTGCAAGTCTAATCAGCGCGCCAAATTGTCAATCAGTTCTTGTTACGGCCATTTTATCTGCTAGCCCTTTCCCACTTGCCATTATTCTGTACAGGTGTATGTCCCTCTGTGAAAAGGGGTTTTCTGAGATTTTGATACTGATGACCTATCCTCAGGATAGGTCATCAGTATCTGATCAGTGGGGGTCTGACACCTGGGACCCCTGCTGATTAGTTATTTGAGAAGGCTACGGAGCTCCTGTGGGCACCGCGGCCTTCTCCATGCTTACCAAGGACAGCGCTGCACATTGTATAGTGGCAGTGATTGGTATCGCACTCAGCCCCATTCACTTCAATGGGACTGAGTGCCATACCAAGCACAGCCAATATACAATGTACGGCGCTGTTCTTGGTAAGCTGTGAGAAGGCTGTGGTGTTCACAGGAGCGCTGGTGCCTTCTGAAACAGATGATTGTCGGGGATCCTGGGTGTCGGACCCCCACTGATCAGATACTGATGACCTAGCCTGAGGATAGGTCATCAATATCAAAATCTTGGAAAACCCCTTTAATGGATTCTATAAGTCCTGTGATGGCTAACCTTTGGCACGCCAACTGTGTTAAAACTACGATTCCCAAGATTTACACTTGCTTGGCTGTTAATGGAGCATGCTGGGAGTCATTGATTCACAACAGCTAGAGTTTCGGAGGCTAGCCATCATTGCAGTATAGTCCATAAAATTGAACATTAACCTGTTTTGTCCCTTTCTTGCAATGATCTGGCTGTTCAAAGTGATTTATTTTGGCCTTGGAGAGTGTTATATTCCTTTTAGTTTGTTTAATCAGCTATATCACTTGTAAATGCTTGTTGAGTCTATTTGATATCTGACATTAAATATTTGTTCTCAGCAATGCTCCACCAAAACCTTTTCTGGCTTGCACTTAATTTAGAAATAGTTGATAGACATTTGAATGAGGCCTAATTGATGTGACACTAACTACTTTCAGATGTACTTCCAAACCAGGTTTAGATCACTATAGTGTTCGATTTTGATTAAAGGGGTTGTCTCATCACGGACAATGGGGGCATATAGTTAGGATATGCCCCCATTATCTTATAGGTGTGGGTCCCACCGCACCTATATTGAGAACGGAGCCCCGCAAGGTCGTGGCTGGAGGACTCCGGCCTGGCCACCACCAAGCTGGCTCCCCGTAGAAGTGAATGGGAGCATACCGCGCATGAGCGGCCCCCGCTTCCATAAATTTATATGGGACCAACAGAAATAGCCGAGCCAGCACTCGGCTGTTTTCGCTGGCCCCGTAGAAAATAAATGGAGGGCAGCTGCGCATGTGCAGTGCGCCCTCCTTCACTTGCGGGCATATCCTAGCGATATGCCCCCATTTTCCATGATGAGACAACCCCTTTCATTTTCATTTAGTAAACTGAGGGAGGTTTGGGTATTGTCACTGTAATACCAGCCCTAAAGTGTTTGCATTATGGCTACCTAAAAACTGCACTAAGGGTTCCCACACACACAAAGCAAAGAATAAGTGCAAGTGGTTTTCTTTCTTTGCCACCTGCAGGTTTTGATTTGATGTGTTTTTTGTGGCATTCTTTCTGCTGTGTTGTATTTTTTTATTTTTTGAAGAAATGCAAAGACCAGTATTCAGCATTTTTGAAAAGCCAGAAAGAAAAAAAAGCTGTCTAACAAAAACGCTGCATTTCATATCTCCCATATACTTTTCAGCTAATATGTTGCTATTATTACCACCAACAAAAAGCAAAAGTGCATAAAACCATTGCTAAACACCTATGTCTTAAAGGACCCTAAAGCTGTCCATGTACAGGTCCTTCTAAAAAAATTAGCATATTGTGATAAAGTTCATTATTTTCTGTAATGTACTGATAAACATTAGACTTTCATATATTTTAGATTCATTACACACCGACTGAAGTAGTTCAAGCCTTTTATTGTTTTAATATTGATGATTTTGGAATACAGCTCATGAAAACCCCAAATTCCTATCTCAAAAAATTAGCATATCATGAAAAGGTTCCCTAAACGAGCTATTAACCTAATCATCTGAATCAACTAATTAACTCTAAACACCTGCAAAAGATTCCTGAGGCTTTTAAAAACTCCCAGCCTGGTTCATTACTCAAAACCGCAATCATGGGTAAGACTGCCGACCTGACTGCTGTCCAGAAGGCCATCATTGACACCCTCAAGCAAGAGGGTAAGACACAGAAAGAAATTTCTGAACGAATAGGCTGTTCCCAGAGTGCTGTATCAAGGCACCTCAGTGGGAAGTCTGTGGGAAGGAAAAAGTGTGGCAGAAAACGCTGCACAACGAGAAGAGGTGACCGGACCCTGAGGAAGATTGTGGAGAAGGACCGATTCCAGACCTTGGGGGACCTGCGGAAGCAGTGGACTGAGTCTGGAGTAGAAACATCCAGAGCCACCGTGTACAGGCGTGTGCAGGAAATGGGCTACAGGTGCCGCATTCCCCAGGTCAAGCCACTTTTGAACCAGAAACAGCGGCAGAAGCGCCTGACCTGGGCTACAGAGAAGCAGCACTGAACTGTTGCTCAGTGGTCCAAAGTACTTTTTTCGGATCAAAGCAAATTTTGCATGTCATTCGGAAATCAAGGTGCCAGAGTCTGGAGGAAGACTGGGGAGAGGGAAATGCCAAAATGCCTGAAGTCCAGTCTCAAGTACCTACAGTCAGTGATGGTCTGGGGTGCCATGTCAGCTGCTGGTGTTGGTCCACTGTGTTTTATCAAGGGCAGGGTCAATGCAGCTAGCTATCAGGAGATTTTGGAGCACTTCATGCTTCCATCTGCTGAAAAGCTTTATGGAGATGAAGATTTCATTTTTCAGCACGACCTGGCACCTGCTCACAGTGCCAAAACCACTGGTAAATGGTTTACTGACCATGGTATTACTGTGCTCAATTGGCCTGCCAACTCTCCTGACCTGAACCCCATAGAGAATCTGTGGGATATTGGGAAGAGAAAGTTGAGAGACGCAAGACCCAACACTCTGGATGAGCTTAAGACCGCTATCGAAGCATCCTGGGCCTCCATAACACCTCAGCAGTGCCACAGGCTGATTGCCTCCATGCCACGCCACATTGAAGCAGTGATTTCTGCAAAAGGATTCCCGACCAAGTATTGAGTGCATAACTGAACATAATTATTTGAAGGTTGACTTTTTTTGTATTAAAAACACTTTTCTTTTATTGGTCGGATGAAATATGCTAATTTTTTGAGATAGGAAATTTGGGTTTTCATGAGCTGTATGCCAAAATCATCAATATTAAAACAATAAAAGGCTTGAACTACTTCAGTTGGTGTGTAATGAATCTAAAATATATGAAAGTCTAATGTTTATCAGTACATTACAGAAAATAATGAACTTTATCACAATATGCTAATTTTTTGAGAAGGACCTGTATGTTAATTTTTCAGTGACACCACCAGTATATGTTTGTGCTTTTCAAATCTGTGGAGGACAGTTGATCTCCATGGATCCAATACTGAAACCCCTGGAGAACAGCTCTTCCCACCAGGGCAAGCTGTAAGGACACAACCATTGAGAAAAAAACAGCTCACCTTTTCCCTGGCTGTGACACGGTCCGCTGTGATTGGACAGTTTACAGCCAGGAAGAAGGAGACGCCCCCTGAGAAATGCTGCCGTCTCCTCCTCCTTGTACTGATGCTATTGATTAGCATACAGGATGCCAAAACAGGACGAGGGGCACAGCAGGGCAACGGAGGAGCGGGTTAGTGCAAAACAATAGCGTAATGTTATTTCCTAATCTTGGCCTACAGCGTGAGGTATTAATTTTATAAAGTACAAACTGATGAAAGGTCCTCTTTAAAGAGCATTACCATATAAATAGCTGGCAGGGTAGGGCATACTGATCGCATGTGATATTGCTTATTGTTTTTTTCTATGCGCTGCTCCTTTCTCTCGCTGTGACCCCCATTCTGGTTTCCTGCCTGGTATGTACAGTGAGGAACAGAAGTATTTAAACACCCTGCGATTTTGAAAGTTCTCCCATTTAGTAATCGTGGAGGCGTCTGAAATTCACATTGTAGATGCATTCCCACTCGGAGAGACAGAATTAAAAAAATGAAAAAATAAAATAAACTGTATATCACATTGTATGATTTTTAAAGAATTTATTTGTCTTGCACTGCTGAACATAGGTATTTGAACACCTAAGAAACAGCAAGAATTCTGGCGCTCAAAGACCTGTTACTGTGCTTTTAAGAAGTCCCCCTCTACTCCACTCATTAATCTAACTTAGTAGCACCTGTCTGAGGTCTTTAAAGACACCTGTCCACCCCACAGTCAGATATCCAGAAAAAAAAAAAACGGAGACAGCACGTCCAAAAAGGTGCAAAAAGTGGAATTTATTCCGGATGCAACGTTTCGGCTGCGTGTTAGCCTTTTTCAAGCATGAAAAAGGCTAACACGCAGCCGAAACGTTGCATCCGGAATAAATTCCACTTTTTGCACCTTTTTGGACGTGCTGTCTCCGTTTTTTATTTTTTTGGATATCTACAAGTTGTTCTACTAGGGGCTTTTTACCACCCCTCCTGGAGACGAGCACCCAATACATCATTACCAAGGAGTGCTGTCCACCCATATTTTTTCACCCCACAGTCAGTCAGACGCCAACTACTACCATGGGCAAGACCAAAGACCTGTCAAAAGACACCAGAGACAGGAGGGGCGGAGCCTGCACCCACATGGAGAAGGAGACATAGTCCGGAGCTCCTCTCCCGCTTGGTTCTTTACCCAGCTTTTCAGCACCTTTACAGCGCACAGACATGGGGAAATACGGCAGAGACAAGAGCAGAGAAACTCCAGGACCTCCCATAGCCGCAAGACAACAATCGGAGATGGAGAAGTACCTGAAAAAGAAAGACTCTGCTGTGGGCGCAATGCCTCTGGCATCCAAGATGGCGCCGGCGCCTGATCTGCTTGACTCTGAAACGGCACAGGATTCTGATGCAGATAGCACAACCAGAGGTAGGAAAGACTCCAAACTAATCACTCGTGCCTTAAGCACACAATATCACAAGCCATGCTATCTATAATGAAGGAGCTATAAGAGCATACCTCCGCCATCTTGGAGGCCTCGTGGACACTCTAGAAGATCAACAGACATCTATACTCGCCTTTTGATAGCGCGGTGAGATCCAAGTTCCTTGAAAGCCAACGCCAGCTCAATGCAGCATTCAACCAGATAGAAGATCTGGAAAATCGCAATCGCAGGAATAACCTGTGCATTAACAATATCCCTAAGGGGCACGCGCCTGAATCTCTTCAACACGTAGCTAAAACTATTTTTTTCCTCTATACTGGGCCCAGAAAGGACCTGCTCCATAACAATTGAACGTATTCACAGGGCCCTTCGTCCAAAACCCGGCCCCACTGAACCCGCGAGGGAAGTTATCTGTAAACTACGGAATTTTGCAGACACCGCGCCCATTCTCCGTCAAGCAAGAGAGAAAGGAGAGGTCTTAATGGAGTAAACTCCAGTGCAGGTATACCAGGACCTCTCACCAACCAAACCTGGCCAAAAGACGAATCATGAAGCCTCTTTTGGAACACTTGAGAGCACACAACCTGGTGTATCGATGGGTTTATCCTTTTAGGATAGCAATTCTCAAAAATAATAGTCAAATTGTAATACGCATGCCAGAAGAGCTGCACAAATTAGAAATGCCCTGCGCGCAGGTACCCTCCTGGATGCAAGTTCCAATGGAAGACGACTTTCCAGCCCTCCCCTCACGCCGGATCCATGGTGTACAGCCGGTGAACAAAAGCACCAACAGAGGGTGAAGAGGAACCTAACAAAGATCCCAGCCACCTGAATATATGGGACTCTCTCAAGTATTTTATCTCTGAAAAGGTTTTCATCTTTTTTGAAGAGGGATGAGCTTTGAAGAGGAACTGGAACTTGTGTGTGCAAGGCCATGTTGTCTTTATTTTATTTTAGTTAATTTTATTATAATCATCATTATAGCGTCTCACTTTATCCCCAGACCCCTACCCCCCCCCCCCCCCCCACCTGTCTCTAACGCCTGGAGTAGGTCTTAGTGTTGGTGCCCTAGTCTGCCCCTGTGCAGCTATAATCATAAACACTATCATTATGCATTTTACATTTATTTTCCTGCGTAATAACTGATTAAGGCCCCTTTTACACAAGCGAGTTTTCAGCGCGGGTGCAATGTGTGACGTGAACGCATAGCACCTGCACTGAATCCTGACCCATTAATTTCAATGGGTCTGTTTACATGAGCGTTTTTTTTTTTTTTTTCCACGCATCAGTTCTGGCCCCATTCACTATAATAGGGACGGAGTGGACTTCCAGAGGCACACATGTTTTAGCGTTAGTACGGATCCAGCAGGCTGTTTCCCTTCTGGACCCTGCTAGCGCAAGTGTGAAAGTAGCCCAAGAGGCACAAATTTAGTCTGTAATGTTTAAGAACCTAAACCAGTTATGATTAATTGAGCAGTTTCTTTTTTTGTCTTTTTTGTCTTTTTTTTTTCTCTCTCTCTTGAAAACGGCTTGTTAAAAAACAGACTGTAGTTTTAGGACAATTCTGAAATCTATCATTGCAGCAGACCCACCACAAATTTAACCCAAGAATAGATGCACAAATACATTTTAGAAACTCGCACCTTTTTCAGTTACCCTGGTTCAGACATTGCTTCAATGGGTATTTTTGACCTATAAGTCCTTCTTTACTAAAATCATACAAAAAACATTATAAATTCAGTTTGGGGGTTTAGTGGTTGGTTGACTCTGTACCAAGTATAGCCTGGAAATGTGTATCCAAGTTTCCTATGTCCCAAAAATCAAGGCAACACTTTTATGTAAGAGTCTATTCATATAGTCCTAGGAAATAGGGCGGAGTGTTTTTCAATCCAAGGCTTCATTCATACTAGTTTACAGGCTACAGCAAACTTCCTTTCTTGATTTTGGCCTTTTCAATTGCAAAGGCCGACAGTTTCACAAAGTTGTAAAGAAAAACAGCACATGTTCTAACACATTTCCCTGCATTTCATTTCCAATGGATTTGCAAGACCAATGTACATATTCGGAAGAAATTTTCTTCTTGCCTTGCATTACATTCTATATGAAGTGAGTGACTTGCATGTAGGTATTTTGAAATAATGAAGTCCTTCATCCTTATTTTTTCTTCTAGAAATAAAAGCGGTTTTAGATTCTGATTGCTAGACAGTATAGAACTTAAAGGAGTATTTTGGTTTTACAACTTATCCCTTACCACAGAATAGGGAATAACTGTTAAATCGGTGTTGTTCCTACCGCTGGGACCCCGTACCCTTCAGAACCCCCTGAAATGAACGGAGCAGCAGTTCACACTTCCGCTCCATTCATTTCTGTGGGAGTTCTGGAGAGAGCCGAGTACAGCGCTTGGCTATTTCACTAACTATCATAGAGATTAATGCAGTGGCAGTTTGCATGCCCGTCCTGCCGCTTTGTTCCTTTCGGGGACTTCAAGGTGTACATGTTCCCCTCTGTCATGATCGGTGGGGTCTTAGCAGTCCCTTTTAATTACAATGGGGCATATTTACTAAGACTGGCTTTTTAGGCTGGTCTTTGTTTCTCCCTTGGGCTTCCGAATGTTTAGTCTAAATTACGATGAGGCGTACGCCTCGTCATAAATTAGGTGCATCTGAGGCAGTCCTTGCGACTGGTGAAAACTCCACCAGCCCTTGGCTGGCGTAGTTTTTCACTGACATTTATGACTGTTTTCAAGCATAAATGTTAGTAAATTAGCTGGGCCGGAGTCCTGGCATGGGCCCCCTTCCCTCCCAACTGCCGAACACAGAGTGAAACCGGCTGTGCGAGCAAAAATTGTCACATGGGCGGTTAAGAAGGGACTTAATAAATGACCCCCAATGACTGTCATGGGTAAAGTTGCCTTCCACTTATCCAGACCTATATAAATCTTATTGTGAGCCATATTGAGACAATTTGATATGCACATGGAATGAAGTCCACATCCGTGCAGATTACACGCTTCTTTTGTTTAAGCAAGAATTATTTTAGCCTTATTGTGTAAGACTGCAGATCTGTTTTTTACCGCATGATGAATGAACAAACCTCAAGGACTCTGCTGTTGTGAAATTTCAGGCTGTGGTTAACAGCTGTACGTTTATGACTTGCTATATGGAAAAGTAACTTTTGAGTCACTTGATCTTGTGAAGAAGCAACAAAGTATGATCCCCATTTTGAGTATTTTTGTATATGAAAGATTGTCCAGTTAAAATATTTCCTGTTTTCTCTCTCAAATACCAGTCCACACCAATTTAAAACTGTTGATATCAGGAACTCTGATCAGACCCCTACATCAGGAACTCTGATCAGACCCCTACATCAGGAACTCTGATCAGACCCCCACGTCAGGCCCCCGGATCGAGCGCCCCCGCCCACGTCAGGCCCCCGGATCGAGCGCCCCAACGTCAGGCCCCCATCTGACCTCAGGTCAGAGATAAAATAAATAACTTCACTTACCTCTGCTGCTACTATCCAGGTCTTGCAGTCTCTGCAGCAGTCGCCCCCCCCCCCCCCCTGTCTTCTACAGCCCACTCTGCAGCATCAGGTCATAGTGCACAGATTATGTCCTGACGCTGTATGCGGTCAGGACAGCGTGGCCCCAGGGAAGACTACCAGGGAGGGTGAGTACAGCAGTGCTTGCAGAGCTTCGCACCCCGCACCTAATGCATACTAGTCAGTGCTTCCATAATGGAAGTGCTCACTAGTATTCGCTTTATAAGATACAATGCCATTTTTCCCCACTTTTGGTTATAAAGCAAAAAGTTTGTTTACATTTTTTTTTATTTAAGTTGTTTTTTTTACTTTGAATTGTAAATCCAGCCTGAAACTGGTTGATGGCTTTGGTTTTCTATTAACTAGTGATACGTCATTTTGTCTCAAGAAAGTACACAATTTATATCAGTAAAGAGTTTAAACTCAAATCTTTCAATCCAGATCCGATGGGTGATTAAAGTGAAAAGGTTATTTTTTTCTTACATTTTGTTAAATATTTTAACCATATTTCACTTATTTTTATTTTTTTGATTACTTTAGTGGAGTTGAACCGGTGATCATTTGACTGCATGTGCTGTACACTGCATTACTTCTGCACTTCTATATCACAGTGTATAGTGCTATTTGCCACTAGTCTGTTACATCCTGCATGGTATAGTAGGCTTGGGGGCCTTCAGATAGCTACTGGTTGCTATGACTACTACTTAGTACACCATTATTGCATTTGCGGAGTGCAGATTGTATGACAGAGGAGGCTGCCTTTCTCTGTCTAACGACTTAGATGCATCAGTCACTATAGTTGACTCTTAGCCTGGCAGTAAGAGCAGAGCGCCAACTGTATAATGCAGCTGGCACCCGCAAGCGATGGCGCAGGGCTAGCTCTGAAGACCCCATACCCAGGGCCGGATCTAGGTTCATGTTGGCCCTTGGGCCCCCTTGTGGAATTGTGCACAGCGCTTACAGCAATGAAACTGCGTGTATTATAGATTAAATAACTTACACAGAGAGGATATATGTGAATCAGTCATTATGTGCCTACTTTTATTTTTTACCCAGTGTTTCACTCCCTCAGGTCCACTCACAGATATGTGCCCCTTCAGAGTAGATATGCCAAGATATGTGCCCACTTCACGGTAGATATCCCATATTATGTGCCCTCTAAGTTGATATGCCAAGATATGTGACCTCTTACGGTGGATATGCCAAGATATGTGCCCAGTGCCCCCTTCACATTGGTTATGCCCAGATGTGCCCTCTTCACAGGAAGTGAAAAAACAAACCATAAATACTCCTCTCCTCAGTCACCTGGCTTCTCCCATGATCTGCGTTCCCCATCAGCAGCAGAAGGATACTGTGACACATCACACTGCTGTGTAGGAGGAGCAGCCTGCCCCACTCCGCCTCCTACAAAGATCAGCAGGACGATGTGTGAGGACATTGTGCTGCTGCTGTGGAGAGCTGGCAGCTCCATGGTGGAGCGGGGAGCAAATTGTTCCCTGCTTGAGTGGCGTGCCTACACTGTGTTTGGCACACGGGGCGGGTTCTTTCTCTGGCACCCCCCCTCCCCCCCCCCCCCCCATGCTTAAAATTTGCTTAAAAAAAAAAATGTACCTCCTAACAGTAGTATTGCCCTCATTGTACAACCTTCACAGTAGTTTTGTGCAGATGTGTGCACCCTCACAGTAGTTATGCCCTTTTTGTGCCCCCTTCACGGTAATAATGCCCACTGTGCCACCAATGCTCTGTGCTTCCTCCATAGTAGAAATGCCCATTGTGCCCCCTTCACATTAGTAATGCCCTCTGTGACCCTTCTATATTAAACACAGTAACCACTCGCCTTGTCCCATTCCTGAAGCTCACAGTCCTCTTCCCTGCAGGCACAGATCGCTCTGCAGTACGGTGTGGGCGGAGCTTATGCAGAATACCGGACTGCAGGCTCCATCCACACAGGCCGGCAGCGCGATTCGTGCCTGCAGGCTGAATGGTGTTGCGGGGAGAAGTCTTTCTGCTTCACCATTTAGAGTGCGGCTGTCCTAAAGAAGGGGAGGAGCTCGGGGAGCTGAGCAGTGAGTGACAGGACCGCAACTCCCAGCGCTCCAGCAATGAGCTCTTCCATCTGTATTGATGGAAGCGCTCATTGCGTCTGGCCGCTGTGCTGTGGGCCCCGGCATTTGCCCATGTATGCCGGGTGCTGACGCCGGCCTTGCGCCCGTACCATAACCATGACATGCTGTTACGGCACTGAGCGTTAACTCACTGTGCTCAGTGATGTAATAGTTAATTGGTGAATAGTGAGGCATTAAAATTTGTAATTTAGTAAATGCTTCAATAATTTATTAATGTTTTCTCTTTTTCCTCATGGTTGTTATCATAATATTGCACCTGTCGTCATGTACACCCACAATAAATTGCCTCAATGTTTACGTCAGAAATAGTCTTTCGTTTGCAGTCGTGCTTACGTGCGTTAAAAAGGAAAGCAATGTGGTTGAGAACTGTGCCACTATCCAACAGGAAACTGGCCTCGAGATTGAGCAGCTGCATTTTTACATGAGCAACTTTATTGTGGTTTTGACGTTGAGTGGGAAGACACGCTGGACTTGTTTCTCTGCTGTCATTTAGACACCTTTGACGCACTTAAAAAAATAAAAATAAATAATAATAATAATTTGCCCTTCTAGGTATATGTTGCCTCTGTATAGGTATAGGTTGGCTGCCAGACTTCTGTGCCCCACGATGCAGGCTGCAGTCTGGCTGCTAGTTATTTCCGTCTGTGTATTAGTGTCTATTCATTGAATCTGTCCCTGCAGCACTGCAAGTATTAATTTCCCTTTTATCTCTGTGTTTGACTTATGAGTAGTGAGTCCTCTCTGCATAACAGCAAACGGACAGATCCCCTATGCTGGCCATAGACTTGTATTATGACGGAAAGCCTCCAATCTATGCCTGAGCATTAGTTTCCTTTTGAATTCACTTGCTTGCTAGGCCCTGCAAAAGAGCTGTAATCTGTTTCTGCACCGATCTTGACTCACTGCCGCCTGAACTGACATATGCCTGGTTCACCATACTGACCTGAAACTGCCTGCCCTGACCTGTGGACGGTTTCTCGGATTTGCACATATTCTTTCTACATTGACTTTTGCCTGTTTCCGAACTAAGTGTATTGCCTGATTCCTTGATGCTTTGCAGGGGTGTCTCTGACCCCAGTCAGTCAGCAGCCAATCACAATGGGACTGTTCCAAGGGGTTGTGGCTTGGTGACTATCCTGCAGAAAAGTCAGATCCCTGTATAGGGGTTACAGGATGAAAATCAGGATAACGTCCTAAGGACTAGCCCAAACCTGTATAGGTGTTACAGGAGGAAAACCAGGGTACCACCCGGATAATGCCCTCAGGGCTAGCCCATAGTCAAGGTGGTTGGTTGGCACATTGGGTCCACACTCACTGCCTGTAACTACTATTAACTTCAAACAGGAGAGCCAGTATTCTTTATGGATAAAGCTACAATAAAAATTAAAAAAAAAAAAGCTGCTAATATCTGGAAAAATGCAACAAAACCAACATGTTTCCAGTGACGATTTGCTTTACCTCACATTCTGAAGTAAATAGACTAAACTACAAATGAATTATAATCAGCTTACTTTTATTTGCCACTCAAGTAAGGGCTCATGCACACGAGCATATGTATTTTGCGGTACGTAAAACGTGGACCCGCAAAATTACGGATGACATTCGTGTACATTCCGTATTTTGTGGAACGGAACAGGAGTCCCCTAATAGAACAGTCCTATCCTTGTCCATTATGCCTACAATAATAAGATATGTTCTATTTTTTGGCGGAACGGACATACAGAAACGTAATGCACACCCTTTGAAATGAATGGTTCCGCTTACGGTCTGCAGAAAAAACCCAGAACGGAGACAGAAAGAAAATGCGTTCATGCGCATGAGCCCTAAAAAAGAGGGCATATGACATCATGTCATTGAAAGTTTAAATGATTACATTTTCCAATCAGCCCTGCTGATTTTCTTTAGTTTTTTGCCTTTTTAAGGCATCTTGTGGTTTTTGTGCTTTTTTTTTTTATTTAGGCAAAAAAATAGCGGTAGCTCCAGATGTTGCATTGATAACTATAGGAAATATTACAGATAAATTATTAAATACAGGAAAAACAGGTGTTTTGTTTTTCTTTAGAGCTATTGTTTTTACCCTTGAGGTGCATTTTTTTGGTCAGTGGCTTATTTTTTTTTAAAACATTTTTTAAATCATTGCATCCTTTGAGTCTGACCATTTTTCTCTCCCTGTCTTGTGTTATTATCCTATAGACATCCATTGTTGTTGTTTTTTGTTTGTTTTTTGCCCTGCTTAAAAAAAACACAAATGTCGATGTCTGTTGCATTTTTGCACGACATTTTGTAACTTTAATTTTACCCATATAGCTCTACAGAGAAATTGCCATTACAGGAGAATATGTACTTTCCTATAGAAAAAAAAAATCATACAAAAACACCAAGTGGGAACATATATTTAGGTAAAAAAAAATGCCCCCAAATAAAAAGGACAGCCCACATTTATATGTGGCAGCACCCCTATCATGGTATAATGTGAGCAGAGCCTGTTTGCTGCTGACAGGGCGCTGAGGCAGATATGTTGTGACATAAGACAGCTTGCTTCTACCCAACAGAGACTTGGATCACTTCCTGATGACCTATGGACTTGGTATTTTCTATCCATATACAGTTTCAGATAAGTTATCTGCTGTAACCACTTCACATAAATTGCCTTATTTAGTGTCTCTGTTGAAATTTGACAGGAACGTGTTTAGATAAGTTGTGATGTCTCATATAAATATCTCTGCCATGAAATACAATGAACAGCAGTAGCTTTACAGTAGGTATATTGCCTTGCCTTTATTTCTAACAAGCCATTGCTACCCATAGATTTCCATGGTTTACTTGGTGATCGTGTGCTGTACTTCGTATACATAATTTTATTGACATTCCACTGCATTCTCTTTGTCTGCCACTGTTCTAAATTCCTTTTTGGATATTGGAATGTGTGACATTGGGCTTGCTTTAAGGCTACTTTCCCACTGGCGTTTTGGCTTTCCGTTTGCGAGATCTGTTCAGGGTTCTCACAAGCGGTCCAAAACGGATCAGTTTTGCCCTAATGCATTCTGAATGGAAAAGAATCCGCTCAGAATGCATCAGGTTGCCTCAGTTCAGTCTCCATTCCTCTTTGGAGACGGACACCAAAACTCTGCCTGCAGCGTTTTGGTGTCCGTCTGACGAAACTGAGCCAAAATGATCCGTTCTGGCACACAATGTAAGTCAATAGGAACGGATCCGTTTTCTATGACACAATCTGGCACAATATAAAACTGATCCATCCTCCATTGACTTTCAATGGTGTTGAAGACGGATCCGTCTTTGCCATTTTAAAGATAATACAAATGGACCCGTTCTGAACGGATGCAGATGTTTGTATTATCTGAATGGATCCGTCTGTGCAGATCCATGACTGATCCGCACCAAACGCGAGTGTGAAAGTAGCCTAAGCTGAATACAGACTAAGACAGTATTTGTAGTTCAAGGGGTTGTCTCTCTTCATCAAATGGCATTTATCGTGTAGAGAAAGTTGATATAAGGCACTTACTAATGTATTGTGATTGTCCATATTGCTTCCTTTGCTGGCTGGATTACAGGGGTTCTCTGGGCTTTTAATATTGATGACCTATCCTTAGGATAGATCATCAATATCAGATCGACGGGGGTCCAACACCCGACACCCCCGCCGATCAGCTGTATGAGGAGACGGCGGACGCAGTGTGCACGTGCCATCTCCCGTCTTTCTTCTTGCTTTTGCTTTGCCTCCGTTTACTGTTGTCATGAACAAGAAACCCAGACTGCTACAGACTGGAACCGCATCATCTTTAGCAATTAATCCAGGTTCTGTTTGGAATCTGAAGATGGTCTCGTTAGAGTATGGAGACTTGATGGTGAGAGCTTCGATCCTTCCTCAACTGCTGGTGTGATAATGTGGGAGCTGTGGCATACAATAGTTGGTCACCACTAGTAGTGATATGAGAGACACTAACAGCCCAGCTATATGTGCAGGACGTCCTGTGGCCACGTGTTGCCTCTTCCAGCTGGTATTTGTCAGTAGGGTAATTCAGAAAGAGTTTCCTGCACTCTCTGGTGCAGATTGACTTGTGCCTGGGGGTGCTCAGACAGGGACCTAGGCTGTGGAAATGTAACTCACATTGGCTGAATGTGTTGGAGGATTTGTCGGGGATCTCTCTGGAAATTAGGGAATTTTTTGCTATTAATACTGGGACAGCTTCGATACCGGGGGTCTGGGACGCCATGAAAGCATTCCTGAGGGGAGTCCTGATGAAAGAAATTAGCAAGCATAAATCCAGGTCTAGGGAGGCGGATGTCAAGGCGCACGTTCTAGTGGCTGAGGCTGAGAGAGAGTTTGGTAGACTCCCCACCATGGTTAATAGTGAAGCGCTGGCGGTAGCTCAGGAGCAGTTGAGGTGTCATTTAGTGCAGGCCGCAGAGAGAAAGAGGAGTTTTTATCGTCAAAGATCCTTTGAAGAGGGTGAAAGGGTGGGGCATCTGCTGTCGGTGGTTTCGCAGGCCCAGCGTGCCTCCTCTTGTATTCAGGAGCTCAGGGATGACATGGGGACTGGTAGGCAGGACACAAAAGGAATATTAGATATTCTGAAAAGTTTTTATATATCTCTGTACGCTTCCACTAGCTCTAGTTCTGAGGAGGCTCTGACTGATTTCCTGGTGGGGGCACAGTTACCGGTGCTGTCAGAAGAAGATAGAGAAAGGCTGGAGGAGCCGATAGCGCTTGAGGAATTGGAAGCTGCGCTTGGGAGTATGGCGAATGGTAAGGCGCCCGGTGCTGATGGCCTCCCTGTAGAGGTATATAAAAAGTTGCAGGGGATATTACTTCCTGAATTACTTAAGGTGTTTGAGCACTCGCTGGAGGCAGGTTCGCTACCACATTCGATGCAGGAGGCTATAATTGTGGTTTTACCTAAACCTGGGAAGGATCCAAAGATGCCGGATTCTTACAGACCAATTTCGCTTCTCACAGCTGATGTTAAGCTCCTGGCGAAGGTGTTGGCGAACAGGCTGTCCAGGGTGATTCTGACTATCGTGCACCCGGATCAGACGGGTTTTATGCCTGGGAAGTCGACGGCTATTAATCTTCGTAGGTTGTATGCTAGCCTAAATATTCCGGCGGATAATTGTGGTGACAGGGCCCTGCTTGCTCTTGACGCCGCCAAGGCGTTCGATAGTGTGGAGTGGAGCTACCTGTGGGGGGTCTTGAGCAACATGGGATTTGGTCCGCGGTTCGTTCAGTGGGTAAAGGTCCTATACTCTAGTCCCAAGGCGAGAATCAGAGCAAATGGAGGGTTGTCAGACTGTTTCGCACTCGCCAGGGGCACCAGGCAGGGATGCCCATTGTCGCCCTTGTTGTTTGCTCTTGCAATAGAGCCGCTTGCTGCCTATATCCGCTTGTCAACAAATATAGAGGGGTTCAGGTACGGTGACTTGCATAATAAAGTGGCCATGTACGCGGACGATACTCTGCTTTTTATGGGTGACACGGGTGCATCCCTGGATGCGGCCATGGCATTGATTGACAAATTTGGAGGCTTTTCTGGGCTTCGGATAAATTGGCAAAAATCCTCTTTGATGCCGATTGATGGGCAGGCCCTGGCAGGTAGGCATGTAGATAGTTTGGTTCCCTGGGTGGATAAATTTAAATACTTGGGACTGCATATAACTCCTAGACTGTCGGATTTTGAGGATCTTAACCTGTTTCCGTTGCTGGCTAACTTTAGGCTGAAGGTGAGGTCATGGTGTAGGCTTTTTCTTTCGGTGGTGGGTAGAGTGAATCTATTAAAAATGGTTATGATGCCCCAGTTGCTTTATGTACTGAACAATGCTCCCGTGTGGATACCCCTGGACAGATTTAAGAAAGTTCACTCTATATTTAGGGATCTCATATGGAAGTATGGTCAGGCCAGGATTAAACTGGAGACATTGCAGTACCCTAAGTCTGAAGGCGGCCTGGCTGTTCCTAATGCATGGATTTATTTTTTGGCTTCCCAGTGTCAGCATTTCAAGGGTTGGATTAGCTTCCAAGTGCCGGACATGACAGGGCAGATATTGCAGCGTTGGTTGGGCAGTCGTGACCTCATGGGCATTCTGGAAGGGTCAGGTATGCATGGTGGGAGGGGAAAAGTCCTTCTGGTTGAACTTATGAAAAAAGTTTGGGCAAGGGTGAAGCAACTGAGAGGTGTAGGTGGAATCAGTGAGCTTTCCCCTATTAGAAATAATCACCTATTGCCTGAATTTTTTGCCATGACAGGACTTCGGAATTAGGAAACTCATGGAGTGATGAGAATTGGCCAATTGATGGAGGACAAGATATGCAAGTCGTTTCAGAACCTGCAGCAGGAATTTAATATCCCTAGGGGATGGTTCTATAAATATCTTCAATTGAGGCATGCCCTTGAGGTCACGCTGCGGAAAGGGTGTGTGATAGCACAAATGGAGACGGTTCATAAGCTTGTTCTCTCGACAGGAGGGGGGAAAAGAGGGCTGATATCACAAGTGTACGCTCTTTTACTGGATAAGTTCTTAGAGGAGTTCCCGCTCTTAAGAATGAAGAAATGGGAGGCTGACTTGGGAGGTATGTCTAAGGATAAATGGGAGGATATACTGGAAGGAGTCCCCAGGGTGTCCTTGAGTGAACAGGGCAAGTTGTCCCAACTATTTATCATACATAGAGTATACAAAACACCGGTGTTCCTAAAAAAGGTTGGAGTAAGAAGTGATAAGTGTCCTAAGTGTATGGAAGATGGGGCGGATTTGTTGCATATGCTGTGGTCTTGCCCAGTTATTGGTGCTTATTGGGATGCTGTCAGGAATATGATTAACAGTAAAATGTCTTTGCAAATTCAAAAGGACCCTAAGGTGTGTGTGTTGGGGTATGTGTCTGAGATTGGAGGGACTGAATCGGTTAAGGTGGCTGTGGGGAGGTTGTTGTATGTGGCTAGGAAGTTGGTGGCCATGAGGTGGATCCAGGGAAGTCCGCCCACATTAGAAGAGTTTGAACGGAAGGTGCATGACATGTTGATATTGGAAAAAGGGGTGTATGTGAAGAGAGGGTGTTCTCAGAAATTTGATAAATTGTGGAGTGAATGGCTATCTCATACTCATGTGGTTATATAGACATTGGATGGCTCATGACCAGTTAGTGGGGTGGGGAGGGGTTAGGGAAGGGGGGGGGGTATTTGGGAGGGGTCTTGGGGCTAGTTAGGACGGGTACAAATTTTTGTCTCATTACCTGAGTCTACGAGTATACATGCTATATACTGATACCTGGTATAATCATATGTTGGTATTGTTGCGGCAGGCCAAAGGTCAGCCACGTGATGATCGTTGCCTCGTGTTCAGGTGAATGACGTCGACGGAGGAAAATGACAGAAGTCTGAGTATAGTTCAAAACCTTGTCAGGACCCTAAAGTGAAAGTGTCCTGCACCCTTTATTTATACACAGTTCACAGGGTGTAACCCCTCAAAGTAAAACATGATTGGTTTACAGACATTTCAATAATGGCTTTTGAATCCATCTATTGATTGGTTAGTTATTTTTCAAGTTTCACTTTACAAAAAATGTGTTAACTAATGGGTTTAGAATTTTAAGCAAAAGAGGCAAAATTACAAGGAGTAGTACAAATGTTATCTTATCTTAACACACACAGTTCACTTCTTCTATAGTTTTCTTTTCAAATGTCAGCAAATTATATCATGTATACAGATAAAATGAAAATCACTTTTATATCCATAGTAGAAGCTGGATAATTTCCTTAACATTTCCCTCCTTTTTTTCATTTTTCTGTTCACGTGGTAGACGTTTTCTTCCTTCTGAAGGCTTCATTGTATCATGTGTGTCTTGCTAACTACTAACCTGCCTAAACAAACAAATGACCCCTTAGACAGCCCGTACTTCACAGAGTATACAGATAAGCTGCATAGACCATGCGATGCAAGCATCGATTCCAGCCTGTCTAGTAGTTGTCATTTGATTAAGCATACATTTTATTAAAACCACATACTACACACAAACACACTATCTAAGTGGATGACAACAGCAACTAGGGATACATCGCAGCACAGGAGCTTCAGACTGTCATCTCCAGGGCTGTTGTGTCATCTATTTTCAAGGGAGGGAATTTCCCCTACTGCAATGAGAAATACACAACATTAGTAATTTCCAAGCAATTAGCAGTATCAAAACCAGGCCTATCACTACCACTATGGGCTTCAGTAAATCAGAGATCATATTGTTGAACCAGACACCTATAGACCCCATCCAAGAGAAGGGGTTCCATCCTTCTTTAGCTATGTCTCTAGCTTTTTGTTGCAATTCCTTTACCTTATTCATGTGGGCCTCTATGGGATCATGTGAATCTTCAACCCAGGTGCAGCATTCTTCTCCTATGATAGCACAAGTCCCACCCTCTATAGCTAGGAGGTAGTCTAAGGCCATCCTATTTTGGAGAGCCACTTTCCTGACTTGTGCCAGTTCCTCATTAAGGGCATGGATTGAACTTGTGGTCTCATTAATAATTCCATCCATGATATTTGCATATTTGTTTAATTTATTTGCTAACTCAATTCCCCAACCTGTCCAAGAAGGGAACCACATCCAGGCTTTATCTGCTGATGTGAATAACTCTCGTTTGTTTCTAGTCATCCCAAGAAGAGTTTCAGGGGCATCAGTAAGTGAAATGTTTGTGCGTCGTCTGATGGCTGGGACAACTCTTCCTATGGTACAGTTGCCCCATGCCCCCATAGGGAGCCATGAGTAGGCTCTGTTACCACAAATGTAATATAGTCCTTGTTTCAGGACTTTGGGAATCATCCTGCCGTGATGTCCCAGCCATCCCTGAAACCATATCATATTATCATACAATTTCGTCTTACAAGTCCATTTGTCCTTGTCCTTCTTTTCTGGACAGGCACACCTTGGGGCACAAGAAACTTTCATAGTTGGACAGAAACACAAACTATTACAGTTAGTATTAACTATGTCACATGAAGTCTTCCTAAATTCCATATTGAATATCAGAGTAGCATTTCTACAATCTGTTTCCCCCACATATATCTGTGGTAAACTGACAAAACGGCCCTTTATCTTAGCTATATGGTTCACAAACATAGGCCCCAAACATATAGTGGGCGGAGAGATTATACCAGTAATCTCTAAGTATATCCCTTGATCAGAAACAGCATTATGTGAGGTGTGATCTACATCTATTTGAACATCATAGCTATAGTCTGTGAGATTCAAATCATTCATAGAGATTGGAACACCTATCAGAGGGATTCCCTTGTAGTTGGCAGGGATATGAGAGCATATCCAACAGTCAGTAGTATTCAGCTGCTTGGCAGTCTGTTGATGTAGTTGCCAAATGGAATTTGTATGTTTTCCTCCTTTCACCTGCGCACAAAAACATAGAATATAAAGAAACAGGCAAGGCATTGCATGCATTGTGATGGTCTACTGATCCACGTTATTCTCACAACTGGTTGGATTTACAACTGTAGGGCTGCTTTCCTGTTCGTGACTGTCTGTCTTCAGAACCTTTTTGCAGTGACTTGCATGGACCCAGACTGGTCTCCCGTTCAGCTTGACGGCGGTGGGTGTGGTCAGTTGCACCTGATATGGACCGTCAAACCTTGGCTCCAGGGTCTTTCTTACATGCCTCTTCAGGACTACCCAATCTCCAGGAACTAGAGAATGTGTACCTTCAAGAGAATTAGGATCTGGTATAGAAGAGAAAACACGTGAATGCACCTTTGACAGATGTTCATGCAATTCCACCAAATATGAAGTCAGGGTAGAGTAGTCTGCTTGCAGCTGCTGTGGAAAATATAACCCTGTCCTTGGTGCAGAACCAAACAAAATTTCAAACGGACTAAGCTTTTCTTGTCCAGTAGGAGTAGTGCGGATGGCATATAATACTACTGGCAAAGCTTCTACCCAGTTCATAGAACTGTGTGAGTCTAAATACTTTTGCAATTTTAATTTAATTGTCCCATTAAGTCTTTCCACCTTTCCGCTGCTTTCCGGGTGATAGGGAGTGTGCAGGGCTTGTGTGATCCCTAGGGTCTTCAGTATGTGTCCCATTATCTCCCCAGTGAAGTGGGTACCTCTGTCTGACTCTATTACCTCTGGAATCCCATATCTGCAGACTACCTCTGACAATATTTTCTTAGCAGTATTTTTGGCTGTAGCTGTAGTTACTGGCCAAGCTTCTGGCCAGCCTGAGAATACATCAATGGCTACAAGGACATACTCATATGTGCTCACCTTGGGTAGCTGGATGTAATCCACCTGCACTCTTTGAAACGGGTACAAGGGTTTGGGAGTGTGTTTCTTGGGGGTCTTTACAAACCTCCCAGGGTTATGTCTGGCACATGTAAGACAACCCTGAACAAACTTTTCAAAGAGGGTCTGAATTCCAGGTGCAAACCAATGTTCTAACACTAGTGCGCTCATAGCTCCTTTCGACAAATGAGTAGGGCCATGTGCTAAATTGGCCATCATCGGATACAAACTCCGAGGCAAACATGTTCTGCCATTTACCTGCCAGAGCTCTTCTGTCTTCGTAGCCCCCGCCTCCATCCATACCTTTTTGTCTTGAGGCGTTATCTGGGCCTGTAATTCCTGCAAGAGCGACAAATCTGGCATAGTTGGAAAAAACAATGTCAGGAGCGGCAGACCGGCTGCTTGTTTGGCTGCTTGGTCTGCTTGAGCATTTCCCACAGCCAGCGGATCATCTTGCTTCACATGGGCTGGCACTTTAACAATGGCTACCTCTGTGGGCAGCTCTAGAGCCTCTATGAGGCTCTGTACTGCTTCTGAATTTTTAATTGGTTTGCCCGAGGAAGTCAGAAATCCCCTAGTTTTCCAGATAACACCAAAATCATGTGCTACCCCGAAAGCATACCTGGAATCAGTGTAACAATTTATTCTCAGTCCCTTACCCATTGTACATGCGTCAGTGAGTGCCTTCAACTCCGCCTCCTGTGCAGACGCACAAGATGGGAGTGGTTTTTGTATGATTACCTTACCATCCTGGATTACCGCATACCCGGTGACAAAGTGTCCTTGTTCGTCATTCCACCATCTGGAGCCATCTACAAAATACTCAGCATCAGGATTAGTTAATGGTGTTTCAGTAACATTTGGTAACCCTTTTGTTTCTGCAATCATCAATTCATGACAGTTATGATTTGCAACTGGATCAGACATGTCTACTACTCCCACTCCCCCCTCCTCTTCTAAATCCACTGGCATCAAAGTAGCTGGATTTAGAACAGTACATCGCTGTAAGGTAATGTGGGGACTGAGGAGCGTCATCTCATATTTTGTGATCCTGGCTTGAGACAAATGTTTCAGTTTGGTGGAGTGTAGTAATTCAGCAACTGAATGTGGTGCTTGTAAGGTAAGAGGGTGTTGCAGTACCAAGTCTTCCGTCTTTAGCACCAATTCAGAGGCAGCAGCGACAGCTCTGAAACATGTGGGTAGTGCTCTGGCAATACAATCCAAACTGGTAGAATAGTATGCTATAGGCCGCATACGATCCCCATGTTTCTGCGTCAGTACACCTGAGGCAAATCCCCCTTGCTCATGACAATACAACGTGAAAGTTTGTTTGTAATTGGGGATGCCCAATGCTGGTGTCGTGGTGAGAGTGAGTTTTAATGTATGAAATGCACTCACAGCTCCTGGTGTGAGTTCAAAGGTCTCTCCTTTGAGGCAATCATATAGTGGCTGCATCATCTGAGAGCAATCCTTAATCCAGGGGCGACAGTAACTGACAAGTCCAATAAAGGCACGCAGAGCCCTTGGAGTACTTGGCAGGGGGTGCTGCCGGATAGCAGTAACCCTCTCAGTCGTGAGGTGTTTGGTACCTGGAGAAATACAGTGACCTAGGAAAATCACAGTAGATTTACAAAGTTGCAGCTTCTCCTTGGAGGCTTTACAACCATTTTCAGCAAGGAAAATAAGCAAAGATAAAGATTCTTCTTTACACTGTTCAGAGCTGTGGCAACAAAGCAACAGATCATCAATATATTGTAAAAGAACAGTGTCCGGATAGGCCGGCTGCCAGGACTGCAACACAGAGTGTAAAGCAGTGGAGAAAATATCAGGGGAATTGGCAGCCCCTTGTGGTAAAACGACCCATGCATACTGCTTGTGACGAAAAGTGAAAGCAAAGTAGGGCCAGCATTCTTCATCTAAAGGGACAGAGAAGAAAGCATTTGCAAGATCAATGACAGAAAAAGATGTGGCATCTATGGGCACTTGGTTTAACAGTGTGTGTGGATTGGGCACTTGTGGTGTATTTATGACAGTTACAGCATTCACTGCCCTTAAATCATGTACCATACGATAGACTGGAGGCTGACCCTTCACAGTCTGTTTCTTCTTTACAGGAAATAGGGGTGTATTAAAGGGGCTTTTTATAGGGATTATTAACCCTTTCCCCAACAGCTCTTCCAGATCATTTGCAATGGCATCTTCCTGTGAAGAATTTAATGGGTACTGACGCACACATGGCGGCTTAATGCCAGGTTTCAGCTGCACAACCACCGGAGTTACTGGTAGTCTGCCCACATCTGTCTTGGAAGTTGCCCACAAATGTGATGGCACTTCAGACAGCCAATCTGGGGGTGTATTCTGAGAGGCAGAGGGGGCACTAAATGTCATTAAGTACATAAGTGCACACAAAGTCTCTTCAGACACAGGGGCTGTAATTTGGGGTTTTCCTGAAGAGAAATCCACAGATGCCCTCATGGCACTGAGTACGTCAGTCCCCAGCAAATTGTATGGACTATCTGAGCTTACCAACACACGCGTGACAATAGATGCAGCATCATGAATATTAAGTTTTACAGGCTTTGTTAGTGGGAGTTTAACAGTTGTCCCCTCAACCCCTTGACAGTAGATGTAATCTGAAGAGATAAGCTCCTCAGGCACATATTTTTCTTGTATTAGGGTATGGGCTGCTCCTGTGTCTACCAAAAAGTCAATTGAATTCCCTGTGTCCTCACATGTGGATGTGATGATTAGTTGTGGACCTGGGATTGCGTCAAGGGGGTAGTTAACGTTGAGGGAACTCACAGGATTGCCGTCACTTCATTGAGAGGTCCGGGCAGTAGCCTGACCTCTCCGGGGACATTTGACTGAAAAATGCCCTTTTTTCCCACAATTCCAGCATGTTACTTGGTCCCAGTTACGTGGAGACTGATCCCCACCTGGTATTCTTTCGTGAAACCTGCCCTTAGGTTTAAAAGGTTGGTTAGCCATTATTGGCTTCTTTTTATTTTGTAAGTCTAGCTCAGCTCCCTTTGCTATGGCCACTAGGTCAGGGAACTGGCAGGTCCGCCAATCAGGGCGAGCCTTCTTCACCGCATCCTGTATGGGTGCTTTTAATCCAGACATGAATGTATGTTTTAGTAGTCTCATGTCCTTACTGTCTCCTGTCTCATACCCATAGTCAAGCCAGAGCTGTTCTAAAGCTGTGGCATAGTCAGCTACAGTCTGCTTAGCGTCTTGTGTTTGCATCATAAAAGTGTCAGTCTGATTGTCCTGTTGCTCTTTTACCCAGGGTTTAAGGGCCATGATAAATTCCTGGCCTGACTGGTCTGTGGCCTTATCCACTGGGACAGTACCAGGGGCTTTTGCCATCATTTGATTCTTAAGTACTTCCCCTCCTTTAGTCTCTAGAAGACTCTCCAGATCCGCCCAAGTGGCTTTATATGCGGTCTGGATACTTTCCAATTTACGAAGGAAAGTACTGGGGACAGTACGGGGGTCTGGCAAAGTATTACACATAGCCAGTAACTCACTAGGAGTCCATGGCCTATAGACCTCATAATCATGTGTTTCCAGTTGCCCAGCTTTCACTGTGGGGAGGGTCTTATTGACTAATGGGTATAAGCCCACACGAGAGTGTGGCTTGGACCCCCCACAGGCTGAGCATCTCACTCTTGTGTCTGGGTTCTGTTGTCCACAATTAGGACAAGTCCACCCCTCCGGGCTTTTATATGGAGGTGGTGCTGTGGGAGGGAGAGATTTTTGTGGGTTATGGGGGATAATACACCGTACTTCAGAAGGGATGTTTAATTCTTTTGTAGGCAATTTAATTTCATCCCATATTTCATACATAGTCCCTTTGTCAGTGTCTTTTGCCTTATGGGCAGTCAAAGTCATTCCCTGGGCTACATCATACCACATTGTGGCCTGGTCATATTTGTTATGGTCTTCCAACCACCCCTTAAAATTTGTAAGAAATTTCTGCCATACTGGTTCATCCAATGTTCCATTCACACCTGCTCCTAATTTCTTTAGCATTTGTCTACAGTCTTTGGTTGCTTCAGTGCCCTTTGCGCATTGCATAATATCAATTGCAGAGACCCATTTCTCTGCTCCCTTCTCAGAGGAACGCTTACTCTGTGTAGCCCCCATCCCGTGGGTGGCTCCTTGTAATTCACTATCCAGGTACTCACACACCTGGTGAATTACAACAGTGCTGTGGACACACTTCCGAGGCAGCACTATCAGTAGTGCCGTGGACACACTTCCGAGGCGGCACTACTATTGGTGCCGTGGACACACTTCCGAGGCGGCACCAATTTTCCTACCAGTGGTGCTGTGGGCACACTTCCGAGGCAGCACTATCCACTGGTCTGGCAATACTACAATATAGTCTTGCCCTCACACAGAGTAACTCACACGTCCTCTCTGGGGTTACTCACTGGAAACCCCTTAAACCCCTCTTCGTTCTTTCTATGGCACAGGAAGCAAACAAATACTGCAATCCAAATGATTATAACTGCAACCACCCAATCCAAACTGGAATCATAATACCCACGCATGTATACACTGTACAGCACAGGAATTGGCAGCAATGCAGTAATTCTTCCTCACACAATATCAGCAGGCACTCAGTACATGTGAAACCACACAGTATGACATAACATTGGAACAACCCCTGACCTCAGGCGCCTTTTCAGGTACCAACAAGGAACTGCAGGGCCCCTATCCAAACTTACTGGACAGCTTTATACACTGCCACTTCTCACAGCCTCCTCCAGTATAGGTCTGTCAACCCTGTCTCCACCAGAACCAGAGGCCTCCAGAGACAGGGACCGGACAAGCCAGTCAGCGAGCTCTAGACTTTCAGCTTGGCTCAGGAGGAGCAGGGACAGACCCCTCCAAGATTCAGCTTATCTCAGCCACTCACACATTCGTGCATTCATACGCCTAAAGACAGTTTAGCACATATAGGGGAAATATTACATTCACCAGAACACGGTACAGGCACCACGTTCACACACCACACTGCAGAACAGCGAGCAGAGCTCAGGAGACAGGTAGTAACACAATGGGTTACTTACCGCGGTCTTCCTGGGTCCTGGTCTCCGTGTCGCGATCTGCAGCTAGGAGTGTTGTTATGGTGCCCGCAGTCTCCACCAGAAAATGTTGTGGCAGGCCAAAGGTCAGCCACGTGATGATCGTTGCCTCGTGTTCAGGTGAATGACGTCGACGGAGGAAAATGACAGAAGTCTGAGTATAGTTCAAAACCTTGTCAGGACCCTAAAGTGAAAGTGTCCTGCACCCTTTATTTATACACAGTTCACAGGGTGTAACCCCTCAAAGTAAAACATGATTGGTTTACAGACATTTCAATAATGGCTTTTGAATCCATCTATTGATTGGTTAGTTATTTTTCAAGTTTCACTTTACAAAAAATGTGTTAACTAATGGGTTTAGAATTTTAAGCAAAAGAGGCAAAATTACAAGGAGTAGTACAAATGTTATCTTATCTTAACACACACAGTTCACTTCTTCTATAGTTTTCTTTTCAAATGTCAGCAAATTATATCATGTATACAGATAAAATGAAAATCACTTTTATATCCATAGTAGAAGCTGGATAATTTCCTTAACAGTATTTATATGGATACTGTTGTATATTGATTCCATGTGGTGGATATGATGCGGAAAGGCTGTATTGTTTTTATGATGTCCTACGGCTATTGTTTCAATAAAAACGATTTGATTCAAAGAAAGAGTTTCCTGGAAATGTCAGCACAGATTGCGGCCCTTCCTTGGCTTGCCCATTCGCCAGATTTATTGCCCAACTTATTGAGCATTTATGAGACCAACTGGGACACCAGCTTTGGGAACCTACAAGTATGCAGGATCTACAGGCCCAGGTGCAACATTTGTGGGCATATTGATCTCATCTTGTCCATGCTAGAACCGTTCCAACAGGGTCTTATAAGCCTCCTTTCAATTGTACAATTTTCAACAATAAAGTTATCCTTTGTCTCTAGTATTGCAATTACATATATCATCATTACTAGAGTTGAGTGAACCTGCCTTTTGGCACTTTCGGGGTTCAAGTGAATTATGTGATGGATTCTGTTTTCACTGAATCCATCACGTAATTCAATGCTGGCATGCCGCATTATACAAGTGTATGGCCAGCCCCGAGGTTTCCGTTCTGCTTGCCATACACTTTTATTATGCGGCATCACGGCATTGAATTACGTGATGGATTCTGTAAAACCTAGAATTCGAAGGTTCACTCAACGCTAATCCTTACATTCACACACACAAACTTTTATTCAATTCCAACAACTACTTGATGCATTATTTAATTTTTAAATTATTTTTTTGGGGTCGAGTATGCAAATTACACCCTCTTTGATTTCAATGGTTTTACGAATCGGGACATACTGAGAAAAGACATCTGGTCCTTAGAATGTATTAAAATGAGGTGAATACAACATCAGATGAATAACAACACACAGCAGATTCCACAAATTCATTATGTATTCAACAAAAAATAAGCCAAAATGGAAATGACGTGCGAAAAACTAAGTACACCCCATGAATCGGTAGCTTGTAGAACCAATTTTAGCACCAATAACTTCCGTAACTTGAAGTAATCATTTTCTGTATGACTTTTTTCAGTCTCTCACACTGTTGGCCCATTCTTCTTTACAGTGTTGATTCAGTTTATTTACGTTTGTGGGCTTTTGCGTGTGTGCACATCTCTCTTAAGGTCCCGGAACAGTATGTCAGTTTGGGTTGAGCTCTTAACTTTAACTGGGCGACTGCAACACCTTGATTCTTTTCTTCTTCTTTTTTTCCATTCTGTTGTAGATTTGCTGGTATGATTGGGATCATTGTCCTGTTGCATGACCCAGCTTTAGCTTTTGAATAGATTGCCAACTCAATGACTGCTAGGTGCCCAGATCCTGTGACTGCAAAACAAGCCCAAATTATCACCCCTCCACCACCAGATTTGACAGTCAGTATGAAGTGTTTGTGCTGATGCTGTTTTTGGTTTTCTGTAAACATGGCGCTGTGCATTATGGCCTAACATCTCCACTTTGGTCTCATTTGTCCAGAGAACATTGTTGCGGAAGTCTTGTGGTTTGTTCAGATGCAACTTTGGAAACTTAAACCGTCCTGCTAGTCAATGGAGGGTTGTAGTCGATGGAGAATATTCAAAACAAGGTCATGTTACCAGTGGGATTCCACAGGGATCTGTACTGGGACCAATTTTGTTTAATATCTTCATAAGTGATATTGCAAAAGGCCTCGATGGTAAGGTTTGTCTTTTTGCTGATGACACAAAGATATGTAACAGGGTTGATGTTCCTGGAGGGAAACGCCAAATGGAAAAGGATTTAGGAAAACTAGAAGAATGGTCAGAACTCTGGCAACTGAAATTTAATGTGGATAAGTGCAAGATAATGCACCTGGGGCGTAAAAACCCAAGGGCAGAATATAGAATATTTGACACAGTCCTGACCTCAGTATCTGAGGAAAGGGATTTAGGAGTAGATATTTCAGAAGACTTAAAGCGAACCTTTCACCTCATTTTCACTTTATAAACTAGCAACAGTACCTTATAGATTATCTTGAGTGTGTTGTTATCCATGTTAGTGCCGCTTTCCTGCGCTGTTTATTCATAAAAATATAGTCTTTCAAAGTTCAAATTTCGTGCTCCAACAGTCAAGCAACAAGTCAAGGGGGTAGCCCTTCCCTCTCCTCTGGCCGTACCTCCCCTGCCCTAACGCCGCCTCTATGCGCTGTAATTGACAGCCGGCACAGTCGCCGGGACCGCGCTTGTGAATCCTGCGCATGCGCCATCCTCCTCCTCCGCTTGATCCAGTCTTTCTTTCAGACACAAGCGCGATCCTGTAACAGAGTCGCGCATGCGCAGACAGGAGAGCAGACAGGCAGGGATTGCGGACGGCGCATGCGCGATTCTGTTACAGGATCGCGCTTGTGTCCGAAAGAAAGACTGGATCAAGCGGAGGAGGAGGACGGCGCATGCTCAGGATTCACAAGCGCTGTGCCGGCTGTCAATTACAGCGCATAGAGGCGGCGTTAGGGCAGGGGCGGTACGGCCAGAGGAGAGGGAAGGGCTACCCCCTTGACTTGTTGCTTGACTGTTGGAGCACGAAATTTGAACTTTATAAGACGATATTTTTATGAATAAACAGCGCAGGAAAGCGGCACTAACATGGATAACAACACACTCAAGATAATCTATAAAGGTACTGTTGCTAGTTTATAAAGTGAAAATGAGGTGAAAGGTTCGCTTTAAAGGTGGGAAGACAATGTAATAGAGCAGCACGAAATGCCAGCAGAATGCTTGGATGTATAGGGAGAGGTATAAGCAGTAGAAAGAGTGAAGTGCTTATGCCGCTGTACAGAACACTAGTGAGACCTCATTTGGAGTCTTGTGCGCAGTACTGGAGGCCATATCTCCAGAAGGATATAGATACTCTAGAGAGAGTTCAGAGAAGAGCTACTAAACTAGTACATGGATTGCAGGATAAAACTTACCAGGAAAGGTTAAAAGACCTTAATATGTATAGCTTGGAAGAAAGACGAGACAGAGGGGATATGATAGAAACTTTTAAATACATAAAGGGAATCAACTCGGTAAAGGAGGAGAGCATATTTAAAAGAAGAAAAACTACCACAAGAGGACACAGTTTTAAATTAGAGGGGCAAAGGTTTAAAAGTATTATAAGGAAGTATTACTTTACTGAGAGAGTAGTGGATGCATGTAATAGCCTTCCTCAGAAGTGGTAGCTGCAAATACAGTGAAGGAGTTTAAGCATGCATGGGATAGGCATAAGGCTATCCTTCATATAAGATAGGGCCAGGGACTATTCATAGGATTCAGTATATTGGGCAGACTAGATGGGCCAAATGGTTCTTATCTGCCGACACATTCTATGTTTCCATTTAGAAAGCAGAGGCTTTCTCCTGGTAACCCTTCCAAACAAGCCATACTTGCTTAGTCTTTTTCTTATTGTACGGTCATGAAGTAAACAGTTAACATGCTGAGGCCTTTAAAGTCTTAAGCCTGTATAAGACTGGCCAGTTGTCGGCCAGTTCATCGTTAATGATCTGACAGTCTAATACTACTACCGATTACTCGTTAAAAAATCGTTTGCCGGTGGCAGATCATGCTGTGTAATCACGATCTGCCGGCAAACAACTAGACAGCATGGGGACAAGCGATGGCATAATGATCGCTCCTCCCCCTTTCTGTGGAGGAGATTGCTGCATGTAATATCAGCGGCCTCCTCCGCTAAGAGCAGGCGATTGCTGGGAAGGAACGCTTCCCTTCCAACAATCGCCTGCCTGATCTGGCTGTCTAATGCAGCCTTTAGATAAATTGCAAAAAATCCCAAGAGCTACATCTGAGCATTGCATGCTCTGTCCTTGGGGTGAATTTGCTGGGATGTCCACTCCTGGGAAGATTGTCTTGAATTAAGTATTCCACTTGTGAATTATCTTTCTCACTGTAGAATGATAGACTTTGTTTGGTAATGGCCTGATAACCCTTTCTAGATTGCTGCAACAATTGCTTCTCTAAGATCATTGCTGATGTATTTCTTCCTTGGCATTGTGTTAAAACACACCTGAATGCTCCAGATTGGCAAACTGCCAAAACTTCTGGATCAAGCTGCAATGAGGAATGGGCAAGTACAGTACTTGCCTGCAACATCCCTCACCGCTGTTCTAGTTCTTCTGGACGGCCTTTATTTACCTGCCTGCAGTGGAGATGTCATGTCAACGACACATGACCGCTGCACCCAATGACCGGCCTCAGCAGTGATTCAGAAGATGTCAGTGACTGACTCCACTGGTTACGTGTTGTGACGTCACCACTGAAACCAGGTAAGTAGAGCCTAGCCGGGAGAATTGGAGTGGAGGCACGGGACCTGGCAGATAAGTACTTACCCGTAATTTCATTGCAGCTTGATCCTGAGGGTTGTCCAGTGTCATCCTCAAACCAGACAACCCCTTTAATTTTTCACACGCAACATCTGTATTTTTATATTATGTATATATACAATATAATATAAATATAATATTTAAATAACACATTGTAATTTATCATGTGTTCATAGTTCATCTGAGGTTGTAATTGCATGATTTTAAGACCTTCCAAGGAACAGATTTTTTTTAAATGTCCTGATATGTAAAATGTACACTGTACATATACACAAATATACCAGATTTTTTCATTATTTTTGTATAGATATCCTGGTCTAACAGAATCTTTAGTATGGTTAGTTATAAGTTAGTAACCAGTGCAAAAATGAGCAGACTCCTTACTCACTTCCTTTGTGAAGGATCAAAATCTGTGGGAGAGAAATTATGACCATCATCATGACATTTTTATTTTATTTTTTTTGATTGCAACACTTGAAAACAATGGGGGATGGTTTCTGCACAGCCTCAGATCGCTTTTGGCATTGAATCTGCGCCAAATTCCACTGACTAAAGTCTCCCCGTCAACAGATCCTCAAATGGATTCTTCTGGTCCTTTTTCCGGCTAAAGTCTTCATGTGAACGAGTTAAAAAGGGTTTTCTGGTCCTTTTTGAATTAATGGCCTATCTATCCTCCTGAGTATATGTGGCAATATATTGTTACTTTCTGTAAGATGCAATGAACTATTTCTGTGTAAAACCAGGAACCATAAAGTTATGTACTAATGTATGTTCCTCATTATTGACATGCAATGTTATCCATTCACCTTCCTCAAATTAACTCTCGAGAAAGTTCAAGCGTGTCTGCTCACAACATCCATGGCAGGTAAAATTAAGGCGTATTGCAGGAAGTAGGTGTAGATCTATGAAATAGGCCTCATGCACACGACCGTGTGCCAGCCTTGCCCATGGTGCGGACCGCAAATTGTGGTCCACATTGCATGGGCACTGACCGCGTGCCCACGGTCTGCGAATGCAGACCCGTTCACTTGAATGGGGTTCGCGATCCGCATCTAACAGTCCACACCTCAGAAGAGTTGTATAAGCACTACTTTTTTTGGTGCTGAGACACGGACTGAAAACCGTGCCGTGCCTCCGTTCTGCACTGTATCTTGCATATTGTGGACCCATTCAAGTGTTTGTGGGCCGCAATACAGCCACAGCAGGCACACTGTTGTGTGCATGAGATCATAGGTTGACGCTATAGCCTCCAGTCACCTCTCCTAGTGAAAGACACTTCTGTTAATGAATATGTAAGATGGAAACAATTCCAGTATATGTCACAGTTTCTGTAGGGCATCTTTAGCATATGAGAGCAATGTATATAAACTGTGTGGGAGTGAAGCCTGTGATCACTTGTATGTGACTGCATTTATTTAGCAATGGCATTGTTCTAGATCAGAACATGGTGCAGGGGCTTAACAAATGGAGATCAGTTTCCTCCTGCTTATTCAGGCTTTTCACCTCCGTGGATAGTAAAGCCAGTTTATGAATACGTAGCCGAATTACCATGTTAATAGTAGTGAAGTGCACTGAGAAACAAAGATACATTTAGTCATTGCTAAATTCTACCCCTACTGCTTCTGGTAACACACAGGGTATTATAGGATGGTTACCGAAAAGGAACCTGTCATCAACTCTGTGCTACCCTCACTGAGGGCAGCGTAAAGTAGTGACAGACATGCCAATTTCAGCGGTCTGCCACTTATGAGCTAATATTAAGTGGTTGCCAAGAATCAGCAGTATAACCATCGCAGCCCAGGCCTGGAAAAGAGTCACACCGGCCTGCAAAGAGTCATGGTTATTCCTAAGCACCATCTCATAGGCCCACCTGCTGAAGACTAGTAATTCTCTGCTAAGTTTTCTCCCTAGGAGAGCAGTGCAAATCATCAGGTGTGCAAAGAGCAAGAACTCATGAATAACCATGACTCTTCTCCGGTGGTCGTGACTCTTTCCAGGTCCATTCTGCAATGGTTGTACTGCTGGTTCTCATTAACCACCTAATATTAGCAGAATAAAGTTGATGACAGATTCTCTTTAAACTCTCACGAGAGTCAGAATACATGCAGCCAAAGCTCTCTACAAGAGGTGGGACACCATTTTTTGTCTAACATCCTATATAGACCATTGTTTATGAACTGACTTGATATATTGAATCCTATTGATATTCTATACATTCCCTTTTTCGAGAATTTAACCCACAACTGGATAAATACCTATGAACCAGGAAGCAAATTTACTTAGAACTTTGCTCCCGGCTTTAGATAGTTTTCTATTAATGCCTCAATTTTTTTTTTTTTATTGCTTGGGGTCCAAAATAGTCAAATGTTACTGTAATTTGTCTGACAAACCTTCCCTGGTCACCATGGGCATTACAAACCTAGGGTATTAATGGTGGTTTTCCACTTGGAAATATCCTTATATTGCTAGGTTAGGATTAACTTTCCTTACCCCGCCTAGCAAAATATGTATTTGAATTGGGGCTTTAGGGTATAAGGGTGCCTTTACACGCGGCAGATTTTGTGGCAGAGAATTCTGCGACTGAAAATCGGTTCCATTAATTTCAATGGGGCAGCAAGGACATGGATTTCTGCAAGCACCATTCAGGTAAAAAGAATTGATTTTCAGTCGCAGAATTTTCTACCACAAAATCTGCCGCATATGAAGACACCTTAAAAGGGTTCTCTCATTTCAGCAAGTGGCATTTACCATGTGGAGGAAGTTAAAACAAGGCACTTACTAATGTATTGTGATTGTCCATATTGCTTCCTTTGTTGGCTGGATTCATTTTTCCATCATTTTATACACTGCTTGTTTCCATGGTTACAGCCACCCTACAATCTAGCAGTGGTGGTCGTGCTTGCGCATTATAGAAAAAAGCTCTGGCCTTTCTGGTGGCTGCGACCATAGGAGCGCATGTAGGCCGGTACTTTTTCCTATAGTGTTCAAGCACGGCCACCGGTGATGTATGGCAGGGTGGTTGTAAACCATGGAAACGAGCAGTGTATAATGTGATGAAAAAATTAGTCTAGCCAGCAAAGGAGGCAATATGGGCAATCACAATACATTAGTAAGTGGTTTGTATTCACTTTCTCTACATGATAAATGCCATTTGCTGAAGTGAGACTAGCCCTTTAAGGGTAAGGGTGCTGACACTTTTTTTATGCAGTTTTCGAAGCGAAAACCAGGAGTGAATTTTAAAAAGTGGAGAAGTATCTGCCCTTAAAGGGGTTGTCAGAGTTATGAAAAAAAATATAGCACTGAAAATCTGATATATAACTGAGCTAAGCAAGTTTTATGCAAAAAAAATATATATACAGGGTGGGCCATTTATATGGATACACCTTAATAAAATGGGAATGGTTGGTGATATTAACTTCCTGTTTGTGGCACAGTATATGTGAGGGGGGAAACTTTTCAAGACGGGTGGTGACCATGGTGGCCATTTTGAAGTCGGCAATTTTGAATCTAACTTTTGTTTATTCAATAGGAAGAGGGTCATGTGACACATCAAAATTATTGGGAATTTCACAAGAAAAACAATGGTGTGCTTGGTTTTAACGTAACTTTATTCTTTTATGAGTTATTTACAAGTTTCTGACCACTTCTAAAATGTGTTCAATGTGCTGCCCATTGTGTTGGATTGTCAATGCAACCCTCTTCTCCCACTCTTCACACACTGATAGCATTTCTCCTGCGGTGTTGCTAGCACAGGCTTCCAGTATCCGTAGTTTTAGGTGCTGCACATCTCGTATCTTTGTGAAGATGTGCAGCACCTGAAACTACGGATACTGGAAGCCTGTGCTAGCAACACCGCAGGAGAAATGCTATCAGTGTGTGAAGAGTGGGAGAAGAGGGTTGCATTGACAATCCAACACAATGGGCAGCACATTGAACACATTTTAGAAGTGGTCAGAAACTTGTAAATAACTCATAAAAGAATAAAGTTACGTTAAAACCAAGCACACCATTGTTTTTCTTGTGAAATTCCCAATAAGTTTGATGTCACATGACCCTCTTTCTATTGAAAAAACAAAAGTTGGATTCAAAATGGCCGACTTCAAAATGGCCGCCATGGTCACCACCCATCTTGAAAAGTTTCCCCCCTCACATATACTAATGTGCCACAAACAGGAAGTTAATATCACCAACCATTCCCATTTTATTAAGGTGTATCCATATAAATGGCCCACCCTGTATATTTCCTTATTTCCCCGGTTCTTTTCTGGCCTTTTGTTTACATGCAATAAAAACAAGCTCTGCCCCTCCCCCTGCTCTGCTAAGGGAGTGAATACAAGAGTTGCCTTGAGTGACATGTCTGACTGCTGGGAGACTCTGCAGCATGTTGTATGTGTAGGACTACAAGTCCCAGCTGTATAATGACACTGCTAAGGGAGTGGATACAAGAGCTGCCCTGAGTGCTGGGAGAAAACAGCAACTTGTAAGTGTAGAACTACATGTCCCAGCTGTATAATGACACTGCTAATACACACAGGATCTTCCCCCTACCTTCTTGTGCAATGCTCTCTCTAGTATGTCAACTCCAGTGCCCAGCATAGTCTCCTCACTGCCTGCAGAGCTGTGCAGCTGAAGGGGTTAAGAATCCTAGCAGAGAGTAGACGGCAGTGAAGGGGGGGGGGGGCATGGCCAGAACAGTGACTCTCGTTTACAGGCTTGTAAACGACCTTTATCAGAGCAGGGAGAGAAGCTGACATCACAGGTCATGTGACCCTCAGTGAAATCTGAGAAACCAGCCCCTGGAGATAAAGTGAATGAATTGGAAAGCTGTTACATTTGCTTAGTTAGGAACATAGAACCAAAAAAATACTCGGATAACTCCTTTAACACTGTCTCTTCTCCTATGATTCACACCTGATTTTGGCAAAACCAGAAATGAATTGAAAAAAGAGAAGTCGTATCAGGAGTGGATCATAAAAGGAAAATATAAAGGACAGAGGCGACTTCTCTTTTTAGAATTCACTCCTGGTTCTGGCTTCTGGAATTACACCAGGAAACCTGACCGTGTGACCTTACACTAAGACAGGTTATGACTTCGGATCAGTACCAAAGTGTCATTTCTATCGTACCCTTTACAAGATGCAGGTTGTTCATATGGATTGCTCTAAACCATCTATTTAGTATTTTCCGTGGTTCTGTATAGTTCTGCACTTCAGATCTTGTTTAGGATGATACATTTAGCATGAACAGACAAAGCCCTGTACCTAAATGAGGGACATATTAGCATTGATTTCAGCTGCCCTCAGATCTGCTCCTGTCACATGTGGACACAGTAGCCATGCAGCGTCTGAAACTATGTGACTGTTGGAACCATGTGCTGTATGATGAGGGGTCAGTGTAATACGTGGCAGTATAAATTAGTTATGTGGTTAGTCAGTTGATTTTTCCATTTTTAGATGCGTATATAATTTCTCAGAAAGCAGTTGACTGTTTAGAAGCTGACCCACCAGTATTTTACAGTGAGCTTCGTTGCATCTAAAGATGCCCATATACATTAATATCGGCAGATCTCATCAAGAATCTGTGTGTGTGGTGGCCTCTCTACCCTCCCGAAGGTAGAAACTCGAATGGTGCATTTCAGTTTATACATGCCCGTTGTTTTAGTTTAGCCTGGAGCCAAGCCGCCACCTTAATTTGTGGTATTGGTATTGTTTCCCTCTCCCCTTTGATGTAAACCTGCACAGTCTGTTCACCTGAGGAGGCTGCTTTATTGGGAGATTAGGGGACGTGACTGTGAGGGGACTGCCACATGCTCAGGTTTTTTATGCAGAGGTTAAAGCTAAAACCATGAGTGGATTGAAAAAAAGTAGAGAAGGTATATATTCACCATAATTCTTTCTCTCCTGTGGCTGTACCCTAAAGCCTAATTCACACGTCTGTGTTTTCCCATCAGTGATTGTGAGCCATTTTGTATTAGGCTTTATGTATATACCCTAACTTGTCATGAGTACCGTAAAGACCTGGATTTATTTGCAGCGATCACCTCTACTGTATGGGGATAAGCAATGGATACTGACATCTCTCGTCCTCATACAGATTTATTGTTTTTGGGCAGCTGATCCCTGTTTACACAGCACAATCTGCTACCCCAAAACTATGATATATGTTTCCACCTAAATGATCATTTCCCCTGATGCTTTGCTCGTTCATTGGGTGATCTGCAGCACCTTTACACAGGTCGTATATCAGAAACAAGCGTTAGCATCATCATTTGTTCATGTTAATCGACCTGACAGTTGCCCCTTGTAAACCCGCCATTTACATGCCATTCTGACCATTGACCGCTTAAGGAGAGACATGCTCCCTCTTACAAAGAACTATGTGTTACTCTGAAATTCTGCAGTTTTTAAGAGGAATTTTTTTTTTAAAAAGAGCTGGGCACATGGTGAAGAGTCCTCTGGGCACCTCCTCCCAGCTTGATGGACAGGGCTTTCCCTGTGGAGAGACCAATCAATCAAGCCAGGTGAGAAGAAGCTTAAGGACACTTCTCCCTGTGTCCCTCTTTGTAACACTATGGGGGAGATTTATCAAAACTGGTGTAAAGGAAAAGTGGCTTAGTTGCCCATAGCAGCCGATCATATTCCATCTTTTATTTTTCAAGGGAGCTTTTAAAATTGAAAGGTGGCATCTGATTGGTTGCTAAGCCAGTTTCCTTTACTCCAGTTTTAATGAATCTACTCTGACACACCACATCATTTCAGAATAGAGATTTTTTTTTGTGATGAATAACCTGTGTATTTTTCATGCTGACCATGTTTAGGGCAGCACGAACCTCATGACTGGTTCACGTCAAGGAGGCGGCCAAATTTCCTTGTGTGTCTATTCTTAGGGAGAAGTAAATCAGCCAACCATGAATATTTAAATATGTCCATATCCCACCAAAATTGGCTGGTTCTGCCAACAAATACATCTATGTCCACCAAGCTGACATAAATACAGACCAGAGTGAATAACATCATAAATGACCCAAAGAACCTCTGGATAAATAAAGAAGGGTCTTATTTTCTGTTCTTCAACAAGTGCCAACATTTTCCCATCTCTCGGCAGGTCAGGCGTAATGAATTTCTTGTTTAAATATGAGATCATATGAAGGCCTCCATCATAAATTTCTTACAAGGTTCCTAGTCTGACTGAGTGAAAATGTGTTCCCGTAAGAGCTGCTCTTATCAGTTTTCTATCATGTACTTTACACCCAGACAAGAACCGGAAATGAGTCAGCCCTATCTTTATTTAAAGAGAATATGTTCCTCAAAGAATATCCTGTGATAAAACGAAAGGACTTTTATCATATTTAAGTTACACTCCATTTTAAAGACTAGTGTCTAATTATTATTCTAGTACACATTTTTTTTTTTTTTATCATTTATTTTTTTGTGGATTTTATGTATGTTGCATTGTAAATACTTTATTCATGGTTCCCAGTACTCAACTAGTCTGTGCAGTTATACATTATCATCATCAGTTCGTAGCATGTATGGGAATGTTTTTATAGAGAGATAAATGTTTGTTTGTTTTTTTTTCTCTTTTTTTCCTTCTAGAATTCTCCTTTGTTTGATCTGATCAGACAAACTAGAGATCGGGAGGGAACAGATCACCCTGAAATACCAAGCACAGTACCACAGCCGTCACAACACAATCCTACTGCAGCCGATCTGTAAGTAGAAAGTGAACATTAAAGGAGTTTTCTGGGAGTTTGTAGGGGTCTGAATTATTTATTGAAACCATTTACTTAAATGGCAGCACTGCAGTAACAAGGCACAGCCACTGTACAGTGAATGGAGCCGTGAAGTTACAGTGCCTGATTCTGGGCACAGCAGCTCCTGCTGATTGGCACGGTTGCTGGGATTTGTACCCTCCAGCTATTCTTACATTGTATATCTATCCTTTAAAAGGGTTTTTCAATCACAGACGATGGGGGCATATCGCTAGGATATTCCCCTGTTGACTGATAGGTGCAGGTCCCACCTCTGAGACCCGCACCTACACCGAGAACGGAGCTGGGAAAGACGATGGAGGGCGCACAGCCGCCCTCTATTCATTTCTATGGGGCCCGGAAAATAGCCGAGCGCTGGCCCCATAGAAATGAATGGGAGCAGTGGCTGTGCAAGTGCAGTGCACGCCCATTCACTTGTATGGGGAGAGTGCTCGGTGGTGGCCGGACCCAGGAAAACCCGGTCCAGCCATCACTCTCTAGTGATATGCCCCCATGGGAATACCCCTTTAAGGCCCTTATACAGCTTAAGATAATCGTTCAGATTATTGCTAAGTGTTAGTATCAACGCTCGTTAGCAATTATCTGGCAGTGTATTACTGCCACCGTTTACCCGATGAAAGAGTGGAATCTTTTAGCAGGTTTGAAAATCCTCATTTGTCGGCGGCAGATCGTGCCATGTAATCTGCACTCTGCTGTTGGTAAACAGTGATTCAGTATGAAGAAGAGCAATGGCATTAGTGATCGTTCCTCTCCATACTGAGGAGGAGATCGCTGTATGTAATAGCAGTGGTCTCCTCCGCTAGCAAACAGGTGATTGCCGGGAAGGAACGTGTCCTTCCCCGAAAATCTCCTGCAGATTCTGCAGGTGTAATAGGACCTTTACTGTGAAATAAAAGGTTGTTCATTGTCTGCCATATGAATAGAACTGTGCTGTAGGATTCTCACCCCTCTCCATGGGAGTGGAAAAAGTGATTGAAGTGTGTATAATTACAAATAAAAATGAAATGTCCTCATGCTTTTGTCCAAGTAATCTCCCTAAGTGTAAGGGATCATGCACGCAGTCGTAAGTATTTTACGGTCCGCAAATCATGGATCCCGGCCGAATGTATGCCACCATTTATTTTTTAACCTCTGTAGAAATGTCATATTCTTGTCCGCAAAACGGACAAGAATAGGACATGTCCTGTCTTTTTTGCGGGGCCTCGGAAGCTAACTGATGTGGGTGCAGACAGCACAAGCAGGTGAGGCACCAGGTGGGGGGGGGGGGGGGGGGAGGGGGAACCAACCGAAGGGCCATGGGCTGAAGGGAAGGGGTTAGGTTAAGAAATTGGATTTTGGGGTGGGGGGGGTGCCATTTCAGTTTAGCCTCAGGCAGCAGAAAGGCTAGGTGCACCCCTGAGCACAAGGCCCCATTGAAGTGAATGGGCCAGCATCCGATCTGCAAAAAATGCGGATTGGATGCTGAATGAACATATTCTGCCAGGGGAAATGTTTTTTTCTAATCTGCTTTTATTTTCTGATGCCAAGTTAACTTTTGCGGACAGCATACGGCCCTCTGACCCCTGCCGATCTAATATTGATGACTATACTAAGGATAGGTCATCAATATATATTGGTGCATATCCCTTTAAGAAGGTTATGATTACTTGAGATGACCTACATGTATCTATATATGTATTTTAAATCCTATACAGAGGAATTATACATTTTATTTGCATGTAAAAGACTCAGTTATTTTTTAATACAAGTAAGGCGTTTCCTATTGTATTTGAACTGTACACGTTCAAAGCTCTAGTGCAGGGGTCGGCAACATTTTTTGTACAGAGTGGCTGAAGCGGAAAGTAATATAACACAAATATGTGACACAAACCAAGTATTTACTAACTATGTCTCCAAATTCTCAACAAGACTACCGGACCTGGTTTACAACTTTTCAGAAAAATAGATAGTAAAGATTGTCACTGCTCCTCGGAATCCTCCTAAGGCTGAATGCACACGGCCATGAGCGGTCCGTGGTATCCCGGCCTGGCATCCTGCTGAGAGCAGGCGCGCACGGCGTCATTGGTTGCTATGACACCGTGCGCTTCATGCCGCCGCTGCACTACAGTAATACACTTGTATGATCAACAGAGAAAGGGAACATTAGACAGGTAATATTATTAATAGATTGGGCAAAATGGCACAGTAGAAAATAAAGGGGCAGCTATTGTTTTTAGTCGATGCAGAAAAGGCATTTGACAACTTGGATTGGCCATGGCTTTTTCAGGCAATGGAGGTGATGGGGTTTAATGGCATTTTTCTTAACATGGTGAAAGCAATATATCACCAAAAGCCTAATTGATTGCCCAAGGTCAAGTGTCAGGTTTAAATTAGGTAAGGGAACTCGTCACCAATGCCCCCTGTTTCTACTCCTGTTTAAACTAGCTCTGGAGCCACTATAGCTTTATGTGCAGTCAGTGGTGGAGATGGCAGACATATGTGGGGAAAAAAGGAGTTATGAATCAATCTGTTTGATCCGATTTTGTGTGGCAGTGTCAATTCGTTGGCACTATCCAAAACAATTTACAAAATAGGCTGTCCTATGAATATTCATGTACTAATATTTGCATCCTCTCTTTCAGCTACCTCTCACCTACGAGAAATGTGCACAAGTGTGCTGCCCCTAGTGTCCACGTAACATCCAGTACAAATGGGCAGAGCGCACCTGCTTCCCAGCCCCAGCAGAGATCTACCTCACTTTCCGTTTTTTATAAAAAAGGTATCAAATTAACCAGGACTAAACCCAGAAATGCCAAGCTATTTTACACATGCTGAGCGGACAGGCTACCACTTACTGGTCATGTACATGTAGTCTGATAACTGCCTCCACCAGCACAGAAAATGTGTCTTTTGTATGAGAAAGGCCTCATGCACATGACCGTTGTTGTGTTCCGTTCCGCAAAATGGGGTTCCGTTGTTCCATGATCCGTTTCCATTTTTGTTTCCGTGTGTCTTCCTTTATTTTTGGAGGATCACCAGACATGGAAAGGAAAAAAAAAAGTCTAAGTCAAGTTTGCCATGCAAATGATAGGGAAAAAAAACGGACGCGGATGACAATCTTGTGTGCCTCCACGTTTTTTCACAGCCCCGTTCACTTGAATGGGTCCGCGAACCGTTTTCCGTAAAAAAAATAATAATAATTAGGACAGGTTATATTTTTTTGATGGACTGGAACCACGGATCACGGACGCGGATGACAAACTGTGCATTAGCCGAGTTTTCAACGGACCCATTGAAAGTCAACGGGTCCGCAGAAAATCACGAAAAACGGAACAACAGACACGGAATGAAACAACGGTCGTGTGCATGAGGCCAAAAGTGAAGGATTGCATTTTTGCATTTCTTTAGATTATAAACTGAGTGCATTTATTGGTCTAAATTGTTTAACAATGTATTGCAAGCTTTATAGGAATAGAAGACGTTCTGAGCAAGATCTGTTTGCTTTTTTTGACCCTTGCTGGGAAGCCTGTTGTTTTATAGTTAAGTGACTGATCGTGATTTTGTATGTTACATATGATGTCCTATGAATTAATGTCATTTAGGTTTCCAAGTTAAAACAAGATAATTTAGATTAATGGTGTTTACTTCTTGTGTTGCTCAGTGTACCGTCTGGCTTACCTCAGGCTGCAGAGCCTATGCAACAGTCTCTTACATGACCATCCAGAATTTGAGCAAATCATCTGGACACTCTTCCAACATACCTTACAACACGAATATGAACTGATGAAGGACAGACACTTAGACCAGGTAATGCTTCCTGTTGCCCTGGTATTGATTTGACACAGAATTGCCATGTTGTACTTATACTTAAAGGGGTTGTGTCCTCTGACACATTGGTGGCATATCGCTAGGATATTCCAAAGCTGGTCTCTGAGACTATAACTACTCAAGCAAGCTCTTATACTGCCAATAGTGGTTCAGGAAAAGGAGACTATAAGGTCAGACATCAAGGTATTGTGCACATTTATGGCGGAGGGAGATTTTGCTGCTGTGAGCGGGAACACTGCTAATGTACCCTCCACACTTTGAGCCATGTCTTTTATCTGTACCCCTCAGCCATAAATTACAGAAACTATACCAAAAACTAAGGTTCTGCAGAGAGACTTTAGAAAGGTAAAGGCATACCACAACCCCATCATTGTTGTTATCCATCCATACATTGCTATTAGGAATAAATTGCACTGTGGAATTGCTGTTGGAATTGTGCCTTGATACTACTACTCCTATTCTTCATTTTAGTAAAGAGAGACCTGTTTATTTACACCAACTGGCCTGGTCACTGACTCCATCATCATTCATCGGCTGTTGCATCTGCATCCATACTCCTGCCTTCCTCCCTGCAAAAACACTTAAAGGGGTTTTCCAAGATTTAAATACTGATGACCTATTCTCTGGATAGGTCATCAGTATCTGATCGGTGGGGGTTGGACACCTGGGACCCCTGCCAATCAGCTGTTTGAGAAGCACAGCCTCTATACAATGTCAGACACTGTGCTTGCTAAGTACGGAGAAGGCCATAATGCTCACAGGAGTGCTGCTGCCTTCTCAAAAAGGCAGGGCTCCTGGGTCCCGTACCACCACCGATCAGATACTAATCAGGTAGATGTACCTGCAGCTTACCTCCACTATGGAAAGAATCATACTCGCCTGCTATTTACAGCCCTGGTAATGCATGCTGGCTTCTGTGTGTCCATTTTCCGGGCGGCGGCTTGTTTAATTCGTCCACAACGTGGGCATGATCATCTGCTCTGCTGCAGCCAATGTCTGGATTCAGCTGCAATGTGTTCACAAGAGACACATCACCACTGAAGCACGTTACTGGCTGCAGCAGAACAGATGATCATGTCCATGACGGGGACGAGTTAAACAAGCCGCTGCCCAGAAAATGGACACACAGGAGCCAACACACAAGACCAGAGCAGCGGGGAGTAGTTAATTATGATTCTTTTCACCTGTGAAAAGTTACTTATTCCCGGACAACATCTTCACATCAATCCAGCAGTCCCATAACATAAAGGTGTCCGTGCTTGCGTGGGAAACACACCTATTGGACATTTGTGGCATATCAAAACAATATGCCACAAATTTTGACATGGGGAAACCCCTTTAAAAGAGTTGTAAAATATTGGGGGGACCTGTAAAGGAAAGATTAGTTACCAGCTTTCCGCTCATTCTCCTCCAGGCTTGTGATGCTTCCTTGATGTCAACATCCGGTTTGACATTGCCGCTGCCAATCACTGGCCACAGAGGTGACCGACGACTCTTATGTCATGACAAATGGTCACGTGACACAAAGGTGTCCGGTCTCTGCCAGTGATTGGCAGCGGCAATGTCAAACCAGGTGTTTACATCGAGGGAGCCCAGCAGAGCATCGCAGTCCTGGAGGAGAAGGAGCGGTGAGCCGGCGCCAGGAAGCAGGTCTGGCCAAGTGTACTATATAATACAGAACAGTACTATAGTAAACAGAAACAGTATTTTTATGTCCCATATAAAGAAAATAGGAAAAATAGAGGCACAAAGTTAAGCTCTCTGTCACAGGATCGTTATAGCCCAATCTCTTTAATGACAGTTCACGCAGTATAGTGCTTTTCCAGTAAAGATGACCATGTATATTTAACAATTGTGTCCTCTAGGGTTAAGCTTATTACTAGGGATGAGCGAAGCGACTTCGGATGAAACATTCTTAGTCGATTCGCATAAATCTTCATTCCAATACTGTACGGAGCATTAAAACCATTTCCCGAACCCGGGTTCGGTTCCAAGGTACCACTTGGAACCGAACCAGAGTTCGGGAAATGTTTTTTTACAGTACAAATTTATTGATAAAGTTATTACCCGAAGTCTTGCGAGACTTTGCAAAGCAATAAAGTCGGCTCATCTGAGCCAATACATTCTAATCCTGTACGGAGCAGGAGCTCCGTACAGTATTGGAACAAAGTTTTATGCGAATCGAATTCAGATGTTTCATCCAAACTTGATTCACTCATCCCTACCTATTACCACTGAGACATTTGAGGCTCATGCATACGGCCGTAAGTGTTTTGTGGTCCGTAAAACACGGATCCTGGCTCAATGATGCGGACAGCACAAGGGTGTGTTGTCTGCATTTTTTGCAGCCCCATTGAGATGAATGGGTCCGTATCCGATCCGTCAAAAATGTGCATTGGATGTGGACCGAAACTACGGCTGTGTGCATGAGCCTTAACTCGTATACCTGTATGTGCAGTATTGCTATAATTTTCATAGGTGTTGGGCAACACAAGTTTTCTCAGTAGTTTGTATCTGCCTGGATCTGTCCACACCAAATGTGCTGGAAGGGATTTATCTTCAATTCATTTGTTTACACTGATCATGTGATCTGATTTAAATGTAAATTGTACCTTTTTTGCATCTTAACAGTTCTGCTGTGAACTTTTCTATAGTGTGCTCTAGATTAAAGAATCCTTCCACTGAGCAGCTTCCATAGTGGTCGCACTGAGGACCTCTGTAGGCCCGCTCACCGCCTTAGTCCACATGCCCGGCCTCAAACCTTAGGTCACAGTGCCTGTTATGAATTATGGCTGTGTGCATTGCCGGATTGGTTGGTCCCAGAGCTCAGAACAAGCACAAGCCATGGTGCCCACAGTCCTCTTAATGTCCTGATGCTAGCTAGCTTAATACCGTTCTCTGTGAGGATCAAAGCTGGCGCCGCCACAGACTCCTCACTCTTATCTGTACTCAGAGAGCTATCACCTATGATATCTGTGGTGTTACATAGCACTGTAGGTAACATCTACTACATTATCTGTACTCAGAGAGCTATCACTAGTTATCTGTGGTTACATAGGACTGCAGGTAACATCTACTACATTATCTGTACTCCGAGTTATCAGCATGTGCCAACTATTGTGACTTATGAACATTGACTTCTTCTGCTTAGGTCATGGAACATGGCAGAAATCGATAAGCACATTGTCAGTGATTTGGGTTATCATACAAAACTTCAACCCTTTCAAATCAACTGTTGTCAACCAGTTGTTCACAATATTATTTATCTAATGTATGGACATTATTTGGTAATAATGAATATCTTAATGATTTTTTTTTTAGATTATGATGTGTTCCATGTATGGCATTTGCAAAGCTAAAAACATTGATCTCAGGTTTAAGACCATTGTGACGGCGTACAAAAAGCTAACGAACACAAACCAAGAGGTAAGTGACATTAATTGCATAGAGCTGTGAAAATAATTTTTTTGTTGACTTTTTGTTTTATAAATACTATGGCTCTGATTTATTTATACCTTCACTTAGGAATTCTGGTGTCAAAAATTGCAAAAAATGTTCTTTGCATATTTACACCTCTCACTCCAGTTTTGTAATGTGGGTGGGAAAGTAGGCGTGATTAGCTATGTTAATGAGTTTTACTCCAGATTTATCATTTAAACTTTTTTTTTTTTGTAATTCGCAATCTCACTCCAGGAGGAGGGTGGAGTAGGAAAACTGGAGGAGCTTCTCTAGACAGAAGTGTAGATACGTTTATCAAGTAACACGAGACATTTGATAAATGTGGCATAAAGTACTCCAATGCAGGATCAAGCAAAACTGAGTTCACATTTCCCCCTCATGATAAATTTCCCCCCTGTGTACTTTCAATGCACACATGGTGGTTATTTGGGCAAACCCACTTTTCCAGACACAAAGGAAATTGTAATTTGTGCTGGAGGCTCGAGAGGTCACATTCGTCACTCAGTGCCCAGTTATCCTTCATTAAAATGTATGGTTCTCTTCCTGATATTCACGGAAACAAAACTAAGGCTGGTCATAAATATTAGCCAGCTATTGGCTGCTCGACATTTCAACCGCTGGGCCTGGTCAAGCGTTCATATGTTCTCAATAGGGAGTGGAGTAAGCTGATGCCAGACTACTGGCAGTGGCTTATCCCCCAAGAACAACTGGATTGGGCATGTTAAAGTCCAACAGCCCAATCTGTTAGAAGGACCTATTCCCCCATACACATTAAATGGTCGGACAGTTTGGTGGAAATCTATGGGTTTGGCGGACATACATTTAATGTGTGACCAGCTGCAGAAAGCTTTAAATAGATATTTTTAGTCTTAAAAGTTTCTTAAGGCCCTTTTACACAGGCAAATGATTGGACGGACAGATAAGACAGCTGACATAGAAACAACCAGTAAGGGTGTGTTCACACGTTCAGGTTTCTGCATGCAGTTTTGGAAGACAAAATCGGGAGTGGATCATAAAGGGCAAATACTACTTCTTCTTTTTCTGAATTCACCCCTCGCTTTTGCTTCCAAAACTGCATCAGGAAACCTGACCTTGTGGCCATATCCTAACAAACACACAAACAAAAACTGGCATTAGACAGTGGCTTATGGCAGATTTACCAGGGCAGTTGTCAGGTCGATTATCGGGAATGAATGTTTGAACGAATGCTCATTCCCGATATGGTGCCTTCACACCCTGCAGATTTTGTGTGACTGAAAATCATTTCCATTTACCTGAATGGGGATTCCAGAAATCTATGTTCTTGAAAGGACCTTGATCGTCCCGTATAAAGGTGCTGTAGATCACCCAATAAACAAGCAAAGTACATGTTCATCTGGTAAAATCATCTTTGACACAGACACCTAGATCACCATCTCCAGGCAGCAGATTGTGCTGTGATCTACTACCCAGAAGCAATGACTTTGTATGAGGACGAGTCATAGCAGTAGCCGTCACTTGTCCCCATACGGTGGAGGTGATAGCTCCATGTAAATGCAGCTCTTCACCTCCACTGACGAGCAGACAGGTATCTGGAAGGAAAGGTCCCTACCTGATAATTGGCATGTGCAAATGCACCTTTAGTTAAAACTTCCCACCATACAAGTGCTGTGTTCCTTGTACTGATTACATTATATAATAGTAATGGAAATGAAAGAATACATAGTACAAGAAAGTAGGGGATGGAGTAATGTGATGCCAGACTCCTGGCAGTGGCTTATCTCCCAAGAACAACTGGATTGGGCATGTTAAAGTCCAACAGCCCAATCTGTCAGGATGTGCCCTCACCCCCCATACGCATTAAATGGTCGGACAGTTTAGTGGAAATCTGTGGGTTTGGCTCTGACATACATTTACTGTGTATGACCAGCTTTACTGACTGTCTGCTGCAGAATGGTTTAAATAGTTATTTTTAGTCTTAAAGGTTTCTTAAGGCCCTTTTATGCAAGGCTAGAATACATAGAACAATGAAAGAATACATAGTACAAGAAAGTATTTAACAATAGTAGATAACATAGAGAATTTAGTTCAGTTACTTTTTATTTTAAAGATCCATTAGTGCGGAGGGAATCCCCACACTTATCTGCTGCTTCCATGTATATTGGTTGTCTGGTAAAATGTATTATTGCCACCTTCTGCTGTATATGCAGAATCTGTTTGATTAACTTTTACTTTGCTTTACAGACGTTCAAGCATGTGTTAATCCGCGAAGGACAGCATGACTCTATCATCGTCTTCTATAACCTGGTCTTCATGCAGAAACTAAAAACTAACATTTTGCAGTATGCATCCCCAAGGGTGAGATTGTTATAATGTTGTGCATGCACAGATGTAACTGTCGACAGGATTACAATACTTTTGTCATGTGGAAACCTGATAGACATTACACATAAGAACGTATAAAACATTTTTCAACCAACTTTCTGTTTGTTCTATTGTGTCTTTCAGCCCCCAACCTTATCCCCAATTCCTCAAATCCCACGAAGTCCCTATAGATTTCCAAATTCTCCTTTAAAGGTTCCTGTGGGAAATAACATCACTGTTTCCCCTTTAAGAAGTCCATACAAATCATCTGATGGACTGCTTTCACCAACAAAGCTCACTCCAAGAACTAGGTATGTTGAGTAGATAGATAAGCTGCCCATAAATATTTGTCAGCAAACTAATATGAGAGCAAGCGGTAGAGCTGAAGGGATTGTTGGCTTTGTTTTTCCTCTGGGACGAACCATACCTGATGAATCTGTCAGCTACTCACCCAATTTGAAATAATATATGTGTCAATAGTCACATTGGAAGTGATAACTGGCCGCTGTTATGTTACACATAGGATTTAACAGAGATTTAAGTTCACACTGTAAAATGCTTTCAAATTCTTTGGATTTTACATTACACAACGGACAGGATAAAATCTGAAATCAAATTTTAACTTTAACCTTGTTCACATACAATGTGATGTGCTAAATTCGCCAATACACCCAATGTGAACATGACTTTTACAATTTGGTTGGTTCCAGGGGTGTTCTTCACTGTATTCCATGTAAAATACATAGTGACCTCAAGAGCCACAATGTGTCAAAGTTTTCTTTATCCTTTTTCTGTATATATATTTTTTTCTTTACTCAAGACACTTCACCTGATGTCAGGTTTAAAGAGGGCCTTTCACCTGGAAAAACATTGTGAACTAAGTATCCTGACATATACAGCGGCGCCCGGGGATCTCACTGCACTTAATATTATCCCTGGGCGCCGCTCTGTTCTCCCGTTATGTCCTCCAGTATGTTCGGGGACTTGGTTATAGTAGGAGGAAACTGCCCTTGTTCTGCTGGGCGTCTCCTTCTCCTAGGCTGTAGCGCTGGCCAAACGCAGCGCAGAGCTCACAGCCTAGGAGGAGGAGACGCCCAGCAGAACAAGGGCAGTCTCCTCCTACTATAACCAAGTCCCCGAACATACCAGAGGACATAACGGGAGAACGGAGCGGCGCCCAGGGATAACAGTAAGTGCAGTCAGATCCCCGGGCGCCGCTGTATATGTCAGGATACTTAGTTCACAATGTTTTTCCAGGTGAAAGGTCCTCTTTAACCACCTCCCGACCGCCTAACGCGCCGATGCGTCCGGGAGGTGGTTGATTTGTTCCTCCTGGACGCATCGGCGCGTCATCTCGCGATACCCGAGATTTCCTGTGAACGCACGCAGGCGCGCGCGCTCACAGGAACAGAAGGTAAGCGAGTGGATCTCCAGCCTGCCAGCGGCGATCGCTCGCTGGCAGGCTGGAGATGTGATTTTTTTTAACCCCTAACAAGTATATTAGACGCTGTTTTGATAACAGCGTCTAATATACCTACTACCTGGTCCTCTGGTGGTCCCTTTTGTTAGGATCGACCACCAGAGGACACAGGTAGGTCAGTAAAGTCGCACAAAACACTACACTACACCCCCCCCCCCCCCGGTCACTTATTAACCCCTTATAAACCCCTGATCACCCCATATAAACTCCCTGATCACCCCCCCCTGTCATTGATCACCCCCCTGTCATTGATCACCCCCCTGTCATGCTCCGTTCAGACGTCCGTATGATTTTTACGGATCCACAGATACATGGATCGGATCCGCAAAACACATACGGACGTCTGAATGGAGCCTTACAGGGGGGGTGATCAATGACAGGCGGGTGATCACCCATATAGATTCCCTGATCACCCCCTGCATTGATCACCCCCCTGTCATTGATCACCCCCCTGTAAGGCTCCATTCAGACGTCCGTATGATTTTTACGGATACATGGATACATGGATCGGATCCGCAAAACACATGCGGACGTCTGAATGGAGTCTTACAAGGGGGTGATCAATGACAGGCGGGTGATCACCCATATAGATTCCCTTAACACCCCCTGTCATTGATCACCCCCCTGTCATTGATCACCCCCCTGCAAGGCTCCATTCAGACGTCCGTATGATTTTTACGGATACATGGATCGGATCCGCAAAACAAATGCGGACGTCTGAATGGAGCCTTACAGGGGGGTGATCAATGACAGGCGGGTGATCACCCATATAGATTCCCTGATCACCCCCTGTCATTGATCACCCCCCTGCAAGGCTCCATTCAGACGTCCGTATGATTTTTACGGATACATGGATACATGGATCGGATCCGCAAAACACATGCGGACGTCTGAATGGAGCCTTACAGGGGGGTGATCATCCCATATACACTCCCTGATCACCCCCTGTCATTGATCACACCCCTGTAAGGCTCCATTCAGACGTCCGCATTTGTTTTGCGGATCCTATCCATGGATCCGTAAAAATCATACGGACGTCTGAATGGAGCCTTACCAGGGGGGTGATCAATGATGGAGGTGATCAGGGAGTCTATATAGGTGATCACCCCCCTGTCATTGATCACCCCCCTGTCATTGATCACCCCCCTGTCATTGATCACCCCCCCCTGTAAGGGTCCATTCACACGTCCGTTATTTGTTTCCTGATCTGTTCCGTTTTTTGCTGAACAGATCTGGACCAGATCTGGACCCATTCATTTTCAATGGGTCCTGAAAAAAAACGGACAGCACAATGTCAGATTTTTTTTCAGGACCCATTGAAAATGAATGGGTCCAGATCTGGTCCAGATCTGTTCAGCAAAAAACGGAACAGATCAGGAAAGAAACAACGGACGTGTGAATAGACCCTAAGGCTCCATTCAGACATTTTTTTGGCTCAAGTTAGCGGAAATATATATTTTTTTTGTTTGTTTTTTCTTACAAAGTCTCATATTCCACTAACTTGTGTCAAAAAATAAAATCTCACATGAACTCACCATACCCCTCACGGAATCCAAATGCGTAAACATTTTTAGACATTTATATTCCAGACTTCTTCTCACGCTTTAGGGCCCCTAAAAAGCCAGGGCAGTATAAATACCCCACATGTGACCCCATTTCGGAAAGAAGACACCCCAAGGTATTCCGTGAGGGGCATATTGAGTCCATGAAAGATTGAAATGTTTGTCCTAAGTTAGCGGAAAGTGAGACTTTGTGAGAAAAAAACTAAAAAAATCAATTTCCGCTAACTTTTAATTTTTAAAAATAAAAATTTCTATGAACTCGCCAGGCCCCTCATTGAATATCTTGGGGTGTCTTCTTTCCAAAGTGGGGTCACATGTGGGGTATTTATACTGCCCTGGCTTTTTAGGGGCCCTAAAGCGTGAGAAGAAGTCTGGGATCCAAATGTCTGAAAATGCCCTCCTAAAAGGAATTTGGGCACCTTTGCGCATCTAGGCTGCAAAAAAGTGTCACACATCTGGTATCGCCGTACTCAGGAGAAGTTGGGCAATGTGTTTTGGGGTGTCATTTTACATATACCCATGCTGGGTGAGAAAAATATCTTGGTCAAATGCCAACTTTGTATAAAAAAATGGGAAAAGTTGTCTTTTGCCAAGATATTTCTCTCACCCAGCATGGGTATATGTAAAATGACACCCCAAAACACATTGCCCAACTTCTCCTGAGTACGGCGATACCACATGTGTGACACTTTTTTGCAGCCAAGGTGGGCAAAGGGGCACATATTCCAAAGTGCACCTTTCGGATTTCGCAGGCCATTTTTTACACATTTTGATTGCAAAGTTCTTCTCACACATTTGGGCCCCTAAATTGCCAGGGCAGTATAACTACCCCACAAGTGACCCCATTTTGGAAAAGAAGACACCCCAAGGTATTCTGTGAGGGGCATGGCGAGTTCCTAGAATTTTTTATTTTTTGTCGCAAGTTAGTGGAATATGAGACTTTGTAAGAAAAAAATTAAATTAAATTAAAATCATCATTTTCCGCTAACTTGTGACAAAAAATAAAAAGTTCTATGAACTCACTATGCCCATCAGCGAATACCTTAGGGTGCCTACTTTCCGAAATGGGGTCATTTGTGGGGGTTTTCTACTGTCTGGGCATTGTAGAACCTCAGGAATCATGACAGGTGCTCAGAAAGTCAGAGCTGCTTCAAAAAGCGGAAATTCAAATTTTTGTACCATAGTTTGTAAACGCTATAACTTTTACCCAAACCATTTTTTTTTTGCCCAAACATTTTTTTTTATCAAAGACATGTAGAACAATAAATTTAGTGAAAAATTTATATATGAATGTCGTTTTTTTGCAAAATTTTACAGCTGAAAGTGAAAATTTTTTGCAAAAAAATCGTTACATTTCGATTAATAACAAAAAAAGTAAAAATGTCAGCAGCAATGAAATACCACCAAATGAAAGCTCTATTAGTGAGAAGAAAAGGAGGTAAAATTCATTTGGGTGGTAAGTTGCATGACCGGGCGATAAACGGTGAAAGTAGTGTAGTGCCGAAGTGTAAAAAGTGGCCTGGTCATGAAGGGGGTTTCACCTAGCGGGGCTGAAGTGGTTAATGTGCAGCACAGGATGTAGATGGATTAGCTTGTAAGGGAGGATTAGTACCGCTTTTACACACTTGTGGCAGCAGAGATCTACCATAATGTGATTGTATCCAGTCTATCCTAGTTTTCCTCCCCGCTGACCCTTTTTTTTTTACGTTTTCTAGTTGGCATTTAAAGAACATAATTGCGACTGCATAGCCATGGGCTTTGTTGGTTGGTGTAATTTGCATTCCTGTCTGATTTAAGGCTGGTTTCACGTGAGCGAGTTCAATGCGTTGAACTCGCAGAGTGTGTCTGGGAGAGCTGCCGTCCTGACCTACATAGCACTGATAGGAACACATAGCATTATATTGATTGATGATGCTATGTAACCCTTGGAGTTTAGAATGTATTGAATAACACCGACATAATGCTGTCAGTGTTATCCAATACATTCCAGAACTCTGAGGGTTACATAGGATCGCACAGCATTATATTGATTTATGATGCTATTAGGCCAAGTAGGTCAGGATGGGAGCTTTCGCAGACACACGCTGAGAGTTCAACGCATTGAATTTGCTTGTGAGAAACCAGCCTAAAGGGGTATTCTCATCTGGACATCTATGATATGTCCTCCTCTGGGACCTGCTCTGATCTTGAGAATGGGACACCATATCATGCCTTTGAAAATGAAGAGATGGCTACAGTTCTGTGGCTCTCTGCGTTCACTTTTGTTCGACTGCATAAAACAGCAAAGTAAGCACACTGCTATTTGTGGAAGTCCTACAGAAGTAAATGGGCCATCCATGAGGGTAAATAGAATAAAGATCCTGTAAGAGTGGAAGCAATGTCACCAGTGTCTCTTATCCTGGTGTCCTGTAAAAATTTTTTTCCAAAATAACTGCATATGTTAACAGTTTTCTGTCATTGTTCTTCGTAGAATCTTGGTGTCCATTGGTGAATCATTTGGGGTAAGTGGTCAGTTTGCTATGCAGCAATAACTGCAACCAATTAGAAATAATATCAGTATCATTTAAGGCCTCCTGTACACGAACGTGTGCGCCCCATGGCCGTGCTGCGGCCCGCAATTTGCACGAGCACCGACCGCGGGGCAGCCGCAGTGGATCGCAGACCAATTCACTTTAATGGGTCCGTGATCCGGCCGGTCCGCAAAAAGATAGGACATTTTCTATCTTTTTGCGGAACAGAAGTACGGGATGAAACCCCACGGAAGCACTCTGTAGTGCTTCCGTAAAGTTCCGTTCCATGCTTCAGTTCCCCATCTCCAGATTTGCGGACCTATTGAAGTGAATGGGTCCGAATCCGTGATGCGGAATGCACACGGAACGGTGCCCGTGTATTGCGGATCCTATGGTCGTGTGCAGGAGGCCTAAAACTGTTAAAAATACGTGACTGAGGAGGAAGCCATTATATAAAAAATTATATTTAATTAATATGAAAACCACAGTACATATAGTATATATTTGCATTTCTCACCCACTAGACCTATATGCAAGATGATGTGCATACATTTTATTTAGTTTCAGGGACACAGAATCATGATGTCCAGCCATGTGGTTATGCAGATTAACGGATTGTTTGAGAATTACTTGACTGCAATTGAAAGACGTAGCGTATACTGTACTATTAATATTTATGTTGCTGCACGTTTCCCTAATGCAGGACTATACTGAAATACTTGATGAAATGATAAATGTAGCAGCTAACAGGGGATGTGATAAAATAACTAAATCCGCAAATTTTGCTGGTTTTGATTGTTTTGCCGTGTTGAAGTTGTGACCACTGCAGGCAATCGGCAGCAGACAGACATTTATCACATCCCCTACTGTTTGCAACATTTCATTTTAAATAACCCAGAACCCCTTTAACACATTACTCGTGAAGCTACAGTATTTTTTGCCCTATAAGGTGCACTTAGGTTTTAGAGGAGGAAACAAAAAAATTTTTTTTGATCAGCACTCCGCTCAGAGCCCTAATAATAAAGTTAATCAGACCTCAGAACAGACCCCCAATCAGACCTCAGATCAGACCATCTATACCTCCCCCCCCCTTCATCAGACCTCAGATCAAAGAAAAAAAAAAACTTACCTTTCCTGCTGCAGCCGCTACTGCTCCTAGGATCCAGCTTCTGCTCCTCCTGCCTCACTGTGCTGTGACCTGACGTCGCACAGCATGAGGTCACAGAGCAAGCTGACGTCCTTCCATAATGGAAGCGCTCATTAGTATTCAACCTAGAAGATGCACTGACAATTTCCCCTCACTTTGAAGGGGCAAAGAATATTTAATTCAATGTAAATTGTGCTGCGTGTCTTATAGCTTTCTTATAAAGGGATAGCTTATAATTCTTTTCTACTTTGTGTATTATACGTCCTGTATCGTAACAGTTTATGATCAGCCTTTTTGTGTATCGTGTATCCACAAACACCATGACTGAGTGTAGATTATTTGCAAAACTAGAATACACAGCATGTGGTTTTTTTACTTGCTGAAGAGCCAGTTATTACACTTAATAGTGAATGATCCATATTTTATGTCTTCTTTCAGGCATCAGAGAAGTTTCAGAAAATCAATCAGATGTTGAGCAGCACAGAACGACCCATAAAGAGATATGCAGATGGTACTGCCCCAAAACCACTAAAGAAGCTTCGCTTTGATGGTCATGATGAAGCAGATGGAAGGTACGAGTAATCTTTATATAAGTACATACACATAACGTGAAGGCTATACTTTGCCTCCATTTGACTTATATGCTGAGATGATCAGAAGCATCTGAAGGAAAATAATTTAAAAAAACCACAAGTGTTTATAGCAAACGGAATAGACAAGGAATAAGACTTGCCTCCAATTAGCTTTAGAAAGTTTAAAATTCTGAAGCGTTAATAATAAAGCCATTATAACACAGTCTAGTATATCTTCCTATATATTTAAGGAGATATGACTCTTCACATAAACATCACGTGTCAATGTTGTCATAAATGTCTGTACCCCGTATTAAAACTGGTTTATTTCTTATCCCGTTGTTCCCAGTTTCGGAAATTCTTAGATCGCTTTTATGATATCTGTCCCATTCTTTCTTTCAGCAAAACTCTTTCTGCCGAATCAAAATTCCAACAAAAACTTGAAGAAATGAGTAAGTATTTCCATCCGTAAGTACAGTATTCCAGGGAAGCTGTCCTGCTAGGGTCCATTAAGGGTGGGTTTATGCCCGCACCCCTGCTGTGTTTGGAAAGTGGCATCAGCACAGAACTACATTTCTGTATTCCACTGCAGAATATCTTTTTTTCAACTTTTCACCACAGCCTACACACTGAGCACTCAGGTGTGGCCTGATTAGACACTGGGTCTTGCCTCAAGAGGGCCTTTGTTTATCCATGAATTCTGAGATCCGGGAATACGGTAAGCTTAACACAGTCTAAGGACTGTGGTAAAACAGACCTATTTAGAAAAAAAAAAATTTCCTTTGCATTGCCATATTTTGACCCCCACAACTTTTTATTTTTGTGTATGGAGTTGTGTGAGGGCTAAATTTTTGCAGGACGGTCTGTAATTTTCATCGATACCATTCTGGGGTGTGTATGACTTTTTAATCACTTTTTTTATTCCATTTTTTGTGGGAGATCAAGTGACCAAAAAACAGCAAATTGTCCATTTTGACTTTTTCTCCATTTTGATAAATATTTGTATATTTTAATAGTACAGGTGGCGCAAAAAAATTATTTATGTATTTTGATTTTGGGGGAGGGGTGATTTTAAATTTTTATATATAGTTTTAATATTTTTAGAAACTTTATTTTTTATTTTATTTTTTACACTTTTTAATAGGAAACTATAGCAAGTAATCATTAGATTACTTTTTTTCATGCTAATGCATTGGAGTCTATTAGAATTACGCAAAGTTCCTGATGTGGCCTGGTGGTCATCTGATGCACAACAATAAGACTTTATATGTGCTACCTAACTAACAAACTCACTACATTAAACAAATAATAATTAAAGGTAATAATTAGGGATGAGCGAATCGACTTTGGATGAAACATCTGAAGTTGATTCGCATAAAACGTCATTTCAATACTCTACGGAGCAGGAGCTCCGTACAGTATTAGAATGTATTGTCTCCGATGAGCCAAAGTTATTGCTTTGCGAAGTCAATTAATTTGTACTGTAAAAAAACATTTCTCAAACTCTGGTTCCGTTCCAAGGTACCACTTCGGCTCATCGGAGCCAATACATTCTAATACTGTACGGAGCTCCTGCTCCATACAGTATTGGAATGAAGTTTTATGCAAATCGACTTTGGATGTTTCATCTGAAGTTGATTCACTCATCCCTAGTAATAATTAAAGAGAGAACCAATAAGAATAACTTTAAAATGAACCTGGAGTAAAAGTGCTTCCCCCACTTCCCTATGAAAAGGCTGTCAGAGGCTACTTTTGGGTAGTGTACAACTTGGTGAGAGATCGTTGACTGCTAAACATGGCTCTGATGCACTCAAAGAAGCTTTGCCCAGTAGACAGACTTTGAGAGGGGACACATAATTGGACTGAAAGAAGCAGGATCTTTGTTTCAACAAATTGCCTTTTATCTAGGCCGTCCTGACCTAGATGTTAGCAGGTGTTGGGAGCAGTTGTTACATAAGGACATGGGCACACTGCTCCGGACGACCTAAACAGATCATCAGTAGAGAGAATAGTTTGATCCGCTGGCAAGTACGAGCAATTCCCACAGTTTCATTGTCCACCATCCAGACACAGGCCTTCATTATACATCCCTGTCTCTGCCCAGACCATTTCCGGGTGCTTAAAAAAGTGACATTTGGTGTCATGGCATCCATTACATGTCCTACCATTGACAGCAGTGTCGGACTGGGGGTGCCAAGGGCCCACCAGTAGAAGTGACTGTTTTTATTTTAACAGCCTCCCTGTAGTTTGGCCTCAAAAATTTGAACTTGGGCACCCCCTTCAAGCTCAGTACTTAGATACCATAACAATACCAAGCTCTGTACTTAGTTAAGGTAACAGAACCAAGCTCTATGCATAGATACAGCAGTAGAACCATGCTACCTGTACAGATATAGTAACAGAACCATGTTACGTGCATAGATATAGTAACAGAACAAGGCTGTGTGCATTGATACAGTAGCAGAACCAAGCTGTGTGTATAGATACAGTAACAGAACCAAGCTGTGTGTGTAGATACAGTAACAGAACCAAGCTGTGTGTGTAGATACAGTAACAGAACCAAGCTGTGTGTGTAGATACAGTAACAGAACCAAGCTGTGTGTGTAGATACAGTAACAGAACCAAGCTGTGTGTAGATACAGTAACAGAACCAAGCTGTGTGTGTAGATACAGTAACAGAACCAAGTTGTGTGTAGATACAGTAACAGAACCAAGCTGCACGCAGATACAGTAACAGAACCAAGCTGCACGCATAGATACAGTAACAGAACCAAGCTGCACGCATAGATACAGTAACAGAACCAAGCTGCACGCATAGATACAGTAACAGAACCAAGCTGCACGCATAGATACAGTAACAGAACCAAGCTGCACGCATAGATACAGTAACAGAACCAAGCTGCACGCATAGATACAGTAACAGAACCAAGCTGCACGCATAGATACAGTAACAGAACCAAGCTGCACGCATAGATACAGTAACAGAACCAAGCTGCACGCATAGATACAGTAACAGAACCAAGCTGCACGCATAGATACAGTAACAGAACCAAGCTGCACGCAGTAGATACAGTAACAGAACCAAGCTGCACGCGTAGATACAGTAACAGAACCAAGCTGCACGCGTAGATACAGTAACAGAACCAAGCTGCACGCGTAGATACAGTAACAGAACCAAGCTGCACGCGTAGATACAGTAACAGAACCAAGCTGCACGCGTAGATACAGTAACAGAACCAAGCTGCACGCGTAGATACAGTAACAGAACCAAGCTGCACGCGTAGATACAGTAACAGAACCAAGCTGCACGCGTAGATACAGTAACAGAACCAAGCTGCACGCGTAGATACAGTAACAGAACCAAGCTGCACGCGTAGATACAGTAACAGAACCAAGCTGCACGCGTAGATACAGTAACAGAACCAAGCTGCACGCGTAGATACAGTAACAGAACCAAGCTGCACGCGTAGATACAGTAACAGAACCAAGCTGCACGCGTAGATACAGTAACAGAACCAAGCTGCACGCGTAGATAGATACATGCACTTCTACATATGCTGGTATTCTTTTATACCTTCTGCACGCGACTGTATCTGTTTTGTGGTATGCACAATCTTTCACATACTCTGTGGGTTGTAACTAGGCTAAGATAACATGTACAATGTCCGGCACATGATCCCAGAAGACCAAGGCGCGCTGGCCCAGTAAGCAATATTTAATAAGTGCCAATGAAAAAGTTGTTACTCTAATCAAGGTTGGAACATGAAATAAAAAATGGATAACTTCTTTAACCGCCTCCGGACCGCCTAACGCCGGGATGCGTTCCGGAGGCGGTCGATTCATTCCTCCTTGACGCATCTATGCGCCATCTCGCGAGACGCGAGATTTCCTGTGAACGCGCGCACACAGGCGCACGCGTTCACAGGATCGGCCGGTAAGCGAGTGGATCTACAGCCTGCCAGCAGCGATCGTTCGATGGCAGGCTGTAGATGCGATTTTTTTATTTTTTTTTTAACCCCTAACAGGTATATTAGACGCTGTTTTGATAACAGCGTCTAATATACCTGCTACCTGGTCCTCTGGTGGTCCCTTTTGCTTGGATCGACCACCAGAGGACACAGGCAGCTCTGTAATAAGTAGCACCACACTACACTACACCCCCCCCCCGGTCACTTATTAACCCCTGATCACCCCATATAGACTCCCTGATCACCCCCCTGTCATTGATCACCCCCCTGTAAGGCTCCATTCAGACGTCCATATGTGTTTTGCGGATCCGATCCATGGATGCGTGGATCCGTAAAACACATACGGACGTCTGAATGGAGCCTTGCAGGGGGGTGATCAGGGAGTCTATATGGGGTGATCACCCCCCTGTGTAAGGCTCCATTCAGACGTCCGTATGTGTTTTGCGGATCCGCAAAACACCGACACAGCTGATCCGCAAAACACATACGGACGTCTGAATGGAGCCTTACGGATGGAGCCTTTTATTTTTTGACACAAGTTAGTGGAATATGAGACTTTGTAAGACAACAAAAAAAAAAAAAATCTATTTCCGCTAACTTGTGCCCAAAAAATTTCTGAATGGAGCCTTACAGGGGGGTGATCAATGACAGGGTGGTGATCAATGACAGGGTGGTGATCACCCCATATAGACTCCTTGATCACCCCCCCTGTCATTGACCATTCAGAAATTTTTTGGGCACAAGTTAGCGGAAATAGATTTTTTTCTTTTTTTTTTTCTTACAAAGTCTCATATTCCACTAACTTGTGTCAAAAAATAAAATCTCACATGAACTTACCATACCCCTCACGGAATCCAAATGCGTAAAATTTTTTAGACATTTATATTCCAGACTTCTTCTCACGCTTTAGGGCCCCTAAAATGCCAGGGCAGTATAAATACCCCACATGTGACCCCATTCCAGAAAGAAGACACCCCAAGGTATTCCGTGAGGGGCATATTAAGACAAAAAATAAAATGTTCTATGAACTTACTATGCCCATCAGCGAATACCTTAGGGTGTCTACTTTCCGAAATGGGGTTATTTGTGGGGGTTTTCTACTGTCTGGGCATTGTAGAACCTCAGGAAACATGACAGGTGCTCAGAAAGTCAGAGCTGCTTCAAAAAGCGGAAATTCAAATTTTTGTACCATAGTTTGTAAACGCTATAACTTTTACCCAAACCGTTTTTGTTACCCAAATTATATATTTTTTTTTATCAAAGACATGTAGAATAATAAATTTTGAATTTTTTTTATATATAGGTGTCGTTTTTTTGGAAACATTTTACAACTGAAAGTTAAAAATGTCATTTTTTTGCAAACATTTTATTCAATTTCGATTAATAACAAAAAAAGTAAAAATGGCAGCAGCGATGAAATACCACCAAATGAAAGCTCTATTAGTGAGAAGAAAAGGAGGTAAAATTCATTTGGGTGGTAAGTTGCATGACCGAGCAATAAACGATAAAAGTAGTGTACTGCAGAATTGTAAAAAGTGGTCTGGTCATTAAGGGTGTTTAAGCTAGGGCTGAAGTGGTTAAGGCTGCACCATGATTTTGGCCCGCAATGTGCCGTGCAACCAAGAATCACAGCGGCACACTGGTACATTGCAGTGATATGAAAGGTGTCATATAGGTGCGACCTGTACGTTTCTTACAATCACAATCAGAAAGTCGCAAGAAATACAGTAGGTTGGAGTTTGTGTGACTATTCACAACCGCATTTCCTTTTACTAGTTGCGATGAAGGATAGCTTTGCTGCAGTCTTTGACTGCATGTGTGTTGCAGCCACAGCCACCTTGTAGTACCAGCTCAACACATACTGTTCTTCATGCAGGCACTCTTGCATACACACACACTTTCATACATGCATGTACTCTTACATACACACACTTTCATACATGCATGTACTCTTATATACACACACTTTCATACAGGTATGTATTCTTACATACATACATACACACACTATCATATATGCAGGCATTCTTACATATACACACTGTCATACATGTAGGCACTCTTACATACACACACTGTCATACATCCAGGCACTCTTACATACACACACTTGTACACGTGCAGGCACTCTTTTAGACCAATTACAATACATGTAGATTCCTTCCTCACCTCATAGCCCTCTGTATTGCTAGGTGTCCCCAGGTCCTGAGCCAGGTTCCTTCCGCCACGTGTGTCTTCTCATGCCAAAGCTTTCAACTGGCATTTTTCAGCAGGATAATGCTCACCCACACACTGCAAATCTTTCCCAGAAATGGCTCAGCCAGATTGCAGCACTACTTTGGCCTGCCGGTCACAAGATTTATCGACAATCGAGCATATATGGGACCAGCTGGGACGCCAGCTTCGGCAACTTATGAGCGTGCAGGATCTACAGGGCCAGCTGCAACACCCATGGTCAAATGTGCTACAGGATACCGTACAGAACCTGTATGCCTCCATGCCCAGCCATATCTCATCTTGCATCCAGGCTAGAGGCGATCCAACAGGGTCCTAGAGCCTGCTTTCAGTTGTAAAGTTTTCCCCAATAAACTTATGATTGGGTTCTAATATTGTAATCACTTAGAGATAAATGCCACTGGGCGTGGCCTGAACGGCGATGTAGGAAGTCGCACCTCGCTGAGCTCCCGACTGCTCCCGGCCTAATCCTGCATCATCCTGCTGCTGACTGCCTCATTTCCACACCAGATCGCTGCCACAACATCTGCGGTGTCTCATCGCCCCACAGATCCCTCCATGATTATGACGAGGTCTGGTAAGAAGGATCGGGAGGTGGCGGGGCCTACACCTGCAAAACAAAATAGTGCTGCCGCGCCTGACAAAGCGTCTGAGATCGCGGCACGGCTGGTTCAATACGCCCGTTCCTCCTCTCCTGCTGGCGGTGCAGAGGATGCGGGCCCCCTTAATCCCAAAACGGCCCCTGAAATGAAGGTGTCTGATGCCCCTGATGAAAAGGCCCACAGTGCCCAAGATGGCGGACACCATGAGGGCCAGGAAGAACCCGCCCCAGAAACCTGCCCTGTGGCTGCAGACCAGGCCTATTCGGCCCAAGCAGGGCCCTCAAGCCTCCCCTGCCACAGATTTTGGACCCCACTAGCAAAGATATCTATGCTGCAGTACAACAATGCAGCTCCGCTTTGCTTACTTTGAATACCTCAGTGGGATCAATGCAGGAGAATGTCATTTATCCGACAAGATATGCAGAAGATAACGGAAAGAGTTACAGAATGAAGATTGGGTGGGCCGCTTGGAGGATCAAGTTCCGCCGGTAAAGCGCAACTTAGCCAAGGTGATCCATAATATTACACTTCTGATAAATAAAGCGGACGACCTGGAAAATAGGTCCCGCCGTAACAATCTTTGCTTAATAGGAATTCCAGAGAGAGCTGAGGGACAAAATCCTGTGCGATTTATTTTTTTTTTTTTTTTTTTTTTTTGAAGATTGGATCAAAAATACGGTTGCCAAGGACTCCCTAGCTCCCTTCTTTGCTATTAAAAGAGCGCACAGGGTGCCATCTCATCCTCCGCCTCCGGGGGGGGCCTTCCAGACCAGTCTTGATGAAGCTCCTACATTTCCAGGACATGGATGCTATTCTTCGTAAGGCCCGGGATCATCCGGATCTCGCCATCGGTGGATATAAAGTCTCCATCTTCCCGGACTTTTTGGCAGTACTGCAGCGACATAGAGCCCGCTTCCTGGATGTAAAACGCACCCCTAAGGTCCCATGGAATTCAATATTCTATGCTCTACCCGTCTAAATCTCAGGGCAAACCCCACTTTTTTGAGTCACTGGAGAAAGGCTATCGGTGGACTGAACAATCGGGCTGCCTTTCTGCTATGCCGGGGGAAGATTCATTGTCGCAGACCTGAAGATGTTCTTCTGCAGCTATGACTGACATTTGCCTTCATACCAGGGCGGATGAGTATTCTGCTCTCTATTTGCACTAACCTTACTTTTTTCCTGCAGGACAGTATCCGTTGTTGTTAACGATCTTTTGCCCTTTCCTGATATCTGTTAATATATATGCTTTCTCAGGGATGTTGCTTGCTTCTGTGATGGTTCTTTTGTTACCACACAGGACTAATCAGCCACTTTTCATGTTTGAGTATTGTTGGCCGGGGTTGCTGTCTGGGAGTTCTGATTACTATTCCTATGTCTACTTTTTATGTGGGCTTGTTATTGCTTCCTATGTTGTGGGTTACAGGAAAACCTTCTGTGCCTCACACTCTCCGCTGGGACTACTGAGAGCGTCCCTTCTTGTAGAATTTATTCTTATATTTTCTTTTTTGGGGAGAATTTTCTGAGCAGAGAGACAACTTTCCTTATTGAAATACGATTGGGTGATGTGATCTGGTATAGCGGATTTCTTGTTATCCTTCAGATGTATGTACCGTTGAGTGATGGCGGGTAAAACCAATATTATAGCGTGGAATGTGAGAGGCTTGGGCAGTCCAATCAAGCGCCAGGCGGTCTTTACTGCTGTTCAACCTTTTCAACCAGCCATTTTATGTCTTACTGAGACCCACCTGACACAGCAGCATCACAGACTGCTGGCTAAGCCCTGGATTTCACAAGCCTTCCATTCTACTTTCTCTTCGCAAGCTAGAGGGGTTAGCATTCTGGTTCACAGAGCAATTCCGTTTGAATGCCATTCTAGTAAACTAGACACAGAGGGGCGCTATGTTTGCTTACACTGCACTATTTTTAGGGTACAGTTCCTGTTAATAGCTGTCTATGTCCCACCCCCGTATTCCACAGTGGCAATCAGAGATTTTGGAATGGATCTCTTACAAACCGCAAATTCCAACTTTGATGGTAGGAGATTTTAATGATTGTCTTGACCCTGAATTGGGCAGGTTTTTATCGTCCCAGGCTGCGACATCTTCTAGAGAGACCTTATTGGCAAGACTATTGAGAGAGGTAGATTTATATGACCTCTGTAGGATTAGATTTCCAACGGAGAGACAATTTTGTTGCTTTTCAGCTTCACACTCCTCTCTGTCCGGGATAGATTTGCCTATTGGGTCGCTGGAGGCCTCTTCTTATGTATCAGTGGTGGAATACTTACCCCCCGGCCTCTCTGACCACTCCCCCATTCACCTGGAATTGATGCTTGAGGAATCCGGGAGTCGTCGGGGTATGTCACTATGGAAGCTTAATACATTCTGGATCCAATTATTGGATGAGGAAGAGATAAATGCCACTGGTTTTCAGTTATTACACATATTGTAACTGGTTTTCATATTAAATAATTTTTGCAGCAAAACTGTTGTCTTTTGGAAATACTACATTAGATGGCTGTATATCATACATTTTGTCACCTGTTTATATTGCCAGGCCTGGTAGTTATACGGTATGTGAATAATGAATGTCTTTTCAATGTATTTATTATTCAGAGTAATATAAGTGTGATAGGAGTATCATAAAATGTGGGTTATATGTAAATTTGGACCTCTAAGCTCCCATGTCTGGCTCATGGCCATGGAACATAACACGTTACTACTGCAGGGTGACCAGAGGTTTTACTTTATAGTGTTTGCACTATAAAAGTCAGAAATTAGAAACTTTCCTGGGCAGTTCATGAGTCATTGGCCAGGAAGTCGCCTGTAGAGGCATAAAATAATAGAAAACAAGAACTGAAAGGAGACTGTAGAAATCATGAAAGGCAATTTCTCAATCTGAGGGGGGTTTTTTTTCCGTTTGTTTCCTGCTTGACATGTCATAACTACGTGTTACTTGCCCAAGCAGAATATAGCTGCCCGTCATCTTGTCATGCAAGCAAATCTCTCATCTTTAGGCCTCTTTCACACTACAGGTTTTTTTTTTTTTTCCCGTTTTGCGGGCAGTTTTTTGTGTTCCGTATAGGGGCCATATACGGAACCATTCATTTCAATGGTTCCGCAAAAAAACCTGAATGTACTCTGTATGCATTCCTTTTTTCCATTCCGTTGAAAGATAGAACATGTCCTATTATTGCCCGCAAATCACGTTCCGTGGCTCCATTCAAGTCAAAGGGTCTGCAAAAAAAAAACACGGAACACATACGGAAATGCATCCGTATGTCTTCTGTATGCGTTCCGTTTTTGCGGAACCATCTATTGAAAATGTTATGCCCAGCCCAATTTTTCCTATGTAATTACTGTATACTGTATATGCCATACGGAAAAACGGAACGGGAACGGAAACACAACAGAAACAAAAAAAAAAAAAAAAAGGAACTACGGATCCGTGAAAAACGGACCGCAAAACACTGAAATAGCCATACGCAGTGTGAAAGAGGCCTTGGGCTGTACATAAATATATTACATTGTTCTAATTTCTGGCGTGGCGTCATAAGCCATATAAACATATGGACATGCTGGGCACATCCACAGAACTTTTGAAGATTTCTCCACACTATGGACTACTTCCAGTAGCTCTCCATAGAGGACTGCTCTTTTTAAGGAGATTCAGCACCCTGCCTGAGGACACTATTTTTTGGAAAGCATTTCTACTTTGCAGCATTTTTTTCCACACCTGCCTAAAGCTTTTGCAGAATACTGTAGCTTGTATACATTTTATGTAAATTCCTAAGAATAATGCTGAACTTCAAATCTTAAAATTGCTAACTAGATAAATTTGTCATTTTTTTAATAGAATCTACAAGGTCAAGAATACAGAGGCAAAAGTCAGAGGAGTTCTCAGACTCAACGACAGAAGACTCTATAAAGAAGGAAGACTAGTGGGAAATAATCTTGAAACCCCATTACGCTTACTAGTGTACTCCAGCTCATTATTTTCTTTCCTGGAAACGTCATTCTACATGTTAATACCTATTTTTTAAACTATTACTTGACTATTACAGTTTTCAGAAGTAGTTTTGCAGAAGAGTAGTTTATAAGATGGTGGTAACCTACAACCTGCCCCGACACAACCAGAATATTAGAACTCCTTAAAGGGGTAATCCCACAAATTAAAACTATTTTTAGGCCTCATGCACAGTCCGCAAAACAAGTATTTTATTTCTGTGTTTTGCGGACTGTATGTGAAACCACTCATTTCATTGGAGCTGCAAAAAAAAAAAAAAACTGAAAATACTCAGTGTGCATCCAGTCTCCATATGTCCGTTCTGCAAAAAAAATTAAAAATAGAACATGTCCTATTATTGTCCACGTTACGCACTAGGATGGAACTGTTCCATCAGGGGCCAGCTGTTCCATTCCGCAAAATACGGAATGCACACGGACATCATCCATATTTTTTGCGGACCGCAAAATACATACGGTCGTGTGAATGAGCCCTTACGCTGGGTTCACACCTGAGCGTTCGCGATGGAGCGCTCTGTATGCGCGATTGTACCGGCGTTTGCAATCGCGCATACAGAGACAAGCGAACGCCCATTGTCGCGCGTTTCCGAAAGTCTATGTACGGGAACGCGCGACAAGACGCCCCAAAGAAGCTCCTGTACTTCTTGGGGCGTCGGGCGTTTTACAGCGCGATCGTACGCGCTGTAAAACGCCCAGGTGAGAACCATTCCCATAGGGAAGCATTGGTTTCTCCTTTGTTGAGCGTTTTACAGCGCGTAGGAACGTGCTGTAAAACGCTCAGGTGTGAACCCAGCCTTACTCACATATCTAGAGGTCTTCCCTTTTTGGATGGGTAGCAGCTAATCAAGCACCTGTATCAGGATGCATTGCAATTTGCTCATTAACCCCTTACTCACCCTGCATAGAAAATACTCTCTCACATATAGCCCCAGAGGTATATATGGTATGTAATGTCCTCCCCCAATTAGCTTCTCTACTGTATAGAGATGGCTATAGCTATATATTTCAGTGAATTTACATGTAGGGACAAATGAAGAAAAGCCATGTTTCCTGATCATTATATCGGCACTGAGAGGAGAAAGAGCAGAGAAGCTACGGAGCATGTCAGTCCACCACTGAATGCTGGAGAAGGTGGTCCAAAAGGATAAACATTAGGGGGAGCTACCAAAGAGGAAAATGTTCATATAATATACGTATATTACAATAATCATTTGCAGTGCCCAATTCATTGCATAGTATTACTTTTTGTGGGATGGCCCCTTTAAGCCTGAAGCCCCACGTATGAATGGTTATATTTAAAGGTGTCCTTACCCCTTCTAAAGTAGGACTGTAGCGTGCACTATTTATTTCAATCGTATCTTACTTGAATTTTATTTAAATGTTGTTCACGTTTTCACTTGAGCCTGATGGTCACTCGCTAAGTCCTACTACTGAAGACAACTGGTTACCACTGATATCCTAGGTGAACCCCCTGCACATTCACTGTGTGACTGCAGCTCCATCTTGTGCTCTGCTGTACATTTAGGTGCCAGGTTCTTTATGGAGCATTGCGCTTCACTCTTTATCTACTAATATCTCAAGTTTAAATCTCAGAAATAAGGAAACTGGATTTTCCTATTCATATACATGCAAACGGCACTGATGGAGTTTTTAATTATGACTTCCTTCTCCCTCCCTATTATCTCAGGTAAAGAAGGAAACTTTGTTTAAAAAGAACAAAAAATGAAACCATACGTACGGTTTAAAAATGTGGATGCACGCTTTGATAATACCATTGAGACCATATGTTTTTTTTTTTTAATACAAATTTGAAAGAAGCGGCCTTGGACATATGTTTTCCAATTCAAAACAGAAATGCTGTTCATTCTGTATAAGATGACGGTTCCATGTCTGGATGGTTCCATGTAATCAGTCTGTGTATAACCATAAAGATTAGTTTACTTAACAATATGGTTGCCGTCTAGAAAGACACTTAAAGGGGTATTCCAGTTGTGACAATTTATCCCCTATACACAGTATAGGAGGATAACTATTAGACCGCTAAGGATCCCCACCAATCACGAGAATGGAGGCACCTCATACCCCTGAAATGAACGGAGCAGCAGGTTGAGAATGCACACTGTCGCTCCATTCATCTCTATGGGAGTTCTGGAAATGTGCTGTACTCGGCGGTCTTTGGAACTCCCTTAGAGATGAATGGTGTGGCAGTGTGCATGCTCCGCCTGCTGCTCTGTTGATTTTTTTTTTTTTGGGGGGGGGGGGGGGGAGACTCAATGGGTACAGGGTCTCTAGAACCCCCACTGATCTAATAGTTATCCTCCTATACCATGGATAGGGGATAACTTGTCAAAACCGGAATACCCCTTTAATAATTTAGCCACATGACCTTGCATTCTTCTGCCCAATTGTGATTTCAGTGCAAGCTGAAACATTTCCCTATATATTAGTCCCCTAAAATGAGTGATAGTTTATTTCTGAAAGCCTATTGAATTCACGCAAATTAGGCTTTAGTTTCGCTTTCTTTTAACGTGGCCTTAAAGCTGTTTGGATGTAAACAAATTAATATCATTTTTTATGAAAACAACAGTTTACCATTGATATCCTAGGTCTGTGATGGCTAACCTCTGGCATTCCAGCTGTGGTAAAACTACGACTCCCAAGATGCACACTTGCTTGGCTGTTCTCAGAACTCCAAATGAATGGAGCATGCTGGGAGTTGTAGTTTCACCACAGCTGGAGTGCCGGAGGTTAGCCATCACTGTCCTAGGTAGATTTGTTGCCGAAATTTCTGTGACTGAAAATCTATTCCCTACACCTGAATGGGGTTGTTTCTCCAGTATTTGCATGGATTTCAGGCCACCTGCGCACTCCACATGGCCACCAGCCGGGTACATAACAATCTGATGCTCTCAGCATTAATTATTTCCATCAGCATCAGTTACTTATGCACCTGGACAGTGGAGGTACCCTCCTGAATTCAATTGCATCCTCAGGATGGTAATACAGTTGAATATTGTGGCGAGGGCGGCAATGTTATGTTCTGCACTGTGATATTTAATTCTGCTGAGGCACCATTTTATGCTGCACTGTGGTATTTGGTTCTGCAGGGGCGGTATCTTGTGCTGCACTACGGTATTGCTGCCCCACCTACTTCTATTGTCCCCACCTACTTGTGTTGGTCCGCCTTCAGTCAATTTAAACCTACCTACAACATGGGGCCACTTTGTTTAGTTTTTCCCACATCGCTTTATGTTCCCAGTCAGACCCTGCATTGATCCATTTCTCCTGCAAAGCTATACATTTATTGACATCTGACACTGAGACCTGTCCCTGCACACATTAAAGGCTATGTACACTTTCAGAGACAATTTTTTTTTTAATGATTGTATTTTAGTAATTTTGGGCCCAAAAAAAATAAAAATAAAATATATATATATATAATTTTTTATTTTTTTATTTTTTATTGGTCTTATTAAAAATATTGAGCTGTTCTGTCACAGAGGGTTAACTGTTTGTCTAGCTGTGTGGCTGGTACTTTCACTTGTTCATGTAATAAACCTTAACTGTAAATTACTGAGAGGTCAAACACTTTTTAAGCCACAATCTTATCAGAAAAAGTGGACAATATTCCTATGGATGAACGTCACTATATATAAATTACAATGGCACAAAAATAGTGATTATTGGTTGTATTAAAACATAACTTTTACTACTGAAATGAAAAGATAGGCCCAAAATGTAAGTATGATAAAATCATCGATGATTTTATCATACTTACATTTTGGGCCTATCTTTTCATTTCAGTAGTAAAAGTTATGTTTTAATACAACCAATAATCACTATTTTTGTGCCATCACTATCTCATCAGTAAGATAAAGATTGAGCTGTAATAAGTGTTTAAAATGTCAGAGATAAGGAGCTCGTCAGGTGAGCTGGCTGGCGGAAAAGAGAAAATTTAGATTCTGCTACTAGGGGAACACAAGGCTGTACAGAAAAAGGGCTCCAAATTCTTAATAAAGACAAATTTTAAAAATGATTACAAGTAATAATACAAAAAAAAAATGAGCCCAAAACTGTACATAGCCTTTAAAAGTGTTTTCTGGGGAAAAAACATGTTATAAATAAACTCTGAAATGCCTTTAGGGTAAATGCACATGATCAGGATTGCGTGCTGATTTTCTGCACGGATTTTCGCATGGAAATTCCGCACCGTCGGTCATGTACATTGTATTCTATGAGAATTTGAAATTCTCATGCACGCTATTTTTTCCTATAGTGCAGATTTTAAAATCCGCAGCATGTCAATTTATTTTATTTTTCCTGACCAGATTTTCTCTATTCACTGTGTTTGCAGGGAAATCCATGACCACATGGATTTCCCTGCAAACACAGGCAGATTAAAGTGCGGATTGCCTGCACGTAAATCCTGAACGTGTGCATTTAGCCTTAATGATCTGTAATGGCTTGTTTTGTCTAGGGGGCAAGCAATGCTCACTGTCAGATTCCTTAACATTCCTAATCATACAGCAGGACAACCTGTATCAGAGCACAGAGCAGGAGCCCTGTGTAAGCACAATCAAATCTCTTATTCAAATATACAAAAATCCATAAAAGACAACAATCACCAGAGGTGCCATACCGAGTCCATTCACCATTATTCAAGAATCCGATGTAAGCGGTATTAGCCAGCAGTTATTAGTTACTGAGGTAGGTGGCATGTGCACCACGCTACCTGTGACATTTTGGGAGGCTCCACCCCTTTTCCCAAGCATGCGTGAAAGACCCATCTTAGGGTCCATTCACACATCTGTATGTGTTTTGCGGATCTGCAAAGCACGGACACCGGCAATGTGCATTCCGCATTTTGCGGACCTCACATCGCCGGCACTATAATAGAATATGCCTTGTCCGCAATATTTTTTTCGGGAACGGAAATGTGGACCCAGAAGTGCGGATCCGCATTTCCAGAGCCGGGCTGCACATCGTGTGGCCCTATAGAAATGGGTCTGCAATTCCGTTCCAAAATGCAGAACAGAATTGTTTGACGTGTGAATGGACCCTTATATAGCAACACTACTTTTTTGAGTCAAAATTTTTTAATTTCCATATAAAAGAGAAAATATAATCTGATGGTAAATAGATACTTTGTATTACATTTAATTAATAAAACACCCATCATGTATCTGCTCCACAGCTTCGGGAAACAAGAAATCCTGGTCCGGATCTGTTGCACAACACTACAGAAAAAGGACTGACGTTGCATATTCAATCCATTTGGACATTTAGGGTAGGTTCACACCCCTGTTTCACTATTCCAGTAGAGGACAGCTTGCCAGAGTTCACCAGATCTGGCTTAGGCCTCTTGCACATGTACGTTGTGCATCCGTTCCGTGCATTGGGGACCGCAATTTGCGGTCCCCAATGCACGGGCAACGTCCATGCGGCAGGCGGGACAGATAGAGACCCATTCAACTTGAATGGGTCCGTGATCAGTCCGCCACGCAAAAAAAATCAAATTTTTTTATTTATTTTTTGTGGTGCAGAGACAGAGACAAACACCACGAAAGCACTCTGTAGTGCTTCCATGGGGTTCCGATCCTTGCTTCCGTTCCGCATCTCCGTGGTTGTGGACCCATTGAAGTGAATGAGTCCGCATCCGTGATGTGAAGTGCACACGGGCCGGTGCCCGTGTATTGTGGACCCGCCGTATGCGGACCACAATATGGCCACAGGCACACAACGTTCGTGTGCAAGAGGCCTTAGCCAGATACTGCTGCTGTTCACCGCTGGACCTCATTGACTATAATAGGATCCTGCTTCTTTCCGGCACAAATGCCAGCTTTTGGCCGGACAAAAAAAAAAAAAAACTGCCTGCCGGATCAGTTAAACAGGTGTTAACCTACCCTATGTCATATGGTCTTTCTTTGGATAGATTCATTAGAAAACACTTCAGGCCTTGTATACAAGGTGAGCTCCTTCCTGGGGCACACACGTACAGCTGAGCGCTTGTACATAATATTCTGCTTCACAGTGCTGACGCAGGCAGAGAACAGAGCTTACATAGGGCTTGTGCTCTGATACAGGCCATCCTGCTGTGTGAATAAGACAGATTCTATGTTGAGGAATCAGACAGCAGCCATTTCTATTCCTCGTCTGGTTGCCAACTAGACAAACTGAGCCTTTTATAAATGATGGCATTTAGGAGCTCTATTTAATGTTTTTTTTTTTGTTTCCCGGAGAAAGCCTCTAAGGGTACAGCTACACGCTTTGGTTTGTTCTTTGTTTTTTTTTGTTTGTTTTTTTACACATGGCTTTGGCTTGTAAAACTGCATCAGCAAACCAGATCATGTGGCCGTACCCAATGTCAGATGTGCAAGAACATATCCTATTGAAAGTAGGTTCTCAGTTTATTCATACGTTACCAGGAGGCTTAACATGTGAACAATACAACACAGAGTTCTTGGAGTACTCCAGAATAGTTATTATATGGATAAATACAACATCTACATACAGAGATGTTAGGAGAGCTAACAGGCTGATTTACATTTTTGAAAAAAAACCAATTGCGCAATTATTGGATCATTTGTGTCAATGTGGTGGTAGCTTGACGTGCCATGTCTTCCTATGCTTATCTGCTCTTCTGTCAAAGCTTTCTACACACTCGGATGCTTTTACTGCACATTCTCGTGGGACTTTGCTCTGCAGACTATGGGATTCTAGCTAAGGAGTATTTTAATTATTTTGGTCAGGTATTCTGTTTCATTTTAAAACACATATAAGCCCTGAGAACCTGACCAATGTATGGCAATTATGTTCATGATTTGTTTTTATTTCTTTTAAAATAAACTTCTAAAGCCCATTGTGTTATCTGATGGTCGCATTTGTGTGTGAGCAACATGAATAAGAAGGGAGGCCAAATTTCAACAATGGGGCATTAGCCTACAGAGATGACTCAAGATTTAGGACTTAAAGGGAACCTGTTATAAACTTTATGCTGACCTCACTGAGGGCAGCATAAAATAGTGACAGAAATGCTGATTTCAGCGCTGTGTCACTCATGAGCTAAAAGAAAGTGGTTGCTGAGAACCAGCATCATAATCATTGCAGCCCAGGCCTCAAGAAGAGTCAAATCTACTTGAGAAGAGTTTAGGCTCCATTCACACGTCCGCAATTTCGTTCCACATTTTGTGGAACGGAATTGCGGACCCATTAATTTCTACGGGGCAGCACATCACATCAGGACTTCCGGGCCCGCACTTCCGTTACGCAAAAAAATAGAACATGTCCTATTCTTGTCCGCAATTGCAGACGAGAACAGGCATATTCTATTAGTGCCAGCAATGTGCGGTCCACAAAATGCGGAACGTGCATTGCCGCTGTCCGTGTTTTGCGGATCCGCGTTGCGGACGTGTGAATGGAGCCTTATGGTTATTCATATCTCCTGCTCTCCCCACCCATCTGCTGATGATTGGTAGGTCTCTCCTAGAAAGAAATGGAGAAAACTAGGTATTAGACTGTCAGCCATCAGCAGGTGGGCAGGGAGAGCAGGAATTCATGGTTAACCATGACTCTTCTCAGGTGGCCGTGACTCTTTTCCAGGCCCAGTCTGCAATGATTGTGATGTTGGTTCTCGGCAACCGCTTACCTTTAAGTGACAGACCGCTGAAATCAACTCACCTGTCTCTACTTTATACTGCCGTTAGTATGGGCAGCATAACGTTGATGACAGAATCCTTTTAATGGACAGGAAATGCCCACATCCACCTGTACATCAGGGTCTATTCATGCTGTATTGTCTGAAGATGGATTTTATATGTTCACTTCATACAACAGATCCAGATAAATTATCTGGAAAAAAAAAATGGTAGATTCTCACACCTAGCTTATGCAAACCCTTGTAACTTGCTGCATATTTTATAGTACACTACTAATCATTGCTTTCCAGCATCATCTGTCCGTACCTGTGATGTCATCCTGCGGGAAGAGGGAATAGTAGAAAAGCAGCAAAGATTTTTCATGGCAACTACCTTTTAAAGGGGTTTCCAGTTCGCATCATCCTTTAAAATAATCATTTATGAAGGCAGCTGTAATTTTGTAATATATGTTTTACCTTTATATCTTCTGTTTTGGGCTTGGATCATATGACCACGTCCATACAACTTTATGTCCATGGATGTGTCAAATCAGCAATAACGGCAGTGATAGGGGAGCGTCTATGTAACTAGCTGGGCGGTGCTCGATGTGGCAGAGAAAGGAGAAGTGCATCATGGGTTTGGATGGATACAGCAACAGGAATTGCTACACACAGGGTGGAAAACAGAGGGATTTATTACATGGTACAAATGGGTCAGGAGAGTCTAAATTGAATTAAAAAAAAGCATGGGGAAGATATGCTCATGTAGCTGCTTACCTGATATATATGTGCTAAAAAGCATAGTTATCCTGAAAAAAACCCTTTTAATATATAAGCAATTTTATCTGCAGTCTGTAATGTAACACTCCTGTCAAGATCTTATTTTCATTTATTTTTTTATTGTGATGAGAGAAAGCTGAACATTTCACATTGCCAGGATGGGGGTGTCACTGTGACAGGCTCATCTGGATATTAATGATAAGGTAAATATGTCTGCTTGAGGGTACTTTCACACTAGCGTTATTCTTTTCCGGCATTGAGTTCCGTCCTAGAGGCTCAATGCCGGAAAAGAACTGATCAGTTTTATCCTAATGCATTCTGAATGAAGAGCAATCCGTTCAGGACGCATCAGGATGTCTTCAGTTCAGTCTTTTTGACTTTTCAGGACGAAGATAATACCGCAGCATGCTGCGGCTTTATCTCCGTTGAAAATTCCTGAACACGTGCCGTATCTGGCATTTTTTCCCATTGAAATGCATTAATACCGGATCCGACCCTGAGTGTTCCAGCAAAACGGATCCAGCATTGCGGACCGCAAAAAAAAAAAAAATGGGGGGGGGGAATGGTGGATCATCCGGCATTACAATGCATTTGTCATACAAATCAAATCCTCTGCTGCAAGTGTGAAAGTACCCTGACTTAGGGTCCATTCACACGGGGTCCATTTTGGGTCCGCAAATTGCAGATGTGTAAAACACTGATACCGGCTGTGTGTGTTCCGCATTTTCTGGATTGCTATGTCCTGCATTATGATAGAAATGCCTATTCTTGTCCGCATGACGGTCCTGCTGTATACAGTAATCACAATACAACACATTGCAGATTAGGAAATGTGCATCATCGATCCCTTCAATGCAGTGAGTTTGGGTCAGTTGAACCCATGGTTGGGCAGTGACATGTCCGTAACACAGACTGATCATACAATATACTGAGGATTTGTTGTGGATTTTAAGTGTAGATTCTACTGAGAAAAATAAAATAAAAATTCTATATTTCAGACACTACAGAAGCAGCATTGTTTTTCATGACAAAGTTTTATTAACATAAAAAAAACTATTTCCATCTAAAGTAGCCACAATCAAGTCAAGTAGCTTTGCTCAAGTTTCAAAAAGATTTAAAATGTATGTTAACCCTTAACAGTCTCATTAAAATTTGAAAAACCCAGAAAATGTAAATATTTTACAATTTTTTGTAGATTTATGTGTGAAGTAAATATAGGCGGCGCACAACTCCGGGCACAAGTGCATTTTAAGGGCTCATGCACATAAATGTATTTTCTTTCCGCGTCTGTTAAGTTTTTTTTTGCAGACAGTATGCAGAACCATTCATTTCAATGGGTCAGCAAAAAACGGAAGGTACTCTGTGTGGATTCCGTTTCCATATGTCTATATTTCCGTTCTGCAAAAAGTAGTACATGCCCTATTATTGTTTGCATTACAGACAAGGATAAGACTGTTCTATTAGGGGCCAGCTGTTCTGCAAAATACATACAGTCGTGTGCATGAGCCCCAACGCCTCAGTGACACTAATTTTAGCCTTAAAGCGGTTTTGCCACTTCACCAGAGAGGCTGGCATTTTTTCTTAGTAAGTGTGTTGTATTTACTTTCTCTACATGATAAGACACTTGCTTAAGTGAGACAGACATTTAAGACCGCCCTCAGTCAACTATCAGTGACTGAGAGCTATGTATATATACTATAATTAGGCCTCATTTAAACAAACGTATTTTCAGTATGCATCTTTTACGGATCAAATGCAGACCCATTCATTTCTATGGGGCCGCAAAAAAAAAATGTGGGCAGCACACAAATGTTATATGTTAATACAAGGCACTTACTCATGTATTGTGATTGTCCATATTGCCTCCTTTGCTGGCTTGGTTCATTTTTTTTGTCATGTTATACACTTCTTGTTTCCATGGTTACAACCACCCTGCAATCCATCAGTGGTGCTCGTGCTTGCACAATACAGGTCCTTCTAAAAAAATTAGCATATTGTGATAAAGTTCATTATTTTCTGTAATGTACTGATAAACATTAGACTTTCATATATTTTAGATTCATTACACACAACTGAAGTAGTTCAAGCCTTTTATTGTTTTAATATTGATGATTTTGGCATACAGCTCATGAAAACCCAAAATTCCTATCAAAAAAAATTAGCATATCATGAAAAGGTTCTCTAAACGAGCTATTAATCTAATGAGCTGAATCAACTAATTAACACTAAACACCTGCAACAGATTCCTGAGGCTTTTAAAAACTCCCAGCCTGGTTCATTACTCAAAACCGCAATCATGGGTAAGACTGCCGACCTGACTGCTGTCCAGAAGGCCATCATTGACACCCTCAAGCAAGAGGGTAAGACACAGAAAGAAATTTCTGAACGAATAGGCTGTTCCCAGAGTGCTGTATCAAGGCACCTCAGTGGGAAGTCTGTGGGAAGGAAAAGGTGTGGCAGAAAATGCTGCACACAGCTGTGGAGAAGGACCGATTCCAGACCTTGGGGGACCTGCGGAAGCAGTGGACTGAGTCTGGAGTAGAAACATCCAGAGCCACCGTGTGCAGGAAATGGGCTACAGGTGCCGCATTCCCCAGGTCAAGCCACTTTTGAACCAGAAACAGCGGCAGAAGCGCCTGACCTGGGCTACAGAGAAGCAGCACTGGACTGTTGCTCAGTGGTCCAAAGTACTTTTTTCGGATGAAAGCAAATTTTGCATGTCATTCGGAAATCAAGGTGCCAGAGTCTGGAGGAAGACTGGGGAGAGGGAAATGCCAAAATGCCTGAAGTCCAGTGTCAAGTACCCACAGTCAGTGATGGTCTGGGGTGCCATGTCAGCTGCTGGTGTTGGTCCACTGTGTTTTATCAAGGGCAGGGTCAATGCAGCTAGCTATCAGGAGATTTTGGAGCACTTCATGCTTCCATCTGCTGAAAAGATTTATGGAGATGAAGATTTCATTTTTCAGCACGACCTGACACCTGCTCACAGTGCCAAAACCACTGGTAAATGGTTTACTGACCATGGTATTACTGTGCTCAATTGGCCTGCCAACTCTCCTGACCTGAACCCCATAGAGAATCTGTGGGATATTAGGAAGAGAAAGTTGAGAGACGCAAGACCCAACACTCTGTATGAGCTTAAGGCCGCTATTGAAGCATCCTGGGCCTCCATAACACCTCAGCAGTGCCACAGGCTGATTGCCTCCATGCCACGCCGCATTGAAGCAGTCATTTCTGCAAAAGGATTCCCGACCTAGTATTGAGTGCATAACTGAACATAATTATTTGAAGGTTGACTTTTTTTTGTATTAAAAACACTTTTATTGGTCGGATGAAATATGCTAATTTTTTTAGATAGGAATTTGGGGTTTTCATGAGCTGTATGCCAAAATCATCAATATTAAAACAATAAAAGGCTTGAACTACTTCAGTTGTGTGTAATGAATCTAAAATATATGAAAGTCTAATGTTTATCAGTACATTACAGAAAATAATGAACTTTATCACAATATGCAAAAAATTTTTAAAGGACCTGTATAGGAAAAAATGCCAGCCTCTCTGGTAGCCAGGATCGTGGGAGCTCATGTAGGCTTGTGCTTTTTTTTTCTATAGTGTACAAGCACAGGCATGCTGCTGGACTGTAGGGTGGTCGTCGCCATAGAAGCTTTCTCTGCATAATAAAGGCTATTTGCTGAAGTGGCAAAACCCTGTTAAGGCTGAAATTAGTGTCACTGAGACGTTGGATTTTTATTTACAATTGGCCACTCAGACCATCAGTGTCCCTTGGTTTACACGTATTACTAATTCTAAAAAATAACTTTTATTACTTCTCTTTAAAAAGTTTAGTTGGAACTCTATATTTTCCTTTTATTAAAATTGTCAGCGTAGCTTGCCTGCCTATTAGTGTGCTCACAGTATGATCAGTAATTCACAGATCCGTCCACTAGATGGCTCAGTGCATCCAAAGTAGCTTAATACACATATCCTTTATTATGCAGACGTCCCTCTGCTTATATGCTGCACGCTGTTATTCCCACAGCGTCTGGACTACTGTGCCATCTTATGGAACTACTCGCCTATTCTTCTATTATTCTCATACATAAACCAAAAAGCTGGGGCTACAAGACAAGTGACCAAAGATCACTGTGTAGCAGCACAGCCACTGACCTGAATGGGGTCATAATCACCAGAATCGGGGGGGGGGATGGGGAATCCAACACTTAGGCCCCTTTCACACGGGCGAGATTTTCTGCGCGGGTGCAATGGGTGAGGTGAACGCATTGCACCCGCACTGAATCCGGACCCATTCATTTCTATGGGGCTGTGCACATGAGCAGTGATTTTCACGCATCACTTGTGCATTGCGTGAAAATCACAGCATGCTCCTCTTTGTGCGTTTTTCACGTAACGCAGGCCCCATAGAAATGAATGGGGTTGCGTGAAAATCGCAAGCATCTGCAAGAAAGTGCAGATGTGGTACGATTTTCACGGTTGCTAGGTGACGATCGGGATGGGGACCCGATCATTATTTTCCCTTATAACATGGTTATAAGGGAAAATAATTGCATTATGAATACAGAATGCATAGTACAATAGGGCTGAAGGGGTTAAAAATAATACATTTAACTCACCTTAATCTACTTGTTCACGCAGCCGGCATCTCTTCTGTCTTCTTTTGTGAGGAATAGGACCTTTGATGACGTCACTACGTTCATCACATGGTCCATCACCATGGTGATGGATCATGTGACGGACCATGTGATGAGCGTAGTGACGTCATCAAAGGTCCTATTCCTCACCGAAAAAGACAGAAGAGATGCTGGCTGCACAAACAAGTGGATTAGGGCGAGTTCAATAATTAAAAAAAAATAATTTTAACCCCTCCAGCGCAATTGTACTATGCATTCTGTATTCATAATTCTATTATTTTCCCTTATAACCATGTTATAAGGGGAAATAATACAATCTACACTACAACTAACTCAAACCTGAACTTCTGTGAAAAAGTTCGGGTCTGGGTACCACAGTGTTTTTTTTCACGCGTGTGCAAAAGACATTGCACCCGCACGATAAAAACTGAACATCGGAACTCAATCGCAGTCAAAACTGACTGCCACTGCGTACCTACTCGCGCGGGTTTGCCGCCAGGCCCCGGGATGCATCCGGACACGCTCGTGTGAAATGCGGAACGAAATTGCGGACGTGTGAATGGACCCTAACCCTCTGAAATGAAGCAATTCGTTTACCCACCCGCCCAGAATGATCATTACAACACTACTGTGGAAGAAGCTTGCTTCTTCAAAACGTGGGAAGTAGGACCAACAGGTTTTATTATGAAACTAACTTGTAGCCCTGCAGTGTGTCTTCTGTACACTAGCCATCCATACAGTGAGATGTTGGCAAGACCCAAGCAGAACTACTCATGACTACTCCATGAACCACCAACAGAGGCTAAATGAAATACCTTCAGAAAACAGATCTTTTGTAATTTTTTTTTTTGTGATCTTCCTCTCTAGACTCTTGGTATACAGGGGCTTTAAATGTAAACTCCTTTTCAATCATGTGGTTAAGCATGTTATAGAACTTCCCAAATTTGTAACCTATACTGATCCTATGGACCATAAGTGCACAATTTAATGAAACCTCACACTCTGTATTGTATGTATCACATCCTTTTAACTGTTCACTGCAGAGCATTGTGTAACATGGTGGATTACAACAATTGTCACCACTGCACTGAAAACTTTGCCTAGGCCCTCATGCACACAAGCATATTTGGCATCCCAAATATGAGAACTGCACATACATAGGGCTATGCATTACTTCATGATGGTAAACCTGTCTGGAGGACTAACTCACTAATGGTAATGTAAACTAAAGTGCACATGCTTGTGTGTATAAGGTCTTAGGGTGTCCTCACACGGCAGATTCTTTTTTGCACAAATTTCTGTGACTGAAAATCAATTCCATTCATCTGCGCTGTGAACTCTGACTGTCTGTTCCAGCGGAGGAAAAGACTGCCAGGATTCACCGTATCCAGCATAGCCGAATACAACCATGCACCACCAAATCCCCATTCACTGTAATGGGATCTGGTGGTAATCTGGTCATTTTCCAGCATATATGGTCACTTTTGGCTAGACAAAAAAAATGTTTGTAGCATTTTTTTTTTCGGCTGAAAGCTGGCATGTGCACCGGGACACAGCGACTGGATTACAATGCCAGAGTTCACAACGCAGATGTGAACCTAGCCTAAGTAGGGCTAGCAGAAATCCATGTGCTTGCTGATAGAACTCTATTCATTTTATTGAACTGGTTTTGAGTTGTAGAAATGTCTTCAAAACAATCTTCAGTGCGTGAAGACACCCTTAGGGCTTAGCAACGGAAACATCAGAGATGGCACAACCCCTTTAATCATTACATAGTGCTTTCCATCTCAGACATTGATGGCATATCGCTAGGATATACCATCAAAGTCAGATAGGTGGGAGACCACCTCTGAGACCCACACCTATCTCCAGAACGGGCCCCAGAAAGGGAAGGAGAGCACACCTCACATTCTTTCAATTTATTTCTATGGGAGATACAAGAACAGGCAAGTGAGCGCAATCAGTCTAATAGAAATTAAGAGCACACTGTACAAGTGCAGCCACCTCTCCTTTTACTTCTATGAGACTGCTGAAGATAGCGAGCCAACACTTGGATATTTTCCACAGTCCCATAGAAAGTAATGGAAGGCGGCCACTTTCCACTCATTTCAGAGGTCCCTGGCTAGAGATAGGTGTGGGACCCGAACCTATCTAACATTGGTGGCATATCCTAGCAATATGCCACCAATGTCTAAGATGAAACAGCCCCTTTAAGAGGTCTTAAACTTTTTATTTTGCCTTGACACCTCAGCTTGCTGTTATCGGGTGAAGCACAGTAAATTACATACTAAGCAATATTGCTATTCAAGTGAACCAGGAGGCTCAGTTGCCTACGTAATGCTCATTTGAATTAATCCCTAAAATGCAGAGTAGTCCAATCACATATTGTATATCAAGACTGCCATCCTTCCAAAATTGTCAAAAGTATAAAACCATGTGTATAATTACTATTATTAGTATTAAAATGAACTAATTTTTTATTGTTCCAAAGAGAAATAAGTTTCATACTTCCTGGAGTTTGTAAAACACTCTTAAATTACAGGAACATATTAACAAGAAATCCAACTTCAAATACCAATACATTTTCAGTCAGATGAATATGTAAGTACACCAACTGCTTCTATTTCAGGTTCAGAAATAAAGTAAGCACCATCATCTTCAACATGTCAGTCAGTTCTTGAAGGCTCCAGCTTTGCTTGCCTTATTGATAAATATCTTTAGAAGATCATTGTCCATATTAGCAAAGGCGTCCGTCTGGGTAACCATGGTCATGTGGTTTATGCAAAATCTGAAGCAGAACTCTTCTAGGTCCTAGAAACAAATGTCTTGTTTTAAAAACAACTTATCAAAGAGAATACTGTGTGCTGTTCGCATCCGTTGCTCCGCCCAAAAAATTCAACCTGTCCTATTCTTGTCTGTTTTGCAGACGAGAATAAGCAGTTATAATAGGGCGAAAAATACTTACTTTGTTGGGTTTATCTGATGGCAAATAATCACTGAATTATAGGTGGTGTATGATGAATATGCAGCAGTGCAGGCTAGTTTTGTTTATGGGGCAGGACAATTTAGCATCAACAGTTGCCAAAAAATGCCCACACATCTTAAACGTAAAGTAATAAAATAAAATAGTATGTGTTACATTTAATACAAACAACTGAAATGTGCAGTTGAGTTGCAATTTAACGGGATTATCAGGGAAAAATCATATCATCAATATCAGATCTGCAGGGATCCAACACAGGGCACCCAAGACGGTCATGGTTAGAAGAGCTGAGTGCCCCGTGAGTATCACGGCCTCTTCCTAAGCCAGTGACGTCATATCAGTCACGTGGCCTAGTTGCAGCCCCCATTCAAGTCAATAGGGCTGAGCTGCAATACTAAGCACAGCGCCTATAAGTTGTACTTGGAAAGCTGCTGTGAGCCCGCATCGCTCCCATAAACAGCTGATCGACAGGGGTGCCAGGACTGCTACCCCCGCTGATGAGATAATGATGACCTATACTGAGTCTAGGTCATCATTATCTTTTCCAGCATGACCCCTTAAGTTATGTCACATACAACATTCAACTAATGTAAATGGAAAGGAGTCACTGCCATTATGAAATTACAACAAAACAGTGGCACCCAGTGGTAGAACTCTTATTGACACTACCCAAAAAATGTTCTGACGCTGAACACTGGAAACATACTACATCATCTAATCAGGAATTAATCAAATGTTGAATAGAATTACAATATTTTCTAAAGACTTAAAATTAATTTTAGGATGGAATCAGCAAAAAGCCAATCTGTCAAGGTCTGCTCTTAGGAAAAGTTGACCCCCTAAAGAGTAAATGCTGTTTTTTTGCTAAAGTGTAGAGACAGTGATGGGGAACATTTTTCTAATATACTTTATTTAGGGAAAACGTTTATTTGTGGTAGAAAACTTGGGCTGAAATTTCCCTTAGCAACGTTCATTTGAAAGAGCGCTGCTAAGGGACATCCGACTTCCATCAGTATAGGAGAGACAGGCACCCCCAGCGTGCTGACTGAGGAACCAGCCGCCGGGGCGATGCCTGTAGTGGGCAAAAAGTTATATATTTTTTTTATAGTTTTACTACTTTAAAGAAAATTTTACTTTGTGTTGCCTAGACAAACAGAAGATAAACAGACTAAAACTGGTATAGTAGCAAAATATAAATAATACTTTATTGAGTGATACATAAAAAAATGTATTATACATAATGTAATGCATCAGATAAAGGTGGACTAGACCTGAGGGGACATAACGTAGTCACACAAAAATAGGGGAAAAGGGCAGTGAAGCAACCCAAAAATTAAGACCTATATCAAGCACCTTGACACATAAGGATATCACATCTATTCGTCATAAATGTAAAAAAAAAAAAAAAGAGAGTACAAATATAGATCTCCAGGATTACATATGCATATAAAAGACCTATGCAATCTGTCTAGAAATGTCACAAATGTCTAGATTTTATTAGTATGCACTTACATGTCTCCACATGGACCTAAAAAGCTGCCTGTGCACTATAAACAAAATCCCACATGATGACATGCATGTGCATGACAATCAATCACTTTAATGGTCCCATGCATGTGTATAACAATCACTTTAATGGTCTCATACACATGCACATAGTATCGCCTCTTATGTAGAGAGCCAAATCCTATATACATGTGTGAGCATGCACATAAGTATCATAAGTAGGGATGAGTGAACCTGAACTGTATAGTTCAGGTTCGTACCGAATTTTGGGGTGTCCGTGACACGGACCCGAACCCAAACATTTTCGAAAAAGTTCGGGTTCGGTGTTCGTCGCTTTCTTGGCGCTTTTTGAAAGGCTGCAAAGCAGCCAATCAACAAGCGTCATACTACTTGCCCTAAGAGGCCGTCACAGCCATGCCTACTATTGGCATGGCTGTGATTGGCCAGTGCAGCATGTGACCCAGCCTCTATTTAAGCTGGAGTCACGTAGCGCCGCACGTCACTCTACTCTGAACAGTGTAGGGAGAGGTTGCAGCTGCGACTGTTAGGGCGAGATTAGGCAGTGATTAACTCCTCCAAAAGACTTAAGTCAGTGATCGATCTACAGCTGTGGATCATTGAACTGCTGCTATTCAATTGCTCACTGTTTTTAGGCTGCCCAGATCGTTTTTCAGTCACTTTTTTCTGGGGTGATCGGCGGCCATTTTGTGTCTTGTGGTGCGCTAGCACAAGCTGCCACCAAGTTCATTTAACCATCAAGTGTGGTTATTTTTTGGCTATATCCTACATCAGGGGCAAGCTGTCACCAAGTCCATTTAACCATCAATAGTGTGGTTATTTTTTGGCTATATCCTACATCAGGGGCAAGCTGTCACCAAGTCCATTTAACCATCAATAGTGTGGTTATTTTTTGGCTATATCCTACATCAGGGGCAAGCTGTCACCAAGTCCATTTAACCATCAATAGTGTGGTTATTTTTTGGCTATATCCTACATCAGGGGCAAGCTGTCACCAAGTCCATTTACCATCAATAGTGTGGTTATTTTTTGGCTATATCCTACATCAGGGGCAAGCTGTCACCAAGTCCATTTAACCATCAATAGTGTGGTTATTTTTTGGCTATATCCTACATCGGGGGCTTGGCTGTGCTTGCTATTTTATTGAGGGGTGAAATACAATTGCCAAAATAGCAGTACCCTAAATCTGGTGTTTCAGCTGTGGCCAGCCAATTGTAATACTGTCTGCTGTCTGGCAAAGGATATATTTTTGTTCTGGGTTGAAATACAATTCCCAACTTAGCAATTTCCTAAATTAGTGGTTTCTGCTGTATCATGGCTACTTTAAATCTATTCATTAAAAGGGAATATTAGATTCAAGGTGCTGATAGGGTCATTCTCAATAACTTCACACACACGCTACTGTGCATTTCCAAGTCTAATTCTGTCTGTAAACGTATACCTGTCACCCAGCGCCTAAATAATAGGCCTCAAATTTATATTCATCTAAATCTGTGGTTATTGCTGAGGCTGGTCAAGTTATTTTGTGTCCGTCAAAGCACAGTTTTTGTTCTGGGTTGAAATACAATTCCCAACTTAGCAATTCTCTAAATTAGTGGTTTCTGCTGTATCAGGCCTACTTTAAATCTATCCCTAAAAGGGTATATGAGATTCAAGGTGCTGATAGGGTCATTCTCAATAACTTCACACACACGCTACTGTGCAATTCCAAGTCTAATTCTGTCTGTATATGTATACCTGTCACCCAGCGCCTAAATAATAGGCCTCAAATTTATATTCAGCTAAATCTGTCATTACTGCTGTGCCTGTATTAGTGTAATACGGTACCTAAATAGATAGCCAGATAGTGTTAGGTGTCTGTAAAAAAAGGCCTGAATTTGAATTCAATACATTGGGCCAAATAATATTTTTCTTATTGTGGTGAACGGTAACAATGAGGAAAACATCTAGTAAGGGACGCGGACATGGTGGTGTTAGTGGACCCTCTGGTGCTGGGAGAGGACATGGCCGTTCTGCCACAGCTACACGTCCTAGTGTACCAACTACCTCAGGTCCCAGTAGCCGCCAGAATTTACAGCGATATTTGGTGGGGCCCAATGCCGTTCTAAGGATGGTAAGGCCTGAGCAGGTACAGGCATTAGTCAATTGGGTGGCCGACAGTGGATCCAGCACGTTCACATTATCTCCCACCCAGTCTTCTGCAGAAAGCGCACAGATGGCGCCTGAAAACCAACCCCATCAGTCTGTCACATCACCCCCATGCATACCAGGGAAACTGTCTGAGCCTCAAGTTATGCAGCAGTCTCTTATGCTGTTTGAAGACTCTGCTGGCAGGGTTTCCCAAGGGCATCCACCTAGCCCTTCCCCAGCAGTGGAAGACATAGAATGCACTGTCGCACAACCACTTATGTTTCCTGATGATGAGGACATGGGAATACCACCTCAGCATGTCTCTGATGATGACGAAACACAGGTGCCAACTGCTGCGTCTTTCTGCAGTGTGCAGACGAAACAGATGCAGGGGACGATGAGGTCCTAGACCCCACATGGAATGAAGGTCGTGCCACTGACTTTCACAGTTCGGAGGAAGAGGCAGTGGTGAGACCGAGCCAACAGCGTAGCAAAAGAGGGAGCAGTGGGCAAAAGCAGAACACCCGCCGCCAAGAGACTCCGCCTGCTACTGACCGCCGCCATCTGGGACCGAGCACCCCAAAGGCAGCTTCAAGAAGTTCCCTGGCATGGCACTTCTTCAAACAATGTGCTGACGACAAGACCCGAGTGGTTTGCACGCTGTGCCATCAGAGCCTGAAGCGAGGCATTAACGTTCTGAACCTTAGCACAACCTGCATGACCAGGCACCTGCATGCAAAGCATGAACTGCAGTGAAGTAAACACCTTAAAAACAAGGAAGTTACTCAGGCTCCCCCTGCTACCTCTTCTGCTGCTGCCGCCGCCTCGTCCTCTTCCTCCGCCTCTGGAGGAACGTTGGCACCTGCCGCCCAGCAAACAGGGGATGTACCACCAACACCACCACCTCCGTGACCAAGCATCTCAACCATGTCACACGGCAGCGTTCAGCTCTCCATCTCACAAACATTTGAGAGAAAGCGTAAATTCCCACCTAGCCACCCTCGATCCCTGGCCCTGAATGCCAGCATTTCTAAACTACTGGCCTATGAAATGCTGTCATTTAGGCTGGTGGACACAGACAGCTTCAAACAGCTCATGTCGCTTGCTGTCCCACAGTATGTTGTTCCCAGCCGGCACTACTTCTCCAAGAGAGCCGTGCCTTCCCTGCACAACCAAGTATCCGATAAAATCAAGTGTGCACACCTAACCACAGATACGTGGACCAGTAAGCACGGCCAGGGACGCTATATCTCCCTAACTGCACACTGGGTAAATGAAGTGGCGGCTGGGCCCCAGGCGGAGAGCTGTTTGGCGCACGTCCTTCCGCCGCCAAGGATCGCAGGGCAACATTCTTTGCCTCCTCCTCCTACTCGGCTTCCTCCTCCTCTTTGGCCATTCTGAAACTCATATGTTTGGAGGACAGGCCCCACACCGCACAGGAGTTGTGGCGGGGTATAGAACAGACCGACGAGTGGTTGCTCCCGGTGAGCCTGAAGCCCGGCCTGGTGGTGTGCGATAATGGGCAAAATCTCGTTGCAGCTCTGGGACTAGCCGGTTTGACGCACATCCCTTGCCTGGCGCATGTGCTGAATTTGGTGGTGCAGAAGTTCATTCACAACTACCCCGACATGTCAGAGCTGCTGCATAAAGTGCGGGCCGTCTGTTCGCGCTTCCGGCGTTCACATCCTGCCGCTGCTTGCCTGTCTGCGCTACAGCGTTACTTCGGCCTTCCCGCTCACCACCTCATATGCGACGTACCCACCAGGTGGAACTCCACCTTGCACATGCTGTACAGACTGTGCGAGCAGCAGCAGGCCATAGTGGAGTTTCAGCTGCAGCACGCATGGGTCAGTCGCACTGCGGAACAGCACCACTTCACCACCAATGACTGGGCCTCCATGCGAGACCTGTGTGCCCTGTTGCGCTGTTTCGAGTACTCCACCAACATGGCCAGTGGCGATGACGCCGTTATCAGCGTTACAATACCACTTCTATGTCTCCTTGAGAAAACACTTAGGGCGATGATGGAAGAGGAGGTGGCCCAGGAGGAGGAGGAAGAGGGGTCATTTTTAGCACTTTCAGGCCAGTCTCTTCGAAGTGACTCAGAGGGAGGTTTTTTGCAACAGCAGAGGCCAGGTACAAATGTGGCCAGCCAGGGCCCACTACTGGAGGTGGAGGAGGATGAGGAAGCATGGTCACAGCGGGGTGGCACCCGACGCAGCTCGGGCCCATCACTGGTGCGTGGCTGGGGGGAAACGCAGGACGATGACGATACGCTTCCCACAGAGGACAGCTTGTCCTTACCTCTGGGCAGCCTGGCACACATGATCGACTGACTACATGCTGCAGTGCCTGCACAACGACAGCAGCGTTGCCCACACTTTAACGTGTGCGGACTACTGGGTTGCCACCCTGCTGGATCCACGGTACAAAGACAATGTGCCCACCTTACTTCCTGCACTGGAGCGTGATAGGAAGATGCGCGAGTACAAGCGCACGTTGGTAGACGCGCTACTGAGAGCATTCCCAAATGTCACAGGGGAACAAGTGGAAGCCCAAGGCAGAGGAGGAGCAAGAGGTCGCCAAGGCAGCTGTGTCACGGCCAGCTCCTCTGAGTGCAGGGTTAGCATGGCAGAGATATGGAAAAGTTTTGTCAACACGCCACAGCTAAGTGCACCACCACCTGATACGGAACGTGTTAGCAGGAGGCAACATTTCACTAACATGGTGGAACAGTACGTGTGCACACCCCTCCACGTACTGACTGATGGTTCGGCCCCATTCAACTTCTGGGTCTCTAAATTGTCCACGTGGCCAGAGCTAGCCTTTTATGCCTTGGAGGTGCTGGCCTGCCCGGCGGCCAGCGTTTTGTCTGAACGTGTATTCAGCACGGCAGGGGGCGTCATTACAGACAAACGCAGCCGCCTGTCTACAGCCAATGTGGACAAGCTGACGTTCATAAAAATGAACCAGGCATGGATCCCACAGGACCTGTCCATCCCTTGTGCAGATTAGACATTAACTACCTCCCCTTAACCATATATTTTTGTACTCCAGGGCACTTCCTCATTCAATCCTATTTTTATTTTCATTTTACCATTTGCGGGGCAACCCAAAGTTGAATGAACCTCTCTTCTGTCTGGGTGCCGGGGCCTAAAAATATCTGACAGTGGCCTGTTCCAGTGTTGGGTGACGTGAAGCATGATTCTCTGCTATGACATGAAGACTGATTCTCTGCTGACATGAAGCCAGATTCTCTGTCATGGGACCTCTCTCCTCTGCCTGGGTGCCAGGGCCTAAATATCTGACAATGGACTGTTACAGTGGTGGGTGATGCGAAGCCTGATTCTCTGCTATGACATGAAGACTGATTCTCTGCTGACATGAAGCCAGATTCTCTGTTATGGGACCTCTCTCCTCTGCCTGGGTCTAAATATCTGACAATGGACTGTTACAGTGGTGGGTGACGTGAAGCATGATTTTCTGCTATGACATGAAGACTGATTCTCTGCTATTGGACCTCTCTCCAATTGATATTGGTTAATTTTTATTCATAACATTTTTATTTTTATTCATTTCCCTATACACATTTGTTTTCAGGGGATTTAACTACATTTTGCTGCCTTTTGCAGCCCTCTAGCCCTTTCCTGGGCTGTTTTACAGCCTTTTTAGTGCCGAAAAGTTCGGGTCCCCATTGACTTCAATGGGGTTCGGGTTCGGGACGAAGGTCGGGTCCGGATCCCGAACCCGGACATTTCCGGGAAGTTCGGCCGAACTTTTCGAACCCGAACATCCAGGTGTTCGCTCAACTCTAATCATAAGGCAAATAGGGCTGTTGCCAGTGCTTTAAATAGAGCCATATATGAAAGTAGCGGGGATTAATCACCTAGATGCCCGCATCCACAAAGTGAAAATGGGGATCACAGAGATCAACCCCTGCAGCATGCACAAAGTAGCTAATTATGCCACAAGGAAAGTGATTGTGGCAACAAAAGGTAGCCTCACACTATAAGGTTACATGCCCATAAGAACAGAGACCTGTATTCTTATGGGCATGTATCTCTATTCTTATGGGTATGTAAACTTATAGTGTGAGGCTACCTTTTGTTGCAACAGGCAACTTTTTATGTGTGAAGGTGCTCGATATAGGTCTTAATTTTTGGGTTGCTTCACTGCCCTTTTCCCCTATTTTTGTGTGACTACGTTATGTCCCGTCAGGTGTAGTCCACCTGTTTTATCTGATGCATTACATTATGTATAATAATTTTTTTATGTATCACTCAATAAAGTATATTTATATTTTGCTACTATACCAGTTTTAGTCTCAGTTTATCTTCTGTTTGTGTATGTTTATGTACACTGAGTGGGTACATTACTATAGGGTACTCTATCGCATAGGATCACTATTAGTGAAAGCAAATCTATGTGTACAGTTGTGGCCAAAAGTTTTGAGAATGACACAAATATTAGTTTTCACAAAGTTTGCTGCTAAACTGCTTTTAGATCTTTGTTTCAGTTGTTTCTGTGATGTAGTGAAATATAATTACACGCACTTCATACGTTTCAAAGGCTTTTATTGACAATTACATCTGTGCCAATTCCTGACTGATAGCAACCCATTCTTTCATAATCACTTCTTGGAGTTTGTCAGAATTAGTGGGTTTTGTTTGTCCACTCGCCTCTTGAGGATTGACCACAAGTTCTCAATGGAATTAAGATCTGGGGAGTTTCAAGGCCATGGACCCAAAATGTCAACGTTTTGGTCCCCGAGCCACTTAGTTATCACTTATGCCTTATGGCACGGTGCTCCATCGTGCTGGAAAATGCATTGTTCTTCACCAAACAGTTGTTGGATTGTTGGAAGAAGTTGCTGTTGAAGGGTATTTTGGTACCATTCTTTATTCATGGCTGTGTTTTTGGGCAAAATTGTGAGTGAGCCCACTCCCTTGGATGAGAAGCAAACCCACACATGAATGGGCTCAGGATGCTTTACTGTTGGCATGACACAGGACTGATGGTAGCGCTCACCTTTTCTTCTCCAGACAAGCCTTTTTCCTGATGCCCCAAACAATCGGTAAGAGGCTTCATCGGAGAATATGACTTTGCCCCAGTCCTCAGCAGTCCATTCACCATATTTTCTGAAGAAGATCAATCTGTCCCTGATGGAGTTTTTTTTTTTGGATAGAAGTGGCTTCTTTGCTGCCCTTCTTGACACCAGGCCATCTTCCAAAAGTCTTCGCCTCACTGTGTGTGCAGATGCGCTCACACCTGCCTGCTGCCATTCCCGATCAAGGTCTGCACTGGTGGCACTCCGATCCCGCAGCTGAATCCTCTTTAGGAGACGATCCTGGCGCTTGCTGGACTTTCTTGGACGCCCTGAAGCCTTCTTAACAAGAATTGAACCTCTTTCCTTGAAGTTCTTGATGATCCTATAAATTGTTGATTGAGGTGCAATCTTAGTAGCCACAATATCCTTGCCTGTGACCCTCCTTTTAACAGGTCAAGTCTGCCATTTTAACCCAATCAGCCTGACATAATGATCTCCAGCCTTGTGCTCGTCAACATTCTCACCTGGGTTAACAAGACGATTACTGAAATGATCTCAGCAGGTCCTTTAATGACAGCAATGAAATGCAGTGGAAAGTTTTTTTGGGGATTAAGTTAATTTTCATGGCAAAGAAGGACTATGCAATTCATCTGATCACTCTTCATAACATTCTGGAGTATATGCAAATTGCTATTATAAAAACTTAAGCAGCAACTTTTCCAATTTCCAATATTTATGTAATTCTCAAAACTTTTGGCCACGACTATTTTGTGACTGTTGCATTTTAATCATTTGTGTTACCTAGGGCTGCAACGATTAATCAACGTTATCGAATAATCGGCCGATTCGTTGCTATACGGGCGGGAGCGGGCGATCAGGCACTATGCCTGCAGGTCCTTGAACTTTAAATCACCGCATCTTTATTACCTTACAATGAAGCTCAAGTAACAGGCAGAGCGGGCGGCGGCGTAACGACACTTACTCACGTGACGCTTCATTCATAAAGTAGGTGGAGCAGACCCGTCACGTGAGTAAGTGACATTACGCCGCCGCCCGCTCTGCCCGTTACTGGAGCTTCATTGTAAGGTAATAAAGATGTGGTGATTTAAAGTAAAAGTTACTGCCGGTTAAGGAATACTGCTGTGAGCGGCAGGGCCAGGGCTGTTATGGGGAGGGGGATCTGTGGATGACACATATAGCATAAGATGCTATATAGTGTCATCCACAGATCCCCCTCCCCATAACAGCGCCATCCACAGATCCCCCTCCCCATAACAGCGCCATCCACAGATCCCCCTCCCCATAACAGCGCCATCCACAGATCCCCCTCCCCATAACAGCGCCATCCACAGATCCCCCTCCCCATAACAGCGCCATCCACAGATCCCCCTCCCCATAACAGCGCCATCCACAGATCCCCCTCCCCATAACAGCGCCATCCACAGATCCCCCTCCCCATAACACCGCCATCCACAGATCCCCCTCCCCATAACAGCGCCATCCACAGATCCCCCTCCCTATAACAGCGCCATCCACAAGATCCCCCTCCCCATAACAGTGCCATTCACAATTTGTTTTAATATGGCCTTTGAACATAATCTTTCAAGTAAAATCATATAAACCCCTTTTTTTTGTCATTTTGGTGTTTTTTTCCTGATTTAATCGATTAAATTACCGACAACTAATCAATTATTCAAATAATAGTTAGCTGCAGCCCTAGTGTGCCATATATTGGCACCCATAACTTTTTTTAACATCATTAAAGCTGTGTGAGGGAATGATTTTGTGGGAAGTGCTGTAGTTTTCATTGGTACTATCTTGGGGTGCATAAAACTTTTTTTTTTTTTAATGGTATTAATCGTTTGAAAATGAGAAAAGGTTATTTTCTTTAATTTCAAACTAGCAGAAGGACCCGGCTTCGCACGGGTATATTTCATCTATTTCATTTAATGTTTGTGTGTGTGTCATTAAAAGATAGACAGTATCCCCCATAACAGTGACCTCTACAGCACCCCGCCCCTTTAAGAGTGAACTCCACAGTCCCCCACCCCTTAACACTGACGCCCACCACTTTAAAATTGGGACTTCCACAGCACATACCCTTAACTTAGACCTTCACAACAGCCCTCCCCTTTAACAGTGACCTCCACAGTACCCTGCTGCCTTAACAGTGACCTCCACAGCGGCCTGCCCCCTTAACAGTAACATTCACAGTGAACGCCTCTAACAGTGACCTCCACAGCGCCCCCTGCCCCTTTAATGCTAGGGCTACACGATGACATGTGTCACACAACGTTTTGTCTCAATTTTTATAATGATAGGCTATGGTGTTGCACTGTGCATGCTGCGACTGCAACACGACAGTTGCAAAAAATCCATCCAAGATGGATTTTTCTGCGACTGTGGCATCGCAGTCGCAGCATGTCACATGTCGCAGCACAACACCATAGACCATCATTCAAAAAATTGTCGTGCAACATCAATGTCATGCGACACATGTAGCAGTGCCCTATGTGTGGTGCAGCCCTAGCCTAAAGCTGGCCTACAGCAGTGAAGAAAAATGGCTGGGTTGTTATTGAAACCTGGAGTAAAACTGTGTATGTGGAGACTAAGGACCTGCTAGCTTAGACAGACAGGTCATTTTTTGGGAATAGCTCAGGAACTGTACGTCCTAGAGAGCCGTGATACCACAATATTTTTTTCCAGGTAGCAAGGGATGTGTATACCAAGTTTTGTTGAAATTGATGGTTGCGTAATCGCAGAATATATATAATATACACACACACACAGTCAGGTCCATAAATATTGGGACATTGACACAATTCTAAAATTTTTGGCTCTATACACCACTACAATGGATTTAAAATGAAACAAACAAGATGTGCTTTAACTGCAGACTGTCAGCTTTAATTTGATGGTATTTACATCCAAATCAGGTGAACGATGTAAGAATTACAACTGTTTGCATATGTGCCTCCCACTTGTTAAGGGGCCAAAAGTAATGGGACAAAATAATAATCATAAATCAAACTTTTACTTTTTAATACTTTGTTGCAAATCCTTTGCAGTCAATTACAGCCTGAAGTCTGGAACGCTTGGACATCTCCAGACGCTGGGTTTCATCCCTGGTGATGTTCTGCCAGGCCTCTACTGCAACTGTCTTCAGTTCCTGCTTGTTCTTGGGGCATTTCCCTTCAGTTTTGTCTTCGACAAGTGAAATGCATGCTCAATTGGATTCAGGTCAGGTGATTGACTTGGCCATTGCATAACATTCCACTTCTTTCCCTTAAAAAACTCTTTGGTTGCTTTTGCAGTATGCTTTGGGTCATTGTCCATCTGCACTGTGAAGCACCGTCCAATGAGTTCTGAAGCATTTGGCTGAATATGAGCCGATAATATTGCCCGAAACACTTCAGAATTCATCCTGCTGCTTTTGTCGTCAGTCACATCATCAATAAATACAAGAGAACCAGTTCCATTGGCAGCCATACATGCCCATACCATGACACTACCACCACCATGCTTCACTGATGAGGTGGTATGCTTAGGATCATGAGCAGTTCCTTTACTTCTCCATACTCTTCTCATCCCATCCTTCTGGTACAAGTTGATCTTGGTCTCATCTGTCCATAGGACGTTGTTCCAGAACTGTGAAGGCTTTTTTAGATATCGTTTGGCAAACTCTAAGGGTACTTTCACACTAGCGTTTTTCTTTTCCGGCGCTGAGTTCCGTCATAGGGGCTCAAATCCGGAAAAGAACTGATCAGTTTTATCCTAATGCATTCTGAATGGAGAGCAATCCGTTCAGGATGCATCAGGATGTCTTCAGTTCAGTCTTTTTGACTGATCAGGCTTTTCAGAAAACCATAGCATGCAGTATTTTTACCTCCGGCCAAAAATCCTGAACACTTTGACTGAACGCCTGATCAGGCTTTTTTCCCATTGACTTGCATTAACGCCGGATTCGGCCCTTGCATGTTAAACCAGAAAAATGTGAAAAAAAAAAGTTTGTCCATAAATGGCGGATCCGTTTTTTCCAATGCATTTTTTCATTGTGATCTAAATCCTGATCAGGATTCAAATGTAATCCGTTTTCACACGTTTTTCCGGATCCGGCGGGCAGTTCCGGTGTCGGAATTGAACGCCGGATTTAAACAACGCTAGTGTGAAAGTAGCCTAATCTGGCCTTCCTGTTTTTGAGGCTCACCAATGGTTTACATCTTGTGGTGGACCCTCTGTATTCATTCTTATCTTGATTATTGACTTTGACACACATACACCTACCTGCTGGAGAGTGTTCTTGATCTGGCCAACTGTTGTGAAGGGTGTTTTCTTAACCAGGGAAATAATTATTTGGTCATCCACCACAGTTGTTTTCCATGGTCTTCCGGGTCTTTTGGTGTTGCTGAGCTCACTGATGCATTTCTTCTTTTTAAGAATGTTCCAAACAGTTGTTTTGGCCACGCTTAATGTTTTTGCTATCTCTCTGATGGGTTTGTTGTGTTTTTCAGCCTAATGTTGGCATGCTTCACCGATCGTGACAGCTCTTTGGATCTCATCTTGAGAGTTGACAGCAACAGATTCCAAATGCAAATAGCACACTTGAAAGGAACTCTGGACCTTTTATCTGCTCATTGTAATTGGGATAATGAGGGACTAACACACACCTGGCCATGGAACAGCTGAGAAGCCAATTGTCCTGTTACTTTTGGTCCCTTAACAAGTGGAAGGCACATATGCAAACTGTTGTAATTCCTACACCGTTCACCTGATTTGGATGTAAATACCCTCAAATAAAGCTGACAGTTTGCAGTTAAAGCACATCTTGTTTGTTTCATTTCAAATCTATTGTGGTTGAGTATAGAGGCAAAAATGTTAGAATTGTGTCAGTCCCAATATTTATGGGCCTGACTGTGTGTGTATCTATCTATCTATCTAGATACACACACAGTTGCAAGAAAAAGTATGTGAACCCTTTGGAATTATATGGATTTCTGCACAAATTGGTCATAAAATGTGATCTTATCTTCATCTAAGTCATAACAATAGACAATCACAGTCTGCTTAAAACTAATAACACAGAAAGAATTAAAGGTTACCATGTTTTTATTGAACACGCCATGTAAACATTCACAGTGCAGGTGTTAAATATATGTGAACCCCTAGACTAATGACATCTCCAAGAGCTAATTGGAGAGAGGTGTCAGCCAACTGGAGTCCAATCAATGAGATGAGATTGGAGGTGTTGGTTACAGCTGCCCTGCCCTATAAAAAAATAAAAATAAAAAAAACACACCAGTTCTGGGTTTGCTTTTCACAAGAAGCATTGCCTGATGTGAATGATGCCTCGCACAAAAGAGCTCTCAGAAGACGTACGATTAAGAATTGTTGACTTGCATAAAGCTGGAAATGGTTATAAAAGGATCTCCAAAAGCCTTGCTGTTCATCAGTCCACGGTAAGACAAATTGTCTATAAATGGAGAAAGTTCAGCACTGCTGCTACTCTCCCTAGGAGTGGCCGTCCTGTAAAGATGACTGCAAGAGCACAGCGCAGACTGCTCAATGAAGTGAAGAAGAATCCTAGAGTGTCAGCTAAAGACTAACATCCCTGCTAGCGAATCTACGATAAGTAAAAAACACTAAACAAGAATGGATTTCATGGGAGGATACCACAGAGGAAGCCACTGCTGTCCAAAAAAAAACATTGCTGCACGTTTACAGTTTGCACAAGAGCACCTGGATGTTCCACAGCAGTACTGGCAAAATATTCTGTGGACAGATGAAACCAAAGTTGAGCTGTTTAGAAGAGACACACAACACTATGTGTGGAGAAAAAGAGGCACAGCACACCAACATCAAAACCTCATCCCAACTGAAGTATGGTGGTGGGAGCATCATGGTTTGAGGCTGCTTTGCTACGTCAGGGCCTGGACGGATTGCTATCATCAAAAGAAAAATGAATTTCCAAGTTTATCAAGACATTTTGCAGGAGAACTTAAGGCCATCTGTCCACCAGCTGAAGCTCCACAGAAGATGGGTGTTGCAACAGAACAACGACCCAAAGCATAGAAGTAAATCAACAACAAAATTGCTTAAAACAGAAGAAAATACGCCTTCTGGAGTGGCCCAGTCAGAGTCCCGACCTCAAGAAAGCGATTCACACCAAACAAAAAAATATTTCTGAACTGAAACAGTTCTATAAAGAGGAATGGTTAAGAATTACTCCTGACCGTTGTGCAGGTCTGATCTGCAACTACAGGAAACGTTTGGTTGAAGTTATTGCTGCCAAAGGAGGTTCAACCAGTTATTAAATCCAAGGGTTCACATACTTTTTCTACCTGCACTTTGAATGTTTACATAGTGTGTCCAATAAAAACATGGTAACATTTAATTCTGTGTGTGTTATTAGTTTAAGCAGACTGTGATTGTCTATTGTGACTTAGATGAAGATCAGATGACGTTTTATGACTGTGGCGAAACCAACCTCGCCACGGTGTTTTGGAGGGGGCTGTTTACCAGCCTCTTGCCTCAGGATTATGGCCCATACTAACTTTAAAGGAGAAGACAGACCGGCCGCACAGCTTAAATCTGTCTTTGGAATTGTATTTTGTTATGTGAGGGTACCCAGATAGCTAATTTTATTGTATTCGTGTAGTCTGAGTGCCATTCACCTAATAATATGCACTCAGACTTGAGCTATCTGGGGATGCGCTAAATGTCTGTGTTTACTGTAAGGGTGTGACATTGTATGTTTAAATGGTGATTTCTGTCCTGTTGTCTCCACATGTGTATTGGCGATTTCCCTTTGTCCTGAGAGATAATTGAATTGCTCCTCGGGTGTCTCCAGGGCAGAGAGGAGGAAACCATGATGTATTGTGCCTGTTTTATCCTTCATCATGTTGAGGCTGGTGTTTGGGTAACTGATCAACACTGGGGGATTGCTATATACTGAAGATTTGCTATACTCCCCTGGCTGTACTACTAGCTCTTGTAAGAGCTGTTCCTGCTCTCTGGTTTTAGGAGAGGTTCACACACTGGAGCCTGGATCCTTGTCGTAGGTCCAGGGTGGGTAGGAGACGGTGAGACCTCAACCAAGCTTTGGCGGTTCGTGGGGTCTGCAGTGCGTACGGTGTCAAGTGGAGTGCTTGGAGTCCTCGGAAAGCACTAGGAGCATCTATCGACGGAGGTACCCGGTCGGGGTGTCAGGAGATCCGTTACAATGACTAATTTGTGCAGAAATCCATATTATTCCAAAGGGTTCACATACTTTTTCTTGCAACTGTATATATGATACTTTGGGGTATTTCTGTTTTTTTGTTTAGTTTTTTTAAACATATTAGCCCTTTTTTTCTTTAGTGGCCCTACATGAGTTAAACCTGTGATCAATTTTGTATTGGGGTTAGGATTTTATTTTAAAAAGACAATAAAATTCATTCATTTTTAAGGGCCGGTATGAAAACATGCCAGATGGCCAGAAAATGGCTGACAGCGTGTCTGTTTTTCATGGCCTTTTTATATTTTTTTCTTGTGAATGTAGCACCAAACATGATATTACAGAGAATTAGTGTGCAGTATAGATATACAGTACAGACCAAAAGTTTGGACACACCTTCTCATTCAAAGAGTTTTCTTTATTTTCATGACTATGAAAATTGTATATTCTCACTGAAGGCATCAAAACTATGAATTAACACATGTGGAATTATATACATAACAAAAAAGTGTGAAACAACTGAAAATATGTCATATTCTAGGTTCTTCAAAGTAGCCACCTTTTGCTTTAATTACTGCTTTGCACACTCTTGGCATTCTCTTGATGAGCTTCAAGAGGTAGTCACCTGAAATGGTTTTCACTTCACAGGTGTGCCCTGTCAGGTTTAATAAGTGGGATTTATTGCCTTATAAATGGGGTTGGGACCATCAGTTGCGTTGTGGAGAAGTCAGGTGGATACACAGCTGATAGTCCTACTGAATAGACTGTTAGAATTTATATTATGGCAAGAAAAATGCAGCTAAGTAAAGAAAAACGAGTGGCCATCGTTACTTTATGAAATGAAGGTCAGCCAGTCCGAAAAATTGGGAAAACTTTGAAAGTGTCCCCAAGTGCAGTCACCAAAACCATCAAGCGCTACAAAGAAACTGGCTCACATGCGAACCGCCCCAGGAAAGGAAGACCAAGAGTCACCTCTGCTGCGGAGGATAAGTTCATCCGAGTCACCAGCCTCAGAAATCGCAGGTTAACAGCAGCTCAGATTAGAGACAAGGTCAATGCCACACAGAGTTCTAGCAGCAGACACATCTCTAGAACAACTGTTAAGAGGAGACTGTGTGATTCAGGCCTTCATGGTAGAATATCTGCTAGGAAACCACTGCTAAGGACAGGCAACAAGCAGAATAGACTTGTTTGGGCTAAAGAACACAAGGAATGGACATTAGACCAGTGGAAATCTGTGCTTTGTTCTGATGAGTCCAAATTTGAAATCTTTGGTTCCAACCACCGTGTCTTTGTGCGACGCAGAAAAGGTGAATGGATGGACTCTACATGCCTAGTTCCCACCGTGAAGCATGGAGGAGGAGGTGTGATGGTGTGGGGGTGCTTTGCTGGTGACACTGTTGGATATTTATTCAAAATTAAAGGCATACTGAACTAGAATGGCTACCACAGCATCTTGCAGCAGCATGCTATTCCATCCGTTTTGCGTTTAGTTGGATTATCATTTATTTTTCAACAGGACAATGACCCCAAACACACCTCCAGGCTGTGTAAGGGCTACTTGACCATGAAGGAGAGTGATGGGGTGCTGCGCCAGATGACCTGGCCTCCACAGTCACCGGACCTGAACCCAATTGAGATTGTTTGGGGTGAGCTGGACCGCAGAGTGAAGGCAAAAGGGCCAACAAGTGCTAAGCATCTCTGGGAACTCCTTCAAGACTGTTGGAAGACCATTTCAGGTGACTACCTCTTGAAGCTCATCAAGAGATGCCAAGAGTGTGCAAAGTAGTAATCAAAGCAAAAGGTGGCTACTTTGAAGAACCTAGAATATTACATGTTTTCAGTTGTTTCACACTTTTTTGTTATGTATAAAATTCCACATGTGTTAATTCATAGTTTTGATGCCTTCAGTGTGAATCTACAATTTTCATAGTCATGAAAATAAAGAAAACTCTTTTAATGAGAAGGTGTGTCCAAACTTTTGGTCTGTACTGTATACAACTATTAACTCCAGCAGTGTCTGTGTCTCTGTTTTTCTCTCCCTGCACCTCCCCTCTCATTTGACTTGTGTTGGACGATCTGATCCTTCTGTGTTTTCACAACATGGATTTACCACATATTTCACAGAGAATGGTAGTTTAGGAAAAAGAGAGGGGTTAAGTGATAACTGTACAATGTATTTTTTTTTTCCTGATAAAATATATTACAAAACTTTCTTATATTTAACCTCTGTTGATTTATGCAGTGTTAAATGACAGTGACCATTTAAATCCACAGCACATCAATTCAAGCCGAAGATTTTCCCAGCAGATTTTACCCTACCCATTGCAAACAGTGAAATCCAGATGGTAAAACTTTAACTTTGTTATTGATGGAACATAGTGACAAGATTATACTTTTACCATAGTTTTTCCCATGGAGCATTGACAATAAAATTTTTATACCTGGATAATGACCATATATTACATGGCCTCTGTTCCAGTGTTTTGCTTTTATTGATGTATATGCTTGTGGTATCTATGAAATTTGCACATCTTAATATATTGCGATACATTGTATAGTGGCTGTGCTTTGTATCGCAGCTCAGCCCCATTCACCCTAGGCCATGTGATGAATACAACATCACAGGGCTTAGACTAATCTGTGAGAAGGCTGCAGCGCTACTGTGCGCACTGATGCCTATTCAAACAGCAGATTGGCAGGGGTCCTGGGTGTTGGGCCGTCTTTAACAAATAATTCTAATTTTATTTTTTTAATTCCTCAGGGCCACACCGCCGATCACCACAGGCGGCGTGGCCCTGGATGCAATTGCAGCGGTGGTGGTGGCGGGCAGTAGGAGATGAGCGCTTCCATATTCATCTGTATCGCCGTCCTCAGGACAGCGATACAGATGGCTGTGCTGTGGGGCAGGGGATGGAGAGGCGTCTAATGCCTGCAGTCTATCAGAGGCCGTCTCAGGCGGCTAGATACGTCATTATCATCGCGCCACCTGAGCCAGGCAGCACACAGCGCGGGACACAGGCCGGAAGAGGCCTGCATCGCATCGCTGCTGAAAGTAAGTATTAGTGTTTTGGGGGTTTTTTTTTCCTATGGGGGGAGGGGGGGAGCTGGCATTTCTTACAGCCCCATTTTTTGGGGGGTGGCATTCTGGGGCATTTATTTCTTGCCCCAGAATGCCACTTGACTGGATTAGCCCCCCAGGACTAAGGCTGTCAGCCCTCCCCTGTGGACCCCCATCAATCATATACTGATTACCTATCTAGGCTTGAGTGATTAGTCGGGTTCAGATTGCTCTATCTGAACTTGATTCATTTGAAAACTTTGTTTAAAATATCTCCTCCGTAGTGCGCTAAAATGTATGGGCTCCACTAAGGCATGGCAAATTTTGCTGCAGGTAACGCGAGACTTGCTTCGTCTCGCGTATATGACATTACCAAGTCTGCCAGGATAAATAATGTATTCTCAAGTCTACTACAGTTCCACATGGTTGGCAACTTTCGCTATGTAGACAAAAGTTTTCCCACCCATTCCTCCTATACTTCCTGACTCAGCTTTAGCAGGAGAAGTAGAGATAGTAGACATGGCTGCAGCCTAAGATAACAATGCACTGTTTTTCCATTGTATTTTTCATGTGATATCTGATGAAACAAGAACAAACAACACACACATAAGAATATTATGTTACATTTTGTTGGTTCTTTTTATAAACCAGCAAAATGCCTTGTAGGGTTAGATCAGTTGAATGTAATGATACCTTTCTCTAAGCAACCCCCTGCTTCATTCTGGAGAAAATCTATATTCAAATAAGCAATTAAGTGCACCGAGGAAGGGTTCAGGCCGTTTCCTCTGCCAGCCCCTGCCTCTCCTTCTTGATTAACAGGGCCAAATATTAAGATTTTTTCTGTATAACTCAGAAAATAATGTTGTCCAAAGTATATAAATGATTAATAAAAGTTATGATTCAAGGGTAAATAACATTTCGTTTTTTACGGCTTATTTCCCATGTACAGCATATAGGTAATGTAGACTGTTTTATCACTAGTATATACCATCAATGTCTGATCAGTGGGGATCCCACATCTGAAACTTTTAATCCAAAGAATTAAGAAGCCTCAGTTACAGGGAAAGCACACAATGCCTCAGCCTTCTTCACTTAAATGGACTTGCAGATAGGAATGTAGCATCTTTGAGGCAAGTGGGCCATTCCCAATGGCTGGATCTGAATTAATGGCATATCCTATAAAAATGTGTTTTGTTGTAATACCTAGAATCATCTGTGACTTCACTCCACTATGGTTTGTGTATGAAGTGAAGTGATACAAATGATAATTTAGTCTTTGTTTCTATACAACATAAAGGAGATTTCCTTGTACCTGAGCATCATATTTAACAGCAGCTGACAGAAGTACCACCGCATTCTCTTCACAGATACCTTGTTTTATGGTCTGTTGGCAGAGCTGCTTCAGTCGATTTTCTCTATACAATGTAGCTAGCTCCAAAAGTCCTGCAAAAATAAAACAGAGTTGGTAAATTCACTCTCTTATCATTCAGTGCAACCAAAACACTGATTAATATGAATGCAGATGTAGGAAAGAGAAGATATGAAACAAATTATTTTTTCCTGCAAGCTTTTCTTTTTTTTTTGTTAGACATTGCTGTATGAGCTTTTTTCCAGGACAAGTTGTAATTTATGTAGGTATAATTTTTTTTTTTTAAACAATTCTTTATTTATTTTAGACAGCGTAATTGGCATTTACACTGTATCATTGATAATTATGCATGGAAAGGTTAATATCCAAATACAATGACATCAATCTCATGACAATATTTTACACTTGGAGATTTTTCTTGTAAACAAAATCCAATGCAAATGCATACTTACATACAGCGCATCTATATGCATATAACACTTTAAAGTGCACAAGAACAATGAGTTACAACATAAAACAAACATACACCCTAACTCGGCGAATTGCTAAGCGGACAGTTCAAGGGATCAGCTATTAAATTAGTAGACTATGTTGAGAGGGACAATGCGAACTCTCACTATAATGAGCAGGCTAATTAGCAACAGGGGGCAGGCAGACAGCACTCTTCAGCACTACCAAAGGCCAGTTCGTGACCCTTCTATCAGAAGCTGGCTAAATGCGGGTTCTCATGGGTTCGTGGTTTGAATTCTCTTTGCGTGGAAGTTTAGCCAAGGATTCCAGACTTTGAGGAATGCCCCCCTATTTCCTGAAAACCACCCCACCTGCTCTTCCATTAGGCAAATATGATGGACTTCCTCCAACCATTCTTCCACTCCCGGAGGTTCCCTATGCCTCCATCTCCTTGGTATCAGAATTTTTGCGGCAGCAATCAGGTGTGTGGGTAGACTATTAGATGAGGGCACGAAATTCGACTGAGGCTTCCACAACAACACCAACTCTGGAGTAAGTGTAATAGTCTTATTGCATATTGTGTTTATTCGTTTCCCAATTTCTCCCCAGAAATGATTTAAGGAGGAACAGGACCACCATATGTGGGAAATCGTACCCCTATCCACTAGACATCTCCAGCACTTGTCATCGGGGAGTAAATTTATCTTGTGCAAAAAGTCTGGCGTCCTATACCATCTCGTGAGAATTTTAAAATAATTCTCTTGTAAGCGAATGCTTCTTGAGAAGCCATGCGAGTGAGCCAGGATAGATTTGACTTCTAAGTCTGGTATGATTATACCAAGCTCATTTTCCCATGCCCTTAAATAAGAAGTCTTCTCACAAGGTGGTGCGAGGATCAACCGGGAGTACAAATAGGACAAGAATTTCGGTGGGGGTTTTTTGGAGGACAACGATAAGTTTTCTAACCATGTTGGATCCAAATCTCCACTAGCATACTTCCTTTTGTATTCCCCACATGTAATAGTCAGATCTCTTATTGCTAAAGAGTTTCTCAGGGGTCTCGGGAGTGACTCTGATACCCCTTCAATAAAGGAGTCCAGGTCAACAGCTTTCCGCAAGTTCGAGATTCTCATTTCTGCGAGATTGTACCAGCACTGTTGATTTACACTTCCCCTTCCTCTCATGAAATAAGGTAGTACCGAGAGCGGGGCAAGTGGGGAAAGCTGGTTATGATGCATCTGGAGTCCTGCTGTTTTCTGGCAATAGGACAGCATAGTATTAGTCATGTCCGAAAGAAACAAAGGCCTTTTCCTATCTTTGTATGCCACCCACATATATCTTGTGGCATTGGTGCCCATGAGACTACGCTCAATGTCTACATGTAGTTTGCTATTGGACGTATCTGCCAGTTCAGTCCATCTTTCTAAATGTAAAGCATGGTGGTAAGTTCTTAAATCAGGGAAAGAAAGACCTCCTGCCCCTCTCTTCCGGATGAGAAGAGTGTAGGATAGACGTGGTTTCCCACTGGCCCACAAGAATTTAGTAAAAAGCTTCCTGAAATCTGCAAAGAGTTTATCTGGGATCTTTATAGGTAAACATCTCAAAACGTAAAGGATCTGAGGGAGGGCATACGTTGTCAGAACATTTTTCCTACCCAGCCAAGATAAGAAGGGGATTTTTATGGAGTCAAGGTAGGACTTGATTTTGGCTAGCAAGGGAGGGTAGTTTAGGCCATAGAATTGCTGGGGATCTGAAGGAACTTGAATTCCCAGGAATTTTATGGCCCGATTTGGCCATTGGAATGGCGAGAGTGAAACTAGGGTTTTTACTTTTTCCTTCTCTATGGAGACGTTAAGTATTTCGGACTTCTCAAAGTTAATCCTGAAATTCGAAACTTCTCCATAGTCTCTCAGTAATTTCATAATTTCTGGCAGGGCTTCCTCCGGATTGGTTATCAACAATAAGAGGTCGTCGGCGAAAGCCGCTACTGTATGTGTGTAATTTCCTATCCGTAGCCCTTTTATTTTGTCAGAGGCCCTTATTTTATTTAGGAAAATTTCCAAAGCTAATACAAAAAGAGTAGGGGACAAGGGGCAGCCCTGACGCGTCCCGTTGGTGATTCCGAAGGAGGCAGAGAGGAATCCATTCGCCAAGACCTTTGCTGAAGGATTTCCATAAAGGGAAAAAATTGCAGTAACGAACGCGGGAGGAAAGCCAAAATGCAAAAGTGCACTTCTCATAAATGACCAGCTGACTCTATCAAAGGCCTTCTCCGTGTCCGTCCCTACAAGTATTAAAGGAATCCTCTCTCTTCTGGCATAATGGATGGCATGGAAAATCCTGCTAACATTATGTCTACCCTCTCTGCCCCCCACGAATCCCACCTGCTCCTCCTTGAGGAGTTGGGGAAGATATTTGGCTATCCTAAGGCTAAGTATCTTGGCCCATAGCTTCACGTCGGTGTTCAAGAGCGAAATGGGCCTATAACTTCCGCATCTGTTTGGATCTTTCCCTTCTTTATGCAAAACTACGATATGCGCCATCAGGGACTGTGTGGGCAGAGAAGATCCTTCTAATAATGAATTGCAGAGTAATGTAAGTTGTGGAAGCAATGTCTTCTGAAGTTTTTTATAGTACGATATAGGTAGACCGTCTGGTCCCGGGCTTTTCCCAGAGGGGATGCTTAAAAGACATGCGCTCACTTCTTCCTCCGTGACAGGGGCTAACAGCTTATCTGCCTCTTCTATGCTAAGTTTGGGTACGGCTACTGAGTGAATAAAGGAGGCGTCCTTCTCTTGTTTATCCTTAGGATCTATTTGTTGTAAGTTATACAAGGAAGAATAGAAAGATGCGAATTCATTTGCTATAGCTGGAGTAGAGGTCAGGGATTCACCGTTACCGTTTTGGATGCGTGCAATATGTGTCTTTTCTCTCTGGCCTTTTATTAATCTCGTTAGTAGCTTCGAACCTCTATTACCATGGACATAGGTCTGGAACTTCGCCATTTTAAGCATTTTAGCAGTTCTAATATTTAGAAGGTCTTTAAGTTGCATGCGTAGTTTGATTATATCATCATGGGTTACCCTGGAGGGCTGTTTCTTATTAAGATTTTCTAATATCGCTATCTGGGATATTACTAAATCAACCTCCTTCATCCTTTGTTTGCGGACCCATGAACCCAAGGCGATTAGTTCCCCTCTTACAAAGGCCTTGTGTGCCTCCCATATGATAGGTTTGGCCATTTGTGGGTTTTCATTTATTTCAAAAAACATTTTTAATTTCTCCTCTATCTGGGACTTGTGTCTGACATCCTCTAGGAGGGTCTCATTAAGCCTCCAGGTCCAGGATCTAGGAGGGGCTCCCTGAAAATGGATTCTCACCAACACGGGCGCATGATCTGTCACCGTAATTGGACCGATGCTCACAGACTCCACTCTCTCCAGGAGGTGATTAGATAAATATATATAATCCAGTCTCCTATAAGTACCGTGCATAGCTGAGAAAAAGGTATAGTCTTTCCCCTGAGGGTGAAACACTCTCCATGCATCAGAGACTTGATGTGCATCTAAAGCTCTCTTCAGCTTTCTCACTTGTGATGCAGGATGTCTCGGGAGAAGAGAAGTGGAGTCCAGAGGATGGTCCATGGCAATGTTAAAATCCCCTCCCAAGATGAGAGCACCTTCTTTAAATGTGTGAAGGATTTGTAGAGTATCACCTAACCATCTGACCTGGTTGATATTGGGGGCATATACATTGGCTAGTGTAACCCTATTTCCAAAGAGTGACCCTTTCACGAATACAAACCGTCCTAGGGGGTCTATTAACTGTGCCTGAACATGGAAGGGAAGACCTTGCCTAATTCCTATTGAGACACCCTTGGAAGCTGACGTATGCGTACTATGTACCCATGTGGAGAACATCTTCGTGTAAAGCGCAGGTACCCTATTGTGTCTGAAGTGGGTTTCCTGTAAGAGCAATAGATCTACCTTCTCTTTCTTTATCATCTGGAAAACCCTACTTTTTTGCGGCCCATTTAGCCCATTCACGTTGAGCGATATTACTTTTAAGGGATCCATAGTCCTATCTGATATAGCACTATTAGTCTCAGTAGCTTTCCCTCTGTTCCTAATCTATGATGTGTACATCGCCGGGTGTAACTGTTAACAAGATAAACAGCATAAGAAACATAACATAAATCTGTGAAAAGAAGGAGTATAGCTCCGCACATTCCACTTAACCAAGAGTGAAAATGCGCGGGCTGCCCTCCCATCCATAAGGATGAAAAACACATCTTCCACAAAGAAGACAGTGTTAGTTGTAGTGGGCGGGGGAAGCCGACTAACAGACTAACGACAAAGATCGGGCAACTAAATTGTCATGAGCAAGTATTGACTTTTAGATCATACAAGGTATATCATAGGAAAGCACATTAATAAGGAGCTTCCATATAAATATTCAAACTCCGACTAGTCACTATTCACCATAACATTAATCATCAATAATGAGGATTCAGCCTATGCGACCGTGGAGAGGAGAATTCTTGTCCCCTCCACAGACACATAGGTACATCTCTAGTGGAGTGAGGAAAAATAAGCATCAGAAAGACCTTTCAATGAGCCTAAAACCAGGAATAAGTACAGTGTACTCACTAGTATAATATCGGGAGGGAGGGGGAGGGGGAAGAAGGGGGGGGGGGGTTGGGAGAAGACCTCCTGTGAAAATTATGGGAATTATACAATTAGGCGACAAACTACCTATAAACTCTCACCACCTCTCCTCCAAAACATTCAAGTCCTGGGGTATTACACCTAGGAAGCGTTAGCGTCTCAGGTTTCTCCTTCCGATTCCTTCCTTGAGGCCCCGTTCCCGCTTCTCTTTCTCTGCCTCTGGGGTTTTGCTTGTCGACCTGGTATCCATGACGTAGGAAGCGGCAAAGGTGGAATGTCGGTGATCTCCTGTGCTAGGTTCCAGTCCTGGATGTCTTGATCACCAATGCCCAGGTATTCATATATTCGCCGTAGGTCACTATGGGACCTGAGAACCAATTTCTTATCAGGCGCATTTATAAGAAGCCCGAACGGGAACAACCAGCGATAAAGAAGCTTCTTTTCTCTCAGTACGTCCAGCAAAGGTTTCAGCGCTTTTCTCTTGCGCAACGTAACAGGGGAAAGATCTTGAAAGATGGCCACCGACGCCCCCTCGAACTTCAGAGGAGCTTTGCCGCGAGCGGCTTTCAATATACCCTCCTTAGCTTGATAACTCGCCAGCTTACAGATTATATCTCTGGGAGGGTCTGTAGGTCCTGGTGGCGGCCTCAACGCCCGGTGGGCCCTCTCCAGGGTAAAGTCCAGGGTTGTTGCTGGTCCCACGAGGTGAGTGAAGAAAGTTTCTAATGCGGATGCAATGGCGTCCGGCATGATGCTTTCCGGGAAGCCCTTAAGACGCAGATTGTTCCTGCGAGCCCGGTTATCTTGATCTTTCAGCTGTGTGTACAGCGTGTTAATATGTGCTTGAGTGTAGTCCAGAGAATGTGTCACCGCTGAACCAAATTCAATAATGGCAGTCTGGGCCGTTTCTACCGCTTCCATTCTTTCTCCCATGTGCTGGAGATCCTTTTTATAATCTTTCAGCTCCTGCACTATCGGATCCAGAGCCTCTGCCAGGAGTTTCCTCATGAAAGGTCTCGAGACCGGGAGGTGCTCCTTCAGTGATGGGACAGTCACTGCACTGCCTTCACCTTCGTCAGAGTCCGAAGCGTCGGTCTGCAGTTCAGGATCTTCTGGCGGCGCCATTTTTTCAGGTTTCTTAGGCTGCAACGCCGATGTCTTTTTGACAAATTTGTCCAGGTCTCCTTGCCCAGAAGCGTGCTTGGCATGAGCCGGGGCCTCCCTGGATTTATCTCTCAGAGGCTTGCCCATGTTGGCTGATGATAACTGCTAATAATGCCCTTCTCTTTGTCGGTCCTCAGCAGAGCGATCTAACTTGCGGCCATTCCGCTTTGCTGCCAGGCTCCGCCCCCCTATGTAGGCATAATTTTGAGGTACATTAATGTGTAATTCATATGTAGTTATTTTTGGATCATCACTAATGATGCAATATTTTTTTTAATGTCCCAAAATAATATACCATTATAAAAAAATGAAATAAGTGAATAAATTGCTGTTTATACAGGCCAATCTGCTGTATAAAAATTATGATTTTTGGTGCCGGCTGAAGGCCACAATCATTCGATGAGCGAACATCCAATTAGGAATATATATTATTATTTATAGAAACGCTGATCCCTGATAACCTGTCTGTAAAAGGACCTTTGCTTACTATGGAAACAGTGTAGCTTGCTGTTCTTCGCTCACTACTATGGGAGTTAAAGAAACATTGGAGCGCTGGCAACTCAGTCGTTATTCTAAGTCCGGTGCTTACTGTGGGTTATTTCTATCTAGGCTTTCCCCCACCACTTAGGCACTTAACCCTATTGATCCCATGATCACTTACATTACATTCTGCGTTCCTTCCCAACAACTGGCTGCTCATTCAGTGGAAGTGAAGCACTGCATTTACACACAGTGGTCACCTCCACGGTATGAGAGTGAGCAATCACTCATACATCTGCAATGTTTCTAGGCAGAAGTTCGCTGTTCAGACACCACGATCTGCTCCCCAAAAACTATAATTTACGGTACTTGCCTGTGTGAACGAATGTTTCACCCGATGAACAATTGTTTTGCTCGTTCATCAGGTGATTGGCTGCACCTTTAGACTGGCCGATTATCAAGAACTAGTGTTCATAGGAACATTCATCCCCAATAATTTGCCCGACAGTCGGGCCGTGTAAACCCAGCATTAGGCAAGGCCTAAACGACTCTTGTACACTGCAAACCTAAGGGGCCACTGGTAGGTCCTGTCTGTCGAATGGCTTAAAGAGGGAGCCCCTTGTAAGAGAACATATCTTTTGGTCAATGCTTAAGGCCCCCATAAACATTAGTATGAACTGTTCAGCCGACAGTCTAGCATGTTGACTCTACTCTGACAGATGATGTCAGGGGAGAGAAAGATCAGGCAAACTGAATAGTGAGACAGAAGTGTCTAGGAGCTGCTTTCTCTTCTCTGCCCATTAACACATGTACGCACGGCCGAACCAAATGTGTAGGTGTATGGGAAAGTTAGGCCCCTTGCAGATGAGCGTGTCCGGATGCATTAAGTGAAAACTGCCCGATTTCGCAAACATAACCATTCAGTTTTGTTTGCGATCGCGTTCAGTTTTTATCGCGCGGGTGCAATGCGATTTACTGCACTTTGCATGCGCGTGAAAAATCGCATCCGTACTTGCTTGCGGATGCGATTTTCACACAACCACAATTACTTTTATGGGGCCAGCGTTGGGTGAAAAATCGCAGAATATAGAACATGCTGCAATTTTCACACAATGCAAAAGTGATGCGTGAAAAGCACCGCTCATGTACACAGACCCATTTAAATGGATGGGTCCGAATTCTGTGTGGGTGCAATGCTTTTGCATCACACATTGCACCCGTGCAGAATTCTCGCTCGTGTGAAAGGGGCTTTATGAAAGACAGCTAACCTATCGGCTGAAAAATTGTGTATGACCAGCTTTAGTATGGCACCTCAGATGTTAATTGAGCAAGATTGTAGTTAAGTCAAATCCTGGGCGCTGCATCAAGGTGTCCACTGTATGTTGCACCTAACACCCACTTCACATGTCCTTAGCCCACACCACCCTGCCATCATAATAGTATGGAGCAGTACAGGAACTACCCACACCTCATGCTATACTATTACAGTGCAAGAAGAGATTAACCACCTAACTGTTCTGCTGGAGCTCAACTGTTGGAAACGTACTTAAATAGTCTACCCAAACTGAGCTCGGACAGAAGTGGAGGGCTGCTTTAGTTCCTGATACCTCCTCAATGGAAGCCCCTAGAAGCATGCACTGGTCTTGTTTAAAAGCTGGCATTCAAAGCTTTCATACAAGACCAAAATGACAGCTAAAGTCCAAGCAACAGAGGAGAAATCACTTAAAATAGAGTTGGGAATCTATCTATCTCGAGAAGATTTTTTTTTTAAGTTATGACTGTAGGAACAGAAAGGGGGGAAATATTATTGGTCCTTAAGGCTAAATTAATAAATTAATTATGTCACTAAGGGGTTAAAAATGCATTTGTGTCCCCCGAGTTGTCAACCAACAAGATTTACTGCAAACACACATTAAAAATCTAAAAAAAAAAAAAAAAAGAAAAAAGAAGGACATTTTTGGGAGGGTTTTTCTAATTCTAACGGGACTATTAGGAGGTTAAAAGGGATTGTCCAGGTGATGCACACTGATTTTATTTATTCATCGTTTAAATACCCATACTCACTTCACTGTTCCCCCTACCACTTCCATATCTCCTTCCCCCAATCATTTGCTAAGCGGACATTTCCTGTGTGTTGAGAGGAACCATGAAGCAGACAAGACACCAGTGGGGGACCAGGATAATGATAGAACAGCAGAAGCGGGGAATCTGTAGAAGGCTTCTTTTTTTTTGTTTTGCCATTCTGAGGCTTTTGTGAACACTATCTTATACAGTCAGCATTACAGGAATATTTCTCACAAATATCAGATTAGCAAAGCCAGTATATGATCACTCGCTAACTGAATTTAGGATTCAGATGATGGCTAATCTGTTCAAACACAGCTGCTTTTTGTTAATGCTTCTGACTCTGGAAAAGCAGAATTAAAATATCTGATGCCTAAACATCCTATTAGCCTACAGTTTTATCAGTCATAAAGAAAGGTTGGTACTTAAAGGGGTTGTATGAGATTAAAAAAACAATGCCTGCTTTCAACAGCACCACTCTTGTCCATAGGTTGTGTGCAGTATTGCATCTAAGCTCTTTACAAGTGAATGGAGCTAGGCTTTAATATCAGCCACAGTCCATTCATGGTCACCTTGATTAGGAACGATGATGCGAAAGTTGTGGCTCAAATGTTAGTAATTTAGTGACACAACCACAACACATGAACACTTACCAATGGCATCCTCTGGAGAAATGCTGATATTATCAGTATACAGATATTCTAAGAAGGCGTGATACACCGGGTAAGAAAATTGATTCATTTCAATAACATCTTCATTACTATCATGTAAGAATGAACGAAAATGTTCACATCTGAAGGAGAAAATAAAAAAGCTCAATTCAGTCCCACACCTATTCAGCTCTCCATATACCTTACAGAACAGCATTTCCTTCTTACCTAATCTGAAGAAGGACTTTGTGCACATGAATGTATTTTTCATCCACTAAGAACTTCAAATCCGAGGTCTCGGAATTGTCAAATTCCTTCTTCAGGGACTCTGCTACTGTCAAGTGATCATCTGGCTCTTTAGTATGAAAAAATGTATTTTAATTACTTTGCAGCCCATTATTTTCTAGATATACTGTGCCTCCATATTTCTAGAAAAATGAGTAGTAGTGTAGTACAGGCTGTAGTTGTCTCCCTAGTGTTTTAAGTGGCACTGGCATTATTTTAAACCACGATCTTCAGGTTGGAAGATGTCTCACCTACTGAAAGGAGGCGCCACATTATTGCAGGGGTGGAGAAGCAGGCAAACACATCATCAGTGCAAGAGAAGTGGGTGAGATGAGGAGAGATGACAGCTTGTCCTCGACACTGTCCCCACATAAACACCTGACCACCCTGCGACTTAGCGGCAGACGTGTGGGATGAATGGCAAGCCGCAATTTCCACTATTCTGGTGAGAAATAAACAATATTATACATGCAATTATAGTACATTTATGCGCAGATCACTACCCACACACACATACACAATGGACCCTAAGGTTACAATATTGGTTCCGGGATGATCATTGTAACTTGAGTTAATTGGTTCCTAAGTCCCAAATGTCATCCCAGAATAAGAAAGTGACATTTTAAGTAAAATAAGCAGATAACCAAGACATATAAAGCAGTTCCTTAAGTAAACCAGATAGGAATAGATGCTGGAAGCTCTGTATGGTGAGTGTAGGAGCTTTTTCAGGGTCTTGCATAGTAAATACATGTACCAGAAAAATTAAAATATAGTCGCCACCCAGCTAGTGTCCAAAGGAGCAGCTTATCCTGGAACAGACATAGGGCAGTACAGAACATTTAGTACCGCAGAGGAGCTACTAGACAACCAATAAAAGTGTTTTACCAGAGAAATGGCAATGTTGATTGGCTGGATCTGAGTCTGAAGCATTGTATGCAGAGTCTGGTTTCAACTTATGATGGGTCAGAAAAGACCATTTGTTGATATTGTATCCTGAGGCAGTTGTATCTAGAAGGATCATATAGTGATCTAGGGGAAAGTAAACAGATCCAACACCCTTCCACCAAACCTGGAGTGCTGCCTCATCATTTGTCTCGGTGTATGTATGTGTGTAATGTGTAATATGTGTGAAGGCAGTTTGCCTGGATTTGTGGGAGGGGCTGAGGTCCGCCTCCAGCCTATTTAGGGCACCCCCTTTACCTGGCTCCTGCACCGTCCGAGGTCTGAGCTTTGAGAGAGAGAGTCGCTTCGGGAGTCGCGGGAGTTTTGCTTGCGAGTTGCTGAGTTTCTGGAAGTTCGTCGCCGTCGGTGTTCTGGATTTGGAGCATTCCTGTTTCCGTTCTTCCTGCTCCGCCCGGTTTCACTGTGGGTCGTCCACACGGTACAGCTCGGGGCCTCTCCGCTTGTTCCTCTGTGCCACTCATTTTCGTTTCGCCATTGTTGGACTCAGGTCATGTTTTCTCACTCTGGAATCATGCCGATTTTCATGTCAGTCATGCCTGTCAATGAGTCATCCACACGGTACAGCACGGGGCCTCACGGTTGTCCCCTGTACTAGCTCAATTCATTTCACCTTTCGTTCACTCATGTCACGCTATTTTTTCGTTCACAAGTCACTGGCTATTTTCTTGTCTGTCATGCTCCGGATCATGCAAGAACACGACTGCGCTGCATCCCTACTCCAAGTCACCAGACAGCACGGGTTATCGTTCCCGGGGCTGCGACCATTTCAGTTTCCCTCCATCACCACGGCAACCTCCCACACATGTGCCCCCCCCCCCAAACCCCCGGTTCAGGTCAGCGGCATGCCCGCACTCACACCCGCCACATGGTTGGCTCGTTCCAGCAACACCACACATTCTCCCCCTCCACATTCAGCGCTGCTGCTGCGGACTTCCTCGTTCTCCCCACCGCTGCACCGGCCCGTCCCGCTGCTTCTCCTGCCGCGCTGCCGATGGTGACCGCCCGCGTCCCGGTCCCTGGTCTGCGCACGCGCGGCCGGGGTACTGCGCATGCGCGGCGGCGTCGGCGCGTGCGCGGTATCCCGACGGCCGTCCGCTGGTGCGGCTGGGGTGTGGGGAGGGGGCCGCCACAGGTCTGCTCGGCCCCGGTCCAACCACAATACTCTGCCCCAGGCTGCAGCCACTGCCCCCCTCCCACAGGCGGCGCAACCCAGGAGGGGCTCAGACTGTTCCCCATCACACCTACACCCCCCACCACACCAGGCCACAGTCCCCTTCATTATAAAACCCGCCACATCACCCGCGTACCCCGAAAAAGGAAAAATAAAAATTATGTAATTAAAGCTCCAAAAAAAAAAAAACACGGTCTGCGAATCACACCTTCCTCCACGTCACGGGGGCTCATTTCGCACCACTGCTGCTCACGTCATGACCCCTGCACCAGCACCACAGATCCAGCTACCGCTCCCCTCCATCAGGCAGCGCATTCAGGGGGGGCGCAAGTCATCATCACAAGAGCTTGCATCAGGGAACACACCCGCCATGCCAACATCAATGTATAAACAAATCCACCACAATAAAATTCACACCATTCAAAACGCATCACACAATCACCAAAGAAACCCGCCATATAAAAAAATAAATAAAATCATATGAAAGAAAAAAAAAAAAAAGAAAAACCCGCCATATGGAAAAAAAAAAAAAAAACGCCATATGGAAAGGAAAAAAAACAAAAAAAAAAAAAAAAAACACGCCATATGAAAAAAAAAAAAAACGCCATATGAAAAAAAAAAACATACGGTCTGCTGATTACACGTTCCGCAACAAATCCCCCACGTCACGGGCCTCATTTCGCACGCCATCCGCACAGCCGTGGCACCACTGCTGCTGACGTCATGATCCTCTCAGGTCATGCCGACGTTCATACCACAGTCCACTCTCGGCATACTACTTTCTGTCTAAACCCCCTTTTTAGGCGGTCAAGCTTAAACACATTTGCGCTGCACGTGTGTCCAGTGAATCTTTTCTTGCTACCAGGTACGGTAACCTAGTCTAAAACCCGCCACATCACCCTCGTGCTCCATGGTCCAAAAAAAAAAAAAAAAAGGATAAACCCCCGCCATATAGTCCATAGTCCAAAAAAAAATAATAATAATAATAATAATAATAAAAAAAAAAAATAAACAAATAAAATAGGTATGGCGCCTACGTAGACCAGGCGGTCACACGTCCATGACGGTCATTCCAGCCCACATGCCAAGCCTCATTTCTCACGTCTCGATCCAACCAGTCACACGCGCAAGCAGGTACTTGTTTTCACACTCACGTTTTCATGATCCCATCAAGGTCATGTGTCCGTTCGCACCATAGTCCACACTCGTCTTACCACTTTCTTTAACCCCTTTAGGCGGGCTAGCATAGACATATTTTTCTTTACACGTGTTCTGAGATTTTCTTACCACCAGGTACGCACACCTGCTCTTACGATTTGCATTTCTTTTCATTTCTAGGCCTATAGGAGTTAGGCACCACTCACATCCAGTGCGGCATTTCGCCCACTTGTTTTACATCATGCGTTTTACTCCGCTTCCACTAAAGCTGCATTTCTTTTTAATTTCTAGGCCTATGAGAGTGTGTTCCTACCATGTTCACAAGTTGGTTATTCGTGGGTCACGACAAGGGTCTTCTCTTAGCGAGCTGCAATGCCTCTGGCTCTTGTTTTCTCCATCAGTTCAATTTCACGGTTCGCGGTTGATTAATGTTTCGGTTGCGCACGTGGTTCGGACCACTACTGTCCATGCATTTTCCATCAGGTCTGGCTCATGTTTAACTACTTATCACCGTGTGGTCACCCCGTTCAGTCCCTTGGCTTCGGGGGCCCGGTGACCGTTCTTCGTGTTGTCCATTAGGGGTACCATACGGTTGTAGACGGGGTAGTGTCTCAAGTTCATTGTCGGAGATGGTCATGGTTATGCGAGTCATTGGGGTCGCATAAGTGGGGGAAAAAAAAAAAAAAAAGGAAAATAAAATATATATATATAATAATAATTTCATCTGCCATTAATCTCCCACGCAGGGCTTCTCCGTTTTAGTTTTACACACCGAACTCCGCCATTGGTCTCCCACGCGTGTCTTCTCCGGTTAGTACGCACCCACGACCCCACTATTAGTCTCGCACGCATGGTTGCTCCGTTCAGTTGTATACATACGACTCCGCTATTTGAGTCTCTCACGCATGGCTCCGCCATTAGAGTCTCTCAGGCATGGCTTTCTCCTTTTTAGTGTTTCACATACAACTCCGCCATTAGAGTCTCTCACACATGGCTTCTCCGTTTTAGTGTTTCACATAACTCCGCCATTAGAGTCCCTCACTCATTACTTCGCCGTTTAGTTTACACACATTACTCCGTCATTACAGACTCTCACGCATTACTTCGCCGTTTTACTTTCACACACATAACTCCGCCATTAGAGACTCTCACATATGACTCCGCCATTAGAGTCGCTCACGCATGGCTTCCCCGTTTTAGTGTTACACACAGGACTCCGCCATTAGTCTCACGCATGGCTTCTCCGTTAGTGTCACGCATATGACTTTGCCAGTAGAATCTCTCACACATGGCTTCTCCGTTTCAGTGTCACACACATAACTCCGCCATTAGAGTCTCTCACGCATTACTTTGCCGTGTTAGTTTCACACATACGACTCTGCCATTAGTCTCACGCATGGCTTCTCCGTTAGTGTCACACACATGACTTCGCCAGTAGAATCTCTCACGCACGGCCCTGCCATTAGAGCCTCTCACGCATGGCTTCTCCGTTCTAGGGTTACACATATGGCCCCGCCATTAGAGTCTCTCACGCATGGCTCCGCCATTAGAGTCTCTCACGCATGGCTTCTCCGTATTAATTTCACACACTCGACCCCGCCATTAGAGTCTCTCACGCATGGCTCCGCCATTAGAGTCTCTCACGCATGGCTTCTCCGTACCAATTTCACACACATGACCCCGCCATTAGAGTCTCTCACGCATGGCTCCGCCATTAGAGTCTTTCACGCATGGCTTTTCTGCATCAATTTCACACACATGACCCCGGCATTAGAGTCTCTCACGCATGGCTCCGCCATTAGAGTCTCTCACGCATGGCTTCTCCGTACTAATTTCACACACATGACCCCGGCATTAGAGTCTCTCACGCATGGCTCCGCCATTAGAGTCTCTCACGCATGGCTTTTCTGCATTAATTTCACACACATGCCCCCGCCATTAGAGTCTCTCACGCATGGCTCTGCCATTAGAGTCTCTCACGCATGGCTTCTCCGTATTAATTTCACACACACGACCCCGCCATTAGAGTCTCTCACGCATGGCTCCGCCATTAGAGTCTCTCACGCATGGCTTCTCCGTACTAATTTCACACACATGACCCCGCCATTAGAGTCTCACGCATGGCTCCGCCATTAGAGTCTCTCACGCATGGCTTCTCCGGGTGGATTTTTACACATATGGCTCCGCCTTCAGAGTCTCACGCATGGCTCCGCCTCAAGTCTCATGCATGGCTTCTCCGTGCCATTTTTACACACATGGTTCCGCCATTAGAGTCTCTCACGCATGGCTCCGCCATTAGAGTCTCTCACGTATCGCTTCCCCATTCAAATTCTACACACACAACTCCGCCAGTCGAGGCCAGCTGCGTGGTCCCGCAACCAGTAGGTTCCATGTCTTTCTTCCTTCAGACCCGCTCGCATGGCTCGGTCATCTGTGGCTTGCAATACAATTATCTTGTGGTGACTCGCACGCGTGGCTTGCGCCATTAGAGTCTCTCACGTTATCATTCTCTCTGATTTTATTTTTAGGTCGTCAGATTCCTCCTGGAACATAACATCACGCCCCCCTTTTGTCATGGCTTCTCTTTTGGGGTTTGCTTCTTTTGCCACCTTAAACTCAAATGTCATACAACGCCATCATACTCTATCTCACTGACATTCTACACCACATGCTAATCTTACACCCTAATAACATCAGTTTCATGGCCTCTCACCAAATCAAAACCATACTCAGAGGTATTTAGAAAGCGGAACCCGCACGTCCAGCCCAGAGGCTACCCGTTAATCATATTTTCAAGGCATTATCCGAATTACTAGACGCCAAGCCTTCTGAAGCAGATACCAACTCCATCCTCAAAACAGCAATTTACTTGGCCTTCTACGGTTCCTGAGGCCCGGGAAATTCACTACAACCTACACGACCCAAGCCACACCTTGTCTTCCTGTCTCCCACTTGGCAAAACACATGGATCATTACGTCCTGACCTTACCTCACTCCAAGAGTAGTCAGCACTTACCCGTCAACATTTTATATCACCCCACGCACAACAGATGGTGTCCAGTCAGGGTTCTGGAGGCTTACAGACAACGTCACAAGTTTCTACCCTCTCAACCGCTACTTCACCACATGGTTCGGTACTCACCACCACTACCTTCATGACCCATGTCAGGTCATCCCTCACACAACTGGGCCTCAACGCAGCCAACTACTCAGGGCACTCCTTTCGCTTTGGAGCCGCGTCCACGGCCTCCAGTGCCAACGCCCCTACTCATGTCATCAGGAATTGGGGCGCTGGAAGTCATCCGCTTACTTGCGATACATTCCCAATCCAACACAAGAGTTAAGAGATACTTTCCAAAACATGTCGGGTTGAGCTATTCATGTATATTTGACTACAATAACTGGTTATTTCATTTTTGCCCTCTTCTTTCTCAGGCCTACCTCATCCTCGGTTTCGGCACACCACAACCGACTACGCTTATTCCCTGATTTCCTAGGGTTCTTCACTGTACTACCGTAAGCGCCTCACACAAGTGTGAAGGCAGTTTGCCTGGATTTGTGGGAGGGGCTGAGGTCCGCCTCCAGCCTATTTAGGGCACCCCCTTTACCTGGCTCCTGCACCGTCCGAGGTCTGAGCTTTGACCCTCCCACCACTCCACTCATTTACAACTCATTTCTTCCATATCTCTATCCTTGGGTGGGCCCTCTTCTTTCTCAGGCCTACCTCATCCTCGGTTTCGGCACACCACAACCGACTACGCTTATTCCCTGATTTCCTAGGGTTCTTCACTGTACTACCGTAAGCGCCTCACACAAATATATATATATATATATATATATATATATATATATATATAACACAGAAAAAAACTGCGGCACTCCTTGAAGTAGAAAAATGTGCAATTTATTCACACATGTCAGCAGAGACAACGTTTCGGTTCTCTCCCAGAACCTTTTTCAAGTCAAGTGAACATAAAAAGTGCATATGTGCATATATAAATACATCATCACTTAGTGCCTAATTGATTCAACAACCAATACAATAGCAGTGCACTCCCCATTGGGGGTAAGCTACAACTCATGTGATCAGTTCCTAAAGTTAACATTGATACCAATCTATCCTAAATACATGTAGGTGAAGTTTTTAAAAAAAATATATATTTCATTGAAATCCTCATAATTACGTATACGTGCATACAATAAAGTGAACAGTGCAATTAAAATCATGACTGTAATACCTTCTTAAAGAGAGTTATGGAGAGAAATATCGGGAGAGGCGTCTTCTCTTGTATGGAGGCTCGCGCCACTGTTCCGCGTCTGCTACTCCCCACTGCGCATGTGTCAGTCCCTCTTCCCTCGTGACGCCGTACATAACCACCCTGCGTCACATCTGGGCGGAGTCCCACATGATGACGCTTGATCGGCCGCCCCAGCACCATCCCCGCACGCACTGCGTGCGAAACTGAGCTGCGCCAGTCGCACCGAGCCGCATCACTGGTCTGTAGCCGCCATCTTACATTAGGGCATTCATCTGGGCAAAATATTACAACTCTGTTTTCCCATAGTTCTTCTCCAAACCTCTAATCCGTTATAGGCAACAGTCCACATAACATTTTAAACAATGCCTACAGACAATTAAGCCACATGTATAACATGAACATGACCATAGCTTCTATTAATTCACTACATACAGTATGCGATACACATCAAATCACAGGGCTGTGAACTTGAGATTAGCTGACCATTTCTCCCGTTACCCTAAATTCAACGTTTAGCCCTTTTGGTTTCAAAGTATCTAGTCGGAAAATCCACTTAAGCTCAATTTTCTTTAATATGTTTAATCGATCCCCTCCTCTTACCAAGGGTTTAACGTGGTCAATGACCATAAATCTCAAGTCACTCTCCCTGTGATTTTTTTCTACAAAATGCTTCGATACAGGCAAATCAGTTCTTTTACTCCTAATGGACTGTCTATGGTTATTCAACCTGGTTTTTAGCTCACATGTCGTTTCGCCGACATATAGCCTTTTACAAGGGCACCACAGCACATATATCACCCATGATGAGTCACAGGTGAGATAGTGCCTTATGTTGAAGATCTCTCCCGTGTCTGGATGTGCGAACCCTGATCCTTTCACCATCAGTTTGCAGTTCACACATCCAAGACACGGGAAAGAGCCAGTGCGCCTTGTCTTCAAAAATGTCTGTCTTACTTGTCCTTTTTCAGGTACTCTTGAGTGCACAACCTTATCCCTAATGTTCCCTGCTCTTTTATATGCCATCATAGGTGGATTCTTAAAGGCTGCAATATTTGGGTGTCCACTACTCAATAGCCCCCAGTGGCGCCTCACTATATTTTCAATATTGGGGCTCAACTCGTTATATGATGATATGAATGGCAATCTGTCATTCACTTGTCTTTGTTTGGGGACCAACAGCTCCTCTCTTGAAGCTTCTCTAGCTCTATCCGCATGTTTTTTCACTAGCCTTCTAGGGTAACCCCTATCAACAAAGGCTTGTGCCATCTTATTCATTGCCAAATGCATGTTCTCTTCCTTATCAACTATTCTCCGTACCCGGAGTAACTGACTAAACGGTAAAGAGTCCACCATCCTCCGTGGGTGACCACTTGTAAAATGCAATAATGTATTCTTATCAGTGGATTTAATATTCAAATCCATATGTAGCTGATCATCCTCAATATATACCTGTGTATCTAGGTACTGCACACGGTCAGCCGATGCCGTTAACGTAAATTGGATCTCCCTATCTAGAGAGTTCAAAAATACGTGAAAGTCCATCAGCTGATCCATGGTGCCACCCCAAATGAGGAAAATGTCATCTATGTACCTCCACCACGTCAATACTTGGTTGAAGTGGGGAGATACATAGACGAGACGTTCCTCAAATGACCGTACAAAAATATTTGCATAGGTGGGCGCGGCGTTGGACCCCATCGCCGCGCCCATCGTTTGCAAATAAAACTGTCCCTGGAACTCAAAGTAATTGTTCCTCAGAGACAGCTCCATCAATGCTAATACAAACTGTCGTGCTGGGGCGGAATAGTCCGAATGTTGTAACATCTCAGCCACAGCCGACAGTCCCTTTTCATGGTTAATAGACGTGTATAATGACACTATGTCAAAAGATGCCAAAATCGCCCCTTTCGGAACCCTCGTTCCTTTAATCTTGGTGATGAAGTCTCCGGTGTCCCTAATGTATGACTTAGCACCCATAGCGTACTCCCTAAGTATTTTATCCAAAAAAACATTTATGTTTGACAGAATCGAATTCCTGCCCGAAATTATTGGCCGTCCCGGAGGATCGACCAACCTTTTATGTATCTTTGGTAATACATATATAGTGGGTGTAACCGGAGACTTCACCACCAAAAACTCTTTAAGTTGTTTATCAATGGTCCCATCCTGTACTGCGGCTGTTAGATGTGCATCAATTTTCCTGGCAATATCGAATCTGGGGTCCCTGACCAATGGTTCATAGACACCAGGTTCACGCAATTGCCTGTGTATTTCCTGTATATATCGAGAGGTGTCCATAACCACGATCCCACCACCCTTGTCCGCAGACTTGATGGTGAGATCCAGGTTACTGGACAAACTCTCAAGCGCAGACATTTCCTGTGCCGTAATATTTGGTTTAGTGAAGATTTCACCTTGGGTTCTTTTTCTTAGTATGGCAACATCTCTCTTGACCGCCTCTATAAAACACTCTAGGGCATGCGAATTAACAAGAGGAAAAAAATCACTTTTTAAATGCAAACCAAACTGTTGTAACGTCAATTGATCATCAGAATGATCAGTCTCATTAGTGTTAATGGCACCAGGGGAACTGGAGTCGAACCACACCCTCAGTTTTAAATTCCTGAAGAGGCGGTTCAAGTCCAGTTCCAACTGGAACCAATCAGGTTTAGCCTGTGGACAAAATGACAGTCCTTTGTTCAGAACTTTCAATTCATGCTCAGTCAATGAATAAGATGAAATATTTATCACCACATTCGACTCTACTTCTTCTTTGTTACATTCATCTGTCTGGAGTTGTTGGTCCTCATTAATCTCTGTGCCCTGGTTTTTCCCAGATCTCCTGTGTCGGACACCTCCCCTTCTTGTGGGGCGTCTCCCGTAGCGACACGTGGGCCTAAAAAAATTCCAGGCTGGCTAGAGTTGAAATCATCATTTGCATCGTTGTTTCTCGCCCATTTATTTATTTCTTTATTCCGCTTTGGCATCTTTTTTGGCTGCGGACCCCGATCCGTGTGCCAAGGTTGTTCCCAAACATAGACTTGCCCAGACATATAATCATTTTGGTCTCTATGCCACTTAGACCTTTTGACTTCCTCAAGGTCTTTTCGCATTTTTTCCAAAAAAGACCGTTGTTTCTCCAAGAACACCTCTGTTTCATTAATAGATATTGTTACTTTAAGCTGTTGTTCAATATTTGCAAACGATGGGCGCGGCGATGGGGTCCAACGCCGCGCCCACCTATGCAAATATTTTTGTACGGTCATTTGAGGAACGTCTCGTCTATGTATCTCCCCACTTCAACCAAGTATTGACGTGGTGGAGGTACATAGATGACATTTTCCTCATTTGGGGTGGCACCATGGATCAGCTGATGGACTTTCACGTATTTTTGAACTCTCTAGATAGGGAGATCCAATTTACGTTAACGGCATCGGCTGACCGTGTGCAGTACCTAGATACACAGGTATATATTGAGGATGATCAGCTACATATGGATTTGAATATTAAATCCACTGATAAGAATACATTATTGCATTTTACAAGTGGTCACCCACGGAGGATGGTGGACTCTTTACCGTTTAGTCAGTTACTCCGGGTACGGAGAATAGTTGATAAGGAAGAGAACATGCATTTGGCAATGAATAAGATGGCACAAGCCTTTGTTGATAGGGGTTACCCTAGAAGGCTAGTGAAAAAACATGCGGATAGAGCTAGAGAAGCTTCAAGAGAGGAGCTGTTGGTCCCCAAACAAAGACAAGTGAATGACAGATTGCCATTCATATCATCATATAACGAGTTGAGCCCCAATATTGAAAATATAGTGAGGCGCCACTGGGGGCTATTGAGTAGTGGACACCCAAATATTGCAGCCTTTAAGAATCCACCTATGATGGCATATAAAAGAGCAGGGAACATTAGGGATAAGGTTGTGCACTCAAGAGTACCTGAAAAAGGACAAGTAAGACAGACATTTTTGAAGACAAGGCGCACTGGCTCTTTCCCGTGTCTTGGATGTGTGAACTGCAAACTGATGGTGAAAGGATCAGGGTTCGCACATCCAGACACGGGAGAGATCTTCAACATAAGGCACTATCTCACCTGTGACTCATCATGGGTGATATATGTGCTGTGGTGCCCTTGTAAAAGGCTATATGTCGGCGAAACGACATGTGAGCTAAAAACCAGGTTGAATAACCATAGACAGTCCATTAGGAGTAAAAGAACTGATTTGCCTGTATCGAAGCATTTTGTAGAAAAAAATCACAGGGAGAGTGACTTGAGATTTATGGTCATTGACCACGTTAAACCCTTGGTAAGAGGAGGGGATCGATTAAACATATTAAAGAAAATTGAGCTTAAGTGGATTTTCCGACTAGATACTTTGAAACCAAAAGGGCTAAACGTTGAATTTAGGGTAACGGGAGAAATGGTCAGCTAATCTCAAGTTCACAGCCCTGTGATTTGATGTGTATCGCATACTGTATGTAGTGAATTAATAGAAGCTATGGTCATGTTCATGTTATACATGTGGCTTAATTGTCTGTAGGCATTGTTTAAAATGTTATGTGGACTGTTGCCTATAACGGATTAGAGGTTTGGAGAAGAACTATGGGAAAACAGAGTTGTAATATTTTGCCCAGATGAATGCCCTAATGTAAGATGGCGGCTACAGACCAGTGATGCGGCTCGGTGCGACTGGCGCAGCTCAGTTTCGCACGCAGTGCGTGCGGGGATGGTGCTGGGGCGGCCGATCAAGCGTCATCATGTGGGACTCCGCCCAGATGTGACGCAGGGTGGTTATGTACGGCGTCACGAGGGAAGAGGGACTGACACATGCGCAGTGGGGAGTAGCAGACGCGGAACAGTGGCGCGAGCCTCCATACAAGAGAAGACGCCTCTCCCGATATTTCTCTCCATAACTCTCTTTAAGAAGGTATTACAGTCATGATTTTAATTGCACTGTTCACTTTATTGTATGCACGTATACGTAATTATGAGGATTTCAATGAAATATATATTTTTTTTAAAAACTTCACCTACATGTATTTAGGATAGATTGGTATCAATGTTAACTTTAGGAACTGATCACATGAGTTGTAGCTTACCCCCAATGGGGAGTGCACTGCTATTGTATTGGTTGTTGAATCAATTAGGCACTAAGTGATGATGTATTTATATATGCACATATGCACTTTTTATGTTCACTTGACTTGAAAAAGGTTCTGGGAGAGAACCGAAACGTTGTCTCTGCTGACATGTGTGAATAAATTGCACATTTTTCTACTTCAAGGAGTGCCGCAGTTTTTTTCTGTGTTATTTTGCTGGTCCTGGATCGAGGGATCACTGCGGGCACCGCTACAGCTTCAGCTGCATACTAAGGAGTGCTGCCTGACCTTTTGTTATGGATATATATATATATATATATATATATATATATATATATATATAAATAATTTTTATTAATTAGGGCTGCACGATATGGGAATTTTGTGCAATTGCGATTACGGCCCTAAAAATTGCGATAACGATATGCGATGCAATATTTTAAGGGAATTGTGCTAGAGGTCTATTTGCTTGGATTTTCCCATATGAGCCGCTGACGTGGCTGGGTATGACAGTTATGGGGGATCTGTGGAGGGCGCTGTGTTGTGGGGGGATCTGTGGAGGGCGCTGTGTTGTGGGGGGATCTGTGGAGGGCGCTGTGTTGTGGGGGGATCTGTGGAGGGCGCTGTGTTGTGGGGGGATCTGTGGAGGGCGCTGTGTTGTGGGGGGATCTGTGGAGGGCGCTGTGTTGTGGGGGGATCTGTGGAGGGCGCTGTGTTGTGGGGGGATCTGTGGAGGGCGCTGTGTTGTGGGGGGATCTGTGGAGGGCGCTGTGTTGTGGGGGGATCTGTGGAGGGCGCTGTGTTGTGGGGGGATCTGTGGAGGGCGCTGTGTTGTGGGGGGATCTGTGGAGGGCGCTGTGTTGTGGGGGGATCTGTGGAGGGCGCTGTGTTGTGGGGGGATCTGTGGAGGGCGCTGTGTTGTGGGGGGATCTGTGGAGGGCGCTGTGTTGTGGGGGGATCTGTGGAGAGCGCTGTGTTGTGGGGGGATCTGTGGAGGGCGCTGTGTTGTAGGGGGATCTGTGGAGGGCGCTGTGTTGTGGGGGGATCTGTGGAGGGCGCTGTGTTGTGGGGGGGATCTGTGGAGGGCGCTGTGTTGTGGGGGGGATCTGTGGAGGGCGCTGTGTTGTGGGGGGATCTGTGGAGGGCGCTGTGTTGTGGGGGGATCTGTGGAGGGCGCTGTGTTGTGGGGGATCTGTGGAGGGCGCTGTGTTGTGGGGGATCTGTGGAGGGCGCTGTGTTGTGGGGGATCTGTGGAGGACGCTGTGTTGTGGGGGATCTGTGGAGGACGCTGTGTTGTGGGGGATCTGTGGAGGACGCTCTGTTATGGGGGATCTGTGGAGGACGCTGTTATGGGGGATCTGTGGAGGACGCTGTTGTTATGGGGGATCTGTGGAGGACGCTGTTATGGGGGATCTGTGGAGGACGCCGTTATGGGGGACCTGTGGATGGCAATGTTATGGGGTGGATCTGTGGAGTACGCTGTTATAGGGGATGTGTGCTATGACACATAGGGCCATGAAGGGGGCCAGCATAAGACATATAGCATCTTATGCTGGTCCCGCTCATGGCCCTATGTGTCCCCTCATGTGTCCTAAACTGCGCACATAACTGGCTTTGCGTGTAAAGTATTTTACTAGTGTGTGAAACAATCTCTCTCCTATTGATAACAGGTCCGGCCTCTGTACTCACTGTCACTATAAATGCACTGCAGCGAGCGGTAGCGAGCTGGCCGGCCGGCGCGTGACTGATGTTACTTAGTAACGCTCCTCCCACTTCAGGAAGCAGGAGCGTTACTAAGTGACGTCAGTCACGCGCCGGCCGGCCAGCTCGCTGCAGTGCATTGTATTCATCGCGACAGTGAGTACAGAGGCCGGACCTGTTATCAATAGGAGAGAGATTGTTTCACACACTAGTAAAATACTTTACACGCAAAGGCAGTTATGTGCGCGGGGCCCCTTTATATATGATCGCAGCATTTTCGGGTCGGCCAAATCGCCATATCGCATTTGCCGATTATCGCGATTTGATTATTTTTTAAATTTATCGTGCAGCCCTAATATATATATATACATACATACATACATACATACACACACACACACACACCTATAATACTGTATCTATCTATATATCCCAGATTTGCTGAATAAATATGATTTATCCACTCATTCATGTAATGACATTTCATAACCTGGAGCCATTTTCTAGGTTTAATTATAAGCTATTTTCCAAGTTTTCCTCTCCGCCATATGTCAGAGTATATATTGCCTTTGTTTTGATTCTTATCTTTTTTTTTTCCTGAGCTATTAAGTGCAATGGTATTATTTGTGGTAGAACAAATTGCTGAACATTGTACATAAAAAACAATATAAATTAGCTAAATTATGGTAATACACTGAACACTCAATCATTTGGAGCAGAATGCCTTGAACACAGGAAGGCTCTTAAAAGTGAAAAGCCTCCTGCAAAGTTGCCTGAGGATCCTTCAGACCACAAGATTGTAGCAATGTGTCAATAAAAAAAAATAAAAAAAAAAAATATGTACTTAAATTGATTTTGCATACCTGAAAAAAAAAAGCTACCATTTTATTAGGCTAGTTCACTCTAGCGCTAAACTGTTCCAGCAGGGTGTTCTGGTAGACGGAGTTCATTGTATCCCGCATAGCTGGATACTACCTTTCCTCGACAAAGCTTATTGACCATAATGGAATCTGGTGGGGATTTGGCCTATTTCCACCATTAGTGCTGAGATTTGGCAGGAAAATAACACTGCAAAAGCAGCTGTTTTTGTCCAGCAGAATCCTGGAACTAAAGCCGGACACAGGTCAGATTCTTTTGTGAAACTAACCTGTAAAATCTTTTTCTCATCTTTTCCATTGGGGGACACAGACCATGGGTATAGCCTAGGTCATTACTAGGAGGAGACACTATGCAAATAAAAAAGAAAGCTCCTCCTCCCTGGGCTATACCCCCATGCTCCACCGGGAGGATCCCATTGCGTGCAAAAGCAGTAGGAGAAGGAGACCAAAGCCAAAGAGACCAGAACAACGGATACTGCCATCGGACCAAAAACCTTCAGGACCAGAAGAACTAACCACCGCCTGCAATACCTTGCGCCCAAGGACAGCATCAGCCGATGCCAAAGAGTGCAACTGGTAAAACTTTGTAAAAGGTATGCAAGGAAGACCAGGTGGCCGCCTTACAAAGTTAAGATGCCGAGGAGCGATTACGCCTAGCCCAGGAGGCCCCCAGCGCGGTAACCCCAGCTGGGGGAACCCTGCCACGGGCACGATAAGCCGTGGCAATAGCCGACCGAAACCATTGGGCTACCGAGACCTTGGAAGCCGCCAGACCTTTACGAGGCCCTTCCAGAATCGCGAAAAGGGAATCCGTATGGCGGAAAGAGGCAGTAACCGACAGGTACACACGCAGAGCCCGGACAACATCCAGGGAATTGAGAGCGCGCTCCTTGCGGTTCGCCGGAGATGGACAAAAAGAGGGCAGGACTATATCTTCATTAAGGTGGAAGGCGGAGACCACCTTGGGCAAAAAAGAAGGGACCGGATGCAGAATAGCCTTATCCTGGTGCAAGACCAAAAAGGGCTCCCTACAGGAAAGCGCGGCCAGCTGCGATACCCTCCTGATCGAGGTGATCGCCACCAAAAAGACCACCTTCCAGGTGAGAAGACTCAAAGGGAGCCGTCTGGAGGGAAGACAGAACCAAATTCAGGTCCCAGGGGGGCAGGGGAGGAACATATGGAGGGACCGAATGCGCAGAGCCAGGGATCGCTGAAAGAAAATGGCCAGAGCAGAAACCTGACCCTTCAGAGAGCTCAACGACATTCCCATCTCAAGACCCGATTGGAGAAAGGAGAGGACCACCGGAACCGAGAAGCAAAGGGGAAAAACGTCCAGCTTCTCACAAAAGGCAAGAAAGGCCTTCCAGGTACGATAGTATATACGGGATGAAACCTGTTTTCTGGCCTTGATCATGGTCTTCACCACAGAGTCCAGGAAGCCCCTCTTCTTCAGGACCGTAAATTCTGGTCAAAGAGCGGTCCTTGAGACAGTAGGTCCTCCCTAAGAGGAAGAGGCCACGGAACGCCTGCCAGCATCCGAGTGACGTCCAAGAACCAGGTGCGGCCAATCGGGGGCAATAAGAATGGTCGGAATCCCATCCAACGTGATCTTGCAAAGGACCTTCGGTAGTAGACGCGGAGGTGGAAAGACATAAAGGAGAGGGAAGCCTCGCCACGGAGACACCAGCGCGTCCACCCCGTACGCCTCCGGGTTGCGAGCACGGGCCAGAAACGTGGGAACCTTGTTGTTGAGCCTGGACGCCATCAGGTCGACATCCGGGCGGCCCCACCAGCGACAGATGTCCTCGAAAACTTCCAGATTTAAGGACCATTCTCCTGGATCCACCGTGTTGCGGCTGAAAAGGATCCTTTCCGCGTCCTGCATCACCGTCCGGCTGCGGGTCCCGCCCTGGTGGTTAACGCAAGCCACAGCAGTGGCATTGTCTGACTGGACCCTTACTGGGAGACCTGCCAGGAGATGAGTCCAGTGAGAAAGGGAGAGGAAAATTGTTCTGAGTTCCAGCACGTTGATCGGAAGGCGGGCCTCCGCCGCCGACCAAACCCCCTGTACGACCGGGTCTGTAGAACACCACCCCAACCTAGGAGGCTGGCGTCATGGTGACGACTGTCCAGGAGATCGGAATTAAGGACCTCCCTGAAATCAGGTTTAGGGGGGACAGCCATCACAAGAGTTCCGCCCGAACCCGAGGAGGCAGACGGACTCGAGAGGCCAGACCGCGCAACGTCCTGTCCCAAAAGGAGGAGGGAGGAGAGGATGATCCTGTCAGGAGGCAAGGCAAGAGTCACAGGATCCAGTGACCGAAAGTGGCAAGCAGCAAACCTTACATAGCCCCAAAGGGGTAGACGGATTTTTGTGAGGCCCCAGGTTTTGGCATGATGGCGGTAATCCCTGCAATGGAAGATGCCAGGGTCTCCTACCGTTCCTGCAGCACACAACCGGGACAGAGTGGAGCCGGGAGCAGCAGAAGACAGAGCGCCTCCTACAAATCGCGTCAGGAGGCGCGAAACCCGCGTGCGCGCGGGAAATAAGAAAATAACGAGACGCGGCTGCTGGAAGGGTAGGAGGGTCCGCCCCCTAGACACCGCCGAGGGAAGCCAGGAAGTTGCCGCTTTGTAGCGATGCCCCAGACAGGGATCCTATCCCCCTTCAAAACTCCCACCAAGCGGCCCTAGCATTACACCGGGAGGCAGTGTACTTATCTGCGTTCTGTTATCTTCGCCCTCAAATGCACACCAGCGGAGGTCACCTCTCAGTCAGCTGGCACAAGGAGTGGCAGTGATCTGGAGGAGGGCAGGAAGGTGACCCCGAATCTGGTAGGCCACCGGAGCTGCTGATCAAGCCCGTTTACATTTAAACTTCTGGGGGAGGGTGGGAGGTAGCCGGGGACGTCAATTCGACCCCGGCGCTTGCTCCATCAAGAGACCAGGGAATTGCTGCAGGGGGACCAGGGAATTGCGACCCTGCGTCCACTGCTGAACAAAATAAACGGGAGTAGAGAGAATGTCACCTCCTTATCCGACACCAAGCAAGACTGGGTTCCTCCCGGTGGAGAATGGGGGTATAGCCCAGGGAGGAGGAGCTTTTTTATTTATTTGCATAGTGTCTCCTCCTAGTAATGACCTAGGCTATACCCATGGTCTGTGCCCCCATGGTCTGTGTCCCCAAATGGAATGCGCGAGAAATATAAATGCCATTTGTACCAACATTTAGAATACATTTCTCTACATAGCACCTTTTCAGGCAAAACAGTAGCACCTCCTTGCTTATATGGTGATAGCTGGCACCTATTTTAGCAGTAAAACAGGATTACCTGGGACGTGTGCTGGTCAACAGAAGCTTTCTTGTTCCCATCCTCCTCTGTGCCCACATTTCAGAGAAAAATATTTTAATATATGCAAATGTATAATTTATTTTACACAATTTATACAGCGCCGACACATTTCTCAGCGCTTTACAGTCATTAGCATAAAGCTGTTCCCAATAGGGCTCACAAGTTCCCTATCAGTAGGTCTTTGGAGTGCGGGAAGAAAGTGGAGTACCCGGAGGAAACCACGCAACCACAAGGAGAACAAACAAACCCCATGCAGATGTCATTCTTGGTCGAATTCAAACCTAGGACTTTAGCGCTGCAAGGCACCAATGCTAACCACTGAGCCACAGTGCTGCAAATGAGCAACAGGTGCGTTGCCGTTACACCTAGAGGCTCCGTTCGCTCTGCAACCGCAGCGGCCTTTGAACTTTGACAGGGAGTGTAAAAGTCATCGCATCTGGCCCTGGCTTCTGATTGGTCTCGCACCTTTGCCGTGAGCGTCACTACCCAGCGCAGATTCAGTACATGAAAGAGTCTCAACAGCAGTTCTTTTCTGTACTGCGCCGGACACCGAAGCACATGACAAAGGCACAAGACTTTAGAAGTCAGGGCCAGGCGTGTTAATGTTTATGCTGCCTTGCCCTGTCGATCAAAGTGCAGAGGGCACAGCGTTTGCAAGGAGAATGGAGCTTCTAAGTGTAACGGCAACACCCCCATTGCTCCTAGAGACTCATATGCATTTATTAAAACTTCATTTTTCTCTGAAATGTGGGCACAGATGAGGATGGGAAGAAGACAGGTAGCTTCTGCTGACCAGCACACATGTCCCAGGTCAGCCTGTTCTTACTGCTATAAATCTGCTGACAAAAGCCTTTCAATGGCTCACATGACTGCTAGAAGCTGGTTGTCCATAGGACACAAAGGAAATGTAAATTATTATTATAAAGAAATTGCAGTGCCGGAACCGTTTTTCCTTACTTTATAGACCTTATTATAGTTAATGTGCAGGATCCAGCACTTCTGTTAATTCTTGTTGTTCAGCTGTTCTGCTCCAATAACAGACCTGAACAATGGAAAACAATAGAACTGATCTGAAAGCAGCCTTAGAGAACGTTCACACAGCAGCTTTTTCAGCCGAAATTTCACTGAAAACCTGGCGACGGTCGGGTCCCCTCTATTTCCCATACATTTCAATGCGAGGCAGCGGCTTTAAGCCTCCTCAACGCTGCCTCCCATTGAGATGTATGGGAGGCAGAGAGGATTCGGTCTCCTGCGGGTCTGCAGGTAACATTTTAACACCAATATTCTGCTTAAAAAGCTACCGTGTGAATATTCCCTATGTGGCCTGCAATCTGTGGATCTCCTCCTACTCTTCTGAAACATAACATACCAGCAGGCCATAAAATGACATGCAAGGATTTCAATTTTATTTTAATTTTTCCCCCCAGAGAAAATAAAATGTATACACCCCTGTATGAGAATTTAAAGATTGGGGGATTTGCATAGTAACTTAGAACTACAGTTGCAAGAAAAAGTATGTGAACCCTTTGGAATGATATGGATTTCTGCACAAATTGGTGATAAAATGTGATCTGATCTTCATCTAAGTCACAACAATAGACAATCACCGTCTGCTTAAACTAATAACACACAAAGATTTAAATATTACCATGTTTTTATTGAACACACCATGTAAACATTCACAGTGCAGGTGCAAAAAGTATGTGAACCCCTAGACTTATGACATCTCCAAGAGCTAATTAGAGTGAGGTGTCAGCCAACTGGAGTCCAATCAATGAGATGAGATTGGAGGTGTTGGTTACAGCTGCCCTGCCCTATAAAAAACACACACCAGTTCTGGGTTTGCTTTTCACAAGAAGCATTGCCTGATGTGAATGATGCCTCGCACAAAAGAGCTCTCAGAAGACCTACGATTAAGAATTGTTGACTTGCATAAAGCTGGAAATGGTTATAAAAGTATCTCCAAAAGCCTTGCTGTTCATCAGTCCACGGTAAGACAAATTGTCTATAAATGGAGAAAGTTCAGCACTGCTGCTACTCTCCCTAGGAGTGGCCGTCCTGTAAAGATGCCTTTAAGAGCACAGCGCAGACTGCTCAATGAGGTGAAGAAGAATCCTAGAGTGTCAGCTAAAGACTTACAAAAGTCTCTGGCATATGCTAACATCCCTGTTAGCGAATCTACGATACGTAAAACACTAAACAAGAATGGATTTCATGAAAGGATACTACGGAGGAAGCCTACTGCTGGCCAAAACGGCCCCAAAAAAAAACAAAAACATTGCTGCACGTTTACAGTTTGCACAAGCGCACTTGGATGTTCCACAACAGTACTGGCAAAATATTCTGTGGACAGATGAAACCAAAGTTAAGTTGTTTGGAAGAAACACACAACACTATGTGTGGAGAAAAAGAGGCGCAGCACACAAACGTCAAAAGCTCATCCCAACTGTGAAGTATGGTGGTGGGGGCATCATGGTTTGGGGCTGCTTTGCTGCTTCAGGGCCTAGACGGATTGCTATCATCGAAAGAAAAATGAATTCCCAAGTTTATCAAGACATTTTGCAGGAGAACTTAAGGCCATCTGTCCACCAGCTGAAGCTCAACAAAAGATGGGTGTTGCACCGGACAACGACCCAAAGCATAGAAGTAAATAAACAACAGAATGGCTTAAACAGAAGAAAATATGCCTTCTGGAGTGGCCCAGTCAGAGTCCTGACCTCAACCCGATTGAGATGCTGTGGCATGACCTCAAGAAAGCGATTCACACCAGAAATCCCAAGAATATTGCTGAACTGAAACAGTTCTGTAAAGAGGAATGGTCAAGAATTACTCCTGACTAGAGATGAGCGAACTTCTGTTTTAAGTTCGGCGTCTAAAGTTCGGGGGCGGGTTAGCGGAGAATCCCGATCTGGAACCGGATATGGATTCCGACTTCCGTTGTGGTCCGTGGTAGCGGAATCAATAATGGCCGATTATTGATTCCGCTACCACGGACCACAACGGAAGTCGGAATCCATATCCGGTTCCAGATCGGGATTCTCCGCTAACCCGCCCCCGAACTTTAGACGCCGAACTTAAAACAGAAGTTCGCTCATCTCTACTCCTGACCGTTGTGCACGTCTGAGCTGCAACTACAGGAAACGTTTGGTTGAAGTTATTGCTGCCAAAAGAGGTTCAACCAGTTATTAAATCCAAGGGTTCACATACTTTTTCCACCTGCATTGTAAATGTTTACATGGTGTGTTCAATAAAAACATGGTAACATTTAATTCTTTGTGTGTTATTAGTTTAAGCAGACTGTGATTGTCTATTGTTGTGACTTAGATGAAGATCAGATCACATTTTATTACAAATTTGTGCAGAAATCCATATCATTCCAAAGGGTTCACATACTTTCTTGCAACTGTATTTATGGAATTGAATTACAAAGTCTATATACCAGCTCCAACTATAACCTTACATACCTTTCTTTATCCACACATACTTGGACAGGGTAGGACTGGTTACTTTTATTTCCTGTCGCCAACTGGCCATAAGAGTTGGCTCCCCAAGCATACAATATACCTTCATCTGTCAATGCCAGAGTATGTGCATAGCCGCAGACAATCTGGAAAAACAATGGATATCAGCTACAGAAAATAAACCACACATTTAGGCCAATTTCACATAAGCAAATTCAGTAGTAGAAATAAGCTCCATTTGTCAAAGGTATTTCCCATCCGAATGCTGCTCCTGTGACATGGACCCACAGCGTTATAATGATTTATAATGCTGTGTGTTCCTGCCTGACCTCAACTCTAATGATTTGTACTGACAACATTATGCAAGTACAGATCATTAGATCTGAGGTCATTATAATGCTGTGGGTCCATGTCATAGGAGCAGCATTCAGGACGGGAAATACCTGACACACGGAGCGTATTTCTCGCATTGAATACACTTGTGTGAAATTGGCTTTAGGTGGTATTAACATTCAAGAGATTCCTAGGAAATAACAGTAAGGGCTAAAGAGTGCCATACATTCAGTGTATTCACACCATGTAGTAATGTTCCTGCTTAATGTGGCTTTTATGGGATATAGCAGGGATTGAGCAAAACCACCTGTATGTAGAGTTGCAAGGGCAGAATTGGTAAGATTGATTTTAAGGTCAAGTCCACACACTGTAGAACATTTCTGCCACCGATTTCACCATTAATGTAGCAAATCCACAACCAAATCTGCTGGATACATGCAGATTTTGTGTGATTGATTGATTGATGTATGATGCATTGCAAAGGTGAAATATGCAGAAAAACCAACATATTGTTGGTTCAAAAATCTGCAGAGCCCTCAATTCCCTTATTTATTTATTTTTTACATCTGGTGTCTTTCAAACCCACCCGGAGAGCTGCTAACGCTTCTATGTACAGAACAAGAAATTATACAAGAGGTGGAAGAGACCTGTAGACTGACTTTACTGGTGCACAGTATTATGTGTTTATTTTATATATCGCCTCCCTAATATTTCTGCATTAGGAGATAAACCAGGAATGTATTCTCCAGAACACCAGCGGCGAGATACTCCTGCTATGGTAAAGTAAACACACCTGTTCCACGCGAATCCCTTGAAGGCCTGCTATTCTGCACGGCGTTGGCTGGTTTCCACTGCTACCCAGCCCCAGCTGTCCATTTCCATTGTAGCCCCACGCATAAACCTTATCAAAACAAGAAGAAAGATAAAGAGAGCGCAATTCTTGGGAGGGCGATGACTAAAGCAGACCATGCTATCACTGCGTTATTTTATCAGATTACAATAACCAGATGCGGAGGAAGAATGAACAGTCAGCATTTTCTCTGTAGGGCGTTTATAGTTTATGAATGTTATAATCTGTACACTTCCTTAATTTGCAGTTAAGTGCTTTATGTTCTTGAGTCTTCTGGGCGAGGAAAGCACGAACATAGATTTATGCAATGGAGTTATTATACTTGTGCTATGAGATAGTGGAAATCATTTCACACTTGACTTACTTGGGTACACATGTCCTTATGAAGATCTTTATTTTCTTAATTTATTATTTATATTGTATTAAAGAGGACCTGTCACCTCTCCTGACAGGTCTGTTTTAATAGCTTCATGCATTCCCCATATACTAACAATTCTGGACCCTCTATTCTTATGACCTATGTTGTGTCATTCCTTTAATATTTCTACTAGAAGTTATGAATTGCTAGCAGTCTGCAGTGGTGAAAGGTCCTCTTTAAGATTAGGGCTGCACAAAATACTGTTGCTGCTAGCAGGGTAAGACTGGCCCACCAGAGTACTAGAGGGTCCTCCTGTGGGCCCAGTCTATAAAGCCATAGTAGGACACAAAGATCCAGGAGGAAAAAAAAGATTTAGAGTTAATCACTTGTCACTAGGGTCTATTTCTTTAAGTCAAAACCTATTAAAAAATTTTGGGATGATATACCGGTAGGTGTTGAGCCCAGAGAATAACTTCCTCTGCTGGTCCCAAGGGACCCCAGTCCTACACTGGCCGTTAGGAGACAGACCACATCCAAGAGCCATTTAGCAATTAGAGCTTCTTTCTCATTTCGAGTGCTGGATTTAACAACACATATACAGAAGAACACCCAATTCAGAAATGGCATTATAGGCAAGCTGTCTATATGCTTATTAGTTGTCCCAGCTGAAGCAGAACCAGCAACCTTGTTCTCCAAAACCAGCAAAGCCTACAGAGAGCCATATCATCCCCATAGCTACAAGCTACAGTGGCTTTAAACACATAACTACAGATAACTACAGAGAAGAAATCCCACCTCTTGTGCCAGAATAAGCACAGACGAGATCTCTGCTGGGGACGTGACCTTACTATTAGGGATGGGGAGGCAGGGGCGTGTAATGCCAGACACTGCAGACCTGGCCTTCCAGAAGATAGGAGCCAGCAGTCATATGCTGTAACTGGGTCTAAGACCTGGCTAAGACTACTTTCACACTAGCGTTTAGTGCGGATCCGTCATGGATCTGCACAGACGGATCCGCACCGATAATACAACCGCATGCATCCTTTCAGAACGGATCCGTCTGTATTATCTTTAACCCTGCCAAAACCGTCTTGAACACCATTAAAAGTCAATGGGGGACGGATCCGTTTTCTATTGTGTCAGTGAAAACGGATCCGTCCCCATTGACTTACATTGTGTGTCATGACGGATCAGTTTGCCTCCGCCTCGTCAGGTGGACACCAAAACGCTGCAAGCAGCATTTTGGTGTCCGCCTCCAGAGCGGAATGGAAACGGAACGGAGGCAAACTGATGTATTCTGAGCGGATCCTTTCAGAATGCATTAGGGCAAAACTGATCACTCGTTTTAGACCGCCTGTGAGCCCTAAACGGATCTCACAAACGGAAAGCCAAAACGCCAGTGTGAAAGTAGCCTAAGATTTGACTTTGATTTAAATGTCCTTTTTTTAAAATAGCTAATTCACCTTTGTACAATATGTATACCACATGATGTGGGCATATAGGAGGAGATTTAGTGTAGTAGGATGCATCAGTTTACAAGACAGCGAAAATTATGTCAATTTTGTCATCTAAATAAAAATGGCTCCCATTTTCCCCGCCAGCCTACATGCTAAAGCGCTGACAAGACTTTTTTGACATGTGACTGCTGCAGCCAATAACTAGCAACTGATGAGAATAGTACTGACCTCACCACTGACTGGTTGTAGTGGTCAAGTGTCAGGGGTTAAAACTAGGGAATCGACCGATATTGATTTTTTAGAGCAGATACCGATAACCTGTGAACTTTCAGGCCGATAGCCAATATTCTGTGCATTTTCATTTAAAAAAATATATATTAAAAAAATTATTTTTCTGTTACAGCGTTCACCACATAGGATTTTATTTTATTTTTTTAAATAGTTTGGAATTTTTGGACGTGCCAATATGTGATAAATTTATTTATTGTTTATATATAAAATTGAGAAAGGGGGTGATTTATACTTAATATTTATTTTTTTATAACTATTTCCCCTCTTAGGGGCTAGAACCTGGGATCTTTTAATCTTTTGTCATAGTCACCCTGATAGAGCTCTATTAGGGTGAATAGGACTTCACACTCTTCCTACTGCCATGTGCATAGTGCACACAGCAGCAGGGAGATTACCATGGCAGCCAGGGTTTCAGTAGTGTACTGGCTGCCATGGTAACCAATCGGAGCCCCGGGATTACACTGCTAGGGCTCCGATCAGAAGCTGCCATTGCCACCAATGAAGAGGAGGGGAGAGCACCCTGTGGCCACTGCCACCAATGATTTTAATGCAGGAGGGGTTGGGGGGGGGGGCGCACTGCGCCATCAATGATTTTAATACTGGTGGGTGGGGGGGGGCGGACTGCACCACCAATGATAATTAACTTTTAATACAGTAGGCTGGGTGCAGAATCACACAGCCGGCACCCTGCCTCTGACTGGGAGCTGCGATCAGCGGCAGCAGTTAACCCCTCAGGTGTGGCACCTGAGGGGTTAACTGCCACTGATAGCAGCTTCCTTTTAATAGAGGCTGGGCTACAGCTATGTGATTCTGCACCTAGCCTCCTGTATTTGTACAAAACGTTAAAGAGGACCTTTTATGGGTCCAAACATAATAAACTAAGTAGCAGAACATGTAGGGATGTCCCTGCACTTACTATTTCTGTCCGGTGCGCCATTGCGCCACTGTGGCCCCCGTTACCTTCTCCTGCGCTGTATGCTAATCACTAGCATCGGAACACCAGGGAGGAGACATCAGCTTCTCTCCCTGGGCGTTCCTTCTCCCTGCCTGTAGCGCTGTCCAATCGCAGAGCAGAACGTCACAGCCAGGGAGAAGGAACGCCCAGGGAGAGAAGCTGATGTCTCCTCCCTGGTGTTCCGATGCTAGTGATTAGCATACAGCGCAGGAGAAGGTAACGGGGGCCACAGCTGTGCAACGGAGCACCGGACAGAAATAGTAAGTGCAGGGACATCCCTGCATTAACCCCTACATGTTCTGCTACTTAGTTTATTATGTTTGGACCCATGAAAGGTCCGCTCATCGGTGGCGCAGTGCGCCCGCCCCTCCTCCTCCAGTTTCTCCTCATTGGCAGCGCGGCATGGGGGGGGGGGGGGGGGGGGGAGAGTGACTCCTTCTCCCCTGTGCTGCTGAGGGAACATGTTCGGCGATAGTGCGCTGGACGCATTATCGGCAAGGTTAGATGTCGATACCGATAACTTTAAAAATCATGAATATCGGCAACTCTGATAATCTATCGATCCCTAGTTAAAACTGGAGCAAGTTAATAAAAAATAAAAAAAAGACTGGTGTGGGGCCAGGGAACAGTCAGCATGGGGATTGGAAGCGACTTGAAAACATTTAAAGGGGTTATGCCATGAATAATGTAAAAAAATAAAAATAAATGATTGATATATTGAGATAGATAGATAGAGATTATATATATATATATTTATACACACATACACACACACACAGTACAGACCAAACGTTTGGACACACCTTCTCATTCAAAGAGTTTTCTTTATTTTCATGACTATGAAAATTGTAGATTCACACTAATGAAGGCATCAAAACTATGAATTAACACATGTGGAATTATATACATAACAAAAAAGTGTGAAACAGCTGAAAATATGTCATATTCTAGGTTCTTCAAAGTAGCCACCTTTTGCTTTGATTACTGCTTTGCACACTCTTGACATTCTCTTGATGAGCTTCAAGAGGTACTCACCTGAAATGGTTTTCACTTCACAGGTGTGCCCTGTCAGGTTTAATAAGTGGGATTTCTTGCCTCATAAATGTGGTTGGGACCATCAGTTGCATTGTGGAGAAGTCAGGTGGATACACAGCTGATAGTCCTACTGAATAGACTGTTAGAATTTGTATTATGGCAAGAAAAAAGCAGCCAAGTAAAGAAAAACGAGTCGCCATCATTACTTTAAGAAATGAAGGTCAGTCAGTACGAAAAATTGGGAAAACTTTGAAAGTGTCCCCAGGTGCAGTCACAAAAACCATCAAGCGCTACAAGGAAACTGGCTCACATGTGGACCGCCCCAGGAAAGGAAGACCAAGAGTCACCTCTGCTGCGGAGGATAAATTCATCCGAGTCACCAGCCTCAGAAATCACAGGTTAACAACAGCTCAGATTAGAGACCAGGTCAATGCCACGAAGAGTTCTAGCAGCAGACACATCTATAGAACAACTGTTAAGAGGAGACTGTGATTCAGGCCTTCATGGTAGAATATCTGCTAGGAAACCACTGCTAAGGACAGGCAACAAGCAGAAGAGACTTGTTTCGGCTAAAGAACACAAGGAATGGACATTAGACCAGTGGAAATCTGTGCTTTGGTCTGATGAATCCAAATTTGAGATCTTTGGTTCCAACCACCGTGTCTTTGTGCGATGCAGAAAAGGTGAACGGATGGACACTACATGCCTGGGCCCCCTCCATGAAGCATGGAGGAGAAGGTGTGATGGTGTGGGGGTGCTTTGCTGGTGACACTGTTGGGGATTTATTCAAATTTGAAGGCATACGAACCAGCATGGCTACCACAGCATCTTGCAGCGGCATGCTATTCCATCCGGTTTGCGTTTAGTTGGACCATCATTTATTTTTCAACAGGACAATGACCCCAAACACACCTCCAGGCTGTGCAAGGGCTATTTGACCAGGAAGGAGAGTGATGGGGTGCTGCGCCAGATGACCTGGCCTCCACAGTCCCCGGACCTGAACCCAATCGAGATGGTTTGGGGTGAGCTGGACCGCAGAGTGAAGGCAAAAGGGCCAACAAGTGCTAAGCATCTCTGGGAACTCCTTCAAGACTGTTGGAAGACCATTTCAGGTGACTACCTCTTGAAGCTCATCAAGAGAATGCCAAGAGTGTGCAAAGTAGTAATCAAAGCAAAAGGTGGCTACTTTGAAGAACCTAGAATATGACATATTTACAGTTGTTTCACACTTTTTTTGTTATGTATATAATTCCACATGTGTTAATTCATAGTTTTGATGCCTTCAGTGTGAATCTACAATTTCCATAGTCATGAAAATAAAGAAAACTCTTTAAATGAGAAGGTGTGTCCAATCTTTTGGTCTGTACTGTATATATAAAATTATGAAAATCATAAATAATTTTGTACATGACAACCTCTTTTAACAAAGCTACAACCATCCCTGTAACTCACTGCTCCAATTGTTCTGCTAGATTTATTTCAAGCTGGCAGCTTAGGGGGGCATACACTTTCTCAGAGGACGTGCCCTTTCTGTTGAAGCTGGTGGCAGTTGAAGGATGGAACTGAGCATGTGCTTCCATTTCAGTGAGCAGCACAGAGAAATTAGAAAAGGAGCAAACAGCAGGTGGCGCTGTACAGCTAGATTTAATTGAATAACTCAGTAGCCATGTTTCGTTACATGCAATTACAAAAGTAGAATATTTTCTTGGGACAACTCCTTTAATGAGGCTGAAAAATCCCTTAACCTTGATATAATAGTATAGAGACTTTGTAGTTGCCATGAATTCATAATCTTTCCCCCATCTTGCTCAACCCCCCTAACAGACCTATCTATCACGATCAATGGCTGCACACTCTCCCTGGTCAACCAAGTCCGCTGCCTTGGAGTGACCTTGGATTCTGCCCTTTCCTTCCGACCGCACATCCAAGCCTTTCCACCACCTGCCGCCTCCAACTCAAAAACATCTCCCGCATCCGTGATTTCCTTAACTTTGAATCTGCGAAAATGGTTGTACATGCCTTCATCATCTCCCGCCTAGACTACTGCAACATTCTCCTCTGTGGCCTTCCATCTAGCACCCCTCCAATCTATCCTCAACTCTGCTGTCCGACTATTCCACCTCTCACCCCATTGCTCTTCTGCCAGTCCCTTCACTGGCTCCCCATTGCCCAGCGAATTCACTTCAAAGTACTAACAAATACATACAAGGCCGTCCATAACCTGTCCCCTCCCTAAATATCTGAGCTATTTTCCCGATATATCCCCACACGCACTCTCCGATCCTCACAAGACCTCCTTCTCTCCTCTCCTCTTATCGTCTCTTCCCACAATCGACTCCAAGATTTCTCCCGTGCATCCCCCCACACTCTGGAACTCGCTACCCCAACATATCAGTCTCTCACCTACAGTGGAATCCTTCAAAAGAAACCTGAAAACCCACCTCTTCAGACAAGCCTACAACCAGTGACCCTGCTGCCTCTATACCGCCATGACCAACTACACCCGCACCTACTGTGTCCTTCTCCCATACCTTCTGTACCAGTTTGTGACTTGTCTTGTTTATGATTAGTGCAATTGTCTGTATTAAGTATGTATACCTCTTCTCATATGTACAGCGCTATGGAATGAATGGCGCTTTAATAATAAATAATAATGCCTGTAATTAACTTTATAATCAAATTATACTATCTAAAAAACATGTTACAATAAGGCCTTGTTAAATTTTTATTGTACTTTGACACTTGCTGCTGAGGTCTGAGCAGTGTATGTCACATACCCCAGGCATGTTCAGCAAGTAGTTGTGAAATTGTGCCTACTTAGCACTTCTAAGTAAAGAAGATCTGTGAGGATTGCTGGGTATGGGAAACACTGTACAGCAAGAGAGAAAATTAAGGAGGCTCATAAAAAAAGCGAAGCTCTATCTTGTGTTTAAGGGGTTGCTAGAGCCATAAATAATTCTATAGACAAAACATACAGAAATATCTTGAATATATGAAAAAATAGAAGATGGCTATGCGTATGGCCTACAGAGCACATTTATACTATGGATTCATTCTCACCATTAACCCTTCTGGCTGCCAAGCAGCATCAAAGCAGTCTGGAATTGGAAGCAACGCACTTCCGCACCTGTAGCAGCGTTCCCAGCAGAGATCGGCGAACCTGTTACACTGCTCTAATAGCCCAAAGCCTCAAGCAGGCTTTGGAGTCTATAAGAGGAATATACCAATACAGGCCACTAAGTGGCAGCACTATATTGTTAGTGAAGTGTTCAATGATGGCCATCAAAAAACACAATGGGCAATCCAATGACTTAAAATAAAAATAAAAAGTTACAAATATATATATATATATATATATATATATATATATATATATATATATATATATATATATATAATATAAAATAAAAACAACAGGCGGCACCACCCTTTAGATATAACGTAAAAAATGGGTGCAAAATCCAGGTACGGCAGCAGGTGCTTACCCAGTAATAAAAGGTACAAAAATTGGACTGCACTCCAAGCAATTCTTTGAAGAAATCTGTGTTTATTCACCCATCAATGGCAAAGCGACGTTTCGGCTCCAACTGAGCCTTTCTCAAGCATTGGTGAACAGTGCATGGCAGGTATATAAAGGTGTGTCCCATATACAATCAATGAAATCACATAATTGATACTTTACAAATAGTATCTATATATAATACATAAATGTGCAAAAACCACAAATCATTCATATTACATAAAGTGACATGTGCTTAATCTAATGACAAGAAATCCAAATTGTGTCATATTACATAAAAATACCAAAAGGTACATGATTGATTGCACCTGTAGCTTATCAACATATCATTTGTATATCAGCTAGAATAGTATCCATGTGCAACAATACAAAGGACTAATGAATTTTACCCTGATAGACGGATGGAGCCCACATATACTGTAGCGCCGATCTGCGCGTCCTGTGCAGTCCAGTGCGCATGTCCCAGCCTGCCCGCGTCATCAGTGGGGGACACGTCCAAGTGCCAAGCCGCCGCCTACAGATGACATCAGCCGCATCTTAGTAACACCCATCGATGTCAGCAGAAGGCCGCGCCTGCGCAATGTCCTCATTGCCGTACAGCCACCATGTTACTCCAGGGAATCCTCAAAGGGAAATAATCTTTATTGCTCATCGAAGTATCCAGCTCTCGTTCTACAGTATCAGTTGCTGTGGTCGCTTACCACTGTACTGCAGGTGGGATGCGTCACCATCTTTTTCAAAAATGATAAACGCACCTCCAATGTTCCCACACAAGCCCCCGGCACGTCAGTGTCGTTGGCCCTGTGGGATCTTACCCAGCTTCACTATGCAACTGTGAGGGTGCTCCTCATTATAGTAGAACGATGCCCACATAAGGACAATAGCAGGCCATATAAAAAGAGTGATTAGGTCACTTCCCCTTTGTTCTATATTGCAGCTGGATGGAACATACGTCTGGACCGCACAAAAATAAAATTATATATATCACTAGAGTAGTTTTTTCTGGGGCTTGTCATCCACTTTCAGGTTCATCCATCTTCCAAAGTACCTTCGGTATAAAATTTGTCTGAAGAAATAATGAAAAGTGTATTAGTGACTGTGTGAATCAAAATCGTGTTTAGATATTACAATATTTAGTTTTTTCTGTATAAAACCAATGAATCAGTCTTACACAAAGAGTGATACACAGCGCTCATCAATGATACATCAGGGCAAACTGCTGACCTCACGTAATCCCACCATATCTGTAATCAATATTTAAGCCAGCAGGATGAAGGCTTTTTAGAGTTTGAATCCACTGCATTTCCTTTTTCTTTAATAAAGCTATCCGATCCCCTCCTCTCCGTGGCATTGGGACATGGTCTATGATCCAGCACCTAAGATCTTTTTCTTTGTGTTTGAATAACCCAAAGTGTCTTGGGACTGGTAAGTCCTTGCGGCCTTTTCTAATTGTGTGACGGTGGTTATTTAATCTGGTTTTCAGATCTGTGGATGTTTCGCCTACGTACAATAGTTGACATGGACAGGATAACACATAAATTACGAATGGGGTATCGCAGGTCAGATGGAATTTTATGGGGAACACTTGTCCCGTCTCAGGGTGTATGAATATTTTGGATCTCCGGATCAGGCCACAGTTGACACAATGTAGACACGGATAACAACCCGTGCCCAATGGTGCCGACGTGGTCTGTATCACCCTAGATTTTGAGCCTACATCGGCCCTTACTAGTTGATCTCTAATGTTCCGAGGTCTACGGTAGGCACACAAAGGAGAGGTTGCAAATTCAGGTATCATTTTAAGGCAACTACCTAATATGGACCAATGTCTTTTTATGATTTTACTGATCGAATCACTATACTCTGTATACGTGGAGACAAACGTAATTTTATTCTGTTTCGTCTTGTTGACATTATCCTGTAATATAGAATCACGGTCCATAGCCAACACCTTCTGTTTCTGTTCAATAAGTAATTTATTGGGATAGCCCCGTTGTCTAAATTTAATGACCATGTTGTCAACCGTCTGCTCAAGGGCGTCACTGTTAGCTACAATTCGTTTAGCTCTTAAGAATTTCGAGTGTGGGAGGTGTTTCACCATGCTGCGGGGGTGGCAGCTTTCATACCTCAGTATCATGTTCCTATCCGTGGACTTCGTATACAATGATGTGGTGAGCTTACCATTGGAGATCACCACATTAGTATCAAGGAACTGAACTGAGGTATCAGAGTATGTCACGGTGAATTGTAATTCACTATCGATCCCATTTAAGTAATGGTGAAAGTCCAACAATTGTTCCTCCGTACCTGTCCAGATGAGGAAGATGTCGTCTATGTATCGCCACCAGCCCGAGAGATGCTGGGCATGGTGGGACCCATAGACGACATCTTCCTCAAAACGGCGCATGAATATGTTGGCATACGTTGGGGCCACATTGGACCCCATCGCCACGCCGCGTTTTTGGACATAAAACGTATCCTGAAAAAGAAAATAATTATATTCAAGTACTATCCTCAGGAGCGAGATGACAAACGAGCTCGCCTCGGGCGTCATAGATGACGCGTCCAACATATTTTGTACCGCTGTGATGCCCTTATGATGGTTTATAGAAGTGTATAGAGACACCACGTCAAATGATGCCAAAGTGATCTCGCTAGTCATATCCAAGTTTACAGCATTGAGCTTCTTCAAAAAATCAGATGTGTCCCTAATATAGGACTGACCCCCTGTGGAGAAATTGCGTAGCACTCTATCTAGAAAGATAGATACATGGCAAAACACTGAATCAGTGCCAGAAACAATGGGGCGCCCGGGTGGGTCCACCATTGTTTTATGCACTTTCGGCAGGACATAGATCACTGGAGTGATGGGGTGGGAGACTGTAAGATATTCCCTGAGACCCTCATCTATAATACCTGCTTGTGTTGCATCTGTCAAACATTCCTCAATTAAACGCATAATATTAAATTTAGGATCATAAGATATCTCACTATATACATTTTCATCACTGAGTTGCCTTAGGATCTCTTTGGTATATTTGGAGGTGTCAAGCACCACAACGGCACCGCCTTTATCGGCTGGTTTTATCGTGAGCTCAGTATCCCTCTTCAATTCCGTCAATGCATGTATCTCAGCCGTGGTGAGATTGGGGAACCTGAAGCTCTCAGTACGTGGAAGAGCCCTCAGGGCACCAATCTCATTTTTGACAGCTGAGATATATGCATCGATGGCTGGTTCATTTACTGTTGGATTAAAGTAACTTTTCTTTGACAAATTGAACATTTTACATGTAAATTCACTGGACCTTGTTGTCTGTTCACCACCCTGCCCTTGGAACCACACTTTAAGCTTAATAGAGCGGAAAAAATTACATAAGTCAGACTCAACATCTAACCAATTAATCTTTGCATTGGGGCAAAAGGATAATCCTTTTGATAAAACAGATAACTGTGCAGGTGTCAATATTTTAAAGGAAAGGTTAATTACCGCTATTTCTTCTTTTTTTGAATTTGAGTCCTGGTTTTCATATTGCGACTTCTGTTGGTCTCTTCTACGTCGGCGGCCACCTCTCCTGGTTCGTCTCCTCTTGTTGTATGGGAATCCATTTTGTTCCCTAAAAAAAAACTTCTGGCTCCCCTTTGTGTATCTGGATATTTTTTCTCACTTTTTTATTGTCCCTCATATTGTTGAACGGGGGATTGCCAGGTTGCCAGCTGTAGATATCTCCCTTCTTGTAGTCTTCAATGTCGCGTGCCCACTTGATCCTTTTTCCATCCTCTAACTCCATCTGTAACTGTTGTAGTTGCCCCTTTAGATTTTCTTTGAACTCGGTAACTTGCTCCTCAGTCATATGTGCGCAGAGCTGTTGTTCAATCTGTGCCATGTCAATGGTCAGTACAGCGACCTCTTCTTGTAGAAATTCAATGTTTAATAATATGAAATCCATGGAATATTCATTGGACAGAGCTTCAAAGCGTTTGCAATAAGGGTCACTGTGTGCGAACAAATTGGGACGGAGATGTGATCGCATTCCTCTCGGAATACGCTGCTCTTTATAGTAGTGTCCGAGGGTCGTCATATGCAGTTTTAACGATAGTGTCCGTCTTGACACTATCTAAGAGCAGCGTATTCCGAGAGGAATGCGATCACATCTCCGTCCCAATTTGTTCTCACACAGTGACCCTTATTGCAAACGCTTTGAAGCTCTGTCCAATAAATATTCCATGGATTTCATATTATTAAACATTGAATTTCTACAAGAAGGTCGCTGTACTGACCATCGACATGGCACAGATTGAACAACAGCTCTGCGCACATATGACTGAGGAGCAAGTTACCAAGTTCAAAGAAAATCTAAAGGGGCAACTACAACAGTTACAGATGGAGTTAGAGGATGGAAAAAGGATCAAGTGGGCACGCGACATTGAAGACTACAAGAAGGGAGATATCTACAGCTGGCAACCTGGCAATCCCCCGTTCAACAATATGAGGGACAATAAAAAAAGTGAGAAAAAATATCCAGATACACAAAGGGGAGCCAGCAGTTTTTTTAGGGAACAAAATGGATTCCCATACAACAAGAGGAGACAAACCAGGAGAGGTAGCCGCCGACGTAGAAGAGACCAACAGAAGTCGCAATATGAAAACCAGGACTCAAATTCAAAAAAAGAAGAAATAGCGGTAATTAACCTTTCCTTTAAAATATTGACACCTGCACAGTTATCTGTTTTATCAAAAGGATTATCCTTTTGCCCCAATGCAAAGATTAATTGGTTAGATGTTGAGTCTGACTTATGTAATTTTTTCCGCTCTATTAAGCTTAAAGTGTGGTTCCAAGGGAAGGGTGGTGAACAGACAACAAGGTCCAGTGAATTTACATAAAATGTTCAATTTGTCAAAGAAAAGTTACTTTAATCCAACAGTAAATGAACCAGCCATCGATGCATATATCTCAGCTGTCAAAAATGAGATTGGTGCCCTGAGGGCTCTTCCACGTACTGAGAGCTTCAGGTTCCCCAATCTCACCACGGCTGAGATACATGCATTGACGGAATTGAAGAGGGATACTGAGCTCACGATAAAACCAGCCGATAAAGGCGGTGCCGTGGTGGTGCTTGACACCTCCAAATATACCAAAGAGATCCTAAGGCAACTCAGTGATGAAAATGTATATAGTGAGATATCTTATGATCCTAAATTTAATATTATGCGTTTAATTGAGGAATGTTTGACAGATGCAACACAAGCAGGTATTATAGATGAGGGTCTCAGGGAATATCTTACAGTCTCCCACCCCATCACTCCAGTGATCTATGTCCTGCCGAAAGTGCATAAAACAATGGTGGACCCACCCGGGCGCCCCATTGTTTCTGGCACTGATTCAGTGTTTTGCCATGTATCTATCTTTCTAGATAGAGTGCTACGCAATTTCTCCACAGGGGGTCAGTCCTATATTAGGGACACATCTGATTTTTTGAAGAAGCTCAATGCTGGAAACTTGGATATGACTAGCGAGATCACTTTGGCATCATTTGACGTGGTGTCTCTATACACTTCTATAAACCATCATAAGGGCATCACAGCGGTACAAAATATGTTGGACGCGTCATCTATGACGCCCGAGGCGAGCTCGTTTGTCATCTCGCTCCTGAGGATAGTACTTGAATATAATTATTTTCTTTTTCAGGATACGTTTTATGTCCAAAAACGCGGCGTGGCGATGGGGTCCAATGTGGCCCCAACGTATGCCAACATATTCATGCGCCGTTTTGAGGAAGATGTCGTCTATGGGTCCCACCATGCCCAGCATCTCTCGGGCTGGTGGCGATACATAGACGACATCTTCCTCATCTGGACAGGTACGGAGGAACAATTGTTGGACTTTCACCATTACTTAAATGGGATCGATAGTGAATTACAATTCACCGTGACATACTCTGATACCTCAGTTCAGTTCCTTGATACTAATGTGGTGATCTCCAATGGTAAGCTCACCACATCATTGTATACGAAGTCCACGGATAGGAACATGATACTGAGGTATGAAAGCTGCCACCCCCGCAGCATGGTGAAACACCTCCCACACTCGAAATTCTTAAGAGCTAAACGAATTGTAGCTAACAGTGACGCCCTTGAGCAGACGGTTGACAACATGGTCATTAAATTTAGACAACGGGGCTATCCCAATAAATTACTTATTGAACAGAAACAGAAGGTGTTGGCTATGGACCGTGATTCTATATTACAGGATAATGTCAACAAGACGAAACAGAATAAAATTACGTTTGTCTCCACGTATACAGAGTATAGTGATTCGATCAGTAAAATCATAAAAAGACATTGGTTCATATTAGGTAGTTGCCATAAAATGATACCTGAATTTGCAACCTCTCCTTTGTGTGCCTACCGTAGACCTCGGAACATTAGAGATCAACTGGTAAGGGCTGATGTAGGCTCAAAATCTAGGGTGATACAGACCACGTTGGCACCATTGGGCACGGGTTGTTATCCGTGTCTACATTGTGTCAACTGTGGCCTGATCCGGAGATCCAAAATATTCATACACCCTGAGACGGGACAAGTGTTCCCCATAAAATTCCATCTGACCTGCGATACCCCATTCGTAATTTATGTGTTATCCTGTCCATGTCAACTATTGTACGTAGGCGAAACATCCACAGATCTGAAAACCAGATTAAATAACCACCGTCACACAATTAGAAAAGGCCGCAAGGACTTACCAGTCCCAAGACACTTTGGGTTATTCAAACACAAAGAAAAAGATCTTAGGTGCTGGATCATAGACCATGTCCCAATGCCACGGAGAGGAGGGGATCGGATAGCTTTATTAAAGAAAAAGGAAATGCAGTGGATTCAAACTCTAAAAAGCCTTCATCCTGCTGGCTTAAATATTGATTACAGATATGGTGGGATTACGTGAGGTCAGCAGTTTGCCCTGATGTATCATTGATGAGCGCTGTGTATCACCCTTTGTGTAAGACTGATTCATTGTTTTTATACAGAAAAAACTAAATATTGTAATATCTAAACACGATTTTGATTCACACAGTCACTAATACACTTTTCATTATTTCTTCAGACAAATTTTATACCGAAGGTACTTTGGAAGATGGATGAACCTGAAAGTGGATGACAAGCCCCAGAAAAAACTACTCTAGTGATATATATAATTTTATTTTTGTGCAGTCCAGACGTATGTTCCATCCAGCTGCAATATAGAACAAAGGGGAAGTGACCTAATCACTCTTTTTATATGGCCTGCTATTGTCCTTATGTGGGCATCGTTCTACTATAATGAGGAGCACCCTCACAGTTGCATAGTGAAGCTGGGTAAGATCCCACAGGGCCAACGACACTGACGTGCCGGGGGCGTGTGTGGGAACATTGGAGGTGCGTTTATCATTTTTGAAAAAGATGGTGACGCTTCCCACCTGCAGTACAGTGGTAAGCGACCACAGCAACTGATACTGTAGAACGAGAGCTGGATACTTAGATGAGCAATAAAGATTATTTCCCTTTGAGGATTCCCTGGAGTAACATGGTGGCCGTACGGCAATGAGGACATTGCGCAGGCGCGGCCTTCTGCTGACATCGATGGGCGTTACTAAGGTGCGGCTGATGTCATCTGTAGGCGGCGGCTTGGCACTTGGACGTGTCCCCCACTGATGACGCGGGCAGGCTGGGACATGCGCACTGGACTGCACAGGACGCGCCGATCAGGGTAAAATTCATTAGTCCTTTGTATTGTTGCACATGGATACTATTCTAGCTGATATACAAATGATATGTTGATAAGCTACAGGTGCAATCAATCATGTACCTTTTGGTATTTTTATGTAATATGACAATTTGGATTTCTTGTCATTAGATTAAGCACATGTCACTTTATGTAATATGAATGATTTGTGGTTTTTGCACATTTATGTATTATATATAGATACTATTTGTAAAGTATCAATTATGTGATTTCATTGATTGTATATGGGATACACCTTTATATACCTGCCATGCACTGTTCACCAATGCTTGAGAAAGGCTCAGTTGGAGCCGAAACGTCGCTTTGCCATTGATGGGTGAATAAACACAGATTTCTTCAAAGAATTGCTTGGAGTGCAGTCCAATTTTTGTACATTATATATATATTTGTATATATATATATATATATATATATATATATATATATATATATATATATACACACACACACACACACATATACATACATACATACATACACACACACACACACATAAATAAAATATAATAATTATATATATAAAAAAAAAAAAAGTTCAAATCACCCCCCTTTCCTTAAAATAAAAAACAAACATGGGCATCACCGCATGCGAAAATGCCCATACAATTAGAATATAACAATATTAATGCAATTTTTTGTCACTTCATCTCCGCAATAATTTTTTCCCCTCGTCCTATGACAGCACCAGGAGAGAGGGTCCTCCGTCCAGGACAGGAAACCCACATATACAGTCAGGCCCATAAATTTTGGGACACCGACAATTCTAACATTTTTGGCTCTATACGCCACCACAATGGATTTGAAATGAAACAAACAAGATGTGCTTTAACGGAAGACTGTCAGCCTTAATTTGAGGGTATTTACATCCAAATCAGGTGTAGGAATTCGTTTGCATGTGTGCCTCCCACTTGTTAATGGGCCAAACGTAATGGGACAATTGGCTTTGCAGCTGCTCCATGGCCGGGAGTGTGTTATTCCCTCATTATCCCAATTACAATGAGCAGATAAAAGGCCCAGAGTTAATTTCAAGTGTTCTATTTGCATATGGAATTTGTTGCTGTCAACTCTCAAGAGGAGACCAAAGAGCTGTCACCATCAGTGAAGCAAGCCATCATTAGGCTGAAAAAAAAACAAGAAAAAAAACCATCAGAGAGATAGCAAAAACATTAGGCGTGGCCAAAACAACTGTTTGGAACAGTCTTAAGAAGGAACACCAAAAGACCCGGAAGACTACGGAAAACAACTGTGGTGGATGACCGAAGAATTCTTTCCCTGGTGAAGAAAACACCTTTCACAACAGTTAGCCAGATCAAGAACACTCTCCAGGAGGTAGGTGTATGTGTGTCAAAGTCAACAATCAAGAGAAGACTTCACCAGAGTGAATACAGAGGGTTCACCACAAGATGTAAACTATTGGTGAGCCTCAAAAACAGGAAGGCCAGATTAGAGTTTGCCAAACGACATCTAAAAAAGCCTTCACAGTTCTGGAACAACATCCTATGGACAGATGGGACCAAGATCAACTTATACCAGAGTGATGGGAAGAGAAGAGTATGGAGAAGTAAAGGAACTGCTCATGATCCTAAGCTTACCACCTCATCAGTGAAGCATGGTGGTGGTAGTGTCATGGCGTGGGCATGTATGGCTGCCAATGGAACTGGTTCTCTTGTATTTATTGATGATGTGACTGCTGACAAAAACAGCGGGATGAATTCTGAAGTGTTTCGGGCAATATTATCTGCTCATATTCAACCAAATGCTTCAGAACTCATTGGACGGCGCTTCACAGTGCAGATTGATAATGACCGAAAGCAACCAAAGAGTTTTTTAAGGGAAAGAAGTGGAATGTTACGCAATGGCCAAGTCAATCACTTGACCTGAATCAGATTGAGCATGTATGCCCCAAGAGAAAATGCCCCAAGAACAAGCAGGAACTGAAGACAGTTACAGTAGAGGCCTGGCAGAGCATCACCAGGGATTAAACCCAGCGTCTGGTGATGTCTATGCGTTCCAGACTTCAGGCTGTAATTGACTGCAAAGGATTGTCAACCAAGTATTAAAAAGTGAAAGTTTGATTTATGATTATTCTGTCCCATTACATTTGGTCCTTTAACAAGTGGGAGGCACATATGCAAACTGTTGTAATTCCTACACCGTTCACCTGATTTGGATGTAAATACCCTCAAATTAAAGCCGACAGTCTGCACGTAAAGCACATCTTGTTTGGGCTTAGATTATGTCCGTTTCCGGGGGGAGTGGCTAGCCAGCGATGTGAGAAGCTGCAGGTCCGTTAAGCTCCGGAGCACCCTCGGCCTGTTATCCTGACCGACCACCGTGACTCTACTAAGACACCCAAAAGGTTGCTGGCGGTGTGCCGAGTCCTCTGGTACCCAGATCGTGGCGAATAGCGCACAGATGGCTGGGCGGAGAGGAGCGAAAGGAGCCGACAAAGAAATCCAAGATGGCGCCGCCCCGATACTCCGAGGCGCCGGGAGCGCGCAGGAGAGATGCAGCGTGAGGCGGCAGCTAAGCTAGGCAAGTTTGCCCGCAACTTACACACTCCCCTGGCGAATATTGTCTCTGCTGGGCACATTAATCACCCTGATGAAGACGACCCTGACTCTGGAGGAGAAAGTGCTGCAGATATGGTTGGAGCTGGGAACTCCTCCCCTGCCACTGCGGGTGATCCACAGCTGTCCTGCCAGACCAGAGCTGAATCTGAGACCTTGAATCCAGAACCTGATGAACCCACTCTTAAAGATGTTCTGCAAGCTATAGCCAAATGCAGCAAGTCCTTAACTACTCTTACCATGCAAGTGGGCACTATTAAAGAAGATGTGTCTATAGTGCGCCATGATTTGAAACGGCTGGTGGAACGCACTACTGCTTTAGAAGGTCGTGGGGGGGGGGACTGGAAGATGCCATACCTCCTCTTAGGAGGGACACCGCTGAACACGCTCGCAAACTAGATGCCATAACAGCTAAACAAGACGATTTGGAAAACAGTCTGCGTAGAAATAATGTACGAATTGTGGGAGTGCCAGAGAAGGTGGAGGGGGTCGAACCCTACTGATTTCTTTGAAAATTGGATTAAAGAACAATTCGTCCCGGATACGCTGACCCCACTATTTGCCATCAAAAGAACTCCACGGGTCCCGACCCAGCCCTTGCCACCAGGTGCTCCCCCCAGACCTGTGCTCATGAAGCTACTTCACTACAAGGACGAGGACATGATCCTCAGAAAGGCTCGTGACCTGCCTGCATTAGCTATTAATGGTCAGAAGGTGTCTGTTTCCTGACTACTCCATGGAGGTCCAAAAACGGAGGGAGATATTTCTGGATATAAAACGTCACCTACGTGGAATAAATGTGCCTTACGCGATGCTCTACCCAGCGAAATTGAGAGTAGTTGCTTTTGGAGCCACTACCTTCTTTGAAGATCCAAAAGAGGCGATGCGCTGGTTGGACCGACATGAGCGACAACTCCAGGCAGTGGCTCCACGGGTGGATGGAGATTGACACGAACTCGTTCCTGACCATCGTGGATCACTTGAGTATATAGCCTTGAATATGTGCCTGGGAAAGTGATCCTGTCTCTTTTAGCCAATGTGTGCTGGTGTGTTTGGTTTGATTGCACCGTTTTCCTTTCCTATTGAGAGATATGGGGAGTCTGTGGAGGATGTATGGGTTGGTTGGTTTTAAAGTTATACTGTACCCATGTATGCTGAGGGGGCCAAGGAGGAGGATACAGAGGGTTCCGAGGGCTACAGTCAAGATCTCTTGGATTTTTCAGAGGTACCCGTTATCTGCTCATCTACTGATAATTGGTGAATATGGCTAGTTCAGTTAAAATCTTGAGCTGGAATGTGAGAGGGATTAAGGATGCTAACTAGAAGCAAGCGGTTTTAGATACTGTATGTCAATATCAACCCTTGCTTTGTTGTTTACAGGAAACACATCTATTGCCCTCTAAAGTTCACTTGCTCACTCCTTCTTGGGCTGGGCATAGTTTTCATGCCACTTACTCGACATATGCCAGGGGAGTAAGTATTCTAGTCCATAGGACTATCCCGTTTACCTGCATCAATAAATCGGATTGATGACGAAGGGCGGTATATATACCTACACTGCACTTTCTTTAATGTAGAGTGCGTTCTTATAGGAATTTATATCCCTCCGCCCTACTCGTCACTGATTATTAAAAAGATGATCTCTTATAATGCTGACCTCCCGCATGTTCCTACTCTACTTTTTGGCGATTTTAATGCTGTACCATGTCAAAAACTAGACAGGCTTAGCCATTCCCCTGAGGTGCTTGGTGAGGGAGTTACCCTTTTTGGACGCTTGATAAGGGAGGCGGCACTTCTTGACTTCTGGAGACTGAGAAATATGGATATATGGCAATATTCCTGCCACTCTAGTTCATATGGCTCCTTGTCCAGGATTGATTTAGTGCTGGGCAATGAGACAATCGGTCGCCTTATCCAGGATGTTACGTATCTCCCCAGGAGGCTATCTGATCATTCTCCGTTACTGACTGTTACTCTGCAGCCCACTGCCTCACACTTGATAGTTTGGGACGCGTTGAAAGCTTTTTGCGCGGCCTCTTAATAGCGAAGGTCAATGGAAAGAAAAAAGAAACTAGGGAAAAAGTAAGGAGCCTGCTACATGATATGGCAGAGAAGGAAGCTGAGTTTATAAAGAACCCATCTATAGAAGTGGAAAGAAGCTCAGAGTGCGCTAAATGATAGACTATTGTTAAATGCACAGAACAAGAGATTTTTTCAAAAACAACGGTATTATGAGGGAGAAAAGGCGGGTAGACTTTTAGCTCTCTTAACCAAAGCCCAACACCAATCCAGCTTTATAGCGGCTCTGCGTAATACTGATGGGGCAATATGTACCTCCTCAGAACAAATTACAGGGATCATGCAATCCTTCTATTCTAACTTATATTCCTCGAAAGTCACTACGTCTGAAACTCAGATAGGGAACTTTCTTACACCGCTCGGACTCCCTACTATTACGCAGGACCAGCAGTCCCAGTTAGACGCTCCCATCTCCCTTCTGGAGTTAGAAGCGGCATTAGGAGATATGTCCAATAACAAGGCACCCGGGGGAGATGGCCTTCCGGCTGAAGTATACAAAACTTATGCTTCAGTACTTCTACCCCAATTACTAGAGGTATTCAAAGACGCTCAGATTAGTAATGCACTTCCAGCTTCAATGAATGAAGCCATCATTGTGGTTATCCCTAAACTAGGGAAAGATGTCCTGGAGCCAGAATCTTACCGGCCCATCTCTCTGCTACAGGTAGACGTCAAACTATTGGCGAAAGTCTTGGCCAACCAGTTGAACTCTGTGATTCACTCTGATCAAGCCGGGTTTATACCCAACATGTACACTGCAGTAAATATAAGACGATTGTACCTAAATATTCAGGTGGGTCAGATCCATGCGTCAGGTGCGGCGGTCGCATCTCTTGTCTGAAGCATTTTCAGTTCCAGGTTCAACCATTCAGGATTTCCATGGCCCCTCGCATCTTCACGAAACTGGTAGCAGAGAACGGCTGCCCATATAAGGGAAAGAGACGTCCTATTTGTCCTGGACGACTGTCGTACCTGGACGACTTTTTGATTATTGCTCAGTCTAAACAGACTTGTCTCACCCAGGTTATTACTATTCTGAACTCTCTAGGTTGGGTGATCAATACGGAAAAATCCAGGATGGTTCCTGGGCAGATTACTGAACTCTTCCATTCAGAAATCCTTTCTACCCCCAAAGAAGGTCCAGAAACTAAGGTCAGTGATAGATCTTGTTCGGAAACCATATACAGTTGCAAGAAAAGTATGTGAACTCTTTGGAATGATATGGATTTCTACACAAAATAGTCATAAAATGTGATCTGATCTTCATCTAAGTCAAAACAATAGACAATCACAGTCTGCTTAAACTAATAACACACAAAGAATTAAATGTTACCATGTTTTTATTGAACACACCATGTAAACATTCACAGGTGGAAAAAGTATGTGAACCCCTAGACTAATGACATCTCCAAGAGCGAGGTGCCAAATGGAGTCCAATCAATGAGATGAGATTGGCGGTGTTGCTTAAAGCTGCCCTGACCTATTAAAAAAAAAAAAAAAAAACACACACACACACACACACACACACACACGCCAGTTTTGGGTTTGCTTTTCACAAGAAGCATTGCCTGATGTGAATGATGCCTCGCACAAAAGAGCTCTCAGAAGACCTACAATTAAGAATTGTTGACTTGCATTAAGCTGGAAAGGAGAAATGAATTCCCAAGTTTATCAAGACGTTTTGCAGGAGAACTTAAGGCCATCTGTCCACCAGCTGAAGCTCAACAGAAGGTGAGTGTTGCAACAGGACAACAACCCAAAGCATAGGAGTAAATAAACAGAATGGCTTAAACAGAAGAAAATACGCCTTCTGGAGTGGCCCAGTCAGAGTCCTGACCTCAACCCGATTGAGATGCTGTGGCATGACCTTAAGAAAGCGATTCACACCAGACATCCCAAGAATATTGCTGAACTGAAACAGTTCTGTAAAGAAGAATGGTGAAGAATTACTCCTGACCATTGTGCACGTCTGATCTGCAACTACAGGAAACGTTTGGTTGAAGTTATTGCTGCCAAAGGAGGTTCAACCAGTTATTAAATCCAAGGGTTCACATGCTTTTTCCACCTGTACTGTGAATGTTTACATGGTGTGTTCAATAAAAACATGGTAATATTTAATTCTTTGTGTTATTAACCTCACCCACTGGGTTCACTGTCAGATTGCAGATCCAATAGTATTGACTAAAGATGCCAGTCCATTGGGGGGGGGGGGGGGGCTCATGTCCAGAACAGAGTTCTTCAAGGCCCTTGGGTAGGATTGACATGTGCTGCTTCTTAAAACGTAAAAGAACTGATGGTGGTGCCGAGAGCATCGCAGGAGATTTTGCCCTTGCTCCAGGATAGTCATCTAAATGGTCTTATCAGACAATGATTCCGTAGTAGCTTACCTGAAACACATGGGGGGGAGGGGGACCAAATCCTTGGAGATACAACAGGTAGTGGCTCAGATTTTTTTCCTTGCTAGAGGGAAGAGTCCTGTCCTTATCGGCCCTTCATATTAAAAAGGGGTAGACAACCAGGAGGCAGATTCGTCACAGACTGGACCAAAGAGAGTGGTCTCTAAATTCGGGGGTTTTCTCCCGGCTAGCTCAGCTTTGAGGGGAGCCGTCTGTGGATCTTTTTACCACAAGAGTGAACAGGAAAGTGGAACGTTTTTTTCTTCCCCTTTTTCTGGGGGGATTTTGCTCGGGGGTGGATGCTTTTCTACAACCGTGGGACAGGGGTCTGCTCTATGCCATCCCTCCTCTTCAGTTGATCTCCAGAGTCCTCAGGAAGATAAGGGAGGACAGAGATGCGGTGATCATAGTAGCGCCGTTTGGCCCCGTTGTGCTTGGTTCACATGGCTGAGACTTCTTTCGGTCAGGGAGCCTTGGCGATACCAGAAATTCCGGACCTTCTAAGCCAGGGTCCAGTCATTCATCCTTCACTTGACGGCCTGGTCGATATTAGTATATAGGGGGTTGTCTGAGGCCGTTATTTCTATCTTGTTAAAAAGTAGGAAACCAGTAACCACCAGGATCTATGCTAGAACATCTGCAGCTTTTTTTTTTTGCCTGCCTGGGAATTGATCCTGTTCTGCATTGTAGTCTTTCTATTCCCAAAATGTTGCTTTTTCTTCAGGGAGGGTAGGAAAAGGGTCCATCTCTTAGCACCCTTAAGGTCCATATTGCAGCATTGAGAGTACTGTTTGACACTAGGTTAGCATTCCACCCTCTTGTCTTGTAGTTTTGTAAGGCTGCAGCAAGGAATATCCCTGCTGGAATCTACCCCCTGGTATTGGACTCTGGTTTTACAGAGCCTAGTGAAAGAACCCTTTGAGCAGATTTGAGAATCCTCTATCAGCATGTTGACGCTACAGTGTGTGTTCTTAGTAGCCATTACTTCGGCCAGGAGGATAGGCGAAATTCAGGCCTTGTCCATCAACCCTCCTTATACCTCTATTCAGGAAAACAGGATTGTCCTTAGGCCGGACCCAGCCTTACTTCCCAAGGTAGTGTCCAGTTTCCATAGAACTCAGGAGGTAGTGCTTCCATCTTTTTGCCCCAATCCCAGTTGTCAGAAAGAATTGGAGTTCAGCTATTTGGATGTCAGGAGGTGTGTTTTAGCCTACCTAGATGCTACTAAGGAATGGAGGAAGTCAGGGTCCCTATTAGTTCAATATTTTGGCCCTAATGAAGAGAAGCCCGCTAGTAAAAGTTCCCTAGCCAAGTGAATTAAACAGGCCATCTGTCTAGCTTATGTCTTCCTACAGAAGCCAGTACCGACGAGTTGGGCTCCGCACTCCACAAGAGCGGTACCCACCTCCTGGGCGGAAAGAGCAAACATATCAATTCAGAATATTTGCAAAGCGGCCACCTGGTCTTCTGCCCTTACCTTTTAGAAACATTATAGGCTGGACCTTTCCTATGTTTCTGACCTTTCTTTTAGTCGCAAGGTTCTACAAGCTGTTATCCCACCCTAAGTTTCTATCTCTGGGATCTTTCCTGGCGCTGTCATAGGAAGAGGAGAAAAAAAAAGGATTATAACTCTTACCGGTAATTTGATTTTCCTGAGTCCATGACAGTATCCTTATTTTTCGTGGAGTTCGTGTTTGGTCTTTGTTATGGTGCACAGGGTGTGCAAAGAAAAAAAAAAAAAATTATAAATAAAAAAAAAAAATATTAGAAAAAGGAAAAGAGAGTTCAATGAATTAAACGTGTGGATTCAGATGGATCAGAATCATGGATTCCAGGGGTGCTCTTGTTTGTCTCTGAAAACCACTGAGGGATGGTGAGGCCCCTCCTTCTTAAATATCTGTGGGTTCCTGTCCTGGGCGGAGGACCCTCTCTTCTGGTGCGGTCATAGGGTGAATACCATTATGAAAGGGCTCATTAGTACAGCAGGACCAGGGAGCAGTAAATGCAGTGCTCCCCGTGCAGGCTCTGTACTCTGTTTCATGTTTTTTTCCAGCAGGTTCCACACACTGTGCTGTAATCTGCGCACAGTGAGAGGACGCTGGTGCACTCTGTGGCCTCACGCTATGCAACTTCAGGTCGGAACGAGAGAGGATAGTTAATTTTTTTTCATCTGATATGAGGTCTGATTAACATGAGGGTCTTATTAACATTGGGGATCTGAGCTGAGGTCCAATTGTGGATCTTATGAACATTGGGGGTAGGAGCTGAGGTCTGATTAACAATGCGGGTCTGATCTGAGGTATAATGAAAAATATTTTTTTCCTCTAAAACCTAGGTGCGTCTTATGAGCAGGTATGTGTTATATGGCGAGAAATTTAAAAAAAAAAAAAAAAAAATTATAATATATATATACACACACATACATACACACTCTCGTATACTATCCATCATAATGTTGGAAGCATTAAAACCGATCATAACAAATATAAGCACAAACTGCTTCTTCTCTTACCTCACCATTGTCCACTATAGCCATGGAGCTCATCTGACCACAAGCAATACCCACAATAATTTTATTCTGTAGACAGCTAGTTACTCTTCGAGGAATTGGTTGATTTGCCGTGGAGCCTGATCCAACTTGCCCAGAATTATTATATCCCCAAGCATACACCTTTTGTAATACAGATAAATGTTTTAGTAATCGAACATAGAGATATTCACATATATTTAGTTACTATACAAAGCAACTGGACATCTATTGTGTAGCTTAAAAATGTGAAATCAAAATTAGTTAAATTATTATGCCACATATGCCTGAACATCAAAGAGGACACCCCCTTTTTACAGTATGGAGAAAACAACACCAACATCATGAGCTGACTTTCCTCCATGATCAGAACCTTTTAAGACTGTTGGGATATTTTTGCATATACTACATATAAGCTACACTATATCTGAGTTACCGTATACGGTAGTTTATACCACAATTAATTTTGTACAAAATTCCTAAACAAAAACAAAACACACCATTCACATGCACATTTTAGCAACAGTACATTTAAATGGGCCTAAATCCACAGATTAAGGGTCCATTCACACGTCCTGTTTTTTTTCATCCTGAAAAACGGTCCGTTTTTTGCGGATCCGTTGTTCCTGAAAATGTTTCCGTATGTCATCCGTATGTCATCCGTTTTTTGCGGATCCGCAAAAAACGGGAGCATGTATACATTTCAATAATCAAATAAAGTTGTTTGGATTTCTTTGAGAAAAAAAAAAAAAAAAAAAAAATTGTTATGTGTTTCCAGGAACGGAATCCGCAAAAAACGGATGACATACGGAATGACATCCGAATGTCATCCGTTTTTTGCGGATCCATTGACTTTGTATTGTACCAGGATCCGATTTTTCAGGACAAGAATAGGACATGTTTTATATTTAAACGGACATGCGGAACGGAACAACGGAAACGGACAGCACACATTGTGCTGTCCGATTTTTTCCAGGACCCATTGAAAATGAATGGGTCCAGATCTGGTCCTGATCTGTTCCTGAAAAAACGGAACAGATCAGGAAAGAAAAAACGGACGTGTGAATGGACCCTAAACATGCCCAAACAAATGCCTTTATTTGATCAGAATGCTGGGTACTGTAGAAATAAATTCCTGGCTTGGAAACATTCTTACCTCTCCATCAGATGTGGACACCATGGAGTGATGTGAACCGCAGGCCACACTCACAACTTTCTTGTTTATTAAGGTGGTGGACACTTGAGATGGAATTAAAGATTGATTAGTAGATCCATTGCCCAACTGGCTGTAGGCATTATGACCCCAGCTATAGACTTCACCATCTGTAAATACAAAAAAAACGCTTGACGCATTATCTAAAGTACAAAACCTTAAAGGGTCACTAAACTTTGAAAAAACTATCGATAGCAACATAGTAAAGGTTTTCATCAGCAGATGCCTAGAACGAGGAGTGAGAAGTCCTCTAATATCGTGCTCACCCTCTTTGCTGCACGGGCTCATAGACTTTCTACTGAGCCTGTCTCCTGCTGCATGGAGAGAGAGGACATCATGTGAGCTCTCCTCATTCTAGTAATCGGTGGGGATCAGCACTCAGCCCCGCATCGATGAAAACCTTTGATACGTCGCTATAACATATCAAAGGTTTTTTCATAGTTCAATTACACTTTAACGGCTATTATGCGCCACATGACTTCTACTGATTGTGGGCTTTGAAGTAAAGGCTTCATTTTAAATATCAACATAACATATTCATGTACACGTCTATATATACACACACGTGTATAAGAACAATGCACAGTGATTAGTAGGCATAACATAATGGTGATTTGAAATGACGTTACACCTGACATGCAGAAAAAGATCATTCTCCCAGAATGCAGTGCAAAACAAAAGTTTTCATTGATCCAGATTCACACCGAAATATCTGCTGCAATAAAAGACACAATATAAGCGATTGGACTTTTATAGGGAGTTGGTTACCTCTAAAATTGGCTTTTTGGGGGTGACAGACTCCAAAACCTTCACCCACTTACAGTGTAAACAGTCTTCAGTGGATTAGATTCTAGGCACTCTGCAGATTTACAAACCCCCAATAAGCCCTATATGTTGTGGAAATGATGTGGATTTTTATAGCAGATTTCTTGCTCTGAAAATAATGAAATCCACAGCTATTTCAGAATGTCACATGCGCATTTTATTGCAGGCTTTGGTGCAGATTTGAATGCTGGTTCCCCAGCAGAAGTTTGGCGCTGTGTGTGAACCTTGCCTTACAGCATCTCATCTGATTCCAGTAGCAACAAGCAAAAAAAAAAAAAAAAAAAAAAAAAAAAAAAAAAAAAAAAAAAAAAAAAAGGAATATGAAGATATGTATAAGTTTAAGTTTTTTTATTAGCATTATTTCTAGATTTTATTCCTACCTGAGGTAACAATCACGACGTGAGGGCCACTTCCACAGCTCAGACCAACTATCCTCTTCCCTGAGAGAACATTAAGACACCTAGGTTCAATGATACTCAGTGCATCTCCTGTTCCCAAACAGCCACTGCTGTTTGTACCCATCACAAAAACCTGTAAAATAAATGTTTAAAAAGTTGGAAGAGTTTATACTCGCTGGAAAAAAATAAAATAAAAAAAACATATGTGAAAAACTCAGCAGAACCAATGGCAGCTTACAGTGCAAAGCCCTGGCTGTACGCTGATGAGGTCCAGCAGACTGAAACAGGTCTGTCCACAGATGATTTTCTTTTGGTTTGCAGATAATGTTCTCAAGCTCACCATACACAAATATATTGAATGTACAGCCCTCCAAGGTACACTACAAAGTAGGTGCACAACTCACACCCAATGTGATAATTCCAGTAGCAGAATGATGCAGGCAGCACTGTGGCCTCCAACCTTCTATAACTAAGCTGGCCATACATATGAGAGATCAGTGATCAGTACAAATACTTTTTCCATATGTCTGTCATCAACAAGCAACAGAAAATGTCGATCTGTTGAGGTTGGGTATAAATAGGAGATTCCAAGAGGGAATGGCGGAAGGGATACTTATAATTAGTAAAATATGATAGGAGCACCAAAACATACAAACAATACTCAGACACAGACTCCCCATTAAAAGGAAATTTGCTCAAGGTAAAACGGAACGTCCTTACCAGTTCAGACGTACCCCAAGCACGACAAACAAGGCAAAAATTAAAGTTAGAAGTGGCCTGTCACATACGACGGTGGTGTGGCTGGGTATCTTCATGCATAGATAGGACCGGGAACAGCCATCCCTGAATAACCCTAGATGTTGGGAAGGGGTGACCCTGCCTATTTACACAGAGCACCTGCCCCCGAAAAGGGTGACCCTGTCCAGATACCTAGCCCTAGGGAAGGGGGTATTATGCCCTACAGGATATTCCCGACGTGTCACGTTTCAACTAAAGTATCATCAGGGGAGGTAATCCAATTAGAGAAAGCAATAATTGCTTACCGCTAATTGTTTTTCTAGAAAAAAAAATTTTGTAGGGTTGCAACATGGAGCACCCCTCATACTTTTTTCAAGCATTATAGGCTAAATCTTAATGAGGACGCGGCCTTTGGGAGGAAGGTTCTTCGGGCTGTGGTCCCTCCTTAAAATATGATTTATATTTTATTCTCGCATTGGTGCCGTCATGGGGGAGGGGAAAACAATAATTGCTTACCGGTAATTGTTTTTCTCGATATATATATGAAAGGCCAGTTTACAGGAAAGGGTCTCCAAGGATAAATCCTGTAACGGCTCAAAAGGATGCTGGGAAAGGGCCGTAAGGACTGCATTAAGGTCCCACGGAGGAGTAAGGGGCTGCAACGATGGATGAGCTCTGGAGGCAGCATTCAAAAATCTCTTCACCTAGGGGTGATTGGCTAACATGTAGTAAAAAAAAAAAATAACTCAGCGCTGCCACCTGGACTTTCAAGGTGGAAGCCTTAAGCCTCCTTTCCAAGCCCGCTTGTAGAAAATCTAGAATCCTAGGTATTTCAAGCTTCTTAAGGGGATCAGGAGTAAAACCCAAGAAGGTTAAAAAGAAAAAAAAAAAAAAAGACTTTCAGGTATTTATTGGCCGTGGATTCTTTCCTGCTCTTAAGTAGGGTGGACACCACTTTGACAGGCCCCTATCTAGCCAGATGTTCCTCTCAACTTCCATGCCGTGAACTTTAGAGTATCCGGGTCGGGATGGAATACGGGAACCCTGAAAGAGAAGATCCACCCTTGGTGGCAGAGGAAGGCTAACCTCTGGAGAGCTGAAAACCAAGCCCTCTTGGGCCAATATGGAGCTACTAGGACTATGGATGCTCTTTCCCGTGCTACCTTGTTATCACCTGCGGGATGAGACAAAAGGGAGGGAAGGCATAGCCATCCTCCTGGCTCCAATCCTGAGCATCCACTGCCGTCGGGTAGTCTACATGGTTGAGAGAAAAGAAAAATATCTCTGTTTTCCTGTTGGAACGAGACGCGAAAAGGTCTATCGAGGGAACCCCAAATACCTGGACTATCTGAGAAAAGGACTTGTGGTTCAGACACCACTTCCCCTGTCTTAAATCTACCCGGCTCAGAAAGTCTGCTATGGAATTGTCTTTCCCTTTCAGGCGAACTGCTGAAAGAAAGGCTTCTGTCTTCCGCTACCCTGAAAATATCTTGGCAGAGGAGGAGGAGAGACGGGACTCTTGTGCCCCCCTGACGATTTATGTAAGAAACCGTGGTAGAATTGTCTGAGTAAAGGAGAAACTTTTGGTTTCTTAGATGGGGCAGAGTTCTGCATAGGGCCATCTGAACTGCCTTCAACTCCTTGAAATTGGAAGACTTCTGGTTGTTAGATCCCATCTGCCCTGCCAACATCTGTTGTCTGAATGTACGCCCCATCCCCAGGGACTGGCGTCTGTTATTATAATGGTCTGTGTCTGATAAACCAACGGGTTCCCTATCGACAGATGATCTGGGGACATCCACCATATGAGAGACGCTCTTGAGGACAGATGGAAATTCTGATCTAGTGATTCCTGAGACCCGTCCCATTTGTACAAAATGTCTTTCTGCAGCTCTCGAGAACATAATTGTGCATAGGGAACTGTTGGAATGGCCAACGTCATTCGACCTAGAACTGCCATAGCCTCCCTGAAAGAACAGGTAGGATAGGAAGAGATCCCTCATCACCTCTATTGTCTTGGCCACTTTGTCTGGAGGAAGGAAGCTTCTCTGAAGTCTGGAGTTTAACTGTATTCCCAAAAATACACAGCTCTGAGAGGGGGTTAGACATGACTTTTTCCAGTTTATTTTCCACCCCAGACCTTGTAGAGTGTCACATACAAATAAAATGTCTTTACCGAGTTGTTCTTCTGAATGGGAAAGAATCAGAAAGTCGTCCAAATATGGTACTAGACAGATGTTGTTCACTCTCAGAAATGCAGCGACCTCTACCACGATCTTGGTAAAGACCCTTAGGGCTTGAGAAACTTCAAAGGGGAGAGCACTGTATTGGAGGTGCCACCATTCCCCTTCTAACCTCCTATATAATTCTGTCCCAATCAATCCCCCTCACTGGTGGGCTCACCTTATCTATGGCCATGAAGGATACTTGTGAATGGCCATTGTGAAAATGTTTTGCCACAGGGGTGTCCTTATTTTTGGCAATATCGTTAAGGTGCTTACCCCACCTTCCTACGAAATTCCTGGATCGGCTTGCCAATGTATTCTTTGCCGCATTGGCAGGTAAGGCGATATATCACACCCCGTGTTTTACAGTTGATGTAATGACGTATGGTATATTCTTTACCAGTGATTTTACTTGTGAAGGTTTTACCAGTACGGATATGTCCACAGGCTATGCAGCCACTACATCTGTAACAACAGTGATTACGGTTGCAAAGTCAGGAGCTTCCCAGAGGTGTTGGTGGGGTGTACTGACTGTGTACAAGCCCATCACATAGGCTCCTACCTCGACGGTCAGGGTGTATTTCCAAAAGCTAGAGTACAAGAAGACTGAGCACAGTACTGGCACCCTCTGGTTTGCAGGAAAAACTGTATAACCCTCAGACCAAGATGGTGCGGGATACTTGAGTAGGGAGCCTCCACGTCGATGCTTGCCAGCAAGCTGCCAGCCTCGACGAGGACACCCAACCACTTCAATAAGTCAGTTGTGTCCCTAGTATAAGATGGAAGAGCCGACAAATGGAGCTAGGATTTGATCAATGTATAGGCCCAGATTTTGGCACAGGTTACCCACCCCTGAGACAATGGGGCAACCCTTAAGGGGTGACACCCTTTTTTTATTTTGGGCAAGCAATAAAAGGTTGACATGCGTGGAAATGCTGGCCACAAGAATTGGTATTCATCAGATGTAATGAGATTCTGCTGCTTGGCATCATCCAGAATAATCTTAAGCTCACGCTTAAAATCCTCACTCAGAACACGGTGCCCTCACTACGTTCAGTTTAGTTTTCCAGATTAAAAAGTAAATGAACGTCTGACAGAATATGTAATGGGATGCCCAATTCCTGGCACTGTCTCTTCTCCTAGGGCCTAAAGTGCTTGTGCCACCAAAGTTTGCGCACAAACAAGGGTAGGTCCTTAACGGCGTAGGACCTGTCAAAGTTCAGTGTAGGCACAAAGGAGAGACCCAGTTCAAGAACCTTGATCTCAGCACTACTCAAGGGTCGGGAAGATAAATTGACCACCTGTGGTATCTGACAGACCACTCCAAACTTGAATTTTGCCTGGTTTGTCGTGCTTAGGGCACGTCTGAACTGGTAAGGACATTCCGTTTTACCTTGAGCAAATTTCCTTTTAATGGGGAGTCTGTGTCTATGAGTATTGTTTGTATGTTTTGGTGCTCCTATTTTATTTTACTAATTATAAGTAAAGGTTAAGTTTTAGCTCCCTTCTGCCATTCCCTCTTGGGATCTCATAATTATAGTCTTGACTCCGGTAGCATAATTGCTATTGATTTTCAGTATAGTTTAGTCGGTTGGGTGTTTCCATTTTTTATTTTTTTTTGCAAAGTATTGATTTTGGATCAATAAACATCTAGCAGGAATAATAGAGGTATGGCCCAACATAGAGTCATAAAAATAGATGCTCTAGAATAGATATTACGTGAGGAATTCAAGTACGGTGGTTACTGAAACAAACATGGAGAGGTGACACGTCCACTTGAAAGGTTATAGGCTGGAATCACACATGCAGTTTTTAGTGACATTTTTCTAAACAATTATCAAACCAAATATAGGAGTGGATCTAATAAGAAGGAAATGTATGAAGGACTCCCCAATAAATCTCCTCTTTTTTATGTTAACTCAAAAAACTCACAAATGCCACAAAAAATACATGTGTAATTCCAGCCATAGTTTTTTAGTTTTTTTTCTCATTGTTCCCTTACTACATTTAGCATGTGAATGGCTAAAAATTTATCTAAAAGGTGTTATCTGAGATGTACAGCCATCCCGTGCTGCCACCATTTCCGGGATCACATACCGTACATTGGGCACATAATATCAGCCTGGGATTACAACACAAGTCTGATTCGCTCACCAAAGCACTTGCAAGAGATTCATTCATATGCTGCGGGTACTAATCCCAGGCTGGTATCCAATGCCCAGTGTATGGCACATGATCCTGGAAGTGGCTGCAGCACGGGATTGTGGCACATCTCGGATAAGCCCTTTAAGGGCTCATTCAGACGAATGTATGGCCACTGTACCCATGTCGCGGTCGGCAATACACGGGCACCGGTCGTGTGAACTCTGTGCTGTGGACCCACTGACTTGAATGGCTCAGCGATCAGCAAGACACGGCATAAGATAGGACATGTCCTATCTTTTGCACTCTGGAGGCATGGACCGAAAGCCCGTGGTAGGGCTTCCGATCCGTGCCTCTGTAATACAAAAGATAGGACATGTCCTATATTCTGCCGCAGCTTGCGGATCGTTGACCCATTGGAGTCAATGGGTCCACATCGCAGTTCACACGGTCGGTGCCCGTGTATTTTGCGGACCCGCTGTTTGCGGTCCACAACACGGGCATGGCAGCCATACGTTTGTCTGAATGAGCCCTAAGGCTGATAGGCAAAAATACAGTTAGACAACTGACTGCGTTTCTGGCACCTAAGCTGAATATAGCAGCCTACTTTAAATAGCTGTCTGCTGAACAAGTATTTAGTCGACTACTATCCCTCCTGAACCCCCGATTTAAAAGGGAGAGGGTAGTAAGTTGCTGGGGGACACCTCGCACAGTGGCCTATCTCCTTGAGAGGAAAAGGAATAGACATGTTGAAAATTGCCTGATTCTTCTTTCCCCTGACATCTGCCATCCAAAGGGAGTTGGATGGTAATCCACTGAAGACTTGGGAAGACAGATTTTGGGACACTTATCAACGTGTTTATGCCACAATAGTGGCATAAAAAAGTCCCAAATCATGGCGCATGCAATATTTGCACTTCTCCCTTTAAAATCTACCTTTTATTAAATATGCTTTAAAAAAAATAAATGAAAAACCTCTCAAAATATATTATTTTAAATCATAGATCTATACGAGTGTATTACTGTACTGCGGCGGAGGCACAAAGTGCACAGCGTCATAGTAACCAATGACGTTGTGCGCTCCTGCACCAAGCAGGATGCCAGTCAGTTATCTCACAGACAGTGTTCCACGGACGTGTGAATGAAGCCTTACTCACGGTTTGCTGTCACAGGATATCATGAGATGGTGGGATTATTGGTATCTTTTGATATTCTCTTTAAATCCAAATGTTATTAGGAATAACATGTATACCCCTGTTCCATCCCTAAACCTCTCACTGCCTAGAGGCATAGCATCCGCCCCGAAAGGAGTGACCCCACCTCTCGGTGGCTAAACCCTTTCAATCCCTGCCTTTACCCTACAAAACTGAATGTTATTCCCCCCAAAAAAAAAAAAAAAACACAGGTAGAGAAAAATGTACAGCCCCAAGAGAAACATGTAGTCTCATTCTAATGGATCTCAAGGGACACACAAAAAATAGCAGTATCCCCAGCGCTGCATTAGTATATGGTAGTATAGTATATGGAAGTCAGTCCGATAGGGATCCAATGATTCAATTCTTCGGCCTGATGTCTCCTCCAGACGAAATCCCTGAAGTTGAGAAATAGACCCTAGATGTGGGTTCCATATATGCGGCGTCTAAAGGCTGATCAAACTTAGCGCCTAATAAAGGGAACAAACCTCTAGACTCCTAGGAAAAGTAAACCGTGAGTAAAAAAGGACATCCTATGTCCCTTCTCTTGATACACCTGTGTATAATATAGACCCTATATCTGATTCACCTGCCTATTACCCAGACCCTATGTGAATGGTATATTATATGACTGTCTATGATTTAAAATAACATATTTTGAGAGTTTTTATTTTTTTATGCATATTTAATAAAAGGTAGATTTTTGATAAGTGTCTAGTTTTCGCTAAACTCCTGATGAATATCTTACATGTGTTGTAATGCCATATTTGCACAATAATTAGCTACTTTTCAAGCTTCTCTGCACTTTTCTGAAATGTCGATGAAAGGGTCGGGGCTTAGCGGGAGGGGGCAGGGCTTTGTACGGTGTAGCCTTCAGTTTCTGCCGCACAGCAGTGCAGAGATGCGCTTGATTTATTAAGAGGCGCATCTCACGCCAGTGCAGGGAGATCAAGACTGGCGGATGGATAAGCCGGGCTTGATAATTATCCCTCAATGTGTTTGAAAACATTAAAGATGCAATTTGGATGAGTACTAAGGGAAACATAAGCTTTTCTTGTCTGCACTAGTTTATGTGTTTACAAAGTCAAGTATAACTGCTATGAGTAGGAATTTACCATGTAGCACGCTTAACAAGTCCCACTTACTACCCCGAGCTGTCAGACTGTGCAGTAACACATGTCAGTGCAGGACTAATATCTAATCAGACATGAAGAGTATCACTAAATATCATAAATAAGGAAACATTAAAAATGCCATTACACCAGTAATTATGAGCAGAAAGAACTGTAAACAGGACCCGTGTACTTTTAGCACTCCGGTCAGTACTGTCCACCTTACCTCATCATTTTTTGTGATATATAATACTTCATTTCCAGAACCAAACACACAAGCCTTTCGGATAAATTTCAGATCTTCTTGAGGGCAAAGTGCAAATATCGGCCATTTTCCAACATCTACCATTGTCAGTGTACATACGGTCTGAGTTCGGACCACACAATCTGAAAAAATGAAAACATGTAGATTGCTTTGGTTTACGGTGTAGCTATCATTTTATAAAACATGTCCTAGTGACAAGCAAGAGGTTTTCATTGGTAGGGGTCTGTGTGTGATCGCTAAGCATCATCTGAGCTTATAGGGGGTCACTTATCAAAACTGGACAGCAGTTCCCATGGCCCGTTACGTGACCTGTGCCGTCGGCTGAGTTTTCTACCTGGTTTTCATTGAAGGTCACATATATAGCAGCAGCTCAATAAGACACATTGATAGCACCAGTCATCACAACCTCAGGCTCCTAGAAGAAAAAAAATAAAGAAATAAATGTCAAATTTCCATTGATAGTTTTTTTTTTCTATAATTAATGTTGCAATATTTATTGGAATTAATCTTGGTAATTTGGTCTTCTGTAATAGAGCCTCCAATCAAGCACCTGTCAGGACTAACGCAGTCTTAGGGCTCATTCACACGGCAGTTGATCGGCCGCTCCGTGCATTGGGGACCGCAATTTGAAGTCCCCAATGCACGGGCAACATCCATGCATATTCTGCAGACAGATCCAGAACCATTTATCTTAAATGGGTCTGTGATCCACCCGTACTGCAAAAAAAAGTTGAGCATGCACTACTTTTTTTGCTTTGCAGAGGCACGGACAGAAACAAGTGAATGGGTCCACAACCGTGATGAGGGGTGCACACGGCCGGTGCCCACATATTGCAGACCTGCTGTCCCTAAACAGATTAGGGAAGTAGCACTATACTCCATATGCTGGTACTGGTATACAGTCATGGCCGTAATATTTTGGCACCTCAGAAAATGAAGTATTTCTCACAAACAAGTATTGCAGTAACACATGTTTTGCTATACACATGTTTATTCCCTTTGTGTGTATTGGAACAAAACCAAAAAAGGGAGGATAAAAAAGCAAATTGGACATAATGTCACACAAAACTCCAAAAATGGGCTGGACAAATTATTGGCACCCTTTCAAAATTGTGGATAAATAAGATTGTTTCAAGCATGCGATGCTCCTTTAAACTCTCCTGGGGCAAGTAACAGGGGTGGGCAATATAATAAAAAATTAAAATTAAAATAAAAATTTCACACATGAAAGCAGATAAAAAGGAGAGAAATTCACTTAGGTCTCTTTTAGACGGGCGTTGCGGGAAAAGGTGCGGGTGCGTTGCGGGAACATGCGCAATTTTTCCGCGCGAGTGCAAAACATTGTAATGTGTTTTGCACTCGCGTGAGAAAAATCTGCATGTTTGGTACCCAAACCCAAACTTCTTCCCAGAAGTTCAGGCTTGGGATCGGTGTTCTTGTAGATTGTATTATTTTCCCTTATAACATGGTTATAAGGGAAAATAATAGCATTCTGAATACAGAATGCATAGTACAATAGGGCTGGAGGGGTTAAAAAAATAATAATAATAATAATTAACTCACCTTAATCCACTTGATCGCGCAGCCCGGCTTCTCTTCTGTCCGTCTTCCTTTGCTGTGTGCAGGAACAGATCATGGTGATGGATCATGTAATGGACCATGTGATGACCGGAGTGAAGTCATCACAGGTCCTGTTCCTGCACACAGCACAGAAGACAGACAGAAGAGATGCCGGCTGCGCGATCAAGTGGATTAAGGTGAGTTAAATTATTCTTTTTTTTTTTTTTTAACTCCTCCAGCGCTATTTTACTATGCATTCTGTATTCAAAATGCTATTATTTTCCCTTGTAACCATGTTATAAGGGAAAATAATAATGATCGGGTCTCCATACCGATCTTCTCCTAGCAACCGGGCGTGAAAAATCGCACCGCATCCGCACTTGCTTGCGGATGCTTGTGATTTTCAAGCAACCCATTTCATTTCTATGGGGCCTGCGTTACGTGAAAAACGCACAAAATAGAGCATGCTGCGATTTTCACGCAACGCACAAGTGATGCGTGAACAGCCCCATAGAAATGTATGGGTCGGGATTCAGTGCGGGTGCAATGCGTTCAACTCACGCATCGCATCCGCGTGGAATACTCGCCCGTGTGAAAGGGGCCTTAGTCTTTGCATTGTGTGTCTGTGTGCGCCACACTAAGCATGGATAACAGAAAGGAAAAGAGAACTGTCTCAGGGCTTGAGAAACTAAATGTGGAAAAATATCAACTATCTCAAGGTTACAAGTCCATCTCCAGAGATCTAGATTTGCCTTTGTCCACAGTGCGCAACATTATCAAGAAGTTCACAACCCATGGCACTGTTGCTAATCTCCATGGATGTGGACGGAAGAGAAAAATTTATGAAAGGTGTCAATGCAGGATAGTCCGGATGGTGGATAAGCAGCCCCAAACAAGTTCCAAAGATATTCAAGCTGTCCTGCAGGCTCAGGGATCATCAGTGTCAGCGCGAACTATCTGTCGACATTTAAATTAAATGAAACACTATGGCAGGAGACCCAGGAGGACCCCACTGCTGACACAGAAACATAAAAAAGCAAGACTACGTTTTGCAAAAATGAACTTGAGTAAGCCAAAATCCTCCTGGGAAAACGTCTTGCGGACAGATGAGACCAAGATAGAGCTTTTTGGTAAAGCCCATCATTCTACTGTTTACCGAAAACGGAATGAGGCCTACACAGAAAAGAACACAGTACCTACAGTAAAATATGATGAAGGTTCATTGATGTTTAGGGGTTGTTTTTCTGCCTCCGGCACTGGGTGCCTTGAACGTGTGCAAGGCATCATGAAATCTGAGGATTACCAACGGATTTTGGGTCGCACTGTAGAGCCCAGTGTCAGAAAGCTGGGTTTGCGTCCGAGATCTTGGGTCTTCCAGCAGGACAATGATCCCAAACATACGTAAAAAAAAGCACCCAGAAATTGATGGCAAAGCGCTGGAGAGTTCTGAAGTGGCCAGCAAGGAGTCCAGATCTAAATCCTATTGAACACCTGGGGAGAGATCTTAAAATTGCTGTTGGAAACCTTGGTTTGCCAAGAAAATGTTTAGGTTTGCAGATATGATTGATTATAGGACGCTGCAATTACTGTCATTAGATGAACTTCGAAGTTCTAGATCACTTACGGAAGTCACTAGGTATCAATACTTGCAAATCCAACATTTGTTTACTACGTTGTTCCACTCAAGACAAGTATCTATCCCCACGTCTTTTGAGAAGATGTGTAAGCTCTCAGAGTCTACTAAGGGTCTTATATCCGAAATATATGTGCTTCTCTCCTCCCCGGCCTCTCTTGCATCAATCCGTCATTCGTATATGTCTAAATGGGAGTCCCTCCTGCACCGTTCCATTTCAGTAGAGGATTGGAGGATAATCTGGCAGAGGGCTGCGATGACATCTACTTGTGCCATTTATAGAGAGAACACTTATAAAATAATGATGTTCTGGTATCACACTCCACAGTTGTTACATAAGTTTAACCCTGACATTTCGGATTGCTGTTGGAGATGCAACACGGAGGAGGGTTCACACATTCACATCTTCTGGGAATGCCAGATTCTAGCCCCATTCTGGACTATGGTACAGGAAATCCTGTATAGTCTGTTTGAGGTGAGGTTCCCCTTAGATCCTTATATATATCTGCTGAATATCCCACACATACCTCTGAAGAAACACCTATTAAAGTTAATGTTATACGTCTTGACTGCAGCTAGGCGCTTGTTAGCAAGATTTTGGAAAAGGACGGATTGCCCAACACGAACTGACCTCATACATAGTGTATTGGAAGTTAGACGCTTCGAGCACATGTCGGCTACACTGCTTGCCTCGGTAGATAAATTTGACCAAGTCTGGAAGCAATGGGACATGGTGTTTGATGTCTCAACTGACTGAGCTTTCACCTTACTCCCTTCATCCTAATCCTAATGTGTCTTGTCTTGTCATTCCCCACTGTACGTCTATATCTTTATTACATTACATTTTGTATAACTTTGCATAGTTAATGCGAATACAGTCGCTTTGTTACTATAATAGCCTATAGGCACTTCTTATAGTACATACTCATTCATGACTATGGTATATGTATTTTTTCAGTCTTATTCAATGTAAAGGTATGTCATTTTTCTACTTAATTACCATTGATTCTTTTTCTGTACCATAAGTAATGTACTCTGAAGTCATGTTCTTTCATGTGTACGTGTTTATTTTTGGAAAAAATGTCAATAAAAAGACAATTGATAAAAAAAAAAAAAATTGCTGTTGGAAAAAGGCGCCCTTCCAATAAGAGACCTGGAGCCGTTTGCTAAGGAAGAGTGGTCCAAAATTCAGTGTGAGAGGTGTCAGAAGCTTATTGATGGTTATCGGAAGCGACTGAGGTCAGTTATTTTTTCCAAAAGGTGTGCAACCAAATATTACGTTGAGAGGGCTAATAGTTTTGTCCAGCCCATTTTTGGAGTTTAGTGTAACATTATGTCCAATTTTCCTTTTTTTTGGTTTTGTTCCGATACACACAAAAGGTAATAAACATGTGTATAGCAAAACATGTGTTACTGCAATACAAACAAACATCCAGAATGGTATGTATTATATGTGGATTTTACATGGAAATGGGTGAAACCTGTGTTTAAGAACTTTTTTAAAATAGATGGGTTATCCTCAGCACCCCTGACGATCAGATGTTTGAAGGCGCACTACTTCCCCTTCATTGTTTACCAGGCACAGCTTTGTACATCTGTTGGCAGCTTTGTACCCATGACACTGGCCAACCTGTTACATGTGCACTTGGCAGCTGAAGACATCTGTGTTGGTCCCATGTTCAGATGTGCCTGAATTGTGGAGAAAACTAATATTTTAATATATGCAAATGAGCCTCTAGGAGCAACGGGGGACACTGCCGTTAGACCTAGAGGCTCTGCTCTCTGCAACTGCTGCTCCCTCTGCACTTTAAGGGCTCATGCCCACGAATGTAAGCAATCAGTGCCCGTGCTGCGGACCGCAATGCACGGGCACGACCGTGGGGCAGCCGCATGCGGATTGCGGACCCATTCACTTGAACGGGGTCTGCAATCTGCATCATACGGTCCGCACCACAAAAAAGTAGTACATGCACTACTTTTTAGCGGAACGGAACCCCACGGAAGTACTCCGTAGTGCTTCCGTTCCGCGGTTCCATTCCACACCGCATCCCTGGATTTGCAGACCTATTCAAGTGAATGGGTCTGCATCCGTGATGCGGAATGCACGCGGCCGGTGCCCCGTGTATTGCGGACCCGCCGTATGCAACAGTCATGGGCATGAGCCCTAATTGACAGGACAAGGCAGTGAAAACATCATCACACCTGGCCCTGCCAATCGAAGTGCAGAGGGCGCAGCAGTTGCAGAGAGAGCAGAGCCTCTAGGATTAACGGTAATGCCCCTGTTGCTCTAAGTTGCTCATTTGCATATATTAAAACATCATTTTTCTCAGCAATACGGACACATATGAACATGGGACCAACACATAAGCCTTCAGCTGCCAAGTGCACATGGAACAGGTCAGCCAGTGTCATAGGTACAAATCTGCTGACAGATGCCCTTAAAGAACCAGATGACCCCTTTACACGTTACTTTCTGTTCTAATACAAATGAATATGAAGGGTGGAAGAACCAGTATTGCAAGTACAAAAAAATAAAAATTGAAAACAAGTTTTCGGCTGGGGCCCCCCTTTGGTTGCACGGCAGCCTGTATAATATATCACATTGCTGTGACCCTTGTGCAACCTAAATGTTTCTCCAAGGAAGAAAATTCTCAGGCGGCAGAATTTGTCATTGTCGCATCTTGTCTACAAATTTGGAACCCACGAGGACACAGAAACCTGCGACTTTGCTGCCACTGCTGTCTGTGGGCATCAGGAGAGACTTCAGGTCCTGTCTTATGAACTGTCCCCCCTGATTTACTCGGCCTGGGCCTCCGGTATTGTACATCTGCCTTGATTCAAGAGGTTTTCTACAGATAAACAATATTTAAGCACATTTCCTCTGTCACAGGATATCCTACATGCAGCATCTTCAGACAGACTACCTTCCTGAAACGTGTGAGCCTACACACAGGAAGACGTCCAAGAGGAGAGTGATTTCTTAAGTTCAAAGATCTGCTCACAAATAGCATCAGGCAGGCGATGTTACTGACACCAGACTGAAAGTACAGCCGAACGGCTGCTGCGGTTACATGTATGAGATGCGTTTTGTTTTGCTGTGGCGTTCACTCCCTCCATTGGTTGAGGTCTCGTCCACTTTGCTGCTTCTGTACAACGCTGCAGATTTGCCGCATGAAAATCAAATCCATTGCATGTCAGTCATGTGTGGACACAGCCCTATTCTGCTTTATAGCGAAAATGAAAGTGCTCATACACACTGGTGTAGTTAAAGGGGTTTCCCAAAATACATTTATCCCCTATCCACAGATGTGGGTGCGATAGCTGTGAACCCTGCTGATCACAAAAATGTGGTTCCCCCATTTGTATAAAGCGGTGGTAGCATGTTTGCCGCGGCTCCATTCACCTGTGTGACTGCTGAGGATAGCTGGCTGCAGCGCTCTGTCAGTGCGGACGGTCAACCACCGCTCCATTCAACTAACTGCTACTTGCCACAGTCTTGCATTTGGGAGGAGCAAGGCACATAGGACCCCTGTTATAGCGATCGGTGGGGTCCCAGCAGTTCGACCCCTACTGATCTAGAAGTTTTCCCATATCCAGTGGATAGCCAATAAATTGTGATTACCAGAATACCCCTGTAAATATCTTTTTTTTTTCTGGGGTCCTAAACATAAACAAATCATGGCTTCAATATGTCCTCAGGGTGGTACAGAACAGTAATATAAACCTATAAAAGTCTATGGGACCCTACATGTCAGGGATGCCCAACCTGCAGCCCTCCGGCTGTTGCAAAACTACAACTCCCAACATGCCCTGATAGCTGTGCTGGGAGATGTAGTTTTGAAACAGCTGGAGGGCCGCAGGTTGGGCATCCCTGATCTAGATCCATAGTACATGTTCATCTGCATGAAGTCCTATGGCCATGTTCACACAGCAAAATCCACAACAGAAAAATCTGATCAATAGCAGAATGAAAAGAGAGTCGTTTGGTTGTGGTTTTAGGCCCCATTCACACTGTGGCTTTCGCAAAGGCAAAATCCAATGTGCATTAACAATTTCGACACCGCGGACCTGCTCGCGGTTTAGCATTGAATGGAGGTAAACTGTGAAGGATACCCGCCACAGCACCCAGGGGCGCCCCTCAACATGTCCTTTCTTGGCGCAGCTGCCCCTCTGAACGGACAGCAGAAAGGCCTCCCGCTAAGAACAGTGGACGGTGGGCTCTCGGCAGGGTTTCTGGCGCTGAATCTGGCGTCAAAATTTGATGTGTGAACAGGACCTTCTATTACCAGCTTTCTTTATGACAGTTTTTGAGCGCTTTCTATTGACTTTTACAGAAAAACACCATCAAATCTGCGTCATCTCCCAAGCGTTTTTTCAAGTCAGGTGCTGGAAAAAAAAAAACACCACCATGTGTACAAGGTGTGCACGCAATAGAGTTTTTGTTTTTTACATTGAAGTCAGCAGGGACCTGCTGCTCGCTTTTTTTATGTGGATTACACAGCAGATAATGGCACTTTTCTGCAGCTGAATCAGGGGCAGGTATGTCCAATGTGAACACTGCCCAACTCTCCTGTACCGCCTGCATGCTGACCTCACAACTGCCTAGAAGAGTGAGGAGAACGCCGTGCAGGAGGTGGAGCCAGGTGCTGGTCACGTGCTGCCCCTAGCACAGGTGTACACACAGCGCCCAGGCTCCACCAATAACACCGAGCAAGTGACAATAACGCGCCTGCCCCGTGCAGTGCGCATGAACAATGCGCTACCGCTCCCTCAGGACACGAAGCTAACAGCGGACTCACACACGCCTCGCACCTGGGGGTCTCTGGTCAGCCACGCCGGGGTCCTACAGCAGCGGTTACTATGACAATCCCGGCAGGTCGCACTCCAGCCGGTCAGCTGCGACGCAGTCAGATGCTAGCTCCGCCCCCACTTCTGGAACGTCAACACAGGCAGAGCGCGCAGCCGCTGTTAGTGACGTCACTTTCGTTTCGTCGGCCGCGTATTAGAATGTGAAAGGGGCGGGGCTCTCGCTATTCAGCGATCTTGTGCTAAGAACTGGGGTGAGCGGTGGCCGCTAGAGGCGCTGTGTGTACAGAGTCAGCGGCCTGTCAGATTGCCAAACCAAAAAAGAAAGATCATGGACTATACCTCTAAATTATATAATAATCTTTATTTAATCAAAATATATGACTCTATTACAATCAATAGGAAAGAAAGGCGCAGTGGAAATTAATACAGAAAAGGTTACACGAGGCAGATTAATCAGATAAAAAACTCCATGTCATAGTAGCTGGGTATCAGCTGACGCAACTGATTTATCTACTAAATACTACAAGGTTTAGGCGCGTTGGATAAATGCATTAGAATCTCCTGATTTCCTTTCTCTACTGTCTGTATAAAGCATTACTAAGTCTGCTGAAAACACCACAGCGTGACTTTCCATATGTTAGTGACTCACAATGTGCTCGATCCACCTTCCTTTACCTTTCTCCTTTCCTCTTTCCCCTCCCCCCCTTTTCTTTTTCTTTCTTTTTCCCCTTTTATTTTTTATTTATTTATTTTTATTTTCTCTTTCCTCTTCTCTTTCTTTCTCCTCTATTTTTCTTTATAATCTAAGGACCTGATGTCAAACGGGTTTATGCAGTGGTGTATCTTGGTTTTGTGCTGCCCTAGGCAAGACTAAACTCAGGCACCCCCCCTAATATAAATTTGACCCACCCCTTCCTGTCACAGCCAAACCCCTTCCTATGTAAACCCCACCCCTTCCTCTTTAGGCTCCACTCTTTCCTGTTTTGCATAACAATATTAAGAAATTTATCGCGATAACGATATATATCGCAATAAATACCCGTTTAAAAGAAAAAACACAAGGGGACGTTATACTGTATGGGGCAGCCTCAACGAGACATTATACTGTATGGGGGCAGCCTCAACAAGACGTTATACTGTATGGGGGCAGCCTCAACGAGACGTTATACTGTATGGGGGCAGCCTCAACGAGACGTTATACTGTATGGGGGCAGCCTCAACGAGACGTTATACTGTATGGGGGAAGCCTCAACGAGACGTTATACTGTATGGGGGCAGCCTCAATGAGACGTTATACTGTATGGGGGCAGCCTCAACGAGACGTTATACTGTATGGGGGAAGCCTCAATGAGACGTTATACTGTATGGGGGCAGCCTCAACGAGACGTTATACTGTATGGGGGAAGCCCCAACGAGACGTTATACTGTATGGGGGCAGCCTCAACGAGACGTTATACTGTATGGGGGCAGCCTCAACGAGACGTTATACTGTATGGGGGCAGCCTCAACGAGACGATATACTGTATGGGGGGCGGGGGCAGCCACAAGGAGACATTATACATACTGTATGGGGGGCAGACATAAGGAGACGTTATACTGTATGGGGGGCGGGGACTGGGGCAGCCACAAGGAGACACTAAACTGTATGGGGGCTGCCACAAGCAAATAGTGCACTCTGCACTGTGTCATAAATAAATGTGGTATGTGTGTCAGACTGTCTATGGTGGCCCTGGCCTCTCCTTGAGGCTGCCTCATACAGTCTGTATGGGGCAGCCTCAAGGAGAGGCCAGGGCCACCATAGACAGTCTGACATCATACCACCTTTATTTATGAGTCTCACTCTCACTGTGCACGTGCACTATTTGCTTTTTAACTCTCTCGTCTCACTCACTCCTGTTGGCTCCTCTGCCTGGACCTGGTCCCTCCTCGCAGGGTAGGCCAGGAGTCAGGCAAAGTGGCCAACTCTGTTCTATGATGGACGGACAATGTTGGTGTGTGAGGAGGGAGCCAGTCTGGACAGACTTTTCCCGGCTGGCTATGGCTGCTGCTTGTGTTGTGAATATTCTGACCCACTGCGCAGTAGGAGCCGGGATTTTCTGCTACCTCCGGCTCCTACTGCGCTTGCGCCGAGCCGTCTTCTTCGCGCATACGCAGCGGGCCGGAATATTCTGCTACGGGGAAATCCTCTGCGCCTGCGCCGACAAACCCCCAGCAGAGCCAATCAGGAGCTGAGGGGAGAGACGCACCTCCCACGTCACTACTAGAAGTGACGTGGGTAGCAAGGCCGGGTAGGTGAAAATTCCGGAAACACCTGGGGTCGGGAGGAGGAGGGAGGAGGAAGTAAGTCACTCCTTCACTATGCAGCGCCGGCGATGCTGCCGCTCGCAGCGGCATAGTGAAGGATCGGAAAGCATCGGACAAAGCAAGGGGAAAAAAAATTGGCGTATTTGTGTACGTTAACTAACTAGGCAAACAAGGCATTTTGCCGCCCCATTGGGAGGTGCCGCCCCAGTGTTTGCCTCATGATAGATACGCCTCTGGGTTTATGGATTATCTTTGATATATGAAAACTGATTTGTCATGTATTTTCTCTGTGAACTCTTGTCGTTCTTTCATGATTCAGAATTAATATAACTTAATATAGAGCGCCTAGTGTGTAGGTGTCTCCTTGCTATATTGTACATTTTATTCTTTCAAAAATTAATAAAAATATGATTAAACATAATAGCTAGGTATAGGCCAAAAGCAGATACAGTCCTGATCAAAAGTTTAAGACCATTTGAAATCATATTTTTAATTGTTGGATCTTAACAAGGTTCCAAGTAGAACTTTAACATGCAACAAGAAGAAATGAGACAAAACATTTTTTGAGCATTCAATTAATTGAAAATAACGATTAAACTGAAACAGGCTATTTTTCAGCTGATCCAAAATGTAGGACCACATGCCTTTCAAAGGCCAAATCTGTGCAAAGATGTGGATTTATTGTCATTTTCTGTCAGGTAGTCACACGTTGTGATGGCAAAGGCAAAAAAACTCTCCCTTTTTGAACGTGGTCGGGTTGTTGAACTGCATAAGCAGGGTCTCTCACAGCGCGCCATCGCTGCTGAGGTGGGACGCAGTAAGACAGTCATTTGGAATTTCTTAACCACTTCAGCCCCGCTAGGTGAAACCCCCTTCATGACCAGGCCACTTTTTACACTTCGGCACTACACTCCTTTCACCGTTTATCGCTCGGTCATGCAACTTACCACCCAAATGAATTTTACCTCCTTTTCTTCTCACTAATAGAGCTTTCATTTGGTGGTATTTTATTGCTGCTGACATTTTTACTTTTTTTGTTATTAATCAAAATGTAACGATTTTTTTGCAAAAAAATGACATTTTTCACTTTCAGCTGTGAAATTTTGCAAAAAAAACGACATCCATATATTAATTTTTCGCTAAATTTATAGTTCTACATGTCTTTGATAAAAAAAAAATGTTTGGGCAAAAAAAAAAATGGTTTGGGTAAAAGTTATAGCATTTACAAACTATGGTACAAAAATGTGAATTTCCGCTTTTTGAAACGGCTCTGATTTTCTGAGCACCTGTCATGTTTCCTGAGGTTCTACAATGCCCAGACAGTAGAAAACCCCCACAAATGACCCCATTTCGGAAAGTAGACACCCTAAGGTATTCGCTGATGGGCATAGTGAGTTCATAGAACTTTTTATTTTTTGTCACAAGTTAGCGGAAAATGATGATGATTTTTTATTTTTATTTTTTTCTTACAAAGTCTCATATTGCACTAACTTGCGACAAAAAATAAAAAATTCTAGGAACTCACCATGCCCCTCACAGAATACCTTGGGGTGTCTTCTTTCCAAAATGGGGTCACTTGTGGGGTAGTTATACTGCCCTGGCAATTTAGGGGCCCAAATGTGTGAGAAGAACTTTGCAATCAAAATGTGTAAGAAATGACCGGTGAAATCCGAAAGGTGCACTTTGGAATATGCGCCCCTTTGCCCACCTTGGCAGCAAAAAAGTGTCACACATGTGGTATCGCCGTACTCAGGAGAAGTTGGGGAATGTGTTTTGGTGTGTCATTTTACATATACCCATGCTGGGTGAGAGAAATATCTTGGCAAAAGACAACTTTTCCCATTTTTTTTATACAAAGTTGGCATTTGACCAAGATATTTTTCTCACCCAGCATGGGTATATGTAAAATGACACCCCAAAACACATTCCCCAACTTCTCCTGAGTACGGCGATACCACATGTGTGACACTTTATTGCAGCCTAGGTGGGCAAAGGGGCACATATTCCAAAGTGCACCTTTCGGGTTTCGCCGGTCATTTTTTACACATTTTGATTGCAAGGTACTTATCACACATTTGGGCCCCTAAATTGCCTGGGCAGTATAACTACGCCACAAGTGACCCCATTTTGGAAAGAAGACACCCCAAGGTATTCCGTGAGGGGCACTGCGAGTTCCTAGAATTTTTTATTTTTTGTCACAAGTTAGCGGAAAATGATGATTTTTTTTTTTCTCTTTTTTCCTTACAAAGTCTCATATTCCACTAACTTGCGACAAAAAATAAAAAATTCTAGGAACTCACCATGCCCCTCACAGAATACCTTGGGGTGTCTTCTTTCCAAAATGGGGTCACTTGTGGGGTAGTTATACTGCCCTGGCAATTTAGGGGCCCATATGTGTGAGAAGTACTTTGCAATCAAAATGTGTAAAAAATGGCCTGCAAAATCCGAAAGGTGCACTTTGGAATATGTGCCCCTTTGCCCACCTTGGCATCAAATAAGTGTCACACATCTGGTATCGCCGTACTCAGGAGAAGTTGGGGAATGTGATTTGGGGTGCCATTTTACATATACCCATGCTGGGTGAGAGAAATATGTTGGCAAAAGACAACTTTTCCCATTTTTTTATACAAAGTTGGCATTTGACCAAGATATTTATCTCACCCAGCATGGGTATATGTAAAATGACACCCAAAAACACATTCCCCAACTTCTTCTGAGTACGGCGATACCAGATGTGTCACACTTTTTTGCAGCCTAGATGCGCAAAGGTGCCCAAATTCCTTTTAGGAGGGCATTTTTAGACATTTGGATCCCAGACTTCTTCTCACGCTTTAGGGCCCCTAAAAAGCCAGGGCAGTATAAATACCCCACATGTGACCCCACTTTGGAAAGAAGACACCCCAAGGTATCCAATGAGGGGCCTGGCAAGTTCATAGAATTTTTTTTTTTTTCGCATAAGTTAGCGGAAATTGATTTTTTTTTGTTTTTTCTCACAAAGTCTCACTTTCCGCTAACTTAGGACAAAAATTTAAATCTTTCATGGACTCAATATGCCCCTCAGCAAATACCTTGGGGTGTCTTCTTTCCAAAATGGGGTCAGTTGTGGGGTGTTTGTACTGCCCGGGCATTTGAGGGTCTCCGCAATCATTACATGTATGGCCAGCATTAGGAGTTTCTGCTATTCTCCTTATATTGAGCATACAGGTAATGAGATTTTTTTTTCCGTTCAGCCTCTGGGCTGAAAGAAAAAAATGAACGGCACAGATTTCTTCATTCGCATCGATCAATGTGGATGAAAAAATCTCTGCCAAAAAAAAAAATGGAGGGGAAAGGCGTCTGCCAGGACATAGGAGCTCCGCCCTACATCCATACCCACTTAGCTCGTATGCCCTGGCAAACCAGATTTCTCCATTCGCATCAATCGATGTGGATGAATAAATCATTGCCGGGATTTTTTTTTTTATATATATATATATATACAAAGTGTTTGCCAAAGCATAGGAACGCTGCCTCCTCCTCAGCTCGTATGCCTCGGCAAACGTATCTGTCACTGCAGAGGAGAAAATCCCGTCTTGCAGCGCCGCATACACCGACTTGCGTGTAATCTGACAGCAGCGCAATGCTTCTGTCAGAATGCACATCGGTGCTGCAGCTAGTAGATCGGTTGGTCCACCTGGAAGGTAAAAAAAGAAAAAAAAAAAAAAAAGAAAAAACCAGGCCACAACGCAATAATTTTATTAACTTTGGAACAGAACATGTAACTTTAACTTTTGGAACTAAACATTAACCTGTTTGCTTACCTGTTTTTTTTTTTTGTTTTTTTTTTTGTTTTTTTACCTTTATAGAACAAACCTCTCCTTCCCCATGGGTCAATGTGCAAAGCGCAAATCGCCCAAAGATGTGGCGAAGTGCGTTATGCACTTTGTCCCATGTGAAAGGAGACGTTTGCAGCAGCAGTGAGTGAATGGGCCCTAATAGCCCTGTGTGCCTGTCCTGGTGAGATGATCCCTATGCTAATAGTGTACCTGTGAGTGGTACTTCCGGAAACACTCTCCAAAGCATAGGGCAGGGTGGTCCGGACAGTCAGGACAGAAATAGCGGGTGTCACGCCTTATTCCACTCCTGCTACAGACACGACATCTTTTTCGGGGTGACTGTTGGGTTGAGGTACCAGGAACGACATTGGGGAAATGTCGCTCGTGTAGACGGCTAACTACACTGGTGGTTGGGGCCACGGAACCTCCTGGATACAGGAGGTTCTCGATGATCTCTTCCTGAAATTTGAGGAAGGATCCAGTTCTCCCAGCCTTACTGTAGAGAACAAAACTATTGTACAGAGCCAATTGAATTAAATATACAGACACCTTCTTATACCAGCGTCTGGTGCGTCGGGAAACTAAATACGGAGACAACATCTGGTCATTGAAGTCGACCCCTCCCATGTGGAGGTTATAGTCGTGGACTGAGAGGGGCTTTTCAATGACACGGGTTGCTCGCTCAATTTGTATTGTCGTGTCTGCGTGAATGGAGGAGAGCATGTAAACGTCAAGCTTGTCTCTCCATTTCACCGCGAGCAGTTCTTCGTTACACAGTGCGGCCCTCTGCCCCCTTGCAAGACGGGTGGTAACGAGCCGTTGGGGGAAGCCCGCGCGACTAGTTCGCGCGGTACCACAGGCGCCAATCCGTTCTAGAAACAAATGCCTAAAGAGGGCCACACTTGTGTAAAAATTGTCCACATAAAGATGGTACCCCTTGCCGAATAAGGGTGACACCAAGTCCCAAACTGTCTTCCCACTGCTCCCCAGGTAGTCAGGGCAACCGACCGGCTCCAGGGTCTGATCTTTTCCCTCATAGACCCGAAATTTGTGGGTATAGCCTGTGGCCCTTTCACAGAGCTTATACAATTTGACCCCATACCGGGCGCGCTTGCTTGGGATGTATTGTTTGAAGCCAAGGCGCCCGGTAAAATGTATCAGGGACTCGTCTATGCAGATGTTTTGCTCTGGGGTATAAATATCTGCAAATTTCTGGTTGAAATGGTCTATGAGGGGCCGAATTTTGTGGAGCCGGTCAAAAGCAGGGTGGCCCCTGGGACGGGAGGCGGTGTTGTCACTAAAGTGCAGGAACCGCAGGATGGCCTCAAAACGTGCCCTGGACATGGCAGCAGAGAACATGGGCATGTGATGAATCGGGTTCGTGGACCAATATGACCGCAATTCATGCTTTTTTGTCAGGCCCATGTTGAGGAGGAGGCCCAGAAAAGTTTTAATTTCGGAAACTTGGACTGGTTTCCACCGGAAAGGCTGGGCATAAAAGCTTCCCGGGTTAGCGGTGATAAATTGTGTGGCATACCTGTTTGTTTCGGCCACAACTATGTCTAAAAGCTCCGCAGTCAAGAACAGCTCAAAAAATCCCAGGGCCGAACCGATCTGAGCCGTCTCAACCCGAACTCCAGACTGGGCAGTGAAAGGCAAAACTACAGGTGCGGCTGAAGTTGGGGACTGCCAATCAGGGTTTGCCAGCACCTCTGGGATTCTAGGGGCTCTACGGGCACGTCTTTGCGGTGGCTGCGACGGGGTCACTACTGCACGTGCCACCGTACCAGCTTCAACTGCCCTTCTGGTGCTCGCTACTTCACCAGGTTGTACGGCAGTGCTGGTACTAGGTCCAGGGAGGGCTGGGCTGCTGGTGTATGCCTCACCACGTAATCCGACAGCACCAGCCCCACTCTGCTGCTCTTGAAGCGGATCCTGCGCAACCTGCGGTCTAGCGACACGGGGCCGGGTACGCCTGGTGGTATCAGGGACCTCAGCCTCCTCGTCCGAACTTTGGGTCAGAGAGCCACTGCTTTCTACAGGTTCGTATTCTGACCCGCTGGATTCATCAGATGAGGGTTCCCACTCCTCATCCGACTGGGTCAGAAGCCTGTAGGCCTCTTCAGAGGAATACCCCCTGTTAGACATGTGGGCAACTAAATTTAGGGGTATTCCCTGAGACTACCCAAGAAAAAAAAAGCAAGCCTGTCTTACAAAGGGGAGGCTAGCGAAGTACCGGAGGCCGCTGCGGTTGATAAAAAATATCAAAACTGATTTTTTTATCGCCGCAGTGCGTGTAAAGTGAATGTGCAGTGATCAAAAAAAAATTTTTTTTTTGTCACTGCGGTGGGGCGGGTGTGGGCGAACGCACGTGTGGGCGACCGATCAGGCCTGATCGGGCAAACACTGCGTTTTGGGTGGAGGGCGAACTAAAGTGACACTAATACAATTATAGATCTGACCGTGATCAGTTTTGATCACTTCCAGATACTATAAAAGTACAAATGCTGATTAGCGATACGCTAATCAGCGAATAACAGACTGCGGTGCGGTGGGCTGGGCGCTAACTGATCGCTAACTACCTAACCAAGGGACCTAAACTATACCTAAAACCTAACGGTCAATAACAGTGAAAAAAAAAAGTGACAGTTTGCACTGATCACTTTTTTCTTTTCACTTGTGATTGACAGGGGTGATCAAAGGGGTGATCAAAGGGTTAATTGGGGTTCAGGGGGGTGATCAGGGGCTATAGTGTAGTGTTGGTGTACTCACTGTGAAGCCTGCTCCTCTGCTGGATCCAACCGACGAAAAGAACCAGCAGAGGAGCAGGCAGCCATATAACAGATCATATTTACTAATATGATCTGCTATCTGGCACTTTGATTGGATTTTTTAAAAATCAGCAACCTGCCAGCCACGATCATTGGCTGGCAGGTTGCTGACGAAATACTGCTGTGCGAAATGCCGGCGCGAACTGCGCATGCGCGCGCGCATATTCGAGTCATCTCGCGTCTCGCGAGATGACGCGTATATGCATGACTGTGCGCAGCGCTGCCACCTCCGGAACGCACATGTGCGTTAGGCGGTCCGGAGGTGGTTAAATAATCCTGAGGGTTATGAAACAAAACAAGTCAAGTGGAAGACCCCAAAAAATGTCCTCAGCACTGAGCCGGAGGATCCAATTGGTTGTCCGTCAAGACACTGGACAATCCTCGACCAAAATTAAGGCCCTTACTGGTGCTGACTGCAGCCCTATAGCCATCAGATGGCATCGGAGACTAAAGGGCTTCATAAACAAAAAATGTCTTCAAAGACCTCGTCTCCTTGAACGCCACAGAACTGCTCGTTTGGACTTTGCAAGAGAGCACCAAACATGGGACATTCAAAGGTGGAAGAAAGTTTTATTCTCTGATGAGAAAAAATGTAACCTTGATGGTCCTGATGGTTTCCAACGTTACTGGCATGACAAGCAGATCCCACCTGAGATGTTTTCTACGCGCCACAGTGGAGGGGGCGCCATAATGGTCTGGGGTGCTTTTTCCTTCAGTGGAACAATAGAGCTTCAGGAAGTGCAGGGGCGTCAAACGTCCGCTTGCTTTGTCCAGATGTTGCAGAGAGCATTCCTCATGACTGAGGGCCCTCGTCTGAGTGGTAACGACTGGGTTTTTCAGCAGGACAACGCTACAGTACACAATGCCCGCAGGACAAGGGACTTCTTCCAGGAGAATAACATCACTCTTTTGGCCCATCCTGCGTGTTCCCCTGATCTAAATCCAATTGAGAACCTTTGGGGATGGATGGCAAGGAAAGTTTACAAAAATGGACAACAGTTCCAGACAGTAGATGGCCTTCGTGCAGCCGTCTTCACCACTTAGAGAAATGTTCCCTCATGGAAACGCTTGCATCAAGCATGCCGAAACAAATTTTGGAAGTGATAAAAAATTACGGCGGAGCTACTCATTACTGAGTTCATGTTTGGAACTCGGATTTCTGTTTTTGGGGGTTCAGTTTTTTTTTGGAGGTGTGGTCCTAAACTTTTGATCAGCTGAAAAACAGCTTGTTTCAGTTTATTCGTTGTTTTCATTAAATTGAATGCTCAAAAAATGTGTTGTCTCACTCCCATTTCTTCTTGTTGCATGTTGAATCTCTACTTGGAACCTTGTTAAGATCCAGCCATGCTAAATATGATTTTTTTGCCATTTTTCTAGTGGTCTTAAACTTTTGATCAGGACTGTATATTAAACTGCTATACAAAGCTGAGTACATAGAAAATACAAAAAGCCCCAATTATTGCACTCCACCAGGAAAGCCCGGGGCAGGTATATCAAGCTGAATATATAAAGCTGAGTACATAGATAATACTCGACTCCCCTAGGTCAACACAGAATGTGAGCTCAAAACAGGCCTCTCAAGCTGGATATATAGATAATACATGAAACCCTATGAAGCTGAATATATAAAGCGGACTACATAGATGATATAGGAGGCATTAAGTATTACTCTACCTCGAGCTAGATGTATGACACTGAATACTGTACATAAACAATGCAAAAGAAACAGATTACTATATTCTGCCAAAAAAGTGATAATATGATTGGCCAATGTGCTCTATGGAACACACACAGGTAACACAATAGATAATACTATTCAGATGCTCCACACAGCACATCTACATATAAGAAAATGTAACCAGCTACTAAGGAGAAGGAGCCATATAAGGCTTCTACAACCTACCCACAGACATGATTTGCGATACACTGAGATGTCACCCCACGTACTACCACCTCGACACGTGTTTCGCCCCTCAGGCTTCGTCAGGAGGTGTTTATTTGGATAAAATGAGGGTATATATAGAGAAAAGAGGCAGGTACTAAATGATTGTAAAAGAAAACACATGAGACACACCAGGAGTAGTACGGCTCCGTCATGATGGCTGATCAACATCTTCTCAGTGCTTCTACACGTAACCACTGCGCATGCGCGGCGCATAAAGTCACGTGTGACGGAGCGCATCCAGATGGGATCATACAGCGCATGCACAAGGCTGCGTCTTGATGTGATCATGTGATTGTTAAGTCATGTGATCAGAAACGGAGCATATAGCCATTAACCTTTGTGAGAAAAAAAAAAAAACAATCAATTTCCGCTAACTTGTGCCCCCCCAAAAAAATTATATGAACTCGCTAGGGCTCATGCACACAAACGTATTTTCTTTCCGTGTCCCTTCCGTTTTTTTTGCTGACCGTATGTGGAACCATTCACTTCATTCATTCACTTCAATGGGTCCTGCAAAAAAACGAAACAAAGTTACTCCGTGTGCATTCTGTTTCCGTATGTCCATATTTCTGTTCCGCAGAAAAATAGAACATGTCCTATTATTGTCCGCATTACGGACAAGGATAGTACTGTTCCGTTCCAGCTATTCCGTTCCGCAAAATACGGAATGCACACGGATGTCAAAGGAAGAACGGACCTTCACTCGTTGTTAGTATATAATCTTGTGATTTATTGTCACATTCCAGTGACGCCGTTTTGGCATACAATCTGCCTTTATCATACTGTTCACAGTTTGATAAAGGCAGATTGTATGCTGAAACGCCGTCACTGGAATGTGACAATAAATCACAAGATTATATACTAACAGCGAGTGCCGGTCCGTTCTTCCTTGCATCTACACGGGACGGCTGCCCTGGGACACGCGCACTGCCACTCTATCTCCCGCAGTGGCAATCGATATATTGTGCACACGGATGTCATCCGTATTTTTAGCGGACGGCAAAATACATATGGTCGTGTGCAAGAGGCCTCCTACAAGCTGTACACTGACTACTTTACATTGTATCAAAGTGTCAGATCTTCAGTGATGTCCTATGAAAAGATATAATAAAATATTTACAAAAATGTGAGGGGTGTATTCATTTATGTGAGATACTGTATATAATTATATTTTTTTTATTAAAAAAATTGAAGTAGGAAAAAAAATCACTTTTTCTCTTTCCCCTTATCCAATCAATGTAATATTCTACACATAATTGGGATGGTCGCATCTGTAACAACCGGGTCTACTCAATTATCATGTTACTTTTCCCCCACAGTAAACACCATAAAGAAGATTAAAATTGCTGGAATTGCTGTTTTGTCCACCACTCAACAAAAATAATATAAAAAGCAATGAAAAAGTCATGTACGTCAAAATGGGACCATTAAAAACGACAGCCTCCAAAAAAAGAGCCCTCATAGGGCTGCATTAATAGGGGGCTTCGTGCTGTGAGATTAGCACTAGAGGCCTCCGAATATCCTGTGGAGTGCTGTTCATTTTTATTAGATCTGCTTGAGATTATCCTAAATGAGAATTATTTCATGTTCCGCGATGACTTCTATAGACAGCAGCACAGCAATGGGTTCTAATGCGGGGCCCACCTGCCAATATATATCTGAATTTCCTTGAGGAGGAGGTTTTCTACATTTCAAGATACTGTACCCAGGAGTGCACCTAGCCTTTTTGCTGCCTAAGGCAAAAACTGAAACTGCCCCCCCCCATTACACATTCTCAACCTAACCCCTTCCCTCCAGCCCTACTGTTGAAGACATATTTAAAAAACATTACATACAACGCTACAAACATACTGTACAGGAGAATACAGTGCACATACCTCCTACATCCAGTGACGTCTCCTCTGATGTAGATATTCTCTTTCCTCATCTTCTCCATTCAGACCAGACCACCATGATGACTTCTTTCAGCCATCTCTTCTCTCTGCAGAGTTTGACAAACAGATATCTTAGTTTCCTACTTTTCCATCCTCCTCCCCACCTTATAAACAACCCATACTGCCATCCCTAATACTATGCCCACTGTGCTCCCCAATAGTATACTGCAGAAACAGATAATCCCCCTGAAAATACCATTACCACACAGATAGTCCCCCCTTCAATAATTATTGGCACACAGTGCCCTAAAAATTAACTGTGCCCAGCAAACAGTGTCCCTGACACTTATGTTGTCGTAAACATAGTGTCCTCCAAAATAAAATGTGCCTAGCTGATACTGTGCCAGGGTGCCTCCCAATGTAACAGTCCTCCCCAATATTTCCACCAATAGTAATAATTCTCTGCCAGAGAGTGCAGTATGTGATAAAAGTGCACGCAATAGCAAAAATGTCCCTTATTTTGCCCCCAGAAGTAAAAATCCCTCCATATAGCGCCCCCAGTAGTAATAATTCCCCCTATAATGTGTGCCTATACAAAAAAATCCCCCCCTTACAATGTGTGCCAGTAAAAAAATGACCCCTTATAATTTTTGCCAGTAAAATAATCCCCAATTGCAATGTCTGCCAGTACAAAAAATGCTCCCTTAGGCCTCATGCCTCCGTTTTGGCGGCTCAGATGCTGGCCCATTCACTTTAACGGAGCCGCAAAAGATGCGGTCCCGCTAAAAAAAATAACATGTCCTATTCTTGTCCGCGCTTTGCGGACAAGAATAGGCATTTATATTGCCGGCACTAGTTCCGTTCCGCAAATTGCAGAAGGCAACACGGGTGGCTTCCGTTTTTTGCGGATCCGTGGTTTGCGGACTGCAAAAAACAGAACGGTCGTGTGCATGAGGCCTTATAACGTTTGTCAGTACAAAAAAAAATCTTTGTGCCCATCGTAGAACAAATGTCCCCATAGTGGCCTCCTTATAATGTGTTCCAGTACAAAAATGTCCCCATCGTGCTTTCTCCAGTTACAAAATAATGACCCTCACCCCATTGTGGCCCAACACCATGCTGTCAAATAAAAATAATAAACGCAAATACTTACCTCCATTCTGATGTCAGCGATGCAGTGCAAGACACGGACCTCTTCTAGTCTGTGCCCTGAGCTCTATACAGCGCGATAATGATGACACCGGCCTCTGATAGGCTAAGGAAACGGTGCGCGTGGGAGACATCGCTGGAGGGAGGTAACTCTAAATTGAATACCTTTTTGGCTGAACTGAGTACCTGGGACCCTGATTTACAATTCACAATGATTTCTTCAGAAAAAAAAAAACACGTTTTTAGGCATACTAATATGTAAAGATGGTACCAACATCTCTACACATGTCAAATCCACTGACCGTAACAACCTGTTGAAATTTGAGAGTTTCCACCCAAAACATATGGGCTCTTCATTGCCCAAATCCCAATTAATGCGAACGCATTGTGAGTGATGACACACTGGGAACAAAACACCTGAATGAGATGTGCCATAAATTTTCTAAACGAGGTTATCGAAAAAAATCTACTTGAAGGATATAGGAGAACTGTTGACACAATACAAAGGGTATCCGTTCTGACACCTAAGGATGGCAGTCAGAATAAGAGAATTTCATTTCTAAGTACATACTCTACATTCAGCCCCAAAATTACGAACATCTTAAACAGAAATTAAAGAGGCCGCCCAGACATACAGGCCTTTGAGGCCTGTAAATTGTAGCACCTGCAATGCAGTGATTAAAGGCAACACATTTGCCCATCCAAGAACTGCTAAGAAATATAAGACTAAGGGTCCATTCACATGTCCGCATTATGGGTCCGCATCCGTTCTGCAATTTTGCGGAACGGGTGTGGACCCATTCATTTTCAATGGGCCCGCAAAAGATGCAGACAGAACACTGTGTGCTTTCCGCATCCACACTTCTGTGCCGCGGCCCCGCAAAATAATAGAGCATGTCCTATTCTTGTCCGCAGCCACGGACAAGAAAAGGCATTTGTATTATAGTGCCGGCCATGTGCGGTCCGCAAAATGAGTAACGCACATGGCCGCTGTCCGTGTTTTGCGGATCCTCAATTTGCGGACCGCAAAACACTTGCGGACTTGTGGATGGACGCTAAGGGGAATTTTTCTAGTTTGTCAAGCTATGTCATGTATATATTACAGTGCCCCTGCGGTTCGCTTTACATAGAGGAGACTACAACTAACCGTAAAGAAAGGGTTACCAAGCACAAATCTACTAAAAGGACAGGACGCCTGGATCTCACAGTATGAAAGCACTTTTTATAGGCAGAACATAATATCAGTCAATTGAGGTTCCGCATCATAGATAATGTCCCTAAACTGCAAAGAAAAAGAAGGTTGACGCAAAGGGAAATAAAATGGATTATTGAGTTGGACATTTTGGCCCCAAAGCGCCTCAATATCGACTTTGCACTTACACCCTGTATGTGATGTGAGCATGCTGTAGTATTGTAGCAACTGTCATAAATTACACGTGGATAGGCACTAGGTATTGTTACATAGTTGTACCTTGTTTTAACTTCATCACTTTTCTTTCCTCGGGTACCTGTGACATCATTTTTGGATTCTGAGCCATATTCGGACATTTGGGGTAATGTATATTCAGCAATATGTTCTTCGATTTCCAAATCTATACCTACAGGGCACTGTATGTTTACTAATTACATTACATGTACCTTTACAGATTGACCATTTGTGCTTGCTTCCAGCACATCATGTGACATTTACAGTGCCTTGAAAAAGTATTCATACCCCTTGAATGTTTCCACATTTTTTCTGGTTACCCTCACAAACTTAAATGTGTTTTATTGGGATTTTATGTTTTAGACCAACACAAGCATGTGTGAAGTGAAAAGAAAATGATACATGGTATTCAAAATTTTTAATAAATAATCTGTGGCAAGAATTGAAAATTGCTCTCCATCCAATCTGACTGAGCTTGAGCTATTTTGCAATGGATGTGCAAAGCTGGTAGATACATCACCCAAAAGACTTGCAGCTGTAATTGCTGCGAAAGGTGGTCCTATAAAGTATTGACTCAGGGGGGCTGAATACAAATGCACACCACACTTTTTATTTATTAAAAATTTAGAAAACCATGTATCATTTTTATTTTCATTTCACACATACTTTGTGTTGGTCTTTCACATACAATCCCAATAAAATGCATTTAAGTTTGTGAGTGTAATGTGACGAAATGTGGCGTATAAATACTTTTTCAATGCACTGTAGCCCTCTTCATCTACTTAGAATAATTACATACAATAGTATTCATAAAGAGCAACCCATCCCATATCAGTTAAATATAGAGACACAGCATTTGAGTAACTAGAAATAAATGCTGACCACACAGCAGCTCCACTCCAACGTTTCCAACTCTCATAGATTTATGTATCTAATATATAAAGCTGAGTTCAAGTTTATATGTATGTCCTCTAAAAGAAATCCTCACAGTCGCATTTACAATCACGAAATTTCGCACACAGGTACATCAGGTGTCCGGGAAGGTTTGACAGGGTCTCAGCTCTCTAGCACATACCATTCCTGAGATATTCCCAAAAAATGCATTAGCCAATAGAAGCCTGGTCACATGTCCCTTATCAGCCAATAGAAGCTCGGAGGCCCTTAGTCTCCACATAGACACAGTTTTACACCAGGTATCCATAAAAACCCAGCCATTTGTCTTCACTGCTGTAGGTCAGCTTTAAAGGGGCAGGGCGCTGTGGATGACACTGTTGAGGGAGCGGAGGGCTGTGGAGGTAACAGTTCAGAGGACAGGTAGATTGACCATTTAGGCCACCCTCAAAAGATGGACTTAAAACCCCCACCCCCAGGTCTCGCTAAGACACACCCCTGATTTGGTTCGGCAGCCGACGGGGAGTGAAAAAAATGAAGGTAAAAATCGACTTCTGCCAGCTGCAGGGGTGGGAGGGAGTGTGACTTTCTCCCTGCTGCTCAAGCTCAGACAGCACAGTGTTGCTGTCTGAGAGGGATCTGTACAAAAGGACATCCCTGTGTCCATCCAGGCCCTGCGCCAGGTGGAGGACAGGGAGTCTGAAAGCCGGACTGTCCGGCCTAAAACCGGACCTCTGGCCACCCTAGTGGCAGGCTGCTGTGGACGTCACAGTTAAGGGGACGATCCACTATTGAGGTCAGTGTTAAAGGGCAGATTGCTGTAGAGGCCACTGTTAAGGGGACGGGGTGTTGTGGAAACCACTGTTAAGGAGATGGGGTACTGTGGAGGTCACTAATAAAGGGGCAACCGCTGTGGAGGTCACTGTGAAAGGGGCGGGCTGCTGTGGTGATCACTGTTAAGGGGACGGGATGCTGTGGAGGTCACTGTTAAGGGGACGGGATGCTGTGGAGGTCACTGTTAAAGGGGCATACTGCTGTGGAAGTCACTGTTAAGGGGGCGGGATGTTGTGGAGGTCACTGCTAAAGGGGTGGGCACTGTGGAGGTCTCTGTTGAGGGGGCAGGGAACAGTGATGGTCACAGTTAAGGGAGTGGTCCGCTATGGAGGTCAGTGTTAAGGGGTGGGGTGTTGTAGAGGTCACTGTTAAGAGGGCGGGGTATTGTGAAGTCACATTTTAAGGGAACAGAGCTCTGTGGAGGTCACTGTTAAGGGGGCGGGTTACTGTGGAAATCACTGTTAACGAGACGGGGTACTGTGGAGGTCACTAATAAAGGGGTGGCCACTGTGGAGGTCACTGTTAAAGGGGAGGGTGCTGTGGATGTTACTGTTAAGGGGGCAGGCCACTGTCGAGGTTACTGTTAAAGGGGTGGGATACTGGAGATGTCACTGGTATAGTGGATACTGGAGATATCTTTTAACGACACACACAAACATTAAATTAAATAGATCAAATATACCCGTGCAAAGCTGGATCCTATTGCTAGTTTGTGTATATATACAGTATATATATATATATATATATATATATATATATTAAACAAAAATATAAACACAACACTCTCGGTTTTGCTCCCATTTTGCATGAACTGAACTAAAAGATCTGAAACATTTTCTACATACACAAAAGACCCATTACTCTCAAATATTGTTCACAAATCTGTCTAAATCTGTGTTAGTGAACACTTCTCCTTTGCCGAGATAATCCATCCCACCTCACAGGTGTGGCATATCAAGGTGCTGATTAGACAGCATGAATATTGCACAGGTGTGCCTTAGGCTACTTTCACACTAGCGTTCGGCTGTCCGCTTGTGAGCTCCGTTTGAAGGGGCTCACAAGCGGACCCGAACGCTTCCGTCCAGCCCTCATGCATTCTGAGTGGATGCGGATCCGCTCAGAATGCATCAGTCTGGCGGCGTTCAGCCTCCGCTCCGCTCAGCAGGCGGACACGCTGCTTGCAGACTTACAATGTAAGTCAATGGGGACGGATCCGTTTGAAGATGACACACTATGGCTCAATCTTCAAACGGATCCGCCCACCATTGACTTTCAATGTAAAAGTCTGGACGGATCCGTCTGAGGCTACTTTCACACTTAGAAAATTTTATACAATATAATGCAGACGGATCCGTTCTGAACTGAGCCACCGTCTGCATTATATGAGCGGATCCGTTCAGAACGGATCCGCTCTGAACGCTAGTGTGAAAGTAGCCTTAGACTGCCCACAATAAAAGGACACTCTGAAATGTGCAGTTTGATCACACAGCACAATGCCACAGATGTTGCAACATTTGAGGGAGCGTTCAATTGGCATGTTGAATGCAGGAATGTCTACCAGAGCTGTTGCCCATGCAATAAATGTTCATTTCTCTACCATAAGCCATTTCCAACCGGCCTCACTACCGCAGACCACAGTGTAACCACACCAGCCCAGGACCTCCACATCCAGCTTGTTCACCCCCATGATCGTCTGAGACCAGCCACCCGGACAGCTGCAGCAACAATCGGTTTGCATAACCAAAGAATTTCTGCACAAACTGTCAGAAACCGTCTAGGGGAAGCTCATCTGCATGCTCGTCGTTCTCATTGGGGTCTGGGCCTGACATGCTCACATTCTATGGCGTCTGGCACGTTGGAGTGGCGTTCAGTTCACGGATAAGTCCTGGTTTTCACTGTTCAGGGCAGATGGCAGACAGCGTGTTGTGGCGTCGTGTGGGTGAGCGGTTTGCCAACGTCAACATTGTGGATCGAGTGGCCCATGGTGGCGGTGGGGTTATGGTATGGGCAGGCGTATGTTATGGACAACGAACACAGGTGCATTTTATTGATGGCATTTTGAATGCACAGAGATATCGTAACAAGATCCTGAGGCCCATTGTTGTGCCATTCATCCACGACCATCACCTCATGTTGCAGCATGATAATGCACGGCTCCATATTGAAAGGATCTGTACAAAATTCCTGGAAGCTGAAAACATCCCAGTTCTTGCATGGCCAGCATACTCACCGTACATGTCACCCATTGAGCATGTTTGGGATGCTCTGGAGTGGCGTATACGACAGCGTGTTCCTGCCAATATTCTGCAACTTCGCACAGCTATTGAAGAGGAGTGGACCACCATTCCACAGGCCACAATCAACAACATGATCAACTCTATGCCCTGGAGATGTGTTGTACTGCTTTAGGCAAATGATGGCCACACCAGATACTGACTGGTTTTCTGACCCCTTCCCCCCCAGTAAGGCAAAACTGTGCATATTTTAGAGTGGCCTTTTATTGTGGGCAGTCTAAGGCACGCCTATGCAATATTCATGCTGTCTAATCAGCACCTTGATTTGCCACACCTGTGAGGTGGGATGGATTATCTCGGCAAAGGAGAAGTGCTCACTAAGGGCTCGTTCACACAAATTGCGGTCCGCAATGCACGGGCACCGTCCGTGGGGCAGGCGCATGGGGATCTCAGACCCATTTACTTGAATGAGTCCACGATCCTTCAGTTCCGCAAAAAGATAGAGCAAGTTCTATCTTTTTGCGGTGCAGAAGCACGGAACGGAACCTCAGAAAGCACTTAGTAGTGTTCCGTTCTTCTGTTCCGTTCCACATCTCTGGATTTGCGGACCCATTGAAATGAAAGAGTCCGCATCCATGATGTGGAATGGCCACAGAACGGTGCCCGTGTATTGCGGATCCACAAATGCGGTCCGCAATACGGCAACGGGCATCACATGTTCGCGTAAACGATCCCTAACACAGATTTAGGCCTCTTGCACATGACCGTATGGCTTTTTCAGTATTTTGTGGTCCTCAAAAAAAGGATCCGCAAAAAATACAGATGACGTCCGTGTGCATTCTGTTTTTTGCAAAACAGAACAGCTGGCCCCTGATAGAAAAGTACTATCCATGTCCGTTATGCGGACAATAATAGGACATGTTCTATCTTTGAACGGAACGGAAATATGGAAATGGGAGGCATACGGTGTACCTCTCGTTTTTTTTTTGCAGATCCTTTGAAATGAAAAGTTCCGTATACAGAACGCAAACAAACAGAATGTAAACGGAAGAAAAAAAAACACTCGTGTGCAAGAGGCCTTAGATTTGTGAACAATATTTGAGAGTAAAGGGTCTTTTGTGTATGTAGAAAATGTTTTAGATCTTTGAGTTCAGCTCATGCAAAATGGGAGAAAAACCGAAAGTGTTGCATTTATATTTTGTTCAGTGTGTGTATAGATATATATATATATTCATACAGAAAACATCTTCAGAAAAATAAAAATATGTCTGAAAAATGATGCAAATATAAAGTGGACATGTTACAGTGGCAGACTGTGCCTGCCACTGTACCGCTCCCTCGCGTGGGCTTTGGTGCCATGTGACTCTCCTCACTTCCCATTCCTTGCTGGTGGCCCGGGTCTGCTCGCCCTCCAGTGCCCAGTGGGTCCAGCCATCAGCATCCTACTTGGCATCTGCAGGCAACAGCCTGCGCTTCTGCCTCCCAGCTTGTCTCTAGGGATCACACGGGCTTTCTGGCTCTTTAAGGGCCAGTGTACACACCCTAGTTTCCTCTAGTGCCTGGACACTTCAGGTTACATAAGGCACCTTGCTTAGGGGAGGGTGCCTAAACATTAGGTTTCTATGTTTCTAGTAACTAGTGAACGTGTGCTGTTCTGTTCTACTCGTGTACCAACCTCTGCTTGTTTAACAACTCTGACCATCCGTTGTTAGTTTGGAGTTTAGCCTGTTTAGCGTATTAATGCTTTGCTGCCTGCCCTGACCTCAGACTTGTTTTACAGATTCACACATATGCTACCAGCCCTGACCACTGTCTGTTTCCTAATGATGAGTATTGTGCTGTCCCCTGGTGCCTTGCACTGGTGTATGAGCCTGTCAGGGAACCATGAACCAGACGTACAACGAGAGATAAGTGGAAATAAGAAGGCTTTATTGAAAATCAAGCTGTAAGGCAAAGTCCAAACGGATGGCTAAACCGAAGCAGGGTCTTGCGAAGCCAGAGGTCAGGAACCAGGAGGGTAATCAGACGAAGCCTGGATCAGGAACCAGCAGGGTAGTCAGACGAAGCCTGGATCAGGAACCAGCAGGGTAGTCAGACGAAGCCAGGATCAGGAACCAGAAGGGTAGTCAGACGAAGCCAGGATCAGGAACCAGAAGCAGCAGCAGTCTTAGGCATCCAGCTCCTCCCAGTGGGAAGGAGAAGCCGCCGGGTGGGAGGCTACAAGAAACCCAGAAACCAAGATGGCCGCCAGCACATGTCAAACGAAGGAGAACAGCAAGAAGGTAAGACCATGACAGTACCTCCCCCTCAAGGGCCCCTCCTCCGCGGAGTAAAGAACGGTTTCTGAGGGAAGCGTGCGTGGAAGGCTCGGAGCAAGGCAGGAGCATGGACATCTGCGGAGGGAACCCAGGAACGCTCCTCTGGACCATAACCACGCCAATGGACCAAAAACTGCACCCGACCGCGGACCAGGCGTGAGTCCAGGATATTGCTCACCTCATACTCCTCACGATTGCCCACTTGGGCCGGACGAGGCCGAGGAACCGAGGAAGTGAAACGATTACACACCAGTGGCTTCAACAGGGAGACATGAAACACGTTGGAGATCCGCATGCCAGGAGGAAGCGCAAGGGCATAGGCTACCGGGTTTACCCTGCGAAGCACTCGGAAGGGACCAACAAAGCGAGGCGCCAGCTTGGGAGTGGGCACTCGAAGGTTGAGGTTGCGGGTGGACAACCATACGCGGTCTCCGACCTGGTAGGAAGGAGCGGGCGCTCGTCTGCGATCAGCCTGGAGTCTCTGGCGCTGCGCAGAGACCTCAAGGGACCTCTGGATCTGTACCCAAGAAGCACGTAGGACGGAAAGGTGATCCTCCACAGCCGGAATATCCTGGGGAGAGAATACCTCCGGTAACACGGCAGGTTGGAACCCATAATTGGCCATGAAGGGAGACGTCCCAGAGGAAGAGTTCACCGCCGTGTTCCTGGCAAACTCAGCCCAAGGCAGGAGGTCAACCCAATTGTCTTGGTGATCGGAGACATAGCAACGAAGGAATTGCTCCAAGGCCTGATTGGATCGTTCTGCGGCCCCATTGGACTGAGGGTGGTAGGCCGAGGAGAAAGAGAGATGAATCCCCAACTGGGAGCAAAAGGAGCGCCAGAACCTGGACACGAACTGACTCCCCCGGTCCGACACAATCTCCTTGGGCAAACCGTGCAACCGGAAGACCTCCCTGGCAAAAATCGTGGCCAACTCTTGTGCAGAGGGTAACTTCTTGAGAGGAACACAGTGGCACATTTTGGAAAACCGATCCACAATCATGAGAATGACCGTATGGCCTCGGGATGCAGGGAGGTCCACAATGAAATCCATCCCCAGGTGTGACCATGGACGCTCCCCGGTGGCTATGGGTTGCAAAAGGCCCAACGGACGGTGCCGAGGGGACTTACTCTGGGCACAAACGGAGCATGCCGCTACATATGCGGCGATGTCGGAACGTAGAGAAAGCCACCAGAACAGACGTGAAACAGCCCAGGACAGCTGATTCTTTCCAGGATGCCCCGCGGCCTGGGAGTTATGGTAGGTTCGCAACAACCGAGTGCGCAACTCCTCAGGCACAAAACATCTGCCGTTGGGTCTCCCAGAGGGAGCACCAGATTGAGCCGCCAAAATCTGCTCACCCAGGGGAGAGGTCAGGCTGGTGCGAATGGCGGCCAGGATCTGATTCGGAGGTATGACCGAAGTCGGAATCGACTCCTCCCCGGACAGCTCGGAGTACTGCCGTGATAAGGCATCCGCTCTGATGTTCTTGGAACCGGGTAGGTAGGAGACCACGTAATTAAAACGTGACAAGAACAGAGCCCATCTGGCCTGACGTGGTGTCAATCTCTTGGCCTCAGAGAGGTAGGTCAGATTCTTGTGGTCCGTCAGGATGAGAACCGGAACCACCGAGCCCTCGAGCAAGTGCCTCCATTCTTTAAGGGCCTGCACGATGGCCAATAACTCCCTGTCACCAATCTGATAGTTGCACTCCGCGGAAGACAGTTTCCGGGAGTAAAACCCACAAGGAAGCAGAGGACCCTCTGGTGTTCTACGCTGAGACAGAAGGGCGCCTACTCCCGTCTCAGACGCGTCCACCTCGAGGACAAAAGGCAACCCAGGGTTGGGATGCGACAGAATCGGAGCCGACACAAAGGCGGACTTTAGAGCCTCAAAAGCTCGGATGGCCTCGAGCGGCCAGACTTGGGGATTACTGCCCTTCCTGGTCAGATCCGTGAGAGGCTTGGCTAGCATGGAAAAGTCCCTGATGAACTTCCGATAATAATTGGCGAAGCCCAAAAAGCGCTGCAGGGCACGAAGACCACTGGGCTGGGGCCACTGTAAGACAGCCGAAACCTTCTCAGGATCCATGGAGAACCCCTCAGCGGAAATGATGTAACCTAAGAAGGTTACCTGGGATCGGTGAAATTCGCATTTCTCAAGCTTACCGAACAGCTTGTTCTCTCGTAACCGTTGCAACACTCGTCTGACATCCAGAATGTGGGCCTCCATGGATTCAGAATATACCAAGATGTCATCCAAATAGACCACCACACACTGCTGCAACAGGTCACGGAAAACATCGTTGATGAATTCCTGGAAGACTGCGGGCGCATTGCACAACCCAAAGGGCATAACCAAGGATTCATAATGACCGGTCCTGGTGTTAAACGCGGTCTTCCACTCATCGCCCGCCTTGATCCTTACCAGGTTATATGCCGCCCTCAGGTCGAGTTTGGTAAAGACCGTGGCCCCTTTGAGGCGATCGAACAGCTCGGAAATCAAGGGTATCGGGTAAGCGTTCTTGATCGTGATGCGATTGAGACCCCTGTAATCGATGCAAGGCCTCAATTCACCGCCCTTCTTTTTCACAAAGAAAAATCCAGCCCCTGCCGGGGACGAGGATTTGCGAATGTGTCCGCGTGAAAGCGCCTCCCTCACGTACTCCTCCATGGCCTCATTCTCCGCTACCGACAGTGGATAGACTTTGCCACGAGGAGGAACGGCACCAGATTGTAACTCTATGGCACAATCGTATGGGCGGTGCGGAGGTAGGGCAACCGCACGCACCTTATCGAATACATCCCGGTACTCCTCGTATTCAGGAGGCAACAGAGAGTCCGAGGAAGTACACAGCAACTTGACAGACCCATGGATGCAACTAGCCCCACACTGCGGTGACCACGAGAGGATCTCGGCCGACCTCCAATCGAAAGTCGGATTATGCTTCTGGAGCCAGGGGTACCCCAAGACCACCGAGTAGTGTGGAGACGAAATAACCTGGAGACAGACCGACTCTCTGTGAACGGCACCAATGGCCATCCCCACTGGAAGGGTCTCATGAGTCACGTGTGGCGGCAGAAGGGGTCTGCCGTCTATCGCCTCAAGAGCCAGTGGGGAACCTCGAGGCTGCAGAGGAATGGAATTGGCGGCAGCGAACACACTATCAATGAACAAACCACCAGCACCAGAGTCCACCAACGCCTGAGTCGTCACCGAGCCCCCGACCCAGGAGAGGACAACAGTAATCAGTGGTTTGTCAACACGGGAAACCGGGGACGAGGAGACTCCACCCAAGATCTGCCCCCGACAGGATCTCAGGTGCGAGCGTTTCCCGGACGGTTCGGGCATGCCAACCGAAAATGCCCACCGAGACCACAGTACATGCATCGGCCCTCGCGTCTCCGGAGTGCCCTCTCCCCCTCGGACAGGCGAGCAAACCCCAGCTGCATGGGTTCACCCCCAGACAAGTCATCCCCAGGAGGCGTGGGAGGAGAGGGAGGCACGGGTGGGACAGCAAACGTAGGCGCCAATCTGTTAGAAGACCTCCGCAGGCTCTCCTTAAAGGAAGGTCTCTCCCTGAGTCTGGTGTCAATCAAAATCAGGAAAGAAATAAGAGACTCGAGCTCCACTGGTAGGTCCTTAGCTGCAACCTCATCCTTCAAGGCATCCGAGAGACCATGAGAGAAAGCAGCGACCAGAGCCTCATTATTCCAGCCCACCTCTGCTGCCAGGGTACGAAACTCAATGGCGTATTCAGCTACGGATCGTGAACCCTGTCTGATGGACATAAGGAGCTTCGCAGCAGAGGCAGCACGAGCCGGCACATCGAATACCTTCCGAAGAGAAGCAACAAAACCGGAAAACTCGGCAACCACCGGATTGTTGTTCTCCCATAAAGGGCTGGCCCAGGCCAAGGCCTTGTCCGAGAGCAGCGAGATCAAGAAGCCCACCTTTGATCTCTCAGTAGGAAAGGCATGTGGCAGCAACTCGAAATAAATGCCCACCTGGTTAAGGAAACCTCGGCACTGAGTTGGCTCTCCCCCAAAGCGCTGTGGAAGGGGGGCAGAACCGGTCATACCCCGAAACACCGCAGGCGCAGCAACAGGTGTCGGGGTAGACTCTGGCGCAACAACCGGAGCGGCAGTAGGAGCGGGCCCAGGAGCGACAACCGACCCATCGGCAACGGAAGCTAAATGAGCCGTGCGTTCAAGCAGGGTTTGCAACGCCACAGCGAACCGACCCAACAGGTGATCCTGCTGATCAAGTCTGGCAACCAGCGTAGGTAGCGAGGATGGCCCTGTACCGTCAGAATTCATGGCTTGGTCCTAATGTCAGGGAACCATGAACCAGACGTACAACGAGAGATAAGTGGAAATAAGAAGGCTTTATTGAAAATCAAGCTGTAAGGCAAAGTCCAAACGGATGGCTAAACCGAAGCAGGGTCTTGCGAAGCCAGAGGTCAGGAACCAGGAGGGTAATCAGACGAAGCCTGGATCAGGAACCAGCAGGGTAGTCAGACGAAGCCTGGATCAGGAACCAGCAGGGTAGTCAGACGAAGCCAGGATCAGGAACCAGAAGGGTAGTCAGACGAAGCCAGGATCAGGAACCAGAAGCAGCAGCAGTCTTAGGAGCATGTGAACACAGGAGGACCAAGCAAGGAACTGAAGCCACAGACCTCCTATATATGAGCTAGGCATCCAGCTCCTCCCAGTGGGAAGGAGAAGCCGCCGGGTGGGAGGCTACAAGAAACCCAGAAACCAAGATGGCCGCCAGCACATGTCAAACGAAGGAGAACAGCAAGAAGGTAAGACCATGACAGAGCCCCATGGGTCAACTGCCAACTACGCCAGGGCTATTCCAAGAGGTAGCAGCTTGGTGGCTCCCCTGCAGCGAAGTCCAGATCTTTGTATAGAGATTAAAGCATGAAAACTAAGGGACTGCCAGGATAATGCCCTTGGGACTGGCCCTAAGTCAAATCAGTTAGTTGGCGCAGTGGTTCCACACTCATTGCTCGTAACAGGTAAATGTTAATTATTAGCTATTTTCTGAAGTATGACTATCTGTCTTAAAAGCAAAGAAATTGTTTGAAATTTTCATTGAAATGTATCAACCAAAACTTACAATGTTTCACGGAAAAAAAAATCTGAATCGCATGGATAAGTAAAAGCCCTCTAAAGCTGCTACCACATGAAGTGACATGTCAGATTTTAAAAATAGGGCTGCGTCCTGAAGCCCTAAATAGGCTGTGTCCTTAAAGAGTCACCATGAAATGTAATGCAATAAACATGTTATAGAGCAGGAGGAGCTGAGCAGATTGATAAATAATGTGGCTAAAGATTCAATAAAACTTTTACCACTAAAAACGTTTATTTGTTACACAGCAGCGCTGACGCACTTCATTTAATTTTTTTTACGTTTTCCCAGTGCAATAGACATCTGAGGTTCAGGTGCTTATTGTGCTTTACGGTCCGTACTCCCATACAGCAATGTGTATGGGAGTACGGACTCTCCTGGAGTATGGACTCTCCTGCGGCTGCACATAGGCCTGAGCATTGCTATTAACAGAATTGGGCATCTGGGCGCAGGGAAAGGGGCAAATATCACGGCAGGTCACATCTCCATCGTCATCTGTATCGCCGTCCTCAGGACAGCGATACAGATGGCTGTGCCTGTAACTCTGATAGGCTACCGGCACTAGGTCCGCAGCCTATCAGAGGCCGGTGCCGTACAGTGCGGGACACACGCCGGAAGAGGCCTGCATCGCTGTGTGATGAAGGTAAGTATAAATGTTTTTTAGTTTTTTTTTTATACCGGACTATCTGTTACTGTCACATGGGGAGAGCAGGAGGCACTTTATACTGGCACATGGGGGTGGGGGGGTTGGCACTTGATACTGGCACATGGGGGGTTTGCACTTGATACTGGCACATGGGTGAATTTGGCACTTGATACTGGCACATAGGGGGGTTTTGCACTTGATACTGGCACATGGGGTGGGTTGGCACTTGATACTGGCACATGGGGTGGGTTGGCACTTGATACTGGCACATGGGGGGGTTTGGCATTTGATACTGGCACATGGGGGGGAGGCACTTGATACCGGCACATGAGGGGGGAAGAGAGGCACTTGTTACTGGCACATGGGGGGGCATGGAGAGGCACTTGTTACTGGCACATGGGGGGGGGGGGGTTGGCACTTGATACTGGCACATGGGGGTTGGCACTTGATACTGGCACATAGGGGGGTTTGGCACTTGATACTGGCACATGGAGTGGGTTGGCACTTGATACTGGCACATGGGGTGGGTTGGCACTTGATACTGGCACATGGGGGGGTTTGGCATTTGATACTGGCACATGGGGGGAGGCACTTGATGAGGGGGGAAGAGAGGCACTTGTTACTGGCACATGGGGGGGAAGAGAGGCACTTGTTACTGGCACATGGGGGGGTGGAAGAGAGGCACTCGTTACTGGCACATTATTATGGGGCACTATGGGGGGCTCTACTGAGGCCACAAAGAAGGGGTATTTTATATGGGGGCTCTGTGTGGTACTAGTATTATCAGGGGTATTATCTGTTTCTGCAGTATAGTATTGGGGAGCACAGTGGCACAGTATTGGGGGTAGTAGGATGATTTGTCCAGAAGATGGGAGGATGATGGAAAAGCAGTAGACTAAGATTTTTTTTGGTTGTCAAACTGCAGAGACGGAAAATGGCGACAAAATGGTGGTCTGGTCTGAAAGTCTGAAAGGAGAAGACGAGGACAGAGAACATCTACATCAAAGGAGAGGTCACTGGATGTAAGAGGTATGGGGTGCTGTATTTCTGTAGTGATGGGGGTACATTAAAGTCAGCAAGTGTCATGTGGGGGGGGGGGGCCTTATTGTTTTTCGCCCCAGGGCCCCATTTCACCTAGAACCGGCCCTGTGTCCATGATTTAAGGACCAGTGCCGCACATGTACGGCACTGTGATCGGGCGGGTGCAGGAGATGTGCCCGCCCGATCCGCGGCAGGGAGCCGGCAGTCACTGATAGCCGAACCCCTGCTGCATGCGCCGGCATCGGTGAAATCACCGATGCTGGCACATTAACCCTTGATGTGCCGCGGTCAGCGCTGACCGCGGCACATGCGATGTCCTCACAGGAATCGGAGCTGCCATCGGGTCCCCGTGCTGCTGTGACGGGGACCCGATGGCATGAAAGGCAGCGTGATGCCTTCCTTAGGCATCTGGGCTGCCTTCCGGGGGAGAGCCTGTGAGATCCAGCCCCCTGGATCTCACAGGCAGGAAGCTGTATGTGTAATACACACATTATACTTACAGCCAATGCATTCCAATACAGGTATTGGAATGCATTGTATAGGGGATCAGACCCCCCAAAAGTTGTAGTCCCACAGTGGGACAAAAAAATTAAGTGGAAAAAAAAATAAAAAATAAAATATAAAAAAATATCACTTTGCCAAATAAAGGATTTTTTTTTTATAAATAGGGGAAAAAAGAAAAGTACACATATTAGGTATCGCCGCATCCGTTTTGCCCAGCTCTATAAAACTAACACATGACTTTACCCCTCAGGTGAACATCGTCAAAAAAATAAAATAAAAATTGTGCTAAATAAACAATTTTTGGGTCACCTTACATCACTAAAAGTGCAACATCAAGTGATCAAAAAGGCGTATACCCCCCAAAATAGTACAAATCTAACCGTCACCTCATCTCGCAAAAAATGAGCTCCTACCTAAGACAATCGCCCAAAAAAATAAAAATAAACTATGGCTCATATGGAGAGACTAAAACATATTTTTGGGGGTTCAAAAAATGCTGTTATTGTGTAAAACTTAGGTAAATAAAAAAAGCATATGCATTACGTATTGCCGCGTCCGTAACAACCTGTTCTATATAAATACCACATGACCTAACCCCTCAGATGAATACCGTAAAAAAAATGGTGTAAAAAAAAAAGCAATTTTTTGTCACCTTAATCACAAAAACTGTAATAGCAAGCGATCAAAAAGTAATACGCACCCCAAAATAGTGCCAATCAAACCGTCATCTCATCCTGCAAAAATCATACCCTACCCAAGATAATCGCCCAAAAACTTTAACAATTATGGCTCTCAGACTATGGAGACACTAAAATGTGATTCTTTTTGTTTCAAAAATGAAATCATTGTGTAAAACGTACATGAATAAAGTAGACATATTAGTTATAGCCGCGTCCGTAATAACCTTCTCTATAAAAATATCACATGACATAAACCCTCAGGTGAATACCGTAAATAATAAAAAATGGTGTCAAAAAAGCCATTTTTGTCACCTTACATCACAAAAAGAGTAATAGCAAGCGATCAAAAAGTTATATGCACCCTATAATAGTACCAATCAAACCGTCATCTCATCCTGAAAAAAATTATCCCCTACACGTCGGCAATTTTTTTTATAAAACTACGGCTTTCAGAATGTGGAGACACTAAAAAATCTTTTTTTCCCAAAAATGTTTAAGTAAAACTAAAAACAAACAATGAATAAACAGTTGTCATATTTGGTATTGTCGCATGCGTAACAACCTGCTCTATAAAAATACCACATGATCTAATCAGATGAATGTTGTAAAAAAGCAAAAAATAAAAACTGTGCCAAAACAGCTATTTCTTGTTACCTTGTCTCACAAAAAGTGTAATTTAGAGCAACCAAAAATCATATGTACCCTAATATAGTACCATTAAAACTGCCACCTTATCCCCTAGTTTCCAAAATGGGGTCACTTTTTGGAGTTTCTACTCTAGGGGTGCATCAGAGGGTCTTCAAATGTGACATGGGCAGCTTAAAATTATCCCAGTGAAATCTGCTTTACAAAAACCATATGGCATTCCTTTCCTTCTGTGCAATACCGTGTGCCCGTACAGCAGTTTACGACCACATATGGGGTGTTTCTGTAAACTACATCAGGGCCATAAATATTGAGTTTTGTTTGGCTGTTAACCCTTGCTTTGTAACTGGAAAAAATGGATTCAAATGGAAAATCTGCCAAAAAAGTGAAATTTTGAAATGTTATCTCTATTTTCCATTAATTCTTGTGGAACACCTAAATCAGTTTTTAATGCCTTGAGGGGTGTAGTTTCTAAAATGGGGTCATTTTTGGGTGGTTTCTATTATGTACCGTAAGCCTCACAAAGTGACTTCAGACCTGAACTGGTCCTTAAAAAGTTGGTTTTGAAAATTTTCTGAAAATTTTCAAGATTTGCTTCTAAATTTCTAAGCCTTCTAATGTCCCCAAAAAATAAAATGTCATTCACAAAATGATCCAAACATGAAGTAGACATATGGGGAATGTAAAGTAATAACTATTTTTGGAGGTATTACAATCTATTAAAAAAGTAGAGAAATTGAGATTTGGAAATTTGCTACGTTTTCAACATTTTTGGTAAATTTTTATTTATTTTTTTAATAAATTTTTTTTTTTGACTCAATTTTACCATTGTCATGAAGTACAATATGTGATAAGTAAACAATCGCAGAATGGCCTGGATAAGTAAAAGCGTTTTAAAGTTATCACCACATAAAGTGACACTGGTCAGATTTGCAAAAAAAAATCGCTAAAGGTGTTAATTCTGAATTATAATAACATTTTCCTCACATTGAGCACTTACAAGGAAAGTGCTGCCATTTGTCTACATGATTTACAGACTACCGAGTCCTTCTGTGTGCATCTTCCAAACAAAAAGGGTGTGTGGTACCATTTTATTTTAGTACAATCCAGAATGATTATTAATTTTTGCATCCTGTGTGTAGTGATTTTTTTTAAAATCAGATCATTTTTTATTTTTCATATTCAAGAAAAAAAAAATAGCAATTAAACATACGACAGTATGAATGTACATGTCCAAAAAGTAAAATTGGAATCCAGTTCATCCAAGAAATGAACCAAGAGGTAGCATGTACATAAAATACATCAAAACATATCCCCTCCCGGGGGGGCGGAGCTTGCGCCAGACCGAGATGGACGCATAGTTCACTGCTCTGCTAGGAGGATCGTCTCTAACACCAGCAATTTGCAGCTCAAACCAGCGAGAATGGTGAAAATCGGGAACCCTAAGCAAGGAGAACATCTTGCTACCCCTAAGGGCCAGATTGCTAGCGGAGATATGGAGAAATTTCTTAAGAAAGCGGCCGCTACAGTCGCATCTAGGGATCCCAAGATGGCGCCGGCTGTTCAGTCTAAGGCACCGAAGCGCGCGCCAGCACCATCAGAGGAGGAAAGCGATGTGGATGATATCCAGGCTTGCTCCGATCCACCCCTGACAAGAAAGTACCTGGACAGAGCCCTTAACAGGGTAATGGAACCTATCCTTACAGAACTGTCGGCTTTCAGGCAAGAGGTGAGACAAATCGGGGAGCGGGTGGAGACGCTAGAATCCTACCAAGTCGCAGCCCTTACTCACCAAACAGCTGTAACGACCTCGCTCCAGCGATGCACAGCCCACCTAAATGAGCTTCATAGCGCTCTTGAAGATCAAGAGAATAGGGGGCGCCGCAACAACCTGCGGTTTAGAGGGGTCCCTGAGTCGGTACTACCAAATGACATACATGCGGCTATCCTGAACATATGCAGCACACTGCTGGGCCCTGATTTCAAGCAAGAAGTGATCATTGAGCGGGCACACAGAGCCCTTCGCCCGAAACCTAAGCCTGCCGAGCCGCCCAGAGACATTATTTGTAGGTTCTTAAATTTCCCGGTAAAGTCAGCCATCTTGGAGGCCGCACGGAACCATCCTGACCTAGCGTATGAGGAGGCTAGATTGGAAATTTATCAGGACTTAGCCCCTTCTACATTGAAAAAACGCAGGGCTCTCAAACCTCTGACCGACTGGCTTCGGTCCAACAAAGTGATCTATCGCTGGACCTACCCCTTCGGACTTTCATTTTCCTATTCAGGTCAAAGGATCAACATCACATCGTACTCCGACCTTGCAGCTGCGTATGATCTCTTGGACGTCTCTTCCATGCCCATTGATAATTGGGAACTCTTTCAAGATCTGGGTGACCTGCCGGATCTGCCTAAAATGGCGCCCTTTGAGGTAATGCGCACACCTAAGACCATACGATCCAAGAAGAGAAGCAACCATCTCACTCCAAGGAATCTTTCTAAAGATCATTAGCAAGGACTTCTCTTTGTTCCTCATTGCTTAGTTTATGTTTTCAACTAGATGCTACTTCCCGGAAAACATCTGAAAATTATTGTACTAGTTTGATTCTACCTAGTGTTGCTACATATGGGTCCAACTCCAAAGCTAGACCCGTTCTCGCTGTCATCCCCCTGGCTATATTCAGGGTGTTATGCGACCTCCTGTCCGGTCACTTGACCACTTACCCCCTCATGTATACTGCATATTTATGTATGCGTCACTTACTTCCTGTTGTTATGTTAATCTGTTTTGTTTTGTATTCTTACCCCACTTTCTTCCCAAGGTATGTGCTCTCTTTACTAGTTCTATGGGATATCCGCGCCTATTTGGTTCCGAATATATACCAGAAAACCGAGACCAGTGATAACTCCCCACTCTCTTGGAGGATGTACCACCAGCAAAAAGGTAAAACCACACACACCCCTTTTAATGGTTGACTTACATATTGCTTCTTACAATGTTAAAGGCTTTAACTCCCCTTCAAAAAGGAGTCAGATCTTTACCATTCTAAGGAAAGCGGGTGCATCAGTGGTACTCCTCCAAGAGACACACTTCCGTTTTAATCACTACCCTAATATGCAGTTTTCTCACTACCCCAACTGGTACCACTGTGGCGGTAACTCTTCAGCCTCCGGAGGGGTTAGTATAGGGTTTCAGAGGAGGATCCCATTCAACTTTGTAGATCAAGTACTAGACCCGGACGGACGATATATCTTACTTAAGGGAACCATAGGCTCACAAACATACACATTCGTAAACCTATACGGCCCTAACTCAGGTCAATCCCGATGGTTCTCTAAATTATTCCCAATCATTGACTCTTTTAAGGAAGGAATTGTAATACTGGGAGGGGACTTAAATGTTGCCCTTTACCCACAATTAGATGTCTCCTCACATAAATCGACACACACCTGCAAGTCCCTTAAATCAATCAGGAATGGACTTTGGAATCTCCATTTGATAGATATTTGGCGGACCCACCACCCCAATACTCTGGATTACACGTTCTACTCCCCAGCACATGGTACTTACCACCGCTTAGATTATTTGTTCATTTCTAAGGAACACCTACACTTGTGCAGCGACCCGTTGATAGGCTCTATTCTCAGATCATGCTCCCATTTATTCCCAAGTACTAGCCCCTGATGAAAGCCCCTCCTCTTTTAACTGGCGGTTAAATGAATCCCTCCTAGGTTCCCAAGAATCAATAGACTTAATCTCCAAACACATTACAGAATATTTCTCCTTAAATAAAAGCCCTGATATTTCTACAAATACTCTATGGGACGCGCATAAACCCGTTGTCAGGGGCCATTTTATCAGCATTGGTTCTCATCAAAAAAGATTGAGGGAAAAAGCCATAGAGGACCTGCTCGAAAAAATTCAGAACCTTGAATCTCACCATAAAACTAACCCCGCTGCTTGCACCTTACAGGAACTGTCGGAATACAGGGCCAAGCTTAAATCCCTATTGGTAACCAAATCGGCCAAGTACTACATGAACACACAACACAAGTTTTATGCACATGGAGATAAGGCCACCAAGTTTCTAATGAATAGGATTAAGAAGAGGAGAACGGCTAATTTTGTGCATCAATTGACCTCGCCTGAAGGCTGCCCGATTTTCTCAGTCCGCCAGATTGCTGCACAATTCCGTTCATTCTATAATAGCTTATACAACCTTACCTCCACCGTAACGCCGGAAGCACGTTCAGCTGCTATCCTGGACTTTTTGGACTCATCCAACATTCCCTCTTTAAACACCAAACAAAAATCAAACCTAGAAGCCCCCTTCACCTTAAAGGAGCTTAAAAACGCAATACATCAAATGCCCCCAGGGAAGAGCCCAGGCCCCGATGGCCTACCGATCTCATATTATAAAATCTTTCAGGAGCTTCTTATACCCCACCTTTTAGAGGTCTGTAATTTAGCACTTTGTGGTACACCACTCTCAAGAGATATGACTGTAGCGCATATCACACTAATCCCAAAGGAAGGAAAGGACCCCAAACAATGCTCTAATTACCGGCCTATTTCCCTCCTAAACATAGACCTCAAGCTCATGGCCAAAATGCTAGCCAACAGATTAGCTACCCTCCTCCCTCAGATAGTCCATGGGGACCAGGTGGGCTTTATCCGCAACAGAGAGGGTAAGGATAATACTTCCAGAGTACTCAATACCTTATGCCATGCCAAGAGAATCTCCTCCCCTTTATTGTTCCTCAGCACTGATGCTGAGAAAGCATTCGATAGGGTAAATTGGCAGTATCTTAAACAAACGTTGCTGAGATTTGGCCTTCCTGGTCCCTTCATACAAGCGACTTTTGCCATGTACGAACGAGCTACAGCCAGAGTACTAGTGAATGGCAATCTATCCTCCCCATTCTCAATAAACAATGGAACTCGCCAGGGCTGCCCCCTCTCGCCCCTCCTATTTATATTAGCACTGGAGCCACTTCTCTCCAAAATAAGACTGGACAGGGAGATTGAGGGTCTATGTTTGGGAGGTAGAGAGCAAAAAATAGCTGCATTCGCTGATGACGTCCTGGTGATGTCGGTCAACCCGAAAGTTTCCTTACCACGCATACAGATACACCTGGACGCATATAGCACAGTGTCAGACTTTAAGATCAATGCTAACAAATCCCTAGTCCTCTGCTCGGACATCCCCCATTCCACACAACGCCAATTAAGGATAGACTCCCCGTTCAATTGGTCCTCCCCTAGTATCACGTACTTAGGAGTCAAAATCAGCACCAATATAAGCGATCTGTTCTCCCTTAATTACGCCCCCTTAAAAACGTCAATTTTTAATGCTATTGATAATCTGGCACAGTCAAATCCCACATTATCTTGGTTTGGCCGCAAAAATCTTCTAATGTCACTGATCCTTCCACGCCTTACCTATTTACAGCAAGCTTTACCTATCCCCGTCCCTAAGCAGTATTACAGCTCAATTATAAAAAAATTCAGATCCTTCATATGGAATGGGAGGAAAGCGAGACTTTCTTTCGCTCTTCTCACTAAACCGAGGCAAGCGGGGGGAATAGGTCTCCCAAACCCTGAATTGTATGGCAAAGCCATTCTCCTCTCTCGAGCAGTTGCATGGCTGCTACCTACAACACCATCTCTTGCTGTGGAAACTGAAATCGATATTCTGGAAAGTCCACCCAGGGCACTCCTCTTGGGTCACCAATCGGTCCTCCCTAGTACAATGAATCATTACCCAATCATCAAAGCTACGCTGGAGGCCTGGAAATGGTTCTTATCCTCACACTGTTCCATCCCTTATCCCTCTCCATTATTGACGGTAAAATACATACTCGATACCGCTCCATCGCCATTAAGAACCTCGTCCTCTATTGGGTTGAGATCCTCCATGGTTCCCTTAACTTCACTTTCCCTCCCCTCCGGAGATTGGATGGACCAAGAAACCGCAACTGCTCTACTAAATTGTTCTACCAGAGATCTCCTTTCTATCTCATACATCAGGACATATTTAAAGCAACATATCAAAATGGGAGAATTGACAAGGCCGTTAGTCTGGTTCGAGCATCTAATCTCCCGACATCTCATCCCTAAGAAGCTTATCTCACAGATTTATGGTAGACTGCGACATCCACCAATGTTAGCTAAGCCGTCCTTTGTAATGCTATGGGAAAGAGATTTAGATATTATTGTTCCGTATGACTCTCTCCCTAAACTCCTTGAATCCCCCCATCGGGCTTCCCGCTGTGTCCGAATACAGGAAAACTGCTACAAAATTCTTACTAGATGGTATAATACGCCAGATAAGACTGCTTTATACTCTGAATCTGCTTCGGATGCATGTTGGAGGCGCTGTGGGGGGAAAGGGACTTTCCTCCACATCTGGTGGTCATGTCCCCCTATACTCAAGTGGTGGGCGGAAATCTTTACCACTGCTAATACGATTTGTGGCACCTCTATCCCACCGTCTCCCCAGCTGGCCCTTCTCTCCATCCCCCAAGGAAACTCGCATACAAATTTGCCCTTCGTTTTTTCTCAAATGTTATCTGCTGCCCGTCTTCTGCTTCCCAGATGTTGGCTACAATCCCAGGTGCCAACCATGGAACAATGGGTCCAGAAGATGGACCAGCTCCATAGATTTGAAGAATTGTCCTCTTGGGAAACACGCTCTCATAGGGTTTTTCTCAAGAACTGGCTCCTTTGGACTAAATACAGGGCTCCTAAAGATATTGTGTGCCCTCCCGATAATACACACTAACTCCAAGACTGGGGGAGAGGCTTCTCCTGCTAAGTCATAGGTGGGGTCTGGAATTACTCTAGGTATCATTCCTCTTTTGGATGCATGGTCCTACCCCTGCTTCAAACCTCTAAATTTGCTTACAGGTTTACCTTATCTGAATCCAATTGGGTCGTTCTCTTTTTACCCCTTGACGCCCAATCTTTCCCTATTGCTGGTTCACTCGCTTTTCTAAAGATTGACACATACGATCTTCCCTGTTTTATTGTGAACTTCGGAACAATGCAACAGTTATGTCTCGATTTCATGAACTACTTTGTAATGTCAACATGGCCTGCGTGCCCAAACCTTGGGGCTCTGTCTACCCCTGTTTACCCCCTTTTATCCTTTGTATTCTCTTTATTGAAAAAATCAATAAAATATTATATAAAAAAAAAAAAAAAAAAAAAAACATATCCCCTCCCTCCCACCCCCCTAAGTCACACAAGTGCAAACACAGCCAACAGTACTTCCTCTCATTGTAGCGTTCAGTGCCATCACAGCCATCACCGTGATCCTACAATCCTTTACATTGTTCATCCCAGCAGATTCCTCCTCACATTAGCAAGGAGGAGTCGTCTAGAAGGTATACCTGGCGTTTGTACCCACGGACCTCAAATAGAGTAAAACATTTTAATAGCACCCCTTTTAAAATAAACCCCTTTTTCCATTTCAATGAGCACATTTAGACAAGTAATAAATTCTTGTTTGGTAGGTACATCCGTACTAATCCAATACCTGGCTATCATCTTTCTGGCATTATACAGTATCCTACTAATACCAATAGTCGTGCCCTCTATCAAATAATCTTGCAGAAGACCCAATAGACAAACCGACGGATCAGTTGGAAGTCTAATATTATACACTTCATAGATAACATCCAGAACATCAGTCCAGAAGGGTCCCAACGCTACACACTCCCAGAACATGTGCATAATATGTGCATCTGACACCGCACACTCTGGACATTGAGACGTGTCCCGCAGACCCACTTTATGAAGAAACAACGGTGTTCTATAAACCTCGTGCACCAAATATAAGTGCGATAATCTCTGCGGTTCGCAGAGCGATAGTGTGGGTCCTCTCTCCAACACCTCCAACCGCTGGGAGTCGGATAGAGATCCCAAGTCTGCACTCCATTTCTCTTTAACCGTTAATGGGAAGTAGTCTTGATAAAATGAAAGCAGAATCTTATAAAATGCTGATATTACCCCTCTCGTTTCTCCACCTTTCCTGATCTGATCAGCAATCAGCGAAATCTTTATCGTGAGATCCATCACCTTGCCTTGCTCCGACAAAGCATGTGTGTAGTGATTTTACAGTGCTCAGGCGGAATTTTTTATTGCCATGATAAAGTCCTTTGTAACTGCTTTTCTGCAGCAACAATTACAGTCACCACAAGATGGGGTTGTAGGTTACTTCTAAAAAGTTTTGCACAGTACGATGTAATCTAAAGCAAAAATGCATATGGTAATTTTTATGACATGGTGGTAATTTTATAAAAGTTAAGGATTTTGAAAATCATGTTTTATTGGTTTTTATGGTTACTTCTTCCTGTAGAATCGGTTAAAAAGGTGCATATGTTTCTGATCACATTTTGTATGTATTATATATAACTAGTGTTATACAAACTAGTCGTTAAAGTGCTCATTTTTTAAATTCTGCTCACTTATTGAGCTTTATTTGAGGAGATGGGATGTAATAAATAGCGAAATTTTAAGGCTTATTTTTCACATTCAGGTTTGTTTTTTATGCCGTTTTTGAAGTCAAATTCAGGAGCAGATTCAAAAAGTGAAGGCTCATTCTTTTCCTTATACGTGATCTCTGTTTAAGATCTGTTCCTGGCTTTGGCTTCAGAAACTGCATAAAAAAACTGAAAGTGAAAGCCTTAGGCCTCTTTCACACGGGCGAGATTTCCGCGCGGGTGCAATGCATGAGGTGAACCCATTGCAGCCGCACTGAATCTGGACCCATTCACTTCAATGGGGCTGTGTACATGAGCGGTGATTTTCACTCATCACTTGTGCGTTGATTGAAAATCGCAGCATGTTCTATATTATGCGTTTTTCATGCAAAGCAAGCCCCATAGAAATGAATGGGTTTGCGTGAAAATCGCAAGCATCCGCAAGCAAGTGCAGATGCGGTGCGATTTTCACACATGGTTGCTAGGAGATGAAAGGGATGAGCAACCCTGGACCCCAATAAAGTAAATTCACTGTATTATTTTCCCTTATAACATGGTTATAAGGGAAAATAATAGCATTCTTAATACAGAATGCTAACAAAAATGTCGATTAAGGGGTTAAAAAATAAATAAAAATTAACTCACCTTATCCACTTGATCGGGCAGCCGGCATCATCTTCTTTCTTCTTCTTTCAGGACCTGCAAAAGGACCTTTGATGACGTAATCGCGCTCACCACGTGGTGAGCGTGGTGACATCATCAAAGGTCCTTTTGCAGGTCCTGAAAGAAGAAGAAAGAAGATGATGCCGGCTGCGCGATCAAGTGGTTAAGGTGAGTTAATTTATTTTATTTTTTAACCCCTCAATCGACATTTTAGTTAGCATTCTGTATTAAGAATGCTATTATTTTCCCTTAAAACCATGTTATAAGGGAATATAATACAGTGAATTTACTTTAATGGGGTCCGGGGTTGCTCATCTTTATAATCTTCTAGCAACCATGCGGGAAAATCGCACCGCATCCGCACTTGCTTGCGGATGCTTATTTTTTTTCACACAGACCCATTCATTTCTATGGGGCCTGCGTTGCGTGAAAAACGCTGAATATAGAACATGCTGCATTTTTCATGCAACGCAGAACTGATGTGTGAAAAAAAAACGCTCATCTACACAGACCCATTGAAATGAATGGGTCAGGATTCAGTGCAGGTGCTACGCCTTCACATCAAGCATTGCACCCGCTCTGAAAACTCGCTCGTGTGAAAGGGGCCTTAGGGTTATTTTTATATTTAGTTTTGCTAAGGTCTCCACAGGATGTCAGGGGAGAGAAGAATCAGGCAAACTAAATATTTTGGCCTGATCATTTTGTTCTGCCAGGGGCTTTTCAACACTGACAAACACAAGCATGCCCGGCCAAACTGTGTATGGGGGAGGGGGATCAGGATGTGTATGCCCACTGATGATCAGCTAAACTCTGGCTGTTCTGCAATCAGCTATAATCAGTGGAACCTATGCGTATTCCACTAATTGCAGTGCTTGAAGAGAATCTGTCACTTTGAAATGTAGTGCAATCTGCAGGCAGCATCTTATAGAACAGAAGGAGCTAAGTAGATTGATATATCATTTTGTTGGAAAATACACAAGAAACATTGTAATTTATAAATGTATATCTCTGCTCTTTGTGAACTTAGAGAGGTTGGCCCATCTAACACACTGATGTCATATCGCAAGGCTATGGAAAGGAGTAGGAAAGTGGGAGTGCAGTAGCGGCGCAATTAAGGTAAACTGTAATATTTCACTGGTATAGCAGCAAACACTTTATTTAGAATTGTCCTTACAACGCATCTCGGGGCCGAACAGGTCCTTTCGCTAGGCAAATACAACCTATTTACCTGACACGTTGTCAGGACAACCCTAAATAAAGTGTTTGACTTACTAGGATGGAAGATGCCTTCAGTCATACACCATACCGACCACAACTTACCCCGCCCGCTCTCTAAATTAACACACAGAGATAACTTCTTGGAGAAAAGGCCTTCACGGCCCAATTTATTAAAACAGTACATTATTCACCAACTTTTCCACGATAATAATAATAAACACATAACATATCAAATGCAATAATATTCCAAACCTAGTAATAGGATCCTAGAAGGCAACAAGGCAAGCTGTGTGTCACCACCAGATCTTTGAGAAGTTCTGTTAGACGTTCTTCAGTACCTTCTGCATGATCTTCTTTTGTTTTGCTTTCGTTTTGACATCTCTCCTTCCTCTCCCAGCTGTCATCTATTAGCAGTGATTGCCTCCCTATATATCTCCTCCCCATACTGCCTTACCTTGCAGTTTATACAACTTCCTGGAGTGTGCTGATGCTAGAAGCTGTTACTGCTGCATCCACAAGATAAGTCTGTTTCTTTATTTCTGTTTTCCTGTGGGCTTGATCCTAGGTGACCCTGACTCCCTCCGTATTAAGTGTAGGGAGCCAGTGGTCGTGTCCCCTCACTATTATAGGGTGTTCAGGTGTCATACAGTCGAGGAACGAGGGTATGCAATTTTCTACCATTGAGATTTTTGCATAGGCTGAGCAGTAAGGGAGAGAGCTAGGGCTGTTACAGGGCTTACCCTTTTGTTCCTTAGTTTTGGATCAAGTCAGTCGGATCTTCATTTGTGTCTTCTAGTTTTCTGTAACACCATCCGTGACACTGTGTTCTTCACTCTTCACCTCCACTTGTCGAACCACCTTACCCTTGGCCGCGGTCACCGACCCAAGGGCACCTAATCCTCCAAATTATAGTTCCATCTACCCCTGTAGGCCCTTTTTGCCCAAACAGGAGCCCCATCCACCAGCTTACTAAACCTCATGAGATGCACGCTCCAACTTGTCATGCACCTATTAAACCTTGCATTGCCTTCCAGGACCCTCCATTAACATGCCACAAACGACCAGAGGTGACACCTCACCTATGGGTGTCCTGCCACACCCTAATGGCTGTCTCCAAGCCCTTTTGAAGCCCCACAAGTCTGTTCCCACATCATTGAGAAGGACCCCATTAGCCCTCAAGAACTGAGGCGATGCAGCCTTTAATTCCCTATGGCACACCACAATTCCACCTTGACGCTGCACAAAACGCCCGACTTCCTTATTTAACTTTGCCCACGCCCTATTAATCCATTCCACAGACCTCGCAAAACGCCAAGCTTTCCGAGCAACCACCTCGGACCACACAACCACCAATCCTGGAAAGTCACACCATAACCGTAACAGATCCAATTTAATGTCTGAATCACCTCTTTTGAACTGCGAACCCCTAAATCGTTCCCACCAACATGCAAAACCAAAATGTCAGGAGGCCTGTCATAAGAAATCGAAGCATGAAATTTCTGAAGCACCCACCCCCATAAGAGCCCCCACAAACCAATCCACCACACTTGTAACTCATCAGGTTGGAAACCCAATTGCCTTCCGTTCCTCCTCATGTCTGCATGCAAAGCTCCCCAGTGTACATAGGAATGTACGAGAATCCACACCAAACACGGTGATGATCCTATAAACAAACACAATTAAACTTGGCCGAACTGAGCAACACCAACTTCTAAATCCGCCGGGACTTCGGACGACAACCACTAAAAATGAAAAGGCACCTTTACCCCTGCTGTAGCCATGGCCAAGCGCCTGCAAAACACCCGACCCATCGGCAAGATCCTGCAAGCGCAATTCAATTTGCCTAAGACAGACTGCACTTGCCGAAGCTGCACTTTCCTAGCCTTAAGCAGATGTACCGGGCCCTTCAGTTTTCTCAGGCACTAACGGCATGCCGAACCTAGCCGCCACCCGCTCCATCGTGCGCAGCAAAACCGAGCAAACCAGCGACCCAGCCGGCCCAGGAAACTAAAAAATCATCTACATAGTGGAGAACTGAATTCCAGCCCGCCTCTTGCTTCACCACCCATTCCACAAATGAACTAAACGTTTCAAACAATGAACACAAAATAGCACACCCCATCGGTAAACAACAATCAACGTAATGTTGACCATTCCACTTAAAACCAATTAAATGAAAGCTATCCGGATCAATGGGGAGTAAACGAAACACTGCCTCAATATCCGTCTTCGCCAACAAAGCCCCTTGCCCGAAACGACGTACCCAACGTACCGCTTTATCAAAAGACGTGTACGACACTGAACATAACTTGTCGCTGATGCCGTCGTTAACCAAACACCCCGCAGGAAAAGACAGGTTATGGATAAGCCGAAACTTGCCCGGCTCTTTCTTCGGGACCAACCCCAGCGGCGAAACCCACAAACCATGCAAAGGACATTCAGCAAATGGGCCAGCTATCCTCCCCGCTGCTACCTCTTTTACAATCTTTTCCACAACCACATCCGGCCGTTGCAACGCGGAAGCCAGATTGCGAGCAGCGGCCTCAGTACAAACCGAAACGCACAGAATCTTAAAACCGTCCCTAAAACCCGCCAGCAACTCCACCGCCTCCCTATTTAGGTAGGTCTTTAGCAATGGCCCCATCTCTTCCACCCTTACGGGAGTCACCCCCTTTTTGCGCAGCCTCATATCTCTTTCTCTTCCCCCATTTAAAACACTGCGACAAACTGTGAGCCCCACCACAACCTGAGCCAGTAATCGGCGAGGTATTTGCAGTAACCCTCATTATACTGCAAACAGCATCCCTTTTTATTCCCGCTATTGGACTCTGACGCCGAGGAACCCCCGGCCGCACCTCGAAAGGGCTGGTTACCCCCCTTTGAAGCCGCCATCAGCCGCATCCAGAGGCTGATGTCCTTGTGGTCCCACTGAATACTCGACCGCACCGCTTTCCTCTGTCGAAACTGCTCATCATACCTGAGCCATGCAACCCTCCCCCCATGTCCGATACGCCTCCCCAATAGCATCCATATAGCAAAAAAGGGTGGAACAATTCTCCGGCGCCTTCTCGCCCACCACACTCGCTAAAATAGAAAATGCCTGAAGCCAGTTCAAAAATGTCAGCGGAATTAGCCGATACCGCCGCTTCTCCTTTTCCTCTTTTTTGCTATCGTCTGGCTTCACTCTATCTAGATGGAACTTTTCTAGCGCAAGCAACAAAAATATCTCAACATACTCATCCTTCCAAATGCTGACGCCACTCGAGATTGAAGGCTCCTCCCGCCCGCAGGTGGGGCCGCACGCTCCACCGCTCTCCCGGATCAAGTTCTGGCCACCGCCCGACCAGGTAAGGCCTGACCTCCAGCTCGCTCCTCGCCCCGTGCATCCGGCAAGGGGAACGCCGCTCCAGACTGTAGCCCCTCTTGCTGTGCAGAAGACCAGGGGCGGGAGCTAACCCGTCCCTCTCCCGTCGGTCCCCGGCACTGTGCAGGATTCCTTCCGCTGCGCCGGCTGGCCATAACCCTTTCAGTCCCAGCCGATGGCAGCGGAGGGTCCCTGATGGGGCTCCTTAAGCGCCGCCGCACCCGGGGGGTCACCTCCGGGCTTAGCCGCTCAGGCAGAACGGATCTTCTCGCCCTGGATCTACCTGCAGGCACAGCTTGCGGCCCGGCCGGACCCTCCAAAGCCGCCTTCAAACTCCTCTGCAGCCAGTCAGAACCGCTAACAAATCATCTAAGGAGGCCATAATCCTAACTACCCTGACTGCTTAACTACTCGCGTGGAAACTTGGCAAGCTACCAACAGACACTGGTGGGAGGTCCCTCGCCTCCATCAGATTATATACAGCCCGCGAATATACCTGCACCACCCCTTATCCCAGCAATCCTAGATAACTCCCATACCAAATTAACCCCTTTCTGCCTTCAACTTCCCCCTAAGTCAGGCTACACTGCGCTATAGCTGCGCCCTGCTCCGTTGCTCTCATTCTGCAAGGCAGTATTTTGTTCTGCACTGTGGCATCTGGTTCTGCTGAGGCAGTGTTTTCTTCTGCACTATGGTATTGCTTAGGCAAATTATCAGGGACAAACATTCCTGTGAACACTCGTTCCCAATAATCTGCCCGACTAAAGGTGCAGTCGATCACCCGATTGAGAGAAGTGCTCTTTCATCTGGTGAAACTGTTGTTAGTGCAGGCAACTAAATTATCATTTCTGGCCAGCAGATTGTGCTTTCTAATCAGAACTCAGCTGCCCAGAAACAATGCAGCTGTATGAGGACCAGCGATTGCTCACTGTGGAGGTGATCGCTGCATGTAAATGTAGCACTCCCCCCCCCCCACTGAACGAGCAGCCAGTTGTCGGGAATCAGCGCTTTCTTCCGGATAATCGGCTGCTCCTTGGCACGTATAAATCCGCCTTTAGTTTCTGCTCTGCAATGCATACATTTTTGTAATGCTAATCTTGTGTGTGCAGAGTGGCTGGAGCAGGGATGTCTTGCACACCGACCGCGGCACCTAACAGGTGAGGCAGAGGAAGGAGCCCTTTAGAACGAAGTCTAATAGGCTGGCTGTCGATATAAAACTGACAGGTATAATACACTGCAATACAAAAGTACTGCAGTATGTTATTTCAGCGATCAGTGAGTCAGAAGTTCAAGTTGAATAAAGGAATATAAATATAAAAATGTCTTTTTCATGTAGGCATTGTTTGTGAAAAAATAATCTCATTCTTATTGCCACATCCATAAAAATCTGAACTATAAAATTATCACCCACACAGTGAACATCATAGGAAAATAAACACTCCAAAAATGCTGTTTCTGTCAGTCTTGCAACACTGCTCCATTAGTCTCCGACTGCTGGAGATAGACTTTGAATGGAGTAGTCATGCTTAAGGATTACACCATTCAAATAAGGCACATGATCAGGCATCCCAGTGATCGAACCCCCACAGATCTAACAGATATCCCCTGTCCCGGGGATAGAAGATGATTTGTACTAACTAGAATGCCTTCCTTAAAGGATTAACTTGTTTACACATATTTTAAATGGTTTCATATTAATATCATTTTTCCCACATATGCTAAATGAAAGCAAATGTGATGAGAACATTGCTTTTAAAATAAAATTAACAATAGTTCAAAATAAGTTGCAAATCTCAGATTTTATGAATTTATTCATGGCAAAATTCTAGTTAATACACAGTACTTGGCCAAATAATCTTTAACCTTTTAGTGACCACCAATACGCCTCTTTACTGTGGTCTCTAACTGGCTTTAGGTTAGACTGCCGCCTTTTTACAACGGTCTACTCCCGTGCAGTGAAAAGACGAAGCTTGGCCCTCAGGTGAGGGCTAGGCTCCTGCCCTAATGGTCTGTATTTGCAGAAGCACTAATGTGGGCTGCTTAATCCCCTTAGATGCCACAGTCAATAGCGACCACAGCATCTAATTAGTTTAGAGGGAGGGGCCTCCCGGTGTCTCCCATTGGCACCCTGCAAATTGTCTTTACATGGCAGTCTGAGGCCCCAGGTCTGCCTACAGTGTATCCATATCGTGCTGTGCTTCTCTAGTGCAGCCTGCTGGTGGATATCAGTATCGCACTAAAAGTGTAATACACTGTACTGCATTATAGAAGTGATCAAAAGATTGCCTGTTAAGGGCCCCATGTGATTAAAAAAGGTTAAATAAAGTTTCTTAATTAAATAAAAAAAATCCCCAAGTTAAAAAAAATTGCACAAAATTAGTATCCCCATGTTCATAATGACCTGCACTATACTATTATCATGTAATTTATCCTGTACACTGAACAACATAAAAAAAACTTAATAAAAAATTATTAAAACTGTTTATGTGCCACCAAAAAAACTGAATAAAAAGCAATCAAAAAGTGTTAGGTACCCTAAATGATATCAAGCTCTCACATGTGTGTGTGTATATTTATACAGTATCTATATCTATCTATATCTATATAGTTAGTATTGCTATAATCGTACTGACCCAGAAAATAAAGTTTGCATTACTCCGTTCATCTGTTGTTCCTTTTGGAAAGAATACATGTAAAATATGAGACAAAAGTTGATTTGTATACAACTGCCATTGGGAAATACCCAGACTTCTTGTGCTATAAAATTTCCTGTGCTCTTTGCTCTGTCTTATAACGGGAGCCAAAGCAAGGAAATCCACTTTCACATCCATATGCCCTAATGGGACAAGACCTTTAATAGAAATTTCTTAACTTAGGCTACAAGCACACGACCGTTGTTTTGGTCCTCACCAAGACGCAGTTTTTGCGGCTTGAATGCGGACCCATTCACTTTAATGGGAACGCAAAAGATGCGGACAGCTGTCCTATTCTTGTCCGTTTTGCAGACAATTATAGGCAATTATATTAATGGCTGTCCGTGCCGTTCTGCAAATTGCGGAACGCACACGGACACCACCCGTGTATTGCGGATCTCCAATTTGCGGACTGCAAAACACACAACGGTCGTGTGCATGTAGCCTTATTCTGATTAAGGTAGCCTAAAGTAAAGGATACCTAATCAATAAGGACATTTTGTTACTTCCACACATGACCCATAGCCAGCAGTCATTCACTGTGTCATAGTAGACACGTCATTTTGTATGAGAGCTTGCAAGTGCATACTATGATAGTAAGGTCAGAAAGGCCATGGAAGTGCATCATAGTGCTTCCGTGGGCTTCCGATCTGTGCAGCCGCACCGCAAAAAGATAAGTGAAGCCCTATCTTCGGTTGTATCTGGTGGATGCGGACCCATTCAAGTCAATGGATCCACATCCGTGATACGGAGTGCACGCGGCCAGTAGCCGTATATTGCGGATTGCAAGTACACTCGTGGGCAAGAGCTCTTAAAGGGGTTGTCCGAGATTTTGATACTGATAACATATCATCAAGATAAGTAATCAATATCAGATCAGTGGGGGTTCGACTCCTGACACCCCCAACGATCAGCTGTTTAAAGAGACCACAGCGCGTCAATGATTGCCGTCACGTTTATTGGTCTTGTGGCCTAGGCGCAGCTCAATCACATTTACGCTACAATACCAAGCACAGATGCTATACAGTGGATGACTTACCGGAGAGCTGCGACCTCCTCAAGTAGCTGAACAGCAGGGGTCCTGGGTGTCAGTCCCCTTCCAATCTGACATTGATTACAACTACAAGAACATTAAGACTAGCACATTCATAATCGCAGATGCATATCCACAAAACTTACACGCAGGAAGCAAACAAAAAAAAAAAGGTATGGCAGCACAATATTTCACATACAAACAATAAAAAAAAAAGAGCAATAAGGATCATTCTAGCTAAAAGTGGTATTATTATACCTACTATAAATGAAAAATAGAAGCTCTTTGCGCACATTTGTGATCAAATGTGTGTCAGGCCCATCTACCAAGCCTCAAGGTGGCTTCTGCATATGGGTCTCTAACACTAACAGAACTGCCTCACCTGGGCTTGACTAGCCTACAATATTGTGAATAGGTCATCAATATCAGAATCTTGAAAAACCTAAACAGTAAAAAATTAACCTTATGACGAGGACAAGCAACATTGCATTGTTATAATGTGGGTTTCCATGTACAGGTTTATGCACTAAAAAAATCAACCAATTATTAATTATTTTAATTTATTAGTCGCTGTCATCAAGATGGCCCTCTTGGAAGTGATTTGCGTGTTATTAAAATGTTAACTTATGAAAGGTGGCCATACACATTAGTCTAAAGTTGATCAAAATGGATGATTTCTACCAAAATGAACATTTTAGCCAACCAATCACAGACCATTATCATCTGAAAAGAAGTTGGCAGTGTTTAAAATTTTCATCCAATAGTTGAACAAATAATCTTTCGTGAATGAAAGATCTTTCTTTGAAAGAACATTCCCAGAAAGATCTTTCCTCCATCGCCGGCTTCTTTGAACATGTATGGGCAGTCTGAACAACTGGAACGGCCAACATGCAAAACGAATGTTCTCCAGATGTTTAGTTGTTCAACTGCTGTTCAACCATCAACCAACTTCTGTCTAATGTGTATGGCCAGCTTTAGGAGGACACCAGCAGCAGATCCTTAAAGGAAAAATTTCACCCTATAATGTTTTCTGCCAGCTAAAACCAGATAGCGACACAGCTCCTTTTTATCTAATCTGTTTTTATTTCTGATTGCAGATTTTTTTTAATTCTATTTCCTGAACATGACTATGGGATCTGCATTTAGAACGCATTAAGAAAAATGCTTTACGGCAGCCACATGGACAATGGGCTGGAGGGGACCTCATTGGCTTCTATGGGAGAGTTTTCTAGGCATGCTCTGTGAGCTGTACAAGTACAAGGAAAGAATAGATAAGATTTGACAATCCCGTATTGTGAATGGTGAATCCTGTCTTATCTATACATAGAGGTGATATCATTACAGGCAGGATTAAAATTACAGAAAAGCAGGTAACTGCACTAAAATGATCTGTACAAACCAAGAAGTTGCCCCTATTATTAGGCTTAGTGCTCAGTGCAAAAACAGCAGGATTTTATGTTTTTTGTTAGTGACATGGAAAATTTTAAATAACAAAAAATCATCAATATCAACAAAGATTGTTTAAAAATATGTTAAATATAAAAACATGATTTAAACAATACGTCATTTCCTGATGACACATTCCCTTTAACAGAATGAGGAGGAATAATTGTCCAAATAATTACTATGTTTCAGCAAAGTTTTTCCCCTTTATGCGTGTTTTCTCTCAATACAAGCTTTAGAAGACTGCATGCAAGTACATCGCTGGTGTTTTAAAACTTCAAACATATCATAGATATGATAAGAGACTGCCCATTGACTAATGAAGTAACCTATTGCAATTCCTCTAAAGTCTGTTGAGAGCTCAGAGAGTTTCAAGCTAAAAGCAAAAGAGACATGATAGTTGTAACAGCACCAGTGCCACGTCATTCTACAAGTTGGGTCCCAGCTCACAGACCTTCACCGCTAAACATGTCTCTTCCCTCAAATCTTTTTATGATGAAACTATAAAATTATATGGGACATTTGATTCATATGGACCTCACAGTATATTTGGCCATTGACAGTTAAACACATAGTCGGGGACAGACAGTTGTACTGTGGAGTCAGACTTTTAAGGTCATTTTTTCACTTGCTCGGCTACTAGGCCAGTTCTTTAGGGACTGAACAGGGATCTGAACGGATGTATAAACAATGCTAATCCAGCTTGGCATCTAAAAAAGACACATTATACCACAGAATTTGTGTTCGATACTCCACTGCCTGGAATTCATTGAACTGCTGTGCAGGATTGAACAGGACATAGAAGATTCGACCGTACAGTGAAGTTCGCCAAAATATTGCTCTTATATATAAACCTAATAGTTTGACTTAGTCTATTATATACTGTAAGTACCCCAATGAAGCTGGAGCCAAACTCAAGTTGCTCAAACCCCACAGGGGGATTGTTCATGTTTTATTGATGTGCACTTTTATGCTTTTAATCTTCTGAGTATAATTAATCTCGTGTGTCAAAGCTACAAACAGAAGTCCTACACTATCCAGCCTTCTGTTCCTATTTCCTATAAACTGGAGTTGAGGAGCAGACAAGGACAAGGTGGAGTTACCTCTAGTAACGGGAAGCGGAGATTGAAAGCGCCATAAGGGAAAGAATTCAGATTTGTATCTGGAGGAACATCTAAGTACACGCCGGCGATCTTTCCTTTCCTTTACTTATACCCATGCTGTCTGTTTAAGAGCAGCACAAAGCCTTTTGTTTTTAAAGAAGAAAATCAATATGCTTAAATAGGTAAAAATAATCCAAAAAGGTTTCTAACTATATAAATAAAAAACACTTAAAGAGGTATTCCGGTCACCATAAATAGAACTTATGTTTTAGACTAATTCATCATCAATAATTACCTAATATAATGTAAATTTGACATATTAACCGTCCAGTAGTTATAAAAGTAGTTTTCTTCCTTTGCTACCCACTGACCCTGCTCATTGTGTTGCTATCAATTCTCTAGCTAAGGCTACTTTCACACTAGCATTTTTCTTTTCCGGTATTGAGTTCCGTCATTGGAGCTCAATACCGGGAAAAAAAATGATCAGTTTTATCTTAATGCATTCTGAATAGAGAGCATTCTGTTCGGTATGCATCAGTTCAGTCCCTCTTATGTTTTTTGGCCAGAGATTATACCGCACCATGCTGCAGTTTTCTCTCCGACCAAAAACCCGGAACACTTGCCGGAATTTACATTGAAATGTATTACTGCCGGATCCGGTACTAATTGTTCCGGAAAACCGGATCCGGTTTCCTGATCTGCACATGCGCAGACCTTTAAAAATGTTTTAAAAATGAATACTGCATCCGTTTTTCCAGATGACAACCGAAAAGACGGATACGGTATTGCAATGCATTTGTCAGGCAGATTTGCATCTGGATTCGTCTCACAAATGCATCCGTTTGCGTCTGCATTGCCGGATCCGGCAGGCAGTTCCGGCGACGGAACTGCCTGCTGGAATCCTCTGCCGCAAGTGTGAAAGTACCCTAAATGTCTTGTGAAACAAAGGGCGTGTTAGTGTGCTGCTGATTACTGTGTAGAGGGAGTGTGACTGGACTGTATATCAGTAAACATCAACACTCACAGCAGGAAAGCTAGGGATTGTGGGGATTGTAGTCTTTGAAGTTTTGTGAGGGAAGATCAGGCGCCATGATGCTCTCAGTGTGTTGCAGGCTCACACAGGAGCTAGACAAATGGATTGCCAGGTAAATTGAAGCTCTGGTTATATGTATGGGTTCTGGTTGGGTCAAAGGTTCCAGCCTTAATGCAGGTTTTCAAACATTAAGTAACTTTACCGGAATACCCCTTTAAAGGGGTTGTATAGGATTTTACTGTTGATGGCCTATGCTCAGGGTAGGCCATCAATATTTAATTGGTGGGGGCGACACTCTGCACACTTGCTAATCAGCTGTTCTGGAGTAGCTCCGGCACTGAAAATTTGTGTTGGAACCGTATTTTTCACCCCATAAGACACATTTTCCCCCCTCTAAAATGGTGCGTCTTATGAGGTTAATACAGGGCAAACAAATAGCAAATGTGCGCCGCGTTGATTATGCGTAGTACATCGCAGCCTGCTCTGCATAGGAACAGCAGTCTGTGATGTACCCGACAGTTACCTGCAGAAAGAGAGCCCAGCGCCCGCAGCGCGGGCTTGCTGATGGGGACTGGCCGCGGCGTGCAGGGTGTAGAGCAGCTAGTGTACACTGGTAGAGACTGGCCGGCCCTGTCTCAGGATCGTTGACAGGGACCGGCTGGCAGATTTCAGTGACAACGTTGGCGGGAGCACGGGAGAGGCAGATGAGGGGCGAAGCAGGTTTTCCTGCCACACATGCCTGCTCCGCCTCTGTCTGCTTCCATGTACAAGGTATGAGGGATGATGGTGGCTGATAAGAGGCTGGGGGGCTGATGAAAGGCTAGGGGGCTGATGAGAGGCTGGGGGGATGATAAGAGGCTGGGGGATGATGAAAGGCTAGGGGGCTGATGGGAGGCTGGGGGTTGATGAAAGGCTAGGGGGCTGATGAGAGGCTGGGGATGATGAGAGGCTGGGGGGCTGATGAGAGGCTGGGGGGATGATAAGAGGCTGGGGGGATGATGAGAGGCTGGGGGCTGGTGGGGGGCTGATCTGAAGTCTGAATGGGTGTCTCATTTATATTGGGGCTCTTATCTGAGGTCTGATTGGGGGTTGTACACCTTGGGGTCTGAGCTGAGATTTGATTTGGGGTCTGATCTGAGGTTTTATTGGGGTCTCATTAACATTGGGGGGTCTGATTGGGGCTGTCAGCTGAGGTCTGATTAATATTGGGGGTCCGATTGCTGGTTTGACCTTAGGTCAAATGAATTTTTTTTAAATTATTATCTTCCGCTAAAATATAGGTGCGTCTTATAGGCCAGTGCGTCTTATAGGGCAGAAAATACGGTATATAGTTTTGTCTACTCTATAGTGGACGAAGGAGGTTTCTGTAGATCTGCCCCCAGTAATGTGCTTCAGACCGAGCTGTGTAGTTCTGGCACTGGAGCTACCCTGAAACAGCCGACCAGTGGGTTGCCGGGTACCAGATCCTGCCAATTAGAAATTGATAGGCTATCCTGAGGATAGACCATCCGTAGTAATATCCTGGATGACCCCTTTAAAGGGCTTGCCCTGCAGAATATATATTTTTTTTAAAGGGGCAGAATGGTTTAAAAAAAACCATAAAAGAAGCATTGATCCCCTGCCACTGCCATTTCAGCACTTACTGGGTCGCCATTGGGCTTTGCTTCCTGATCCATGTTCAACACCCAGAAAATGGCAGGATTGCGTCAGACTAAAGTTCCTTGGAACCACCAGAGAAAAAAATGCTACCCTGTTTTATTAGAAGTTCATTATTGTCCAGGTGTCACGAGGGTGTCAAGAACCACGCCTGACTCCGTTATACCCGGGGTCAGGAAGTTGCAGCGGTTGGCTGCGCGCTCTATGTAAGATAGGGCTGTTTCCTTATGGTAGCTTTCTGGGTTTGCTTTGCAACCCTTTTTGGCTCACTCAGGGATCCGTAGCTCCTTCTCCTCAGCTGTTCCTTGTCCAGCACTCCCAACCTCCTTATATTCCCCTCTCCCACTTCTCTGGTTGCCAGATATAGAGCTTCCTGCCTGGACTTCTATACTGACCCACTGGAGCTGTGTTGCTGCGTTCTCTGGTTGTCCAGAACGTTTCCCTCCGGATCCCTGTTGGACCTTTGTGGTCTGCTGTGATCGCCCACCTGGGTTTATGTGTTTGTCTGTATTGTCTGTCCTCTCCCTGGTGTTTCCCTCTTAGTGTCAGTGGTGCAGACTATCTAGGGCTCATTTTAGGGAAAGCCAGGGTTTAGGCACGTGATCGCCGCACGGGTGAGGAACCCGTCTAGGGACGTCAGGGCAGTCAGGTGCCAGCCGCAAGATGAGTCAGGGGTCACCACCTTTCCCTCTCCCTTGGGCAGGGCTTTCCCTTTTCCCTCCCTGTGCGTGATGCCGGTCATTACACCAGGCTTGGGATCACTGCCGGATCCGCCGGTACTCTGGTGGGTCGGTCCAACCCTGTGGCAGGAGGTTGTTGCTTAGCCAATCACCAACTGAGGTGGGTCACTACTGCAGCCGGGAACAATATCACAAGTTATAGGATGTACACGGGAGTTATTCTGATTGCCTTATTTGGAATAGGTAAGGAATGTTTTCCCTAATGTGGGGCAATTGCCATCAATGCCATGGGGATTTTTGCCTTCCTCTGGATCAACACAAAAGTAATATTGGTGGAACTTGGAGCCAAGTCTTTTTTCAGCCTTGCCGGCTATGTTACTAAAGCAGGGAAAGAATTGTTCTCCTAATATGGGGCAATTGCCGTCCATGTCATGTTTTTTTTTTTTTTTTTTTGCCTTCCTCTGGATCAACACAATAGAATTATGGGTGGAGCTTTATGGAGCTCTCTTTTTTCAGCCTTGTCGGCTATGTTACTAAAGCCGGGGAATCATTTTTCCCCTAATATGGGACAATTGCCGTCTTGGTTGTGGGGGAGAGGGGAGGGGTTACCTTTCTCTTGATCAACACAATAGAATTATAGGTGAAACATGATAGTGCTGTGTCTTTTTCAGCCTTATCAGCTATGTTACTAAAGCAGGGAATGAATTTTGTGGTAATGAATGTTTTTTTTGCCTTCCTCTGGATCAACAAATATAGGTGGAAATTGATGGAACAGTCTTATTTTTAGCCTTACCAGCTATTTTACTATGAGAGGCTAATTGTGGCATGATCACTACATTTTCTCACTCATCTTTAGTTGGGCTTAGGCTACATGCACACGACCGTATGTGTTTTGCAGCCCGCAAAAGAAAAAAAAACGGATGACATCCGTATGCCATCCATTTATTTTTGCGGATACATTGCCTAAAACGGACAAGAATAGGACATGTTATATTTTTGGGGCGGAGCTACGGAATGGACATATAGATGCGGATGGCACACAGTGTTCTGTCCGCATTTTTTGCGGACCCATTGAAATGAATGGGTCCACATCCTATCTGCAAAAAAAACGGAACGGACACGTAAACAAATTACATTCATGTGCATGAGGCCTTAGGCTACATGACGTCCGTATGGCATCCATTTTGTTTTTGCGGATCCATTTTATATGCCTATTCTTGTTCGCAAAACGGACAATAATAGGACAGGCTCTATTTTTTTGTGGAATGGAACCATGGACAAAGGACTCGGAAAACAAACGGTTGACTATCCACATTTTTTAACAACTCCATAGAAATGAATGGGTCTGCATCCTATCCCGAACGGATGCGGAAACAAAATACGTTTGTGTGCATGAGCCCTTACATGCATATACTGTATGTAGTTTAGCTTCGGACAGCCAGCTGATATACAGTACATTCCTCCAGTTCACTCTTAGAAGCAATTCTACCATTAGCATTATTTTAAAGAATTGTTCCTTGACATATTTGTGAAGGTTTCAGTAAGGCCTCTTGCACACGGCCGTTGCCCCGCTGTGGCCGTATTGCGGGCCGTGTGCATTCTGCATTCACTTGAATGGGTCCGCAAATCCGGAGATGCGGTGGGGCACGGAATGGAGTGCTTCCGTGGGGTTCTGTTCCGTGCTTCCGTTCTGCAAAAAAATAGAACTTGTTCTATCTTTTTGCGAAATAGACGCAAGGCGCAATTCGCGGTCTGCAGCACGGGCCCGGCCCGCACATGGCCATGTGAATTTAGCCTAAGGGTGAACCGATATTTAAGCATCTAAATAATAGCGAAATTGATAACCGATAAATCCAACATGTTACCATTTGATAAAAGCGTTGAGCAGGGGCCATGAAATGATGAAACTATATATAGGAGAGCTGGAGGCATACACACGCCACATGCAATGCAGATCATTTCATCTTGTGGGTAGATGGCAGCTCCAGGACCTCTTAGTCACTTCTCATTAATCCATTTAGTTTGAGCTTTCACATCGGTGGCTGGACTCTGAAAAGGGAACTGTGTCATGTGTTGCATCCTGTATTTAACAAAAAAAAAAAGACCAACAGGAAGTGCTGGGATTGGTAGCCAGAAAAAAGGACTGTTTTTAGAGAGAGGAAACTAAAGACATTAAAAAGCCATGACGCGAGTGTGCATAGTTATAATGAAAACCATGAGCAGGCACTGAGAGAAACTTCCAGCTGGAAGAAGGAATCACAGACGAAAGCTGAGGAACAAAACCTAAATGGGTGAATAAGGCTTTTTAATGATCTGCCTCCCAGTTCCAGCTGCTCCTGTCGCTCCTCAAGCTCTGTGCAGGTAATGTACACTACAGTTGTCTTCTCCTCAGGCTCCCCATCTCTGGTGTCTCACTTCTGACTTGTAGACAAGGCAGATGCCTTCTGCCTAGAACCTTTCCTTCTTCATTCCAGTGTGACGGACATGAAAACACCCTGCTGTGTACCTCTTTATTATATTCCTGGACTCAACTACTATCCTATAGATATGGAGCTGATAATCTATGCGTAATGTATATGTATGTGAACACGAATAGTGGGAAAGCTCACCTGTACACGTTACTATTATATATATTCTCTCTAGGAATTCTCTCTATGCACATGACCATATAACTGGTCCATATATTATATCTGGGGACGGTTTTCCTGGTTGTATAGGATGGCAGAGCATTCTCTCAAATGCCGTAGTGCGGCCATGTGTAGTGAACTTTACAAGGTTTCATGCTTACTAAGCAGACAGGAGAAGAAACCCAAAATCTGTTCATATCACAGGCCAGATATATAGGAAGCCTGTGATCTAGGAGAATTGCACCGCTACAGCCACTGTGTTGTAGGGGCATTTATTATATAGAAAACTGCACCCCTCTCTACGACCAGACGTACTGTAAATTGTTTGTTACATGCCCTTTTGTACATTGCATTTTTTATTTTTATTTATTTTTGCCATTAAACAGAGAAAAAAAAAACACAGCAAAGACATTAAAATACTAGATGTACAGTGTGATACAATTTGACAAAAATCTGGCTCAGTCACATTGGGGCACATTTATAAAAAAAAAAAAGTGGCATTTAGCCATCAGTATTCCATTGGTACAAAATGGATCAGATGAGCCCCAATGTATGGGGATGTGGTGACGTATTTGATATAGGGTTATGGGTGTCTCCGTGGTCAGCATTGTTGCTTTGCATAGACATGGGTTAATTTGGAATTTAAATTGTCATCCCCAGCGGGAACAAGTACTGATGACAATCACTGCACCCATACAAGTCAAATGGGCTATTAGAAAAAAAAAAAGATATATATATATATTTTTTTTTAACAGACCCGTGTTCCTAATCCAAGAAACTTACTGCATGTTCTTCTGATCAGTTTTCACAGATCAATACACCTATTTCTATTGATGGGAATGAGAATCTGTTTTTCGTAGATCTGTTTTGAAAAATCAAACTCGGTTTCGTGAATAATGGAAAAAAATGTATGTATGGCAAAAAGCTTTACTATTGAGAGGTGATATGATATTAGCTTTCTTTGGTCTTTATTTTTAATTTTTTCGAGCACAGTCAGGATTTGTGTATTTTATGGTCTGTGTCTGAAAGTGCATATTGGATCAATCTCAGCCAAAACTGCAAATTTCAGGGGGATTGGCCGGTGAAATAATATATATGGGGGTTTCTGACTGATGGCAGTTGGGAGAAAGAAAGATCAAGCATGCTGGATTTCAACATGGGCTATCTTTTCTTTTTATCTTTTCTTCCCATGGGACCTCAGCTGCCACTAGATGTGTCTGGCCGCATTTTATTCCCCTCTACGTATTGAAATAAATATGCATGCTCAGCCATGGCGAGAGTGCATGTTTATGATGGAGTGTGGCTAGACAGCTCTCATCCGACTACTCCCTTGGGGTACATTCACACAAACCTAAGCCGACCATGCAGGGCACTGGCCAAGTGAATTCCATATTGCGGTGTGGACCCATTCACTTAAAAGGGTCCGCTATCCACAATATATGGCAAAAAATAGGACATGTCCTATTTTTTCTGAGTGCTGCAGTGGGCTTCCGATTGGTGCCTCTGCACCTCGCCGTATATTGAGGATTACGGACCTATTCAAGTCAAGGGTCCGCATCCGTGGTAAGAGGGTTCACATAGCTGGTGCCCATATGTTGCGGAACCGCCGTTAGCAGTCCGCAATACGGGCACGGATGCCTACGGTCATGTGAATGGACCCTTGGCCTATCAGTGTAAAAGGGAAATCTAGTTGTTAAATAAGGAATACCGATCTCTCTAGCGAGAATATACTAAACCATTACAGGAATGATGGTTAAACAGCAATTTCCCAAGAATGTTATTGTCCGCTGCTATACTGGCTATAGTTTTCTTATCTACTCCACTAAGAAGCAAGCTCGTTCCTATAATAAGTAGCAGGACTGTCACATAACTGGCTCTCTGCTGACAACTGGACAGGGAAGCGCTTGGGAATTTGAATAGCCCCTAGTTGTCTGGCTGTGCTATAGGAACTCTCCTACTACCAAAGAGAGTTGTTCTAATATGGTCACACTGTAAGGAAATGTGTGTTATTCCCTAATATAAGGTGCAGCTAATAAGGGTCCATTCACACGGCCGCAGTTTCGTTCCGCATTTTGCGGAACGGAATTGCAGACCCATTCATTTCTATGGGGCAGCACGATGTGCTGCCCGGATCCGGAATTGCAGATCTGCACTTCCGCGTCCGCAATTACGATCCTGAAAAAAATAGAACATGTCCTATTCTTGTCCGCAATTGCGGACAAGAAAAGGCATTTTCTATGAGAATGCGGGCTATGTGCGGTCCGGAAAATGCGGAACGCACATAGCCGATGTCCGTGTTTTGCGGATACGTGGATCCGCAAAACACACACGGACGTGTGAATGGACCCTAGGCTGTATGTGGAGGATCTCTATTGTATGTCCATTCATCATACGTAGGGCAGACAAACATATTTTTGTTCCGTTACTGCTATGTTTTTCTTTTTACATATCCGTATGCGGAACCATTCACTTCAATGGAGTTGGAAAAAAATGGAAATGTGTCCGTATGTCCGCATGTATGTTCCTCAAAAAAGATAGAACATGTCCTACTCTTGTCCGTTTTGCGGACAAGGACAGGCATTGTTACAATGGATCCGCCAAAATAAGTATGCAGCACGGACGTCACATGGATGCCATCTGTTTTTTTTTTTGCGGATCTGTGTTTTGCGGACCACAAAATACATACGGTCATGTGGATGAGCCCTTAGAATGAACAGTGAACTCTTGATAGTGGCAGAGCATAGAAGAAGAAATGGAAGAACGGAAACTATATGTCACCTGGCTGACTACCTGAATTTATTAAAATCCCAATGATGGCAATGTAAATTCTGTATACTTCGTTCTGTTCACATGCCGTGTGTTGTTCATTGCCATTGTAGAGCTCTATCACTGGAGCAGAACAATGAAAATGACGGCAGTGCCGCCTCCGTCACACCAACGGCGCCCGATGGTCTATTCTGGGGTCCGTTGGCTATCCATCATGGGGTCCATAATTTTACCTAACAAAAGGCACTGCATGATACTCTATTTCTTTATTTTTTGACAGAATCTGTGATGGATCCTCCTAACAGAGCCAGATGTGAACACAACCTTAAAGGGGTATTGTAATATAGATGATCTATTCTCCAAATAGGTCATCAAAGTCAGATCAGTGAAGGTCTGACACCCGGTACCCCCACTGACCAGCTGTTTTAAGCGGCACCAGAAACAAAACAATGGATGAAGCCAGAAGCAGAAGGCTCCGTGTGTAGTGGTCATGTCGGCCTACGGCAGCTCAGCTCCTATCCACTGAAATGGGAGTTGAGCTGCAGTAGACTGGAATGATCTGTGTAGATGGAGCCTTCTCTTACTGGGTCTGTCCACTGGTTAGTTTCTGGTGCCTGCAGCTGCCTGAATCAGATGATGTCACGACCATGGTCATGGTCGTGACTCCTGTAAACCGCATGCAGTTGCCTGCGGTCTTGGTGTTGTTGTCAATCACAGGTGAGGGCTATAGTATGTTGCCTCACCTGTGGTTGCCGCTGGCAACATTGTGTATGTGGCAGCAGAGCAGCCTGAGCGGTGTTAGGCAGCTTGCTGCAGTAGGCATGCGGTTGCACCTGGCAACCTCTCCTATAGGTGTGCCTTTCTATCGGTGTGCACGGGGTGTTATATGTGTTGTGTGCACTTCCCCTTTAAGTTGATGTCTTCCCTTCCCTGGTGTTGGAAGGGTTAACTTCCTTCCTAGTGTGTGTGCGCACTGGGTGTGTCTGACTGTGGGTGTGGCTACTTGCCCTATAAAGCCTCAGTGGAAGGCAGTAGTCAGAGAGGGTGCTTCAGCCATGCTTGCTGGAGACATCCTCCTGGTTACTTTCCATCTGCCAGTGAGGGCCACCCTGGTGGTCATAAACTTTATGTCTGGTGTTAGTTTATGGTTTACTGGGTTCCTGTGTGATATCTGTTGTGTGCTGTGTCCTTGGTGTTGGTTGTGGATAGCAGCACTTGCACGTGGGTTCCAGGTTGTGTGTCTGTGGCAGGTAAATGTGGTACTAGTCTCACTTACCTGTCATTGCCATATGTCTGTTTATGTTTCCCCTTTCGGTGTAGCTTGGCCAGTGAGACTCCTGTTCCTCCGTGTCTAGGAGGAACGGGTCGTCTTACCCTGCTCCTAGTCCAGGGCCACCCTGAGGGCGAGCAGGAATATCAGGTTCCGGAGTATGAGCCCTCCTACCTTCAGGGTTGGCTCATACGGATAGGAGACAGGGGCAGAATTAGGGACGTGTAGGAGGTGACCTTCTCCTTTATTCCTGTCCTGGCCATGCTCTGGCCACCCATCTGCTGATACCGCACGGCTGAGGGTTTTCCCCATCCTCAGCCGTGACAGATGATTAGTGTGGATAAGGGTTATTGGTCCCCTACTGATCTGATCTGATATTGATGACCTATCCAGAGGATAGGTCATCACTATTAAAACAATGGAATACCTGTTTAAATGTATGAAAGGCACTGGGGGTTCATGAATCAGTGCAATTACAATACATATCTGGCATAACGCTGGCCATATACAACAGAAAAGGTGCAATTTCACCCAAATCCACCACTAATATGTTTATTGCAAGGGGTGAGGGGAATAAGTCTATTTTAGACCTCTCTGGCAACTTATTGTCAAGCGTGAATGTCATGGTCTTACCTTCTCACTGTTCTCCTTCGTTTGACATGTGCTGGCGGCCATCTTGGTTTCTGGGTTTCTTGTAGCCTCCCACCCTGCGGCTCCTCCTTCCCACTGGGAGGAGCTGGATGCCTAGCTCATATATATAGAAGGTCTGTGGCTTCAGTTCCTTGCTTGGTCCTCCTGTGTGCACATGCTTCAAAGACTGCTGCTGCTTCTGGTTCCTGATCCTGGCCTCGTCTGACTACCCCGTTGGTTCCCGATCCTGGCTTCGTCTGACTACCCCGTTGGTTCCTGATCCTGGCTACGTCTGACTACCCTCCTGGTTCCTGACCTCCGTCTACGCAAGACCCTGCTTCGGTTTAGCCATCCGTTTGGACTTTAGCTACGGCTTGATTTTCAATAAAGCCTTCTTATTCCACCTATCTCTGTTGTACGTCTGGTTCATGGTTCCATGACATTAGGACCAAGCCATGAATTCTGACGGTACAGGGCCATCCTCGCTACCTACGCTGGTTGCCAGACTTGATCAGCAGGATCACCTGTTGGGTCGGTTCGCTGTGACGTTACAAACCCTGCTTGAACGCACGGCTCATTTAGCTTCCGTTGCCGATGGGTCGGTTGTCGCTCCTGGGCCCGCTCCTACTGCCGCTCCGGTTGTTGCGCCAGAGTCTACCCCGACACCTGTTGCTGCACCTGCGGTGTTTCGGGGTATGACCGGTTCTGCCCCCCTTCCACAGCGCTTTGGGGGAGAGCCAACTCAGTGCCGAGGTTTCCTTAACCAGGTGGCCATTTATTTCGAGTTGCTGCCACATGCCTTTCCTACTGAGAGATCAAAGGTGGGCTTCTTGATCTCGCTGCTCTCGGACAAGGCCTTGGCCTGGGCCAGCCCTTTATGGGAGAACAACAATCCGGTGGTTGCCGAGTTTTCCGGTTTTGTTGCTTCTCTTCGGAAGGTATTCGATGTGCCGGCTCGTGCTGCCTCTGCTGCGAAGCTCCTTATGTCCATCAGACAGGGTTCACGATCCGTAGCTGAATACGCCATTGAGTTTCGTACCCTGGCAGCAGAGGTGGGCTGGAATAATGAGGCTCTGGTCGCTGCTTTCTCTCATGGTCTCTCGGATGCCTTGAAGGATGAGATTGCAGCCAAGGACCTACCAGTGGAGCTCGAGTCCCTTATTTCTTTCCTGATTTTGATTGACACCAGACTCAGGGAGAGACCTTCCTTTAAGGAGAGCCTGCGGAGGCCTTCTAACAGATTGGCGCCTACGTTTGCTGTCCCACCCGTGCCTCCCTCTCCTCCCACGCCTCCTGGGGATGACTGGTCTGGGGGTCAACCCATGCAGCTGGGGGTTGCTCGCCTGTCCGAGGGGGAGAGGGTACTCCGGAGACGCGAGGGCCGATGCATGTACTGTGGTCTCGGTGGGCATTTTCGGTTGGCATGCCCGAACCGTCCGGGAAACGCTCGCACCTGAGATCCTGTCGGGGGCAGATCTTGGGTGGAGTCTCCTCGTCCCCGGTTTCCCGTGTTGACAAACCACTGATTACTGTTGTCCTCTCCTGGGTCGGGGGCTCGGTGACGACCCAGGCGTTGGTGGACTCTGGTGCTGGTGGCTTGTTCATTGATAGTGTGTTCGCCGCCGCCAATTCCATTCCTCTGCAGCCTCGAGGTTCCCCACTGGCTCTTGAGGCGATAGACGGCAGACCCCTTCTGCCGCCACACGTGACTCAGGAGACCCTTCCAGTGGGGATGGCCATTGGTGCCGTTCACAGAGAGTCGGTCTGTCTCCAGGTTATTTCGTCTCCACACTACTCGGTGGTCTTGGGGTACCCCTGGCTCCAGAAGCATAATCCGACTTTCGATTGGAGATCGGCCGAGATCCTCTCGTGGTCACCGCAGTGTGGGGCTAGTTGCATCCATGGGCCTGTCAAGTTGCTGTGTACTTCCTCGGACTCTCTGTTGCCTCCTGAATACGAGGAGTACCGGGATGTATTCGATAAGGTGCGCGCGGTTGCCCTACCTCCGCACCGCCCATACGATTGTGCCATAGAGTTACAATCTGGTGCCGTTCCTCCTCGTGGCAAAGTCTATCCACTGTCGGTAGCGGAGAATGAGGCCATGGAGGAGTACGTGAGGGAGGCGCTTTCACGCGGACACATTCGCAAATCCTCGTCCCCGGCAGGGGCTGGATTTTTCTTTGTGAAAAAGAAGGGCGGTGAGTTGAGGCCTTGCATCGACTACAGGGGTCTCAATCGCATCACGATCAAGAACGCTTACCCGATACCCTTGATTTCCGAGCTGTTCGATCGCCTCAAAGGGGCCACGGTCTTTACCAAACTCGACCTGAGGGCGGCATATAACCTGGTAAGGATCAAGGCGGGCGATGAGTGGAAGACCGCGTTTAACACCAGGACCGGTCATTATGAATCCTTGGTTATGCCCTTTGGGTTGTGCAATGCGCCCGCAGTCTTCCAGGAATTCATCAACGATGTTTTCCGTGACCTGTTGCAGCAGTGTGTGGTGGTCTATTTGGATGACATCTTGGTATATTCTGCATCCATGGAGGCCCACATTCTGGATGTCAGACGAGTGTTGCAACGCTTACGAGAGAACAAGCTGTTCGGTAAGCTTGAGAAATGCGAATTTCACCGATCCCAGGTAACCTTCTTAGGTTACATCATTTCCGCTGAGGGGTTCTCCATGGATCCTGAGAAGGTTTCGGCTGTCTTACAGTGGCCCCAGCCCAGTGGGCTTCGTGCCCTGCAGCGCTTTTTGGGCTTCGCCAATTATTATCGGAAGTTCATCAGGGACTTTTCCATGCTAGCCAAGCCTCTCACGGATCTGACCAGGAAGGGCAGTAATCCTCAGGTCTGGTCGCTCGAGGCCATCCGAGCTTTTGAGGCTCTAAAGTCCGCCTTTGTGTCGGCTCCGATTCTGTCGCATCCCAACCCTGGGTTGCCTTTTGTCCTCGAGGTGGACGCGTCTGAGACGGGAGTAGGCGCCCTCCTGTCTCAGCGTAGAACACCAGAGGGTCCTCTGCTTCCTTGTGGGTTTTACTCCCGGAAACTGTCTTCCGCGGAGTGCAACTATCAGATTGGTGACAGGGAGTTATTGGCCATCGTGCAGGCCCTTAAAGAATGGAGGCACTTGCTCGAGGGCTCGGTGGTTCCGGTTCTCATCCTGACGGACCACAAGAATCTGACCTACCTCTCTGAGGCCAAGAGATTGACACCACGTCAGGCCAGATGGGCTCTGTTCTTGTCACGTTTTAATTACGTGGTCTCCTACCTACCCGGCTCCAAGAACATCAGAGCGGATGCCTTATCACGGCAGTACTCCGAGCTGTCCGGGGAGGAGTCGATTCCGACTACGGTCATACCCCCGAATCAGATCCTGGCTGCTATTCGCACCAGCCTGACCTCTCCTCTGGGTGAGCAGATTTTGGCGGCTCAATCTGGTGCTCCCTCTGGGAGACCCAACGGCAGATGTTTTGTGCCTGAGGAGTTGCGCACTCGGTTGTTGCGAACCTACCATAACTCCAAGGCCGCGGGGCACCCTGGAAAGAATCAGCTGTCCTGGGCGGTTTCACGTCTGTTCTGGTGGCCTTCTCTACGTTCCGACATCGCTGCATATGTAGCAGGCATGCTCCGTTTGTGCCCAGAGTAAGTCCCCTCGGCACCTTCCGTTGGGCCTTTTGCAACCCATAGCCACCGGGGAGCGTCCATGGTCACACCTGGGGATGGATTTCATTGTGGACCTTCCTGCATCCCGAGGCCATACGGTCATTCTCATGATTGTGGATCGGTTTTCCAAAATGTGCCACTGTGTTCCTCTCAAGAAGTTACCCTCTGCACAAGAGTTGGCCTCGATTTTTGCCAGGGAGGTCTTCCGGTTGCACGGTTTGCCCAAGGAGATTGTGTCGGATCGGGGGAGTCAGTTTGTGTCCAGGTTCTGGCGCGCCTTTTGCTCCCAGTTGGGGATTCATCTCTCTTTCTCCTCGGCCTACCACCCTCAGTCCAATGGGGCCGCAGAACGATCCAATCAGGCCTTGGAGCAATTCCTTCGTTGCTATGTCTCCGATCACCAAGACAATTGGGTTGACCTCCTGCCTTGGGCTGAGTTTGCCAGGAACACGGCGGTGAACTCTTCCTCTGGGACGTCTCCCTTCATGGCCAATTATGGGTTCCAACCTGCCGTGTTACCGGAGGTATTCTCTCCCCAGGATACTCCGGCTGTGGAGGATCACCTTTCCGTCCTACGTACTTCTTGGGTACAGATCCAGAGGTCCCTTGAGGTCTCTGCGCAACGCCAGAGACTCCAGGCTAATCGCAGACGAGCGCCCGCTCCTTCCTACCAGGTCGGAGACCGTGTATGGTTGTCCACCCGCAACCTCAACCTTCGAGTGCCCACTCCCAAGCTGGCGCCTCGCTTTGTTGGTCCCTTCCGAGTGCTTCACAGGGTAAACCCGGTAGCCTATGCCCTTGCGCTTCCTCCTGGCATGCGGATCTCCAACGTGTTTCATGTCTCCCTGTTGAAGCCATTGGTGTGTAATCGTTTCACTTCCTCGGTTCCTCGGCCCCGTCCGGTCCAAGTGGGCAATCGTGAGGAATATGAGGTGAGCAATATCCTGGACTCACGCCTGGTCCACGGTCGGTTGCAGTTTTTGGTCCATTGGCGTGGTTATGGTCCAGAGGAGCGTTCCTGGGTTCCCTCCACAGATGTCCATGCTCCTGCGTTGCTCCGAGCCTTCCACGCACGCTTCCCTCTGAAACCGTTCCTTACTCCGCGGAGGAGGGGCCCTTGAGGGGGAGGTACTGTCATGGTCTTACCTTCTCACTGTTCTCCTTCGTTTGACATGTGCTGGCGGCCATCTTGGTTTCTGGGTTTCTTGTAGCCTCCCACCCTGCGGCTCCTCCTTCCCACTGGGAGGAGCTGGATGCCTAGCTCATATATATAGAAGGTCTGTGGCTTCAGTTCCTTGCTTGGTCCTCCTGTGTGCACATGCTTCAAAGACTGCTGCTGCTTCTGGTTCCTGATCCTGGCCTCGTCTGACTACCCCGTTGGTTCCCGATCCTGGCTTCGTCTGACTACCCCGTTGGTTCCTGATCCTGGCTACGTCTGACTACCCTCCTGGTTCCTGACCTCCGTCTACGCAAGACCCTGCTTCGGTTTAGCCATCCGTTTGGACTTTAGCTACGGCTTGATTTTCAATAAAGCCTTCTTATTCCACCTATCTCTGTTGTACGTCTGGTTCATGGTTCCATGACAGTGAACAAATGAACAGACATAATAAAATTGAACATAACCTTTTCTTTCTGCTTAGCACTTCCTCATACATAAGATCATCATCTGATCCCATTTGGAGGTATCCATTTGTTTGCGTTAGGAAAAGGGGTGCATAGCTGTCCTATATTTTAAACATATTTTCTTAAAGGAAATCTGTGAGTCCAGTTATGTAATTTTTATTTTCATATTCGTTTGCCTTCCGACTGTGTGCTCCAACAAACCAGCAGTAAAATGCATTGAGAGGACTCTCACGCTCACAATGGAGAGGGCCCAAGGAGGAGTCCTTCCAATTCATTTTACTGCTGGGTTGTTGGAACACAGTGTTGGAACGCAAGTTAGTTTGATGATAAAAATTACATAACTGGACTCAGCATCACTTACACTATACACCTCATACTCTAGTTTGGGGGGTTTTGGAGCTGAAAGATTCCCTTTAAGAATTGGCAATTTTCACACATGGCCTCATAATAGGCTGATATTTCCTGTTCTTTAGAGATTAATTTTCAGCAGTCGTCTTATTATCATAGAAGTCAGTATTACAATTAATATTATCACCTTCCCCTCCCCGCATATTGACCTCTGCGCAAGTCACAGCACATGCCTACAACCGTCTCTGACAAAAGTCAATGTACACCCCCAAACTACAGGCTGCTATGGTCTACTATATGTAAAATATAATAAAAGCAAATTAAGTCAATGTTAAACAAAAAAAAAAAACATATCAGTATCTGGTTTTAATCAATTTTAAAATATATAGATATACTCCTTTTAAGATGTGATTAAAACGTAGCAAAGTAATCATCAAAAAGATATTTGGCCAAACTGCAGGCAGCTTAAAAAACAAATCCTCCGTTATAGATGGTGACCAGAAATTAACCACTTAAAGGGGTTGTTCTCCTGGCACCCCTGTCAATCATACGAGTGCTACCTCCTCTGCTCTGTTTACCAGCTTGCCGCAGGAATTGCAGTGGTGAGGAGGTGTAATTTCAAGTATGGCGTCCCCATTCACATCTATGGGGCGGTTTTGTCTGTTCAGGTGAATACTACAGAGCTTCTCTTCAAACAGTTGATCGGCGAGAATGTCGGGAGCCGAATCCCTGCCAATCGGATATTCATGACCTATCATCAGAATTGCTTATCAATAGTAAAATGTGGACCATCCCAATAACTCCCTGCTTTTTGGATGCAGCCTCCTAATTTATTACACAGAGCAACTATTATTTACAGATTGGATATTACTGAAAGATTGGCATTTAGAACAATCCGCCATGGACACACACATGTTTTGTTTTTAAAGTTACCCCATCATCATAAAATAAATAATTTCAGGAGATGATTATCAACAGCAGACTTGCGTAAGACTGATACATATGGGAATTGTTGGAGATTAGTCAGTAATGCAGTCCAGTGATACACCCAATGCTCTGTGGTAAGATGGCTCATAGTGTAAATATTTTAGGGACTGTATAGTCTACAGTATCCCTTTCACAACAGTAAACACAGTGCGTGGCTAGCAGTGTAATAGCTTTCATATGTTTTACATTTTAATTCTAGAGTGTAAGGCTGATCTGGATGACACTGCCAAAACTCTCTTTTTCTCTTGGCCTCAATGTGGTCCAGGGTTAGAATTAAAAGTTCAATAGGTTCTTTAAAAAATGTACTTATGTTGGGAACATTTATCAATTTAAGTACTGACAATGAAAAAAAAAATATATTTTTAGGACCCTTGGATGAAATTCTTCCATATTTCTCATGTTTGTAAAAAAAAAATCTTCTCTAGCCCACATAGACCTTGTAGCTTTTTTTTTTTTTTGTAGGTTTAAGTTGGCTCACCTTTTGTCTGTCAATGAGAATATATTAATGTGTAACTATCATTTTTTTTTGTAATGTGTAGGAGCAGAGATACTGACTATTTTTGAAATATACATTGTATAATGTACATTTCTATTTGAAAAATAGCTCTAAAGTGTCCCATGTTGTGCTATTATATATATATACAGTGCTGCCCATAATTATTCATACCCCTGGCAAATTTGGACTTAAAGTTACTTTTATTCAACCAGCAAGTAATTTTTTGACGGGAAATGACATAGGTTGAATAAAAGTAACTTTAAGTCAAAATTTGCCAGGGGTATGAATAATTATGGGCAGCACTGTGTATATATATATACACACTAATAGCCCCAATATAAAAAAAAACCATTCAGACCTCAAATGAGACCCCCATGCCTCAGATTAGCCCCCAGCCATCAGCCTCATATCAGCCCCCAGCCATCAGCCTCATATCAGCCCCCAGCCATCAGCCTCAGATGTGTGCCCCCCGCCATCAGCCTCAGATGTGTGCCCCCAGCCATCAGCCTCAGATGTGTGCCCCCAGCCATCAGCCTCAGATGTGTGCCCCCAGCCATCAGCCTCAGATGTGTGCCCCCAGCCATCAGCCTCAGATGTGTGCCCCCAGCCATCAGCCTCAGATGTGTGCCCCGAGCCATCAGCCTCAGATGTGTGCCCCCAGCCATCAGCCTCAGATGTGTGCCCCCAGCCATCAGCCTCAGATGTGTGCCCCCAGCCATCAGCCTCAGATGTTCCCCCAGCCATCCCTCTCTCTCTGTTCTCTATCTCACAGAGTGCTCTCACACTGTGCACAACCACAGCACAGCCAACAGGTGAGGACCAAAAAGCATACAGAGCCTTCACTGCTTCCTGGTCCTCTAGTACTAATGAGCGCTTCCATAATGGAAGCGCTCATTAGTATTCGCTCTGTAAGACACAGTGACATTTTTCCCCCACTTGGGGGGAAAAAAAGTGCGTCTTATGGGGCAAAAAATACGGTATATGTGTATATATATAGAGAGAGAGGGTGAAACAGGGAAGGCAGTAGCAGTCAATGTGGAGCGTGTCTCCACAGGTAAGTAAATAGAAGACAGGGAGCGTTGCTAAGGCACAAAATGGGCCACTTTAGAGGTATTGTTCTAATAGAAATGTACAATTTCAGTAATTAAAATGTATTACAAAAATGCTCAGTATCTCCGCCCCTACACATTACAAAAAAACAAATGACAGTTACACTTTAAGGAACTGATTTAAGTGAATCTTCTGTAAGCATCAAGTTACACATTAAAAAAATGTGTCATGACTGTGATATGAACACATCATTGTCCATATTATGGCTGCATCCCTGTACGTACAATATTATAGGGTTCTACGGAGATCTAAGTTTGATTTGGTAGAGCCTTGGGGTTCCAGATTTTTGCATTCACGAGTTATAATTTGTCCAGAGTCCTCCTGTTCCCCACACACCTATTGCTTCTTCTCTGTATCTTCACTGTTATGGCTATGACGGCAATTAGCATTCAAGGTGAATGTTTTATAATTTTTTATTAGTACAGACTTACACGACCATATTAAAGCTTCATACCAATATAATCTATTCTTAAAGAGGACCTTTCACCGATTATGACACTGTGAACTAAGAATACAGACATGGAGAGCGGCGCCCGGGGATCTCACTGCACTTACTGTTATCCCTGGGCGCCGCTCCGTTTTCCCGCTATGCCCTCCGGTATCTCCGGTCACAAAGTTATGGTAGGCGGAGCGCTGGCCAATCGCATTGCAGAGCTCACAGCCTTGGAGAAAATAACCTCCCAGGCTGTGAGCTCTGCGCTGTTATTGGCCAGCGCTAGAGCAGAACAAGGGCAGACTCCGCCTACCATAACTTAGTGACTGAAATCTCCGCCTACTATAACTTAGTGGCCGGAGATACCGGAGGGAATAGCGGGAGAACGGAGCGGCGCCCAGGGATAAGTGCAGGGAGATCCCTGGGCGCCGCTCTCCATGTCTGTATTCTTAGTTCACAGTGTAATAATCTGTGAAAGGTCCTCTTTAAGCCCCAGAGCAATACACATGCTCATACTGTAGCTCTGGTTGTTGCCAACAGGAATTTTTCTTTACTCTGGACAACTAATTAGACAAAAATCATGGATGGTGAATGTTTTTCTTATGGAAGGATTGGAAAATCACAATGAACAATAAAAAATAGAACAATATAGGTCTATAGCTCAAAATACTGAAAAGCAGGATTCACTGGAAATAAGAATAATTACTACCAAACAAACTTTCTCAAGTACAACCAGCCTAAAAAAAAATCACAGACAAATCTATTAGTTTTTTTCATGGACTCCACAGAAATTTCTGGACAATTTACATCCCTGGTACCTGTGCTACTGTAAGGCTCCATTTAAATACCTACCTCACATGCTGCATGATAATCAAATAACAAACATACCCACCTACTCATCTTTCCTAGTAACATCCTTCATGTAGAGAGGGAGACATTTTTCACCTGGCATATCTATTTTCAGTAGAGTAGAGAGACCACTATTTTGGCAGACTGGTAGGAAAATATTATTAGTGCAACATTCACAGTGCTGAAGTATATTTTCATTATTTCACAAAAGATTACTCCACATGTGTTCTTATGTGTACACGGTGAAGAAAGTTCTACAAATCACCTAGCTATATATAACAATATACTTTCACACTTGCAGCAGAGTGATCTGGCAAGCAGTTCCGTCGCCGGAACTGCCTGCTGGATCCGTCAAAACGTATGCCAACTGATCCGTCTTACAAATGCATTGAAATACTGGATCTGTCTTTCCGGTGTCATCCGACATTTAAGGGCCCTTTCACACTTGCGTTGGCCGGTTCCGGCATAGAGTTCCGTCGTCGGGGCTCTATGCTGGAACAATCCTGATCAGGATTATCCTAATGCATTCTGAATGGAGAGAAATCCGTTCAGGATGCATCAGGATGTTTTCCGTTCCGGAACGGAACGTTTTTTGGCCGGAGAAAATACCGCAGCATGCAGTACTTTTTGCTCCGGCCAAAAATCCTGAACTCTTGCCGCAAGGTCGGAACCGGAATGAATGCCCATTGAAAGGCATTGATCCGGATCCGGCCTTAAGCTAAACGTCGTTTCGGCGCATTGCCGGATACGACGTTTAGCTTTTTCTGAATGGTTACCATGGCTGCCGGGACGCTAAAGTCCTGGCAGCCATGGTAAAGTGTAGCGGGGGGCGGGGGAGCAGCATACTTACAGTCCGTGCAGCTCCCGGGGGCGCTCCAGAGTGACGTCAGGGCGCCCCAGGCGCATGGATGACGTGATCGCATGTACACGTCATCCATGCGCCTGGGGCGCTCTGACGTCATTCTGGAGCGCCCCGGGAGACGCACGGACTGTAAGTATGCCGCTCCCCCGCTCCCCGCTCCTACTATGGCAACCAGGACTTTAATAGCGTCCTGGCTGCCATAGTAACACTGAAAGCATTTTGAAGACGGATCCGTCTTCAAATGCTTTCCGTACACTTGCGTTTTTCCGGATCCGGCGTGTACCTCCGGCAAGTGGAGGACACGCCGGATCCGGACAACGCGTGTGTGAAAGGGCCCTAAGCAAGTGTTCAGTTTTTTTGGCCAGAGATAAAACCATAGCATGCTGCAGTATTATCTCCATCTTGATCAGTCAAAATGACTGAACTGAAGACATCCTGATGCATCCTGAACGGATTGTTCTACATTCAGGATGCATTAGGATATACCTGATCAGTTCTTTTCCGGTATTGAGCCCCTAGGACGGAACTGTATGCCGGAAAAGAAAAACGCTAGTGTGAAAGTACCCTAACATGATATAAAATACAAGTATCATTTTAGTCATGGAAAGTACAGTAAAATGTTTATTGCCTTAACTTGATGGTTTGGAAATCCACAAAAAATCCTAAATGGCGTTCTAATCAGGAATAATATAATCTGCCAAAATTGAGAAGTAGAAGCATCAAAAACCTGGGACTCGCATTAAGAAATGGATTTAAATTGTTTTGCCAAGCCTTAGGTATGAGCTTTGAATGTTTAGAGACTAGCAGTAGACATCTACGTCGGGAGTATTGCTTGACTAGCAATGGCAGACTCTTACATATGCCATACAATGGCATATAAAGATATACCAACTCTTTTATCTTGACCAGAGAGATCTAGGAGCGTTTCCCAGCATACTGTATATACCAAATGTAGGTCTCTAACACGATGTGCACAGGACCTAAAAGTGGCCATACATATTGGATAGAAGTTGGTTGATGGTTGCACAGCAGTTGAACAAACATCTGGTGAACGTTTTTCTCACAGAGCCATACACATTTTAGTCCATATTACATACGACCCATACATGTTCAATAAAACCGGGCGATAGATGAAAGATCTTTCTAGGAATGTTCTTTCAAAAAAAGATCTTTCGTTCGTGAATGCTATTTCTATGAATGAAAGATTTTTCATCCGTTTAAAAATATTAAATGCATAGCTAAAATGATCGTCCATTGTTAAATTTCAACAGATGAAGGTTTAAATCGTCTATTTTGATCAACTTTAGGGCTCATTCACACAGCCGTAGGTGGGCCGTTCCGTGCATTTCGGGACCACAATTTGCCGTCCCCAATGCAAGGACAACCTCCGTATGGCCACCGGGATGAATCCAGTTCTATCTTTTTGCATAACGGAAGTATGGAACAGATGCGGACCGCATTTGCGGATCCGCAATACACGGGACCGTTCCGTGTGAATTCAGCATCACGGATGCGGACCCATTCACTTTAATGGGTCCGCATCCGTGATACTGAATGCACCCGGAACGGTCCCGTATATTGCGGATCCGCAAATGCGGTCCGCAATACGGCAACGGGCAGCACACGTTCGTGTGCAAAGCCCTTAGACTAATGTGTATGGCCACCAAGAGACAATATACTATAGTGCACGCAGTCATTTGCCTTTACCTCAGTATTCAGTTGGCTTAGCAGAGTGCTTGATAGCTGATTTCTGATAACTTTTCATTTTTTTTGTTAATAGTTCTACCCAAACTACAAGCAGGGCAGGTTTCTGCTGAAGTTTTGAATTCTTTGGGGCTAATTATTCTGCAGAAAATGCACACGTGCCTGTTGGCATGGTTTGGAAATCCAGTACAGAAATAATCTGCAGCCATAAGGACAGTAGCGCAGATTCCCATTGAGAACAACTAAATCCCACTGAGCATAAAATCTATGCAAAAAATGCATAGCATCTATGCATTCAGAATTCTCTATGCTTCAGAGCTTAATCTGTCCAGAATTTCTTGCTCTGTTTGCACAAAACTTTTAGAAAGTAAACTTTACACCATACCCTACAGTAATCTGTATGTAGGAAAAACAAAGGTGTCTGGATTTGTTCATATGTCTGGATTTGGTCTGGATTTGTTCATATGTCTGGATCTGTTCTGGATTTGTTCATATGTATGGATTTGTTCTGGATTTTGTCTGGATTTGTTCTGGATTTATTTATCATGTGGTAGTTACCGGAGGATCCACATCAGAAATCCAAGGCTGAATCTCAGATATCTGCCTCCATTTTGCCAACACAAGGGGCTAATGTGTGGCTTTTCATGTGGAATCCACACATCCATTATTCTTCACTGCATGATGCAGTGAGTTCAGCTAAGACGAGCCATGGTCAGTCTTGGAAATGTGGCCATCACATTGACCATGTTTCACAGACCACACACACATCTGAATAAGTCTCTATTAAAGCTGTCATTTTTAACTACTCTACTTGTTGGCAGTTTTTTTGCATGGAATAAAAATGAAATGCAGTAAAAACTAAAACAATATTGGCAATTTATTACATACATGCATTTTACGTTTGCTGCATACAGAACCAGAGGATGGTTTCAGCTACAACCTATTTTTATTTGTAAGATGCTGTAATATGGCTGCTAAGAGATACATGTTGTCTCTGCTTTACTTCCATAGCATTATGGGCAGTGAGTGTGGGCCCACTAAACCAGCCAACCAGTTTGACTTTGGGCTAGTCTTGATGGCGTTATCCTGGCAGTCCCTGATTTTCACCCTGTAACTCCTATACAGGGATCTAGCCTTTGCTGCAGGGGAGCCTCCAGGCTTCTACCTCTTAGAATAGCACCCGGCTATCTGGCCATACACAAAGTCAGAAAACAGCCAGAGTATGTGCGAATCTGATAAACAGCCCAGAGGTCAGCATCAGTATGGTGAACAGACACGGGTCAGGTCAGGCAGCAGAGAGTTAGAATCCAGGAAACAGGCAGAAGTTGGTACACAGACAGAAAAATGGATTATAGCTCTTTTGCAAGGCCTAGCAAGCAAGTGAAACCAAAAGGAATCTAACAGATAGCTCAGGTAAGGGGTTGACCATACAGCACGGCATATATAGGAGGGCTGATGAGCTCATTAGTCAAACAGCTGAACACGGGGAATTAACCTTTTGCAGTCCTGCAGAGAAAGAATCAATGAATAGACACTAAAACACACTAAGAAAGAGACCTAGCAGCCAGGCTGCAGCATGGGGCACAGGAGTCTGGCGGACAGCCCTAAGCAGAAGCTAGGTGAGTGATGCAGCACCCAGATAGTGGAATGGTGGTGGCATAGAGGGTTGTCATGAAACAGTAATCAAATTTAATTATTGAGATTCAAACGCATTGCTTCTAGGGGAGAATATCTTCATACATAAGTCTGATGTACAGGCTTTGAGCTAAGCGCTCTGCAATGTTCATGAGCACTATTAGATGTCCATTCACACAGCCCCTTTTAGATTGTGTACCTTCCTTTTGGAGGAACAAGTAGTCTTGTCCCTGCCATTAGTACCAGGGTCCTATAGGGCTAGATAGGACTCTAAGTATTCCTGCGTATGAACTCATCTACCTTTTGGGGTCTGTTCATACTGGTAGTCAGTCAGGATTTTGTTTAGGGTTTTCATTAGAAGGTGTCCATCTTCCTTCCCTAGTTCTCAGGCCTGATTCCTTGTTCCCTCCTTCCCTCCTATGCTCGGTGTGGTGTTTCCCTCCCGCACCGAAGCGTGACAAATACCTTGTGAAATGTGATATTTTCTGCTGGCGTCACAATTCCTCAACATTGACGTGGAAACAGCATTTCCTACAATTTTAGATATACACATACTGTACATGTAATTCAGCTTTGAGGTCCTACTATATAATCTGTATGAGGAGTCTATAAATATCACACACACAAATGGATTGTATGAAACTACCAAGGATGGCTTTGCTCGCTGAGATTTGACCTTCAGTTGTTGGAATAGGAAGGGCTGGCCTCCTGCTATCAGACTCTGAAGCATCCTATCTAGATAACATCTCACTCAGGGTATGTCACACAAGATTCCACACATGTGGACATAACATTTAGTGAATTGTTTTATCCTGTGTCACCCAAGGGCTTAGTCTTCTAAAAGTTGTAAAAAGATTTTACAACTCATGTCCCAATGACAAAATGTGCAGGCTGCTTCTGTACAAGTATTTCCCATGGCCAGCACTTTTTATAGATAAGTACATCTATATATATAAAAGCATATCTAGAAATATATCTATCATATGAATGTCATTAGGTCAGATAGGTAGAAGTAAAGTCTGAATGGTTTTGGAAGTAAATACAGAACAGATTATGATACATTTCCTTTAAAATGAACACAGATTTTGGAATCTCTCAAATGTCCTACAAGGAAAGTAGATTAAAGCCTAATCGCTCAGGAGCCTAAATAGGGGGCCAGATTTGCTTAATGACCTATCTGCCTTTTTGGTATGTAAGAGCTCCGTGAGCCTTTCCCTCCAACAGACATGCCATATTTAATTCATTACATGGGAGATATGATGTGGATGGGACTGGAGCCAAAAGCTAGCAATAACACAGCCTGTGACAGGAACAATTTGAGCAGCAATGATATTCTAAACACAGCTCGGATGGTGGGAATCATACAAGTATGACTGCTCTTGCTCTAAAGTCATTCCTCTAAATCTCTGCTTTTAATCAGTAATTTTTGAAGGTTGGGATTATATTGACTTCAATGCATGGGAAACAGCTGATCCGGGTGAGGTGGATCAATACATCATGCTGTCAACTACATGTGCAAGTTCTGCCTGGTCAGATTATGCTCCTGATGCCCTACTAACGTCATGGTAGGGTCACCAATTAATGCTCATGATGGTCACTTGCTTGTCATCGGCTCATGAGATAATTCTTCTACAAGTGTGCCTTTAAGTAGATGTAAGGCCTGAATATACAGAGTTAAGAATATCTTCCTGCTTCTGCTCGGATCCAGAGCAGTTCAGGGTGCGTGACTGTAGTTCTCCATCACTGCCAAAATCTAAACAATCTTGATTCCTGAGCTTGCTTCCCCAGAGACAGCCGGGTGCCTCAATTCAATACCAGGAAGCCTTACACTTCGAGACTTTTTTATATGTCTTAAACAATACTTGATTTTTTTTTTTCATTTACGAATACTTTGAGACGGCCATTCTTTTATTCCAGCAAACTGTTTTGATCAGAATTGGGTGAGTCTGTCTGCATTTACATTCTTGCAGCGGGGTTTGCAATGAACAAATACTCCAGAACATATTTTCAGCTTCCTCCGAGGCCTTTGTCTGCAGACTGGAGCTGTTATGTTTGTCTGTAGATGGAAGTGATAAGGAGGTCCTGCAGACTGAGCATGTAAGCAACATGTCTGACAGACTAGGACGCCAGCTGGTGACAACCTCACATAGTTGTGGCTACTCATATGTATGTTTATATATACTCCACTATGAATTGACGCATTCAAGATTGGACCTTCTACTCATCTTGTTTCACACCACTGTATACATGAGTATTGCCAAAATACAACCTAAAGCAGCATGGTGGCATGTGGCACAGGTGTCTGCACAGTTACGTATTCAAAAATCACTGCAAAAAATGCACCAAAATGATACGCAACTGACAATACTAGCTAATTCCTCAGACCGATGTTAACTGCTGAGAACTTTGGAACATATCGGAGCCCCTCATGCACCACGTCACGGTGTCTCAGCACGCATGGGGTCCTACCACTAACCTGCCCGTGGTGTGTGAACAGGGTCTAAAACGAACTCACAGCCAGACTCTCACATGCCTCCATAGTGGTATCACCAATGCACTGTGAGGTAGGATAAAGCTGTGAGCCGCACCCACAACAGACCATGTGACACAGAAGCCGCACCCACAACAGACCATGTGACACAGAAGCCGCACCCACAACAGACCATGTGACACAGAAGCTACCAGGTGCAAAAGAACGTTACCAACAAAATAAAGTGGCACATTCCATACACATAAAGACAAAAAAGTGGCCTAAATGGGTGAAAATGCTCCAAACCCAGACACTGTGGCGTGTCTATAACCGGGTAAGCCATTCCTCCGCATGCGGTCTGCAGACAACGACAATCCCCAGCAAAAAATGTGTACAATGGAGGATGCATTTTTTGCAGTGATTTTTGTATGTATATTTTTTAATCTGCACAATGTACTATTTTGTATAAGATGTTCTTGTGGTGCATGCGGTCCGCACCGGCATCCTCCATTGTATGCATTTTTTGCTGGGGATTGCCGTTGTCTGCGGACCGCATGCGGAGGAATTGCTCCCCCGGTTATAGACACGCTACAGTGTCTGGGTTTGGAGCATTTTCACCCGTTTAGGCCATTTTTTTTCAGTTATTTTTTTTACAGTTAAGTATTTAACTGAGGTTGTACGTTTAGACAGGGGTGGACTGGCCATAGACCCTACAGTGAAATTTGCCAGTGGACCACTGCCCAGGGAGCTGCCCAAGCTATCCTCTCTGACACTGGCTGGGTACATAATATACACTTGGTGATAATTATCGCTGTGAGAAGAAGGTAATCATATACCCAGCCAGCGACCACACGTGGCCTCCTGAATTCAAGACTGTGGCCCGCATCTCACCTCCTAAACCCCCTTCTCCATATCCGAATCACAGACAACTGGAGGAGGACACAAAATGGCATCTATCGGTGGCGACCACAGAGCGACAGCTTTTGGGGCAGTATATTGTGCTGCACTGTGGTATATGGTTCTGCTGGGATGGTATTTTGCACTATGGTATTCCTGACCCTGTCTACTTGTGTTGCCCCATCTTCTGTCAATTTGGACCCACCTCCAACATGGGGCCACTTTTAGTTTTTTTTTAAGGGCCACTTTAGGTTCCCAGTCCGCTCTGCGTTTAGATCTCAGCCGGAAAAGCATTTGCAAGGAGTTTGTGTCCTCTTGCTGTGTTTACCTGGTTTTAATTGGACACCCAAAAACATACCAATAGGATAAATGACTTTACATGATATTGGCAGCAATGTGGGTGTCTAATGTCCCTATGATTTATAATAATCGGGCAAAATATTGGGAACAAGCGTTCATAGGAGCACTTTTTTCCCATAATTGGCTCGTATAATCAAGCAGTCGATCAGCCAACGAGAGAGAAAACATTTGTTTGTTGGCTGAATGGCATCTTTCATCAGGATCGGCAGAACATCTCCCTGTGTGATCAGCCGATATGAATAGAAGAGAACGAGGGAGGAAGGCTGCGGTAGCAATCGTTCTTCCCACATTCCGTTTGTATCGGCCTGTGTAATCAGGGCCGTGCAAATTATCTTGAATGGATGTGTTGTCAACCATCGGCGCTCGCACTTCCTGAACACCGGGCAGTGTAATATCAGTATCAATTGGTTGCACTGAACTCCACTTGTATAGAGTAATTTTTTTGTAGATTTTGCCTTTATGCAATTTATAATATGGCTCTAAGCTTTTGACCAGTTTCACCTATTGTTCAGGTTAAACTAATCAAAAGCTTAGAACGGGAATGAACTCTCATCGCCACACAATAAAAGAAAAAAGGAAAGCTCTATCTGTACCAAAATATTTTTGTGGCCATGACCAAAACATCATCACAGACATTAAACTCTTGATATTAAATGGGAATTTCAAGTCTCAGAGGGACAGGAGAATCCATGTGCAAAAAAAGGAAGATGGAGGCAGCACGTCCTTTTGAGGTTTATTCTGGAAGCATGCTTGACAAAGGCTCTTCAGCCAAAACATTGCATCTGGAATAAACCTCAACAAAAGGACGTGCTGTCTCCATCTTGCTTTTTTTGCACATGGATTATCCGATTATCAAGGGGAAGCTTACCACTTTCCCAGGAGAGGTGCAGCCGTCATCTGCTTATTCGGTGTGCTGTCCACCTCCTACATTTCTGGAGGGACAGGAGAATCTGAGAATACAAGCTAATGTCAACCTTTGATACACACAGATCAGAAATTCATATGTAGCGTGAATTTATGTCCTTCTACATCTCTAAAGGAATGTGCCCAGGCTTGGACTGGCCCACAGGGGTACAGGGGAATCCCCCGGTGGGCCCTTGTCCAGGGGAGGGCTGGCAGCCTTAGTCCTGGGGGGCAAATCCAGTCAAGTGGCCCATTTTAGCCACGCCCATTATTTAAGCCCCTCCTACATATAATAGGCCACTCCCAACAAACACTGTACCGACTGAGTGAAACACTGAGGCCTGTCTCTACAAATCATACGGAGAGGGGAGGCCTGTCTGCCTTCACATTATACAATAAACAGCAGGCTACAGCCAGGAAGCTCCTCCGCTCTCTTCCCTCCCCAGATCCTGCTCAGGGCTTGTGATTCCCCCCACCATCTGCCACCCGCCCGTGGCCTGCTGCCCCCCTTAGCCGTCCTCACCCAGCTCTGAATCCTCCTTCTGCAAATGTCAGAGGGATGAGCTGGAGTATCTCCTCTCCTACATAGCACCTCATATCTCTTACATCCAGTGATGTCACCTTTGTTGTAGATGTTCTCTGTCTTTATCTTCTCCATTCAGCCCAGACCGCCATGATGATTTTTCTGCCATCTCCCGTCTCTGCAGAGATTGACAAACAGACATTAGTTTCCCACATTTCCATCATCTTCACATCTTCTGAACACCCTTTCCTGCCACCCCCAATACTATACTGCAGAAACAGTCCCCCTGGAAATACTACTGCCACACAGATAGTGCCCCCAATACTGTGCCCGCTGTGCCCCCAATACTATACTGCAGAAACAGTACCCCTGGGAATACTACTACCACACAGATAGTGCCCCCTTAAACAATTATTGGCACACAGTGCTCTAAAAAATAACTGCGCCCAGACACTAATAGTATAAAGATAATGTCCCCCAAAAATAATTGTGCTAAGCTGATACTATGCCAGGGTGCCCTCCAAAGTAACAGTGCTCCCCAAAATCCCACCAATAGAAATAATTCTCTGCCAGAGCACACCTAGTAGTAATAATGCCCCTTTAGTGCCCTAGTAATCATGTTCCTTATAGCCCCCAGTAGTAGTAAAGCTCCCCATAATACCCCCTAGTAGTACTCATTCTCCCTATATAATGACAGTACATGAAATACCCCCGCTTAGTGCCCGCAGTTGAGCTAATGTCCCCATAATGTATGCCAGTATAAAATACCCCTATATAGTGCCCCAGTAAATGCCCTCATAGTGCTCCTCTCCCCCCTCCCCATAGTGTCCCCCATAATATGCCAGTAAAAAAATGCCCCTTCTTAGTGCCCCAGCAGATGCCCCTATAGTGCTCCTCTCCCCCACAATGTGCCAGTAAAAAAATGCCCCTTCTTAGTGCCACCACATGCCCCAATAGTGCTCCACTCCCCCATAGTGCCCCCAAATAATGCCCCATAGTGCTGCTCTCCCCTATAGTGCCTCCCATAATGTGCCAGTAAAAAATGCCCCCTTAGTGCCACCAAATGCCATAGTGCCCCCATAATGTTCCAGTACAAAAGGCCCCTTTAGAGCCCCCACTTCCCCATAGTGCCCCCAAATAATGCCCCTATAGTAACACCAGATGCCCCATAGTGCTGCTCTACCCTATAGTGCCCCCCAGAATGTGCAAATAATTAAAAAAAAGCCACTTTAGAGCCCCAAGATACCCCCATAGTGCTCCTCTCCCCCATGGTGCCCCCCCATAATGTGCCAGTAAGAAATGCCCCCATAGTGCCAGCTCTTCCAATAGTGCCAGCTCCCCTCATAGTGTAAGGCCCCCCATAGTGCCAGCTCCCCCCCATAGTACCAGCTCCCCCCCATAGTGCCAGCTTCCCCCCCCATAGTGCAAGCCCTCCATAGTGCCAGATCCCCCCCAATAGTGCCAGATCCCCCCCAATAGTGCCAGCTCCCCCATAGTGCCAGATCCCCCATAGTGCCAGCCCCCCCATAGTGCCAGCTCCCCCCATAGTGCCAGCTCCCCCCCATAGTGTCAGCTCCCCCCCATAGTGCCAGCTCCCCCATAGTGCCAGCTCCCCCATAGTGCCAGATCCCCCCCAATAGTGCCAGATCCCCCCAATAGTGCCAGATCCCTCCCAATAGTGCCAGCTCCCCCCAATAGTGCCAGCCCCCTATAGTGCTAGCTCCCACATAGTGCTAGCCCCCCTATAGTGCCAGCCCCCCTATAGTGCCAGATCCCCCCAATAGTGCCAGATCCCCCCAATAGTGCCAGCCCCCCATAGTGCCAGCCCCCCCATAGTGCTAGCTCGCCCATAGTGCCAGCCCCCCTATAGTGCCAGATCCCCCCCAATAGTGCCAGATCCCCCACAATAGTGCCAGATCCCCCCCAATAGTGCCAGCCCCTTTATAGTGCCAGCCCCCCCATAGTGCAAGCCCCCCTATAGTGCCAGATCCCCCCACATAGTGCCAGCCCAGCTCCCCCCGCAAAGAAAAATAAACAAAAAAACACTAATACTTACCTGGCTCCATCAGCAGCGATGCAGGCCTCTTCTGGCCCGTGTCCCTGCTGTGTGCCGCCCGACTCAGGCGGCGCGATGATAATGACGTCATCGCGCTGCCTGAGCCGGCCTCTGATAGGCTGCAGGCATTAGTGCCTGCGGCCTATCAGAAGAACAGGGGAGGGACACGCCTCTCCCTAAGTCCCTCCCCTGCCCCACAGCACACAGCCCGCCGCCGCTGCAAACATATCCAGGGCCGCGCCGCCTGTGGTGATCGGCGGTGCGGCCCTGAAGAATAAAAAATATAAATAATTTTTGTTAATGGGGCGGCCCAGCGGACGTTTTTTTAGGCGGCCTGGGGGGCAATTGCCTGCCGGCCCAGCCCGCCCCTGCCCTTGTCTCCCACCCCCTGCACAAGTGACACATGACACAGTAGACTTACTGCACTACATACATATATTCAATGTACAGCACCTCAACCAGCCTATGTGCATATAAAAAACTTGTTAGATTATTTATTATATTTGAATGTATTTATATGATGGGCCCCAAAAATACATTTAAAGGTGGGCCCTAGGTACCCCAGTCCGACACTGAATTTGCCCCTTAGGCCTCTTGGGTTCATCACATTCATTGATTGGATATGTATTAGAGGACAATAAAACTTTCACACTCATTATCTATAACTGCTACAACTGCCTGTTTACTCCTTCACTCATAATGACCTGCTTTGGGGTACTTTCACACTAACGTTTTTGTTTCCCGTCACAGGAGCTCAATACCGGAAAAAAACGGAGCAGTTTTATCCTAATGCATTCTGAATGGAGAGCATTCCGTTCAGGATGCATCAGTACAGTCCTTCTTACGTTTTTTTTTTTACGAAGAAAATACCACAGCATGCTGCAGTTTTCTCTCCGGCCAAAAAACACTTATGCATTAATTTAAATTGATCCGTTTTTCCGGATGACACCGGGGAGACGGATCCGCATCCGGATCCGTCTGACAAATTTCATCAGTTTGCGTCCGGATTGCCGGATCTGCCTGCCGGAATCCTCTGCCGCAAGTGTGAACGTACCCTTACATCTCTTGTCTCATATACCTCTCTATTTCTATGCACTGTTGTAGATCTTTTCAGTTAGCCACTAAAAGGTATCAGCCGCTAAGGTATCTCAGTTTTTTTATCTTCTAATCTGTTAGGTTGGCAATACAGATGAGATACATGTCAGTCGAATGCTAATTCAGTTGATAGCTGCCAACCCCCCCCCCCCCCCCCCTCTCTCCCCTTCCAACATACATAATCTGACATGCCCTGCACAGCACATGCATACTCAGGATATCTCCTAAAAACTAAAGGATCAGGTATGTTGAAGTCCAACTGCCGATCCTCATTTCCCCTTACATATGCCAGTGTAGATATCTGGAAGGCCCCTGCACAGTGGCATACTCACCATGGAGACAGACCATACCACTGCTATGGAGCCCATGGTGAGGTGAAGCCCAGTGCTGAACTCCTTCTCTTGCTTACCTACATGAAACAATGGTTTTTTACTGCAGCTGACACTAGAGGGAGCTCAGTGCATAGAGAATTTTCAGCTTCCTCTGAGTTCAATGGTAACTGTATACATTCCTGTGCACCGAGCTGCCTGTAGTAGTGGCTGCAGGCTGCCAAATTTATAACATAACATGCTGTGTGAGGGAAAGTAGGATATTTAGAACAGTATGGGGGATATTTACTAATGTATTTATGCCAGTTGCCTGGTGTAAATGCATTACAATAAAAGTTTTTCTGATATAGAAGTCAGATAAAGTGGGTGAGGTAGAGCGTGAATTTTGTGGTTATTAAAAAATTCCTCCACTTAATTAAGAAAATGTAAATTATGCAGAAATTATACACAGTTTAATTGCCATGGGTATTTACAAAAGCTATAATTATGATATTCATAAAGTCATAATAAAAACTGTAAATTGCAGGTAGCCTACATATTAACAGTTCACAGATTAATTATAATCATGCTAAAATGCTAGTTATATAACCAACTATAGCTGGTTATTTCATCGTTAAACTCATACAGGAGCATATGTAGGACTTTTTTTTTCCCTTGGATTCAGTACAAATGTAAAAGAAAATTTGTGGCATGTGCCATCAGACTCTGTGTGTGCATAGGGTACTCTGTCCTAGAAGCAATGCTCAAAGGAGCCAGTACAGAAGTACACGGAGGCTGTATAGATCTGTACTAAGATGCCTCTGTTCACTGCCATATGAACAAACAAGGTTATATGGGTTACCGTGACTGTAGAGACCATTGAGTATGATAACATCCCTAAAGCAACATGTCTATCATCCCTATAGACTTAAAATGGCTCTAAAAACAGCCATGTGACTGCCTTTTTTGTGTGAATGTAGCCTTACCTGTACAGTTCTTTCTTAAAGAGCCTCTGTCATTATGATGAACCCAATTAATCCATGCATATTTCCTGGTAGGATTGACCATGCTGATTAAAATGATACTTTATTTGAGGATTTTTATCTTTATGCAAATCAGGCAGTTGGAGCACCAAGGGGCAGGCTGTAGGGCTTTGAGCACCGCTACATCTTCGCCCCTAGTGCTCAGTACACTCCTCCTTCCCCTTGGATTAACAGGCCTAATAGCCCTGTATAATGTTGCTGTGCTGTTCCCCTAGGAAGGCATGATTTTGATAACGTGCTGTGGCTTATATGTGTGCAATCACTGATGGCAGCGGAGCCTCTGAAGAGGTGATCGAGCGCTGTGCAGGAAGGAGAGAATACTTACCTTTTCATTCTGCTGCCAGCTGTGCTCCTCTATGTGTGAGGCCTCTGGTATGTCAGTCCATCCGGAAGTGGAGGTTCTGACAGCTCCACCCATAGCAGAGAAGCACAGCTGCCAGCAGAATTGAAAGGTAAGTATCCTTTGCTTCCTCAGAGTGCCCGCTTTCTTCTGCGGAGGGTCCACTGCCACTAGTGAATGCACATAAGCCACAGAATGTTATCATAATCATGCATATCTAGGTGTACGCTCTGACAATAATGACTCAATATAACATATTAATGCTGGACCACCAATGATTATTTGTGAGGCACAGCGCAGACAGCATTAGACAGGGCCACTATCCCTGTCAATGAAAGGGAAGGGGGAGTGTAATGGGCACTAGGGGTGTAGCTGTAGCAGTGCTTGAAGCTCTTCAGCCTGCCCCTTGGTGCTTTAACTGCCTGACTTGCATAAAGATATAAATCCTCATATCTCTACAACGCTGCAACCTACAAAGATAGATAAGGTATTGTTTTAATCAGCATGATTAACCCTACTAGGAAATATGCCTGGTTTAATAGAGTTGATTGTGCTGACAGAGGCTCTTTAAGACTTTTTGCCATGTCTGTCAGTGCTTGCTGGCACCCCGAACAAAGGTTTTGACCTTAGTTTTAAGAAACGAGAACTGGGAATAAAAGAAAGAGCCAAGCATATTTTATAGGCAAGGCACTGAAAAAGGAAGTTTGACTTCCTCCAAATTTTTCAACACTCTGTCCACATGGAGCCTCATTGTCTTATACATAAATAGCTCAAGAAATATAGAGAGAAGCATTTATTGTAATGAACAGCCATCATCTTTTAGGTACTGGGTAACACACTCTCACATTATACAGCTTAACGAGAATTTACAAATAGCTTTCAGAACCAGCCTAGACTGTAATAGTGGTAAAGTAGTCACAGCAGGTTCCTCTGTCTAACACTCTTCCTTAGAGAACCTGGTTTGAGACCCTTGCATTTTTGGGAAATGTCACTCTCATTTTGCTGCCACTAGGTTCCCTTCATTGCTTAGTGTCTTCTCTGTGACATCAATGCGTTGCCAATGCGTTCTCTGTTTGGGAAGAGTGAGAGCATTGGCAGATGGGGTCAGGGGCATTTTGGCACTTTTATTTAGGAGGCACACTGTGGAGTATTGTTGTATTCATTATTTTTTTTTTCATTCTGGGGGTTACAGTGTTGGGCAGACACCCTGTTCACCTGGATACAATCAAATATACTATAGTACTGGCACCAAGGGAAGGGAGCATCACTCAGCGCCCTACCTTTGACACAGGTGGTATGATGATGTGATCTCTCTGCCTGTGTCATTCCACAGGAGCCCAAGAGGTTTGCCTGCATCCAGAAATCTCCTCCTTGCTCACCAAGTTACAGTGCCGTAATCTCGCGATGCGCGAGCTAGCGCATGCACAGTGCCGGAAAGTGCTTGTTCCCTTTGTTGGCATCAGCCTCAGTGAACCAACTGCGCATGCGCTAGCTCACGCATCACTAGATTGCGGCACTGTAACTTCGTGAGCAAGGAGGAGATTCCTGGATGCAGGCAGTGCTGGACTCCTTCACGGGAGGGTGGCTGGGCTCCTTAACTATAAGTAACCACGGGCACCTTACTTGGCTAATTTACATATATATAATTTCATTTTTTAAATGAAATAAAACCACACAGAGCTATGGGACAGGTAAATTGCGGACATGCTAGCGGAGATCTATCCGTGTATCCGTGCATGTCCGCAGCTCTATAGAGTAAAACTAGGTGACAGATTCCTTTTAAGTGTTTGGTACTGTACATACAGTTGCAAGAAAAAGTATGTGAACCCTTTGGAATGATATGGATTTCTGCACAATTTGGTCATAAAATGTGATCTGATCTTCGTCTAAGTCACAACAATAGACAATCACAGTCTGCTTAAACAAATAACACACAAAGAATTAAATGTTACCATGTTTTTATTGAATGTACCATGTAAGCATTCACAGTGCAGGTGGAAAAAGTATGTGAACCCCTAGACTAATGACATCTCGAAGAGCTAATTGGAGTGAGGTGTCAGCCAACAGGAGTCCAATCAATGAGATGAGATTGGAGGTGTTGGTTACAGCTGCCCTGCCCTATAAAAAACACACACCAGTTCTGGGTTTGCTTTTCACAATAAGCATTGCCTGATGTGAATGATACCTCGAACAAAAGAGCTCTCAGAAGACCAACGATTAAGAATTATTGACTTGCCTAAAGCTCGAAAGGGTTATAAAAGTATCTCCAAAAGCCTTGCGGTTCATCAGTCGACGGTAAGACAAATTGTCTATAAATGGAGAAAGTTTAGCACTGCTGCTACTCTCCCTAGGAGTGGCCGTCCTGTAAACATAGGAAAAAAAGGATTGCGCTGCAGGAGAGTATGTTTAAAAGTCCAAAAATTATATATGTGTTCTATTGTCTATGGAAATCTTCAGTCAAATAGGTTCATCCATACACCTCAAACACAGCTGCGGTGTGGAAATCTGAAATAAAATTGAAACCGCAATATGGTGTAGTAACTTCTCAAAAGGAGTGTCACCTGATAACAGGTTATACTCACAAGACTCAGATGGTATTAGGCGTAAAAAGCAGGCTCAGCGCTGTCATCCACCCAGGAACTGCAAACCTTAGATGTCGTTCACTAGACCACACGGACGGACAGGGTGCTTTACTGCTTATGTGAAATCTTGCACAAGCACAAGCAGGATCCCAAAATGAGCACCACTTTGGCAGGATATCACCAAACTCCACACTCTTCAAGGTCTCGGAGAAAAGATGTCAACCAATAGTGAAGTACGTACCACAGTGCTGAATAAAAAGGATTTATTATACTCACAAAGAACGCAAGTTTTGGAGCAAGTTAAAACAAGTACACATTGGGCTTTGTGTACTTGTTTTAACTTGCTCCAAAACTTGCGTTCTTTGTGAGTATAATAAATCCTTTTTATTCAACACTGTGGTACGTACTTCACTATTGGTTGACATCTTTTCTCCGAGACCTTGAAGAGTGTGGAGTTTGGTGATATCCTGCCAAAGTGGTGCTCATTTTGGGATCCTGCTTGTGCTTGTGCAAGATTTCACATAAGCAGTAAAGCACCCTGTGCGTCCGTGTGGTCTAGTGAACGACATCTAAGGTGTGCAGTTCCTGGGTGGATGACAGCACTGAGCCTGCTTTTTACGCCTAATACCATCTGAGTCTTGTGAGTATAACCTGTTATCAGGTGACACTCCTTTTGAGAAGTTACTACACCATATTGCGGTTTCAATTTTATTTCAGATTTCCACACCGCAGCTGTGTTTGAGGTGTATGGATGAACCTATTTGACTGAAGATTTCCATAGACAATAGAACACATATATAATTTTTGGACTTTTAAACATACTCTCCTGCAGCGCAATTCTTTTTTTCCTATTTCATTGTGTGGACTATTTCTACTCACTTGTGTCCTGGATTTTGCAGCGCTAGAGGGTAAAATATCTGAACAGGAATTGTACCTTATATTTTCTATCAGTCTTGTAAAGATGACTGCAAAAGCACAGCGCAGACTGCTCAATGAGGTGAAGAATCCTAGAGTGTCAGCTAAATACTTACAAAAGTCTCTAGCATATGCTAACACCCCTGTTAGTGAATCTATGATACGTAAATGTCATGGAACCATGAACCAGACGTACAACAGAGATGAGTGGAAATAAGAAGGCTTTATTGGAAATCAAGCCGTAGCAAAAGTCCAAACGGATGGCTAAACCGAAGCAGGGTCTTGCGTAGACAGAGGTCAGGAACCAGGAGGGTGGTCAGACGAAGCCAGGATCAGGAACCAACGGGGTAGTCAGACGAGGCCAGGATCAGGAACCAGAAGCAGCAGCAGTCTTAGAAGCATGTGAACACAGGAGGACCAAGCAAGGAACTGAAGCCACAGACCTTCTATATATATGAGCTAGGCATCCAGCTCCTCCCAGTGGGAAGGAGGAGCCGCAGGGTGGGAGGCTACAAGAAACCCAGAAACCAAGATGGCCGCCAGCACATGTCAAACGAAGGAGAACAGTGAGAAGGTAAGACCATGACAGTACCTCCCCCTCAAGGGCCCCTCCTCCGCGGAGTAAGGAACGGTTTCAGAGGGAAGCGTGCGTGGAAGGCTCGGAGCAACGCAGGAGCATGGACATCTGCGGAGGGAACCCAGGAACGCTCCTCTGGACCATAACCACGCCAATGGACCAAAAACTGCAACCGACCGCGGACCAGGCGTGAGTCCAGGATATTGCTCACCTCATATTCCTCACGATTGCCTACTTGGACCGGACGGGGCCGAGGAACCGAGGAAGTGAAACGATTACACACCAATGGCTTCAACAGGGAGACATGAAACACGTTGGAGATCCGCATGCCAGGAGGAAGCGCAAGGGCATAGGCTACCGGGTTTACCCTGTGAAGCACTCGGAAGGGACCAACAAAGCGAGGCGCCAGCTTGGGAGTGGGCACTCGAAGGTTGAGGTTGCGGGTGGACAACCATACACGGTCTCCGACCTGGTAGGAAGGAGCGGGCGCTCGTCTGCGATTAGCCTGGAGTCTCTGGCGTTGCGCAGAGACCTCAAGGGACCTCTGGATCTGTACCCAAGAAGTACGTAGGACGGAAAGGTGATCCTCCACAGCCAGAGTATCCTGGGGAGAGAATACCTGCGGTAACACGGCAGGTTGGAACCCATAATTGGCCATGAAGGGAGACGTCCCAGAGGAAGAGTTCACCGCCGTGTTCCTGGCAAACTCAGCCCAAGGCAGGAGGTCAACCCAATTGTCTTGGTGATCGGAGACATAGCAACGAAGGAATTGCTCCAAGGCCTGATTGGATCGTTCTGCGGCCCCATTGGACTGAGGGTGGTAGGCCGAGGAGAAAGAGAGATGAATCCCCAACTGGGAGCAAAAGGCGCGCCAGAACCTGGACACAAACTGACTCCCCCGATCCGACACAATCTCCTTGGGCAAACCGTGCAACCGGAAGACCTCCCTGGCAAAAATCGAGGCCAACTCTTGTGCAGAGGGTAACTTCTTGAGAGGAACACAGTGGCACATTTTGGAAAACCGATCCACAATCATGAGAATGACCGTATGGCCTCGGGATGCAGGGAGGTCCACAATGAAATCCATCCCCAGGTGTGACCATGGACGCTCCCCGGTGGCTATGGGTTGCAAAAGGCCCAACGGAAGGTGCCGAGGGGACTTACTCTGGGCACAAACGGAGCATGCCGCTACATATGCGGCAATGTCGGAACGTAGAGAAGGCCACCAGAACAGACGTGAAACCGCCCAGGACAGCTGATTCTTTCCAGGGTGCCCCGCGGCCTTGGAGTTATGGTAGGTTCGCAACAACCGAGTGCGCAACTCCTCAGGCACAAAACATCTGCCGTTGGGTCTCCCAGAGGGAGCACCAGATTGAGCCGCCAAAATCTGCTCACCCAGAGGAGAGGTCAGGCTGGTGCGAATAGCGGCCAGGATCTGATTCGGGGGTATGACCGTAGTCGGAATCGACTCCTCCCCGGACAGCTCGGAGTACTGCCGTGATAAGGCATCCGCTCTGATGTTCTTGGAGCCGGGTAGGTAGGAGACCACGTAATTAAAACGTGACAAGAACAGAGCCCATCTGGCCTGACGTGGTGTCAATCTCTTGGCCTCAGAGAGGTAGGTCAGATTCTTGTGGTCCGTCAGGATGAGAACCGGAACCACCGAGCCCTCGAGCAAGTGCCTCCATTCTTTAAGGGCCTGCACGATGGCCAATAACTCCCTGTCACCAATCTGATAGTTGCACTCCGCGGAAGACAGTTTCCGGGAGTAAAACCCACAAGGAAGCAGAGGACCCTCTGGTGTTCTACGCTGAGACAGGAGGGCGCCTACTCCCGTCTCAGACGCGTCCACCTCGAGGACAAAAGGCAACCCAGGGTTGGGATGCGACAGAATCGGAGCCGACACAAAGGCAGACTTTAGAGCCTCAAAAGCTCGGATGGCCTCGAGCGGCCAGACCTGAGGATTACTGCCCTTCCTGGTCAGATCCGTGAGAGGCTTGGCTAGCATGGAAAAGTCCCTGATGAACTTCCGATAATAATTGGCGAAGCCCAAAAAGCGCTGCAGGGCACGAAGCCCACTGGGCTGGGGCCACTGTAAGACAGCCGAAACCTTCTCAGGATCCATGGAGAACCCCTCAGCGGAAATGATGTAACCTAAGAAGGTTACCTGGGATCGGTGAAATTCGCATTTCTCAAGCTTACCGAACAGCTTGTTCTCTTGTAAGCGTTGCAACACTCGTCTGACATCCAGAATGTGGGCCTCCATGGATGCAGAATATACCAAGATGTCATCCAAATAGACCACCACACACTGCTGCAACAGGTCACGGAAAACATCGTTGATGAATTCCTGGAAGACTGCGGGCGCATTGCACAACCCAAAGGGCATAACCAAGGATTCATAATGACCGGTCCTGGTGTTAAACGCGGTCTTCCACTCATCGCCCGCCTTGATCCTTACCAGGTTATATGCCGCCCTCAAGTCGAGTTTGGTAAAGACCGTGGCCCCTTTGAGGCGATCGAACAGCTCGGAAATCAAGGGTATCGGGTAAGCGTTCTTGATCGTGATGCGATTGAGACCCCTGTAATCGATGCAAGGCCTCAACTCGCCGCCCTTCTTTTTCACAAAGAAAAATCCAGCCCCTGCCGGGGACGAGGATTTGCGAATGTGTCCGCGTGAAAGCGCCTCCCTCACGTACTCCTCCATGGCCTCATTCTCCGCTACCGACAGTGGATAGACTTTGCCACGAGGAGGAACGGCACCGGATTGTAACTCTATGGCACAATCGTATGGGCGGTGCGGAGGTAGGGCAACCGCGCGCACCTTATCGAATACATCCCGGTACTCTTCGTATTCAGGAGGCAACAGAGAGTCCGAGGAAGTACACAGCAACTTGACAGGCCCATGGATGCAACTAGCCCCACACTGCGGTGACCACGAGAGGATCTCGACCGATCTCCAATCGAAAGTCGGATTATGCTTCTGGAGCCAGGGGTACCCCAAGACCACCGAGTAGTGTGGAGACGAAATAACCTGGAGACAGACCGACTCTCTGTGAACGGCACCAATGGCTATCCCCACTGGAAGGGTCTCATGAGTCACGTGTGGCGGCAGAAGGGGTCTGCCGTCTATCGCCTCAAGAGCCAGTGGGGAACCTCGAGGCTGCAGAGGAATGGAATTGGCGGCAACGAACACTCTATCAATGAACAAACCACCAGCACCAGAGTCCACCAACGCCTGGGTCGTCACCGAGCCCCCGACCCAGGAGAGGACAACCGTGATCAGTGGTTTGTCAACACGGGAAACCGGGGACGAGGAGACTCCACCCAAGATCTGCCCCCGACAGGACCTCAGGTGCGAGCGTTCTCCCGGACGGTTCGGACATGCCAACCGAAAATGCCCACCGAGACCACAGTACATGCATCGGCCCTCGCGTCTCCGGAGTACCCTCTCCCCCTCAGACAGGCGAGCAAACCCCCGCTGCATGGGTTCACCCCCAGACAAGTCATCACCAGGAGGCGTGGGAGGAGAGGGAGGCACGGGTGGGACAGCAAACGTAGGCGCCAATCTGTTAGGAGACCTCCGCAGGCTCTCCTTAAAGGAAGGTCTCTCCCTGAGTCTGGTGTCAATCAAAATCAGGAAAGAAATAAGAGACTCGAGCTCCACTGGTAGGTCCTTAGCTGCAACCTCATCCTTCAAGGCATCCGAGAGACCATGAGAGAAAGCAGCGACCAGAGCCTCATTATTCCAGCCCACCTCTGCTGCCAGGGTACGAAACTCAATGGCGTATTCAGCTACGGATCGTGAACCCTGTCTGATGAACATAAGGAGCTTCGCAGCAGAGGCAGCACGAGCCGGCACATCGAATACCTTCCGAAGAGAAGCAACAAAACCGGAAAACTCGGCAACCACCGGATTGTTGTTCTCCCATAAAGGGCTGGCCCAGGCCAAGGCCTTGTCCGAGAGCAGCGAGATCAAGAAGCCCACCTTTGATCTCTCAGTAGGAAAGGCATGTGGCAGCAACTCGAAATAAATGCCCACCTGGTTAAGGAAACCTCGGCACTGAGTTGGCTCTCCCCCAAAGCGCTGTGGAAGGGGGGCAGAACCGGTCATACCCCGAGACACCGCAGGCGCAGCAACAGGTGTCGGGGTAGACTCTGGCGCAACAACCGGAGCGGCAGTAGGAGCGGGCCCAGGAGCGACAACCGACCCATCGGCAACGGAAGCGAAATGAGCCGTGCGTTCAAGCAGGGTTTGCAATGCCACAGCGAACTGACCCAACAGGTGATCCTGCTGATCAAGTCTTGCAACCAGCGTAGGTAGCGAGGATGGCCCTGTACCGTCAGAATTCATGGCTTGGTCCTAATGTCATGGAACCATGAACCAGACGTACAACAGAGATGAGTGGAAATAAGAAGGCTTTATTGGAAATCAAGCCGTAGCAAAAGTCCAAACGGATGGCTAAACCGAAGCAGGGTCTTGCGTAGACAGAGGTCAGGAACCAGGAGGGTGGTCAGACGAAGCCAGGATCAGGAACCAACGGGGTAGTCAGACAAGGCCAGGATCAGGAACCAGAAGCAGCAGCAGTCTTAGAAGCATGTGAACACAGGAGGACCAAGCAAGGAACTGAAGCCACAGACCTTCTATATATATGAGCTAGGCATCCAGCTCCTCCCAGTGGGAAGGAGGAGCCGCAGGGTGGGAGGCTACAAGAAACCCAGAAACCAAGATGGCCGCCAGCACATGTCAAACGAAGGAGAACAGTGAGAAGGTAAGACCATGACAGTAAAACACTAAACAAGAATGGATTTCATGGGAGGATACCACAGAGGAAGCCACTGCTGTCCCAAAAAATCATTGCTGCACGTTTACAGTTTGCACAAGAGCACCTGAAGGTTACACAACAGTACTGGCAAAATATTCTGTGGACAGATAAAACCAAAGTTGAGTTGTTTGGAAGAAACACACAACACTATGTGTGGAGAAAAAGAGGCACAGCACACCAACATCAAAACCTCATCCCAACTGTGATGTATGGTGGTGGGGGCATCATGGTTTGGGGCTGCTTTGCTGCGTCAGGGCCTGGACGGATTGCTATCATCGAAGGAAAAATGAATTCCCAAGTTTATCAAGACATTTTGCAGGAGAACTTAATGCCATCTGTCCACCAGCTGAAGCTCAACAGAAGATGGGTGTTGAAACAGGACAACGACCCAAAGCATAGAAGTAAATCAACAACAGAATGGCTTAAACAGAAGAAAATATGCCTTCTGGAGTGGCCCAGTCAGAGTCCTGACCTCAACCCGATTGAGATGTTGTGGCATGACCTCAAGAAAGCGATTCACACCAGACATCCCAAGAATATTGCTGAACTGAAACAGTTCTGTAGAGAGGAATGGTCAAGAATTACTCCTGACCGTTATGCACGTCTGATCTGCAACTACAGGAAACATTTGGTTGAAGTTATTGCTGCCAAAAGAGGTTCAACCAGTTATTAAATCCAAGGGTTCACATACTTTTTCCACCTGCACTGTGAATGTTTACATGGTGTGTTCAATAAAAACATGGTAACATTTAATTATTTGTGTGTTATTAGTTTAAGCAGACTGTGATTGTCTATTGCTGTGACTTAGATGAAGATCAGATCACATTTTATGACCAATTTGTGCAGAAATCAATATCATTCCAAAAGGTTCACATACTTTTTATTGCAACTGTATGTACTGAGCTTGGTTCTGGTGCTGTATTTATGTTCTTAGTTTGGCCTTGGAGGTGGATTTATGTTCTGAGGTTAGTTCTGGTGCAGTATTTATGTTGTGACCTTTCTTCTTGTGCTATATTTATGTCGTGCTTGGTTATTGTTCTGTATTTACTGTATGTTGTTAGCTTGGATCTGGTGCTGTATTCATGTTAGTTTGGTTCTGGTGCTGTATTTAAAGGGATATTCTGGTTATTTCAAGTTATCCCCTATCCACAGGATAGGGTATAATAGATCGATGGCAATCTGACTGCTGGGAGCTCCATCGATTGTGAGGATGGGGATCCCTGAAATGAATGGAGTGGCAGGTCAAGCATGCCATGTTATTCATCTCTATGGGACTGCTGGAAATAGCTGAGTGTTTGTACTCTATTTCCAGAAGTCCCCTCTTTTTTCAGTTGGCGGATCTTACAGTGTAGGGGGACCCCATTCTAATGATTGGTAAGGGGCCCGCAGTAGAGGGCCCGCAGTAGCAGGGGGTCCAGGCCTCACCTGCCAGTTCACACACAGTAATGACTATGACTAAGTGTGTGTACTGGCAGGTAAAGCCCCGGCCATAGTGGATGACAGACACATCAGACGAATTTCGTGCCTGAGTCCAATTGCTGTGTCTCTCATCCATTAGGGCCTGGGCCTCATTCCCTGGCCTGTACTTTACTGAGCAGCAGGTGTGATGCAGTGACATCACATCATTGCGCCTGCTGGGCTTAGTAGGATAGCGCATAGGCCGGGATCATCCCCCAGCCTGCATGGTGCCTTTTGCTGGGGAGAGCAAAATTTACTTCATTCATTGGGGGAACAGGGCTAGGTGAGTATTACATTTTTTATTTTATGAACAGCACAGGAGCTTTACTACTGTAAGGGGGGCACTAAGGGGGCAAAACTACTGTGTGGAGGCACTAAGAAGCATGACTACATTATGGGGCACTTAGGGGGCATTCTCCTGTGTGGAGGCACTAAGGGGGATACAGGGCCCAGATGGCATACTGTAAAGTAAACTGACTCCTCCTCCTGTCCAGTGCTAATAATCATTTATTTTCATAATTTGAGTGGGGGGGTTGTATGGCAAGCGTGGACAGTCTTGACTACCTGCGGGATGGGGGTTTGCAGGGAAATTTCTTGGGTGGGGCACAATTCAAAAACATACTATGTTGCTCAGCCTTTTCTAGTTCTATCCCTTTGTCCCAGCCAGTGTGGGACTGGAAATTTGCTAGTTACGTCCTTAGTACCAGCCAGTGTGGGACTGGAAATCCTTGAGGCCACCAGAGCGAGTAAGTTTGAGATCCCATTATCAGTCTATACAGAACATGTGCACGTCCAATCTTTTATTTCATTGCATTAGAAATAGATATTAGCTGTAAGTGTTGGCTCAAAGTTGAATAGTTTCCTATTGAACTTTCGAAAGCCATAGTGTATCAAGGGTGCATTGTTGTGCATGAGCCTGGGCCCACTAGTCTTCTGGGTCTTAGCAGAACCTAATCAGCTATGCAAATGTATAGTGCCCCCACAGTGGTCTGTTTTCCCCTCTAACTTAAGGCTCCTTTGGGTGCCCCATTTACAGTGAAAAAAGTGCAAAGTTCAAAACAGAGTTTTTTTTTTATGACCTCTTGAGGGACATATTATATGCCAAAATATATTAAAAAGTAAAAATATAAAATTAAATACAAATAAAACAAATTAAAAAAACACCCACATCAACTGAAACCATTGCTATATTTCATAGAAACTATACATATATCAATATAACCTACATAAAATAGGGAACATCGGTTTAATCATTTTGGTGTCAGTTTGCATGTTTAAAGATGAAGGAGCTACTATTTGAACAATAAAGATAAACTTTTGCACAGGTTTCCCCTAAATAAAACTAAAAAAGAAAATATAGATGTAAAAAAACATGGCACGTTTATTACCATTTCTGCCTTCTCCTTTGATTGGTGCATAGAGCTATTCAATGAGCGCTATTCAGTGAGTAGAGGAAGCAGCTATGCCACTTCCTCTATTGGACCCAGTGATCATGTGATTGTCGGGCGTCTTGGGGAGTTTTTAAGCATGTTTTGCAGTTTTCCCCAAATAAGACTAAAAAAATCTAAAAAAAAAATAATAATAAAAAGCCCTATTATTATTATAATTATTTTGGCTGTCCAACAAATACAAAATTAGGACCGTTTGTAACGGCACCGTTTCAGCAGACAAGGGGTTAAGATCCGTTTAGGCGATATGCCCCTTTCCGAGAGACAGGCACAGCTACTGCAGAACACCAACCTCCCGAACTGGATACAAAATAGCACTCCAAACTGGAACCTCGCGGATAGCTGCCGGCAGACGAACAGGAAAAGCATTCAGTCAGCTTACACTCCTGGCAATCAGTCTCCAACAGCATACAGGGAATCCCCCCAATGACGAGACAAGGCTCCGTGATCAGGGTCAAGCAGTGCTCTGAAGTGCTGGCACACCCAGCCTGGTTTTTATTACAGTTTGTTGCAGATACAACATATCCCCACAATGCATCATGGTTTCCTCCCCTCTGTCCCGGAGACGACCGAAGACAATCCAATTATGTCTCAGGACAAAGGGGAGATCACCAATACACATGTGGAGACAACAGGACAGGAATCACCACCCAAACACACAATGGCACACCCCCACAGCAAACACAGACATTTAACATATCCCCAGATAGCTCAAGTCTGAGTGCATATCATTAGGTGAATGGCACTCAGAATACACAAATACAATAATATTAGCTATCTGGGTGCCCTCACATAACATACAATTTTATAAAACATATCACAGGAACCCCAAAACATGCAATAACCCCATAACCAATATATCCTCGGAACCGGGGGATCTGGGTGAACCACATGTCCAAAATTCACCCACATCCGTTCAGTAGTTTGGAAGATACAGTTACACTGAAAATATGCAAGTTATACAGAAAATAGTCACTAATAAATGTGTCCCCTGTTTGGTAGTTTCAAACTACTGAATGATGTCTCTGTGCACCAAATACAGGCAAGATAGCACCGTGTGGAAAGTCAGAACAGTGTCTGTGAGGTAAAATGGCCGCTATCTATTGTTCTCACCATGTGCTTCATCCAAGCAAGTAAGGCAGAGGATGTAATCCAGGGACAGAGGGCTCCGTCCCAAGTGCCTTAAGACCCAATTACTTATGGGGCCATAATCCCAGGGCAGGAGGCTGGTAAACAGCCCCCTCCAAAACACCGTGGCGAGGTTGGTTTCGCCACACATCTCCCCCCCCCAGGGAAGACTAACCAGATACCTGACCTCACGCCGGTCGGTACCTGAGTTAGTCTGGCAGCCCACCCACAACCCAATACTGGACCTGCTGAATTTAGTAGACTGTCTCTGTCCAGTGAATCCACCAAGATTATATTTGTAGCTGGTACTCCCGATCTCTGAGTTGCTCCCTGGATTGGAGTGGAGGTTGCTTTGTGGGCAGGGATCAGCGGTACTCTGCCCTGGTGCCAGCGTTACCACGGAAGAAGCCTGGTTGGAGTCTGGTTGTTGGAGGGGGAAACCGACTGTCTCCCCTTTGGCTAAACAGCCCTGTTGCTGGGGGACAGGATCAACTGTCCCTACCCCCTGTGCTGTAAGTGCAGAGACCACGGTCCCATCTGCACAGTTGTGGGGCTTACTGTCTCCCCCTGGTGCGTTAAGCTGCTGCTGGGGAGAGGGGGTAACGTGCTCCTCTCCCATACATACTTCCAGCCGCTGGGGAGGGTGACCGACCGCCTCCGCTCCCAATACAGTGTCCTGCTGCTGGGGAAAGGAGACTGGGCTCTCTATCCCCTGTAGGACACTCTGCCGCTGGGGGACAGGACCGACTGTCTCTGCCCCCTGTAACTCCGTCTGCCGCTGGGGAATGGAGACTCGGCTCCCAATTCCCAAAAAATCATGCTGCTGCTGGGGGGCAGGAACAACTACCTCTGCCCCCTGTAACTCAGCCTGCCGCTGGGGAGGGAGGACGTTGCTCTCCTCTCCCTGCACTTCACACTGCCTTCCCGGCATATCACTCTGCTGCTGGGGGGCAGGAACAACTACCTCTGCCCCCTGTAACTCAGCCTGCCGCTGGGGAGGGAGGCCGCTGCTCTCCCCTCCCTGCACTTCACACTGCCGCTGGGGAATGAAGACTGGGCTCCCAATTCCCTGCAGGACCGGCGGAGAGACCTCGGTCCCATCTCTACCGGCCACCTGGGGTCCTTCCCAGTAACACTCTACAATATCTGCCCAGCTGAATGGGTCTGGATCTGGGTCTGTCACCTTACCATCCTGCTGAGCCTTCTCAATGGAGTGGAAGAGATCTCGGTAGTCCTGCTCCAGTTCCCACTCCAGGGTTGCTAGGTGAGCCAGGTCTTTCTCTACTTCATGGGGGTCATCCCACTCATGCCTAGCCTCCCTCTCATAGAAAATGTCCTGAAGTCTGGACTGTGCAGGGCTCCCAAAGTCAGGCTCTGCAAAGGACTCCCATAACAAGCCAGGACCATCAAACTCCTCTCCCTCTGGCTTGTCATGCTCAGCTGTCCAGGGTATAAACTGTGCCACATACCACCAAAGCGCCTGGTAGGCATCCTCCAGCCATAGCTCCTGCCATACCCGGTGCTGTAGTTCTATCACCCATTCCTCCAGGGGCTGCTCTCCCAGGAAGGACATCCGCAGGGCCACTTGCTTCTGCAACCGCTGCTCTTCACTGGGGAGACTCTCACCTCGCTGGTATTGTACATTATCCAGGGCCTGGTACCAGATGCCTTTCCTTAATGCATCCCGACCATCCAGGTCCTCCTCCTCGTATAACACTGCTGGTTCCATCCTGGTGCTTTTAGGGTCGCTGTACTGGGACATGCGTTGCCCTTAAATTGTAGAATCCAAAGAAATGGTGTCTCCTGTAGCTGTCCTTCTGGCTGTAGGAACGATCCCGCTGCTTGCCACCAATGTAACGGCACCGTTTCAGCAGACAAGGGGTTAAGATCCGTTTAGGCGATATGCCCCTTTCCGAGAGACAGGCACAGCTACTGCAGAACACCAACCTCCCGAACTGGATACAAAATAGCACTCCAAACTGGAACCTCGCGGATAGCTGCCGGCAGACGAACAGGAAAAGCATTCAGTCAGCTTACACTCCTGGCAATCAGTCTCCAACAGCATACAGGGAATCCCCCCAATGACGAGACAAGGCTCCGTGATCAGGGTCAAGCAGTGCTCTGAAGTGCTGGCACACCCAGCCTGGTTTTTATTACAGTTTGTTGCAGATACAACATATCCCCACAATGCATCATGGTTTCCTCCCCTCTGTCCCGGAGACGACCGAAGACAATCCAATTATGTCTCAGGACAAAGGGGAGATCACCAATACACATGTGGAGACAACAGGACAGGAATCACCACCCAAACACACAATGGCACACCCCCACAGCAAACACAGACAATTAACATATCCCCAGATAGCTCAAGTCTGAGTGCATATCATTAGGTGAATGGCACTCAGAATACACAAATACAATAATATTAGCTATCTGGGTGCCCTCACATAACATACAATTTTATAAAACATATCACAGGAACCCCAAAACATGCAATAACCCCATAACCAATATATCCTCGGAACCGGGGGATCTGGGTGAACCACATGTCCAAAATTCACCCACATCCGTTCAGTAGTTTGGAAGATACAGTTACACTGAAAATATGCAAGTTATACAGAAAATAGTCACTAATAAATGTGTCCCCTGTTTGGTAGTTTCAAACTACTGAATGATGTCTCTGTGCACCAAATACAGGCAAGATAGCACCGTGTGGAAAGTCAGAACAGTGTCTGTGAGGTAAAATGGCCGCTATCTATTGTTCTCACCATGTGCTTCATCCAAGCAAGTAAGGCAGAGGATGCAATCCAGGGACAGAGGGCTCCGTCCCAAGTGCCTTAAGACCCAATTACTTATGGGGCCATAATCCCAGGGCAGGAGGCTGGTAAACAGCCCCCTCCAAAACACCGTGGCGAGGTTGGTTTCGCCACACCGTTAAACCGCCATGTGCAGTAAATCACGAAAAAGTGCCTAGTCATTAAGGCCTTTTCACGGCTGGTCAGTAAAGAGTTAAATAGCAGTTAATAACCTATTGAGGTCACAGAAAATTACTAGGACTTGGTAACATTACAGCCAGTGTCTGTATAGATTTTTACCCTCTGGTTAAATAAACAAGAATATTTCCATTCACTGACAGCAAGTAGAGATATTGGAAATGTTGAGGAGTTGGAGCACAAAGTCTGTCCAACTATGTATATTCCCCACATAAATTTTATACCCAAATAATTATCATCTAACATATTGTTGAATGTGGTAGTTAAAGGGGTTGGCTCATCTTATACACTGATGGCATATTGCTAGGTTATGCCGTCAATGTCAGGTAGGTGTGGGTCCGACCTCTGGGACCTCCTGCTATTTCCATAGCAGGGCCCCCAATGGGAAGAAGAGCATGCCGTGCATGTGTGGGGTCCTCTTCATCCGTCACTATGGGAGTTCTGAAAATAGCCGAGCAAGCGGGCTCCGCTATTTTTAGAAGTCCCATAGTTTTGAATAGAAGGAGCACTATGCAAGTGTGGACACCTTTCCGTTGACCCCTATGGAAGTTCCGAAAATAGCAGAGCCGGTGCTTGACTATATTCAGAACTCCCATAGGAGTGAACGAAGCCCCTCATGTGCGGCTGCTTTCCGTTCACATCAGGGGCCCTTTCTGGAGATGGGAGCAGGTCCCAGAGGTGGGACACACATCTATCTTGGTTGTGCCATCAGTGTATGACATGAGACAACCCCTTTAAGTCCAGCTTAGGCTAAATTCACACCGTGTTGAACAGTTTGAAATAGCCTTGCCATATGTATGCCCAGACTTGTGCCAGTGTTTTTTGAAATGTGCAGTTAACTGTGTTTTATTTTTTTTTGTAAAGTAGAATCTGCGTTATCCTGACATATCCTGGCCAAACATATGGCAAAAGGATACATTTATATAATTTAGGTCCTTGCTGGGTGTTCCTGAGCAGTGATGGCCAGTTCGCAGTGTTCGCCAGCGAAAACATGCGGGCTGCCATCTTTAGTAAGCTAGACTCACCCGTCTGGCGATGCACAGGTAAGCCCTTAACGCCGTCACCAGGAGCAGGCAGTTCTGAGAGCAGCCACTGGGGGCCTTCATCGGCTGTTCTCGGAACTGCCTGCTCCCAGTGACTGCGTTTGATTTCAGACCGGCTTCTGGCACAGGCATAGGTAAGGTCTTACCTATGCATCGCCGGACGGGTGAGTCTACCTTACTAAAGATGGCAGCCCGCATGTGTTCACTGCGAACTGGCCATCACTGTTCCTGAGTAGAGGCTAGTTCACAGTCACTTCTCCAGAGGCCGTTTTCCTTCATCTCTGGCTTCAGCCTCCTCGATATCTGAACCATCCAGCAGCAGAAACACTTGTTATCCCTTCAAATGGAAAAAGGACATAGTGCAGACCCGCAAGTAAAAGAATTCTCCATACTTTATTGTACTTGCAAAGTCTTATCTTTCAACATCGCACATAAAAAGGTAATGCTTTTGATACTATAGGGAGAACGGACCTACTCCCTGATCTTGGGACTGCAGCTTTGATTAACTCTAGAAAGCACACACACAATTTTTGGGTCATTAATATGGCAAAAGGAGCCCTTTTGGCAAATGATTGACCATCAATGTCTGTGGGAATGCAAGCACCATCAGACATGCTGTCCATTTAGCCTTGGACTCTGTTCACACCTGCATTGTGGTTTCCATCTTTTTAGGCTTCTTGTGGGGTCCTTCCAATTCCGTCATGGCATCCAGCAGCATTTTGATTGAAAAAATAGCACCATATATACAGTACAAATTCTCCCCCTAAACCTTATGGAATCTGCAACGAAGGCCTCAAATAGAGCCGTCACTGCTAATGTGTACAGAGCCTTAGTTGCCTAGTAATAAATAGTGACTGCCACATATGAAAAACTTGTTGCAGAAAATAATTTAGCAGGGAATGCATTGCTTCGGTGGGCAAATGATATTGTTTTTGTGCCTTAGAGAACATAAAGACAGGCAGATGTCTTACTACATGTAGGTGTTGGTGAGTGATCTGTCTGTATATAGCCACAGGTCATTATTTTGGACGCAGATGGTGTATTGTAAGTCTATTAGCCAATCAAGCTGTCTATTTGGTCAGTAGCACAGCGTCTAACTTTGTTAAAGTCAGTGTGAGACTTGATGTAAGATGGATAATAGACAGAATCAGGCTGAGAGCTATATCCTGGAAGGAGCGATTCCCTTCACAGCACAAACCATCAGTGAGAAGATGCTGTAAAACACATGCAAGATCATTGTAGTGCTAAACATGTCCCCATATAGAATTTGTCACAGATTAAAGGGGTTCTCCGGGGCTGTACCAAAAATGGCTCATTTAGCTAACCTGTGGAGAGAATACACTTTCAGCAGTATTACCCTTTCCGTCTCTCTGCGGATTCCGCAATTAAGGCTGGGATCATGTGACTGTCGGACTGGCTGCAGCCTTTCCTCTGACATCCCTCTGTGGCAGGTAAATCAAGCAGTCTCAATAGACTACCAGGGTTAGGATGCCTTCACATGTGGCAGAAAATTATGCTCGGCAAGCACATGGATTTCTGCTAGCTCCATTAACCCTTTCGCTGCCAGCGCAGTACATGTATGGTGCTGGAGCGATGTGTAAACATGGCTGTCCACTCGCTCATGCAGCGGGCACCATGGCCAGCGAGTCTCTGCTGTTTCAAACGGCAGAGTTCCGCAGCTAAAGGTCATTAAAGCCTTTAGATGCCATGATTAAGCGTGATCAGGGCATCTAAAAGTAAAAAAAATACGGTAGTGCTTCTTACCGACATCCCCTGCGGCCAATGAGGATGCCGGTAATTGAATTCAATACGACCCAGGGTATGGAAGTTGCAATTCTTATTTTGGCCAGTAGGCCAACATAAGAAATTAGCAATTCTAGTACCAATATAGATATATAAGAAACATAATGGTACAGAATAAAAAATAATAATACAGAGCCTTGAAGCCTCAAGCATGAGCTACAAAACCATAAAAAAGTAAGAAAAAGCTAAACAATATATACAAATGTAAATGACCCCCCTTTCATTAAAATAAACAAAAAACATAAACAACTAAAAATATCAACATCATGGGTATCACCACGACCGAAAACGCCTGTACTATTAAAATATTAAAATATTTTTCCAATACAGAGAATGGCGTAACGAAAAAAAGGGTCAAAATGGCCGATTTGCCATTTTTTCATTGCTTCTCTTACCCAAAAAAATGTAATAAAATGTGATCAAAAAGTCACACACTCCAAAATGGTATCAATAAAAAAAAAAGATCATCTTGTGAAAAAATTAGCCCCCACACAGCTCAGTAGATATACCTATAAAAAAGTTATGGGGGTCAGAATATGCTTATGTAAAAAGAAGATTTTTTGTTTATTTTTACGCTATTTAGACATAAAAAACGTATACATATGTGGTATCGTTGTAATTGTACTGACCCAGAGAATGAAGGGCATAGGTCAGTTTTGCCGCAAAGAGAACGCCTTAGGGACAAAACCCGTAAAACGTTGGTGGAATTTTTCCTGCTTCCCACTACATTGTATGCCATAGTAAATGGTGGCACTAGAAAGTATAATCCCCCCAAAAATAAGCCCTTATGAGGCTATATGAACGGAAAAATAAAAAAATGTATGGATCAAGGAAGATAGGGAAGAAAAATGAAAAAGCAAAAATGAAAAAAAATCTTCCTGTATCCTAAGGGTTAAGTTGAATGGAATTGATTTGCAATCACAGAATTTTCTGCCACGAAATCTGCCACATGTGAATTCACCCTTACTGTATCTGGCATAGCCAGACACTGTTGGATCCTCAATCACTATAATAGGATCCGACAGGTTTCCGCCATAAATGCTGGCATCCTGCTCGAAAATACTGCTGCATGCAGCTGTATTTTTCCAGCAGAATCAGGGCCGTCTTTAATATTGATTGGACCCTGGGCAAAAATGTACTTGGGCCCCCTGGATCCCGCCTTCCCACACCTTAGCAGGCAATCACGCCCTCCACCACAACACACACACAAAAAATCCACACATCTGGTAGAGTCCAGTGAATGACTGTAAATACTTTCAGTTCTGAAGACTCCAGCGGCTCAGGATCAGTGTTCTGGGCTGGAAGTGGGCACCGCTCTGCAGGAAGGAGACCAGGGCTCGGCTCACCCTAGCGTTACAGTGCAGCCCAGCACCCCACAGTATGCAGTATAGCACCCTATAGTATACAGCAACCCACAGTATGCAGTATAGCACCCTATAGTATACAGCACCACACAGTATGCAGTTTAGCACCCCACACTATACAGTACCCCACAGTATATAGTAGAGCAGTATAGCAGCCCACAGTATACAACACCTCACTGTATACAGCACCCCAAACTATACACGATACAGCCCCCCACACTATACAGTACAGCAGTATAGCACTCCACACTATACCGCACCCACAGTATACAGCCCCCCACACTATACAGTACAGCAGTATAGCATTCCCCCCCACTATACAGGCCCCCCCACACTATACAGGCCCCCCACACTATACAGCCCACCACACAGTATACAGCCCACCACACAGTATACAGGGCCCCCCCCCCCACAGTATGCAGCCCACCACACAATATACAGCCCATTACACAATATATAGCCCACCACACAATATACAGCCCACTACACAGTATACAGCCCACCACACAGTATACAGCCCCCCACAGTATACAGCCCCACACAGTATACAGCACCCCACTATACAGTAGTTTACAGTATATTAACATACCAGCCCCTGTCACCTTTTTCTGATGTAATCTTTACACAAAAAAGCTCCACAGTTAACTTCTGCAACACTCCACAGGACCTGTGATGACCTCATAGCCATGTGACCAGTAATTGCTAGGTTACTGGTCACATGGTAATGATGTCATTAAGGTCCTAGATCAAAACTCATTAAGGTCCTAGAATTAAGATCATTAACACAGTACGATCATGATGCCTGTGTAGCCGACAGCCTGACACCCAGGGCAGTAGCTAGCAGGGCTCAAGAGGCAGCTGCCTTGGGCCCCCCAGGAGCAACTGGGCCCAGGGCAGCTGCCCCTTTTGCCCCTTGGTAAAGACGGCCCTGAGCAGAATGTTATTATTTCTGCTGGAAACATGCCGGATCCCATTATAGTGAATGGGGCCTGCCAGTGCCCAATGGTTTCCAGCTATGTCTGATATGGTAACTCCAGTAGTCTGCTCCTCTGCCAGAGGACTATCAGATTTTCCTTTTTTCTTAGTACTGCTCATAATGTATTCCCTCCACAGGCTAGCGGAAATCCATTTTAGGTACAGGCTCAGAGAACCCCTTTAATATTATAAACTGTATGATCAGTTGTTTAGAGATAGGGGTTTTATAACTAGATTTCTCTGACAAGTAATCTGACAGATCTTGCACACCTGCTGTGTGTTGTGTTCCTCATCTAGTGGACCAAGCCCAAAACGCGTGGGTTAAGGACTGTAGTGTGCCAGGAACTAGGGCAGCAGACAACAGTTGTTAAGCAGCAGGGAACAGAAGGCACAATCATGAAATAGTATTTTTTAATGACTTCCTTCCTGATGAAAAACACAAATTAAAATTTTCGTTAAGGGTGTAATTAAACAAATAAGTGTCTCTTATGTGTATCCAATGATTTTACAAAATGATTAGATAAATGAAAGTTGGCAGGGTTTCACATCCATCGTGAAATCTTTATTTTCCAGTTCAACCATTAATGACTTAATCCTTGATCAAACTATTGAAATATACGGATTGTATTCAGGGCATCTGGATGAATAATAGGAAATATATATATCTTGTTTTCCTGCAGGATAAGCTCTCTTGATCACGGCTGAGCAAGGTCAACCATAAAGCTGACAAAATGCTACAAAGAAACATTTGGGTGCTTTCACTGGCAATGGTTACATCGGCCACAGGTAGGTAAAGTAAATCCTAAAATATTCCTGTTTTTTAACCCTAGCACTTCCTCCGCAGCTCACTTTTCTGAGACAGGGTCAGTAGAGTCTTCTCAACATCACTGGAGGGTGGGAATTTAATGAGAGATTGATATGAGTATCAAACATGTACATAAAGCCTTTTTTAAATGGGTTGCCCAGTTTCATGATATTGATGTCTTATCCTCAAGATAGATCATCAATATGGTCCTGCTTCTGGCACCACCACCGATCAGCTGTTTGAAGAGGTTGCGGTTGTCCTCTTCAATGTTTTATGGGAGAGTAAACTGTAATTACCCAGCACCACTGGCATACCTCCAATAGAGGCAGACCATGCCACTGCTGTGGGGCCAATGAACAAGAGGGGCCCTCTGCTCTGTCTCCATTGCACTTCCTAGTTTGTGAAGGAAAAGTGCTGATTGGAGGAGCAGCCTGTCAGTCACTGATCTCCTGTACTGTGCAACTGAGGGACTGACCTCTGCTCCACCAATCAGCACTCTTCCCACAGGACAGAGAAGTGCTGATTGGAGGAGCAGCCTGTCAGTCACTGATCTGCTGTACTGTGCAACTGAGGGGCTGACCTCTGCTCCACCAATCAGCACTCTTCCCACAGGACAGAGAAGTGCTGATTGGAGGAGCAGCCTGTCAGTCACTGATCTGCTGTACTGTGCAACTGAGGGGCTGACCTCTGCTCCACCAATCAGCACTCTTCCCACAGGACAGAGAAGTGCTGATTGGTCTACTGAAGTGAAGACCCGAGGAGGCCGTCCCCAGCAGACTCATCCTAAAATTGCTGGTTTTGGGGTAGGTTATAATGAAATGTTATCATGTAATGGACACTAAGGGAGCAGGGGGGTGGGGTGGGGGTTGTTGGTGTGTGTGTGTATCCACATATATGCAGGCTTTCTATGTGTGTGCATTTTTTGTTTGCCTGTGCTAATGTACAGGCATGAGTGTGTAGGTATGTGTGTTTCTTTGTACATAGTGTGTACATTTGTATTTTTAGTCTATAGCCCCATAGCACATGTGCACATGTGTATCAGTATTGTGCACATGTGTATCAGTATGTGTTACTGTATTTGCATGTTTCTGTCACATCATAGTATATCTTGCATGTGTCAGATCGTTATACATACTGTAAGCATATGTATATGTGCAGATCTATATGTGTGTACCGATGTAGCCATCTTAATTGACACATGGTGCTCTACGCTATTAACATAGCTCACTATTCTAATACACTTAGGGCTCATGCGTTTCCTCAATGCACGGGTACCGAGATGTAGACCATTGACTTGAGTGGGTCCGCGATTGGCAAGATACGCTCCACACCACAAAAACATAGAACAATTTTTTTTTTATAGTGCAGAGGCACAGACCAAATTTCCACTGAAACGCTTCGGAGTGCTTTCGTGGGCTTCCGATCCATGCTGTGCCGTATCTTGTGGATTGCCGACCCCTTCAAGTCAGTGGGTCCGCATGTGTGATACAGAGTGCACACGGTCAGTGCCCTATATTGCGGACCCGCTGTTTGCAGTCAGTCCACAATACGGGCACAGGGCACACGCTCGTGTGCTTGAGCACTTACCATCTGTCACATTAAACCTCACAACTTGGGAAGGTCATTTCAAAATTTTGCTATGGGGCCCAATGATAACTAGTTACGCCCCTGCCCAGCACCACAAAGTGCTTGCACAAGCGCAGTGGCCTCTTCAAATAGAAGGTTGATGGACCCTCGTCAATCTGAAACTGATGGCCTATCCTGAGGAAAGGTCATCAGAGGTCATCAGCATCATGAACCCGGACAACCAGAGGTGGGATACAAATTTTTAACAGGTTCCCTACTCAATGGCGGACACGCGGCGTCACGACACATGTTTACATATACATACACCATATACTGTATATGCAATACACATACACATAAATACAACATATGCATGGTACACATACATAAATATACCATATACATGGTACACATACATAAATACACCATATACATGGTACACATACATAAATATACCATATACATGGTACACATACATAAATATACCATACACATGGTACACATACATACTGTAAATATACCATATACATGGTACACATACATAAATACACCCTATACATGGTACACATACATAAATACACCATATACATGGTACACATACATAAATACACCATATACATACATAAATACACCATATACATGGTACACATACATAAATATACCATATACATGGTACACATACTGTACATAAATACACCATATACATGGTACACATACATAAATATACCATATACATGGTACACATACATAAATACACCATATACATACATAAATACACCATATACATGGTACACATACATAAATATACCATATACATGGTACACATACATAAATATACCATATACATGGTACACATACATAAATACACCATATACATACATAAATATACCATTGGAAAAAGTCTGGTACCGTGTTGGCAAATAGAAAACTAGTTTAGTGCTCTCATTAAGAGAAACAAAATAAGAGTATTGCAAGTTTGATACCTTTTAATGGCTAGCAAAAATAGAAGTAATGATGTTACATAGCGAGCTTTCAAGACATCACCAGTCCCTTCATCAGGCATATTACAAGAATATATTAAGAAAAAGCAATATATATACAATAAGAACAGAGACATGGGGGAATGAATAGACATTTGAAAAAAAACAGAACAACATGTAGTCAAGGCTGAAGCTCAGCCTGCGTTTGTGGGAGGGGCGAAGGTGGCCTATTTAGCGCCGCCTCACGCTCCCATCACGGACACCGCGCTCTCACGTGACGTCTCTTCACTTCCGGGTTCAGTGCCGACGCTGTCGCTCTACCTTCGCTGCTGCCTCGTTCCTGCCTCCGGTCTGATTTCCTCTGCCCTCCCGAACCGCGCTCTCCTGGTAAGCTAAGCGGCGCCTTGAGCTGCTCCCCGTCCTGGGAGCCTCGGCGCCGCACTCTTCAACGTTCCACGTGTCTGCATGCTGGCCCCAGCTCCCACACTGGTCTCCAGGCAACGCCGACGCTCAGGTCCCCATCACAGGGAAACCTGACACCCAGCATGATTACCATCCAGCACATTCAGGCTCTGCCACAGCACCTGCATCCAACCCACCCTGGTCACCCCTCTTGAGGTCACATGACCAAACCCATCACATACCATACTCTCAGTCTGGGCACACTTCATTCAGCAATCCATACCCAGCAATGTTAAAAAAAAAGAAAAAAAAAAAAAGGGGGACTCATGTCATGTCGTCCGTCTGCCGCGCGCCAGATTCACGTCACCTTTATTTTACCGGGACGCTCGGGTTCCCAGTTGTTTGTCTGCCGCACGGCGGATTGACGTCGCTCACTTCTGGGACTCCTCAGTCCATTCCATCCTTCCGTCTGCCGCCCAGCAGAGCCACGTCCTTTCCTGACACGCATCAGGTCTCATCCAGCTTTGCTCTTTCAGGTTTCACGCAATCATCTGCCACGCAGCAGATTCATGTAAATTTTTCGGTCTCGCTTTCAGGTTTTGTTCACGCAATTGTCCACCACGCAGCAGGTTCATGTCAATTTTCTGTCTTGCTTTTAGGTTTCATTCACGCTATTGTCTGCAACGGAGCAGATGCATGTCAATTTTCGGTCTTATTTTTAGGTTTCATTCACGCTATTGTCTGCCACGCAGCAGATTCATGTCAATTTCCTGTTTTGCTTTTAGGTTTCATTCACGCTATTGTCTGCCACGCAGCAGATTCATGTAAATTTTCTGTCTTGCTTTTAGGTTTCATTCACGCTATTGTCTGCCACGCAGCAGATTCATGTCAATTTTTCTGTCTCGCTTTTAGGTTTTATTCACGCTATTGTCTGCCACGCAGCAGATTCATGTCAATTTTTCTATCTCATTTAATGTTTCATTCACGCAATCGTCTGCCACGCAGCAGATGCCCTTTCCGGTCTCGTTTCTTTCCCTGACACGCATCAGGTTTTCAGTTTTGGTCTGCCACGCAGCAGTCCATGTTAGTTTTCCTGACACGCATCAGGTTCATCCACCGCCCTGATACGCATCAGGGACAGGTTCTCACGTCTCATTTGCACTTCCTGACACGCATCAGGTGCTGTCGCGGTCCTGCCACGCAGCAGGTGCATCGGTCGCCCGACTCGCTCGGCCCGTTCTAACCTGGTCGGACCCTGATGCGCCTCAGGGGCTTCGCCTCTAGCCACGCAGCTAGTTCACGGGTTACGACCGCCCGCAAGGCATCAGGTCATTCAGGGGCGCCTCACATGTATCAGGCACGGTCAAGCTTGACCCACAGCTTCCGCTCCCTGATTCACGTCAGGTTCTACTTCTCTTCTGCATCTCTCAAACCTCACCCCATGTTTTCTAGGGTCATCCCGGAGGTCTGTCTGGTTCAAAAAATTCACTAGGCGAATTCCTCAAGGTACCAATCCTAGGCCCCCCTTTTCATCCAGGTAATTTCTGTTCTATGGTTTCATCCGCCAAGTCCAGGTAAGTTTGGTTCCACTACGTCATCCCTTAGGATCAGGCCGGCATCTGCAGGTCACCTTCCTTCAGGTAGTCTAGGCCAGCTCGTCAGGTGGGTCAGGCCTATTGGCCTGGTCACAAAAAAAAATTCCAATAAAAAAAGACTGATATTCGACCTTTCTGCTCCTCATGCTTCCAGCACACCCAGTTTAAATTCACTCATCCCTTCAGAGGACTTCTCCATGCGGTACTCCTCCTTGGACGAAGCCATTCGGTTGATCCTCCAGCTGGGGTCAGGCGCTTGGCTTTCCAAGGCAGACATTGCCGACGCTTTCAAACTTCTTACAGTTTTGCCCCATTTATGGAAATTCTACGGCATCAAGTGGAGGGAACGGTACTATTTCTCAGACAGACTGACATTTGGATCAAAGAGCAGTCCCTGGCTCTTTGATCAATTTGCCACAGCTCTCCACTGGGTCTTGGTCAACCACGGCGGATGCTCCAGGGTCATCCATTACCTTGATGACTTCCTGTTGATCAAGACCGCAGATCAAGCACCCAATCAGCTCCAGGTACTTCTCGACTTGTTCTCAAAACTGAACGTCCCGATTGCCCCAGCAAAAGTTGAAGGTCCATCTTCAGTCATAACATTCCTGGGGATCATCTTGGATACTGGTAAGATGGAAGCCAGATTGCCCGACGTAAAACTCCGCAAGATCCAAGATTCCATCAGGAGGTCTGTCACGGCCAGGACCCTCACCAAGGTCGAACTCCAGTCGATTCTGGGAATGTTAAATTTTGCCTCCAAGATCATGCCCCAGGGGCGGACATTCATCTCCAGATTGCTGCAACTTTTACCTGCTGCCTCGGATCAGGACTCCTTGATCCACCTCGACGCCGCTGCAACGGCCGATCTCCACATGTGGCACCATTTCCTGTCCAGCTGGAATGGCATCTCCCTCTTCGTCCCTTCCTGGGATGATAATTCTCCCACCGTCTTTTCCGACGCAGCAGGTTCAAAAGGGTTTGCAGCCATTTTCAACAACCACTGGTTCGCGGGTCCCTGGCCGCCTCAGATTTCCTCCATCCAGAGTTCCATCAAATCCTCTCCACTGTTAGAAATCTATCCCATCGTGGCAGCTGCCCAGACCTGGGGGAGATCTGGAGGAACAAGCCGGTCATCTTCGTCACGGACAATCAGGCAGTGGTAGAAATCCTCAGCAAAGGCCGCTCCTCTTCCCCACAAATCATGCCCTTTGTCCGCAGATTAGTATGCCTTGCCTTAAAATATAATTTTCATTTTTCATGCAGGTTCATACAGGGTTCAGCAAACACAGCAGCTGATGCCCTCTCCCGTTTCAACTTCCCGGTTTTCTTTCAGGTGATGCCAGATGCGGATCCATCAGGGGTCCCTCCACCTTGTCAGAACGGCTAAGTCACTCATCCATAACTCCTTATCCCTCAATACAGCCAGGAACTACAAGACAGGGTGGGAAACCTTCACACAATTCTCCCTCAGACACCCACAAGAACACCTGGACCGAACAACTTATGTCATGGCATTCCTGGCTTATTGTCACACAGACCTTCACCTATCTTTCAACACCATCAAATTATACCTTGCAGGGGTACAACATTTCTTCACTTTAGATCACCCAGGCAGCCAGTCCATATTTTCTTCTCAGGCCATCAAATCCACCCTCAGAGGGATCCAAAAGAGCAGCAACAAGCCGGAGTCCCGCAGGAAACCAGTCATGGCAATGTTCAGGGCTTTTTCCACCTCCCTAGACAATGATCCCTTCGGGCCATACAAAAGCATAGTGATCAAAGCAGCTATGTATCTCTGTTTCTACGGGTTTTTACGGCCCGGGGAATTCACCAGCTCTCCCGGACACGCAGGCCCCACTTCAGACCAGCTGGTCTGGCAGCAGACGCATTGCACCCTTTCACTCCCTTCCACCAAAACTTCTCAAGTAGGACCACCAGTCAAAATTAGCTACTTCCAGACCTTCAACGAATAGTGCCCGGTTGCCGTGTTCAAAAAGCTACTCGCCATTTCAAAGGTTTCCACGCCAGGCAGCCCTCTCTTTCCCTTCAACTCCAAATATCTCACGGCTTCACAGTTCATCCATCATATCAGAACTTTAGCTTCCGGACCAGGGTTCGACGTCAAGGCCATCTCGGGACATTCATTTCGCATAAGGGCGGCTTCCGCAGCGTCAAGTCACGGGGTCCCAGCACACATCATCCAGAAAATGGGCAGATGGCAATCCTCCTGCTTCACGCATTACATCCCAAATCCGTGGGCCGAGATCGCCAAAGCCTTCACCAGCTTAGCTCTATGAGTTCCACCTATATATTTCCTACGCGTTGACTTTTTGCCCCTCATTTAGCTCGCACCTGGCCATGGCTTCCCGCACACCCCAGCCATCCATAGTTGACAGTCATGTCATGCCTTTCCCCTCGGTTCTTCCTCAGTTTCCCACCGTAGCCAGGACCACAAATCAAAGATCTTGAGAATGAGTCCAAATACACCATATACCGTATATGCAATACACATATACATAAATACACCATATACATGGTACACATACATAAATACACTATATACATGGTACACATACATAAATATACCACACGGAATCCGTGGATGGCACAGTTAAGGGGTGGGCGTCTGTGGATGGCACTGTTATGGGCTAGGGGGGTCTGTGGATGGCACTGTTATGGGCTGGGGGGGGTCTGTGGATGGCACTGTTATGGGGTGGGGGGTCTGTAGATGGCACATATATAACAGTGCCATCCACAGATCCCCCTGTAACAGTGCCAGCCACAGATCCCCCCCCTGTAACAGTGTCCGTCATCCACAGATCCCCCCCATAAAAGTGTCCGTCATCCACAGATCCCCCATAGGTGTCCGTCATCCACAGATCCCCCATAGGTGTCCGTCATCCACAGATCCCCCCCATAAGTGTCCGTCATCCACAGATCCCCCCATAAGTGTACGTCATCCACAGATCCCCCCATAAGTGTCCGTCATCCACAGATCCCCCTATAAGTGTCCGTCATCCACAGATCCCCCATAAGTGTCCGTCATCAACAGATCCCCCATAACAATGTCCGTCATCCACAGATCCCCCCATAACAGTGCCCGTCATCCACAGATCCCCCCATAACAGTGTCCGTCATCCACAGATCCCCGATAAGTGTCTGTCATCCACAGATCCCCCCATAACAGTGTCTGTCATCCACAGATCCCCCCCATAACAGTGTCCGTCATCCACAGATCCCCCCATAACAGTGTCCGTAATCCACAGATCCCCCATAACAGTGTCCGTCATACACAGATCCCCCCATAACAGTGTCCGTCATCCACAGATCCCCCCCATAACACTGTCAGTCATCCACAGACCACCATTAGTTCCAAACCCACCAAAAGCACACCTTTTGGTTAAAATTTTTTTTTTCTTATTTTCCTCCCCAAAAACCTAGGTGCGTCTTATGGGCCGGTGCGTCTTATAGGGCGAAAAATACGGTACATAAATACACCATATGCATGGTACACATACATAAATACACCATATACATGGTACACATACGTAAATATACCATATACATAGTACACATACATAAATACACCTTATACATGGTACACATACATAAATATACCATATACATGGTACACATACATAAATACACCATATACATGGTACACATACATAAATACACCTTATACATGGTACACATACATAAATATACCATATACATTGTACACATACATAAATACACCACATACATGGTACACATACATAAATACACCATATACATGGTACACATACATAAATACACCATATACATGGTACACATACATAAATATACCATATACATTGTACACATACATAAATATACCATATACATGGTACACATACATAAATATACCATATACATGGTACACATAGATAAATATATTATATACATGGTACACAAACATAAATATACCATATACATGGTACACATACATAAATACACCATATACATGGTACACATACATAAATACACCATACACATGGTACACATACATAAATATACCATATACATTGTACACATACATAAATATATCGTATACATGGTACACATACATAAATAGACCTTATACATGGTACACATACATAAATACACCATATACATGGTACACATACATAAATACACCCTATACATGGTACACATACATAAATACACCCTATACATGGTACACATACATAAATATACCATATACATGGTACACATACATAAATACACCATATACATGGTACACATACATAAATACACCATATACATGGCACACATACATAAATACACCATATACATGGTACACATACATAAATATACCATATACATGGTACACATACATAAATACACCATATACATGGTACACATACATACAGTTGCAAGAAAAAGTATGTGAACCCTTTGGAATGATATGGATTTTTGCACATATTGGTCATAAAATGTAATCTGATCTTCATCTAAGTCACAACAATAGACAATCACAGTCTGCTTAAACTAATAACACACAAAGAATTAAATGTTACCATGTTTTTATTGAACACACCATGTCAACATTCATAGTGCAGGTGGAAAAAGTATGTGAACCCTTGGATTTAATAACTGGTTGAACCTCCTTTTGGCAGCAATAACTTCAACCAAACATTTCCTGTAGTTGCAGATCAGACGCGCACAATGGTCAGGAGTAATTATTGACCATTCCTCTTTACAGAACTCTTTCAGTTCACTAATATTCTTGGGATGTCTGGTGTGAATCGCTTTCTTGAGGTCATGCAACAGCATCTAAATGAGGTTGAGGTCAGGACTCTGACTGGGCCACTCCAGAAGGTGTATTTTCTTCTGTTTAAGCCATTCTGTTGTTGATTTACTTCTATGCTTTAGGTTGTTGTCCTGTTGCAACACCCATCTTCTGTTGAGCTTCAGCTGGTGGACAGATTTCCTTAAGTTCTCCTCCAAAATGTCTTGATAAACTTGGGAATTCATTTTTCCTTCGATGATGGCAATCCGTCCAGGCCCTGATGCAGCAAAGCAGCCCCAAACCATGATGCCCCACCACCATACTTCACAGTTGGGATGAGGTTTTGATGTTGGTGTGTTGTGCCTCTTTTTCTCTACACATAGTGTTGTGGGTTTCTTCCAAACAACTTAACTTTGGTTTTATCTGTCCACAGAATATTTTGCCAGTACTGCTGTGGAACATCCAGGTGCTCTTGTGCAAACTGTAAATGTGCAGCAATGTTTTTTTTGGGCAGCAGTGGCTTCCTCTGTGATATCCTCCCATGAAATCCATTCTTGTTTAGTGTTATACGTATCGTAGATTTGCTAACAGGGATGTTAGCATATGCCAGAGACTTTTTGTAAGTCTTCAGCTGACACTCTAGGATTCTTCTTCACCACATTGAGCAGTCTGCGCTGTGCTCTTGCAGTCATCTTTACAGGACAGCCACTCCTAGGGAGAGTAGAAGCAGTGCTGAACTTTCTCCATTTATAGACATTTTGTCTTACCGTAGACTGATGAACAGCAAGGCTTTTGGAGATACTTTTTTTTAACCCTTTTCAGCTTATGCAAGTCAACAATTCTTAATAGTAGGTCTTCTGAGAGCTCTTTTGTGCAAGACATCATTCACATCAGGCAATGCTTCTTGTGAAGAGAAAACCCAGAACTGGTGTGTGTTTTTTATAGGGCAGGGAAGCTGTAACCAACACCTCCAATCTCATCTCATTGATTGGACTCCAGTTGGCTGACGCCTCACTCCAATTAGCTCTTGGAGATGTCATTAGTCTAGGGGTTCACATACTTTTTCCACCTGCGCTGTGAATGTTTACATGGTGTGTTCAATAAAAACATGGTAACATTTAATTCTTTGTGTGTTATTAGTTTAAGCAGACTGTGATTGTCTATTGTTGTGACTTAGATGAAGATCAGATCACATTCTATGACCAATTTGTGCAGAAATCCATATAATTTCAAAGGGTTCACATACTTTTTCTTGCAACTGTAAATACACCATATTGAGCACTGGATCGGACATGGCCAGTAACATGGTTCTCCGATCCAGTTGTAATTTTAACAACTTGATCTGGAGAACTGGAGGGAACCTGGGTGAATTCCATGCCCGCGGACAACCCCAAAGCTGGTAGCTGGTTTCAGGCAGCCCTAATACAGCTACATTTTAGGGTCTGCATTATATGGGTCTCAACACCCCACAGTTTTACTGAACTAAGTTTCTGTCACTTTTGATGCCTATTGCAAACTGAGTTTTGCTTATTAAATTCTGCATGGGGTTGAAGCATCAGACGTTTAATGACAGGGAATCTTGAATATTCCTTTCCTCTCCCATAATGACAGTACTTCAGGCACAGAACTTACAGCACAGTCTTGGATGTCAGCTGCAACAGTGGGTTTTATGCCATCAGTGACAGCAGGATTATATCTGTATTAGTCCATATGGTGACAGATACTGTTGGCATAATGAAGTGGCAAAGTCCATACAACATCTGAAGCTGGTAGATATATTCCAAGTCAAGCAACACGTCAAAGCCAGGGGGTCAAGAACAAATAGTACTAGGGGTTTCAAATGTTTCGCATCTGTAAAGCTACATTTACAGGCAGCAACATTTTTTTATACCACTGATGAGTGATCAACTAAACAAATCTTTAGTATCTGACGGACATTTCCATTGATACGATCATCGTACATAAGGTCAATATTTAGGAGGAAAAAATAAAATGCAAATGTTAGGAGGGTCTGTCCTTTTTGGACGATCCCTTTTCATAGGCACCATTAGACTATACTGTATAGAATTAATCGTTTGCCGGCGGTGACGATGTCCACTCAGGATACTGACTTGGCAGTGCAAGCTGAATTCTACAGGCATCTCAGTTATTTATAGCGCTCAGCGGCTCCCTTGCCAATTTTTGCTGATCATTGGGATTACCAGCAGCTACAGTGGGATGCGAAAGTTTGGGCAACCTTGTTAATCTTCATGATTTTCCTGTATAAATCGTTGGTTGTTACGATAAAAAATGTCAGTTAAATATATCATATAGGAGACACACACAGTGATATTTGAGAAGTGAAATGAAGTTTATTGGATTTACAGAAAGTGTGCTATAATTGTTTAAACTAAATTAGGCAGGTGCATAAATTTGGGCACCACAAAAAAAAAATTAAATCAATATTTAGTAGATCCTCTAAACGCTTCCTGTAGGTTCCAATCAGAGTCTGGATTCTGGTTGAAGGTATTTTGGACCATTCCTCTTTACAAAACATCTTTAGTTAATTCAGGTTTGATGGCTTCCGAGCATGGACAGCTCTCTTTAAGTCACACCACAGATTTTCAATTCTGGGGACTGAGATGGCCATTCCAGAACGTTGTACTTGTTCCTCTGCATAAATGCCTTAGTGGATTTGAGCAGTGTTTAGGGTCGTTGTCTTGTTGAAAGATCCAGCCCCGGCGCAACTTCAGCTTTGTCACTGATTCCTGGACATTGGTCTCCAGAATCTGCTGATACTGAGTGGAATCCATGCGTCCCTCAACTTTGCCAAGATTCCCAGTCCCTGCACTGGCCACACAGCCCCACAGCATGATGGAACCACCACCATATTTTACTGTAGGTAGCAGGTGTTTTTCTTGGAATGCTGTGTTCTTTTTCCTCCATGCATAACACCCCTTGTTATGGCCAAATAACTCAATTTTAGTTTCATCAGTCCACAGCACCTTGTTCCAAAATGAAACTGGCTTGTCCAAATGTGCTTTAGCCTACCTCAAGCGGCACTTTTTGTGCGGTGGGCAGAGAAAAGGCTTCCTCTGCATCACTCTCGCATACAGCATCTCCTTGTGTAAAGTGCGCCGAATAGTTAAACAATGCACAGTGACTCCATCTGCAGCAAGATGATGTTGTAGGTCTTTGGTGCTGGTCTGTGGGTTGACTCTGACTGTTCTCACCATTCGTCGCTTCTGTCTATCCGAGATGTTTCTTGGTCTGCCACTTCGAGCCTTAACTTGAACTGAGCCTGTGGTCTTCCATTTCCTCAATATGTGGAAACAGACAGCTGAAATATCTGAGACAGCTTTCTGTATCCTTCCCCTAAACTATGATGGTGAACAATCTTTGTCTTCAGGTCATTTGAGAGTTGTTTTGAGACCCCCATGTTGCTACTCTTCAGAAAAAATTTAAAGAGGAGGGAAACTTACAATTGACCCCCTTAAATACTCTTTCTCATAATTGGATTCACCTGTGTATGTAGGTCAGGGGTCACTGAGCTTACCAAGCCAATTTGAGTTCCAATAATTAGTTCTAAAGGTTTTGGAATCAATAAAATGACAACAGTGCCCACATTTATGCACCTGCTTAATTTTGTTTAAATAATTATAGCACACTTTCTGTAAATCCAATAAACTTCATTTCACTTCTCAAATATCACTGTGTATGTCTCCTATATGATATATTTAACTGACATTTTTTATCATAACAACCAACGATTTATACAGGAAAATCATGACGATTAACAAGGTTGCCCAAACTTTCGCATCCCACTGTATATTATGTCCTTCCTTTTAGAGGATAAAGCTAGACCATGTCCTGTACTGTAGGGAATAAAAAGGAACAAGAAGTTGGCCCAAAAAAATAAAAAATTACAACTCAGACCCTGCATCCTAATAGGAATAAATAATACAAGCTGTGTTTAGCTCTATGAGGTGTTCAGATTGCATAAATGGTAGGATTAGAGGCAGAGCTTGTTAAGAGCTGATTTGCATACCTTATTCCCAGAATTCCAGAGGAGCGTTGCGTTACCTATAAGACTCCTCATGCTGTTTAAAGTGTAATTGTAATTTATTTTATTTTTTTGGTAATTTGAATAAGCAGTGTTACTGACCATTTTTGTAATACACTTTAATTACTGAAAAGGGAAATTTGTATTAGAAAATTTATTTATTTTTTTGTCCTCCCTGGCTGTGGCATTCTCCACTGCGACTGGACAGCTAACAGTCAGGGAGAAGAAGACGCCCATTGAGAAACATGGCCGTCTCCTCCTCCCTGTACCGATGGTATGAATTTACATACCAGGTGGGAAACCAGTACGGGGGCACAGCAGGTGAACAGAGAAACTAGTAAGCGCTGTAACATGACTTCACTATGCTCTACATAGCCCGCTAGTTATATGATAATTAAACCTACAACGAATTCTTCACAAAGGAGCACATAGAAACCATGACCGAAGAAATATATGAATATATCATCAATTTATTAAATAAATAATCAAATACATGATAAAAAGACATAAAAATGGGACAACATCAGAAAAAAATAATATGGCTGTACCGAACCACTGACCACTGGTTTCAATGCACCCAAAAATAAGTAAAACATGTCAAATCAAGGGAAAGCGAGAGGGGAATGGTAAGGAAAGAACTAGAATATAATCAGACTCCTAGATAATAGTAGCACACAAATAATTAAATATCCAAAAGAGGGTGACATCCACTGAACCCTCCAAATATAATGTAAAATCACATATTGACAAAAGATCTCCCACCCACAAAAACCCACCTGAAGACATGAGGGTAAAGAAACCAACGTGGCCAGGAAACACCTGGACGCGCGTTTCGCTAACTCTGCTTCATCAGGAGGCTAACACACATACTTATACAATGTCCTTTTAAACACCACTTGGCGTCAAAAATGATAATAAGAAAACAGGTGGTAAGTATATGGCGCGTACCGCCGGGTCATGCGTGTCGCACCACCGCAGAAGTGCCGACATCATTAAGGAGAGGGGTGGAAAGCACATCAAGCGATCCAGCTCTCCCCCCAAGGACACATTGCGACGCTCCTATGTCACATGACACGCAGTGCACCCAGGTGACGCGGTCCTCCAACCTCTATACGCCCAATTCAGTTGCCTAGAAATAAGGCCATAACAAATACAAGCAGGAACTCCTCTGATCATCTAACAGGTCTAAAACAGTACTGTATACACATGCTACCGGGGGCGTAGCTATAGAGGGTGCAGAGGTAGCAGCCGCTACCGGGCCCAGGAGCCTGAGGGGGACCATAGACCCTTGTGGTGCATAAGAAGACACCAGTATTATAGAAAGTGCATGCTGGTCAAGTTACACCTCTGGCTCAAGGGGGTGCCGTTTCGATTTTTGCCTCAGGCAGCACGAAGGCCTTGTGCGTCCTGCCCCTGGCCACAAAGCACTGAGGGAAGGGGGGCCTCAAGCTGAAATCTTGCACCAGGGCCCATGAGCCATTCGCTACGCCCCTGCATGCTACAATGGACAGGGAATACTTCTAACAATATCAAAGTGAGCCTAAAGTGCAAAACCATAAAGTCGCCAACATATACTAATAGTGAAACTAATAACATACATCCACAATATAAATATTGACTGCAAATAATGATGAGATAATACATACATATCAATATAGTATACTTAAAGTGACAGTGCAAAATATTATTATAATTGAACATGATAGGTGAAAACAACACAAAAAACTGAAAAAGTAATTGTAATAAAATAAGCCCTAAAACTAAATCGGTGAAAAAAGCATGATTCAATATCATAAATATTATAAAAACATAAATTCATATAATCAATAACCCAATATATTCATAAAAGTCTATGTAGTCACAATCATTCAGCCACTTCTATCTCCAAGCTGCTGTTTTGAATAATCTCCACTGTTTTCAATGGTGCAGTTCACAGATATCACGTTTCAACCACTATGACGAATGGTCTCCACCATACTTAAACTCATCGGAGCATCTCTTTATGGTTAAAATGCTGTGCTCAGTGGATGCTCTTGCAGATATACTTGCTGACATGCTGGAGTTACAAATGTATAGTACAGACCAAAAGTTTGGACACACCTTCTCATTCAAAGAGTTTTCTTTATTTTCATGACTATGAAAATTGTAGATTCACACTGAAGGCATCAAAACTATGAATTAACACATGTGGAATTATATACATAACAAAAAAGTGTGAAACAGCTGAAAATATGTCATAGTCTAGGTTCTTCAAAGTAGCCACCTTTTGCTTTGATTACTGCTTTGCACACTCTTGGCATTCTCTTGATGAGCTTCAAGAGGTAGTCACCTGAAATGGTTTTCACTTCACAGGTGTGCCCTGTCAGGTTTAATAAGTGGGATTTCTTGCCTTATAAATGGGGTTGGGACCATCAGTTGCGTTGTGGAGAAGTCAGGTGGCTACACAGCTGATAGTCCTACTGAATAGACTGTTAGAATTTGTATTATGGCAAGAAAAAAGCAGCTAAGTAAAGAAAAACTAGTGGCCATCATTACTTTAAGAAATGGAGGTCAGTCAGTCCGAAAAATTGGGAAAACTTTAAAAGTGTCCCCAAGTGCAGTAACAAAAACCATCAAGCACTACAAAGAAACTGGCTCACATGCGGACCACCCCAGGAAAGGAAGAACAAGAGTCACCTCTGCTGCGGAGGATAAGCTCATCCGAGTCACCAGCCTCAGAAATCGCAGGTTAACAGCAGCTCAGATTAGAGACCAGGTCAATGCCACACAGAGTTCTAGCAGCAGACACATCTCTAGAACAACTGTTAAGAGGAGACTGTGTGAATCAGGCCTTCATGGTAGAATATCTGCTAGGAAACCACTGCTAAGGACAGGCAACACGCAGAAGAGACTTGTTTGGGCTAAAGAACACAAGGAATGGACATTAGACCAGTGGAAATCTGTGCTTTGGTCTGATGAGTCCAAATTTGAGATCTTTGGTTCCAACCACCGTGTCTTTGTGTGACGCAGAAAAGGTGAACGGATGGACTCTACATGCCTGGTTCCCACCGTGAAGCATGGAGGAGGAGGTGTGATGGTGTGGGGGTGCTTTGCTGGTGACACTGCTTTGCTGGTGACACTGATTTATTCAAAATTGAAGGCATACTGAACCAGCATGGCTACCACAACATCTTGCAGCGGCATGCTATTCCATCCGGTTTGCGTTTAGTTGGACCATCATTTATTTTTCAACAGGACAATGACCCCAAACACACCTCCAGGCTGTGTAAGGGCTATTTGACCATGAAGGAGAGTGATGGGGTGCTGCGCCAGATGACCTGGCCTCCACAGTCACCGGACCTGAACCCAATCGAGATGGTTTGGGGTGAGCTGGACCGCAGAGTGAAGGCAAAAGGGCCAACAAGTGCTAAGCATCTCTGGGAACTCCTTCAAGACTGTTGGAAGACCATTTCAGGTGACTACCTCTTGAAGCTCATCAAGAGAATGCCAAGAGTGTGCAAAGCAGTAATAAAAGCAAAAGGTGGCTACTTTGTTTGTTGTTGTTTCACACTTTTTTGTTATGTATCTAATTCCACATGTGTTAATTCATAGTTTTGATGCCTTCAGTGTGAATCTACAATTTTCATAGTCATGAAAATAAAGAAAACTCTTTGAATGAGAAGGTGTGTCCAAACTTTTGGTCTGTACTGTATATTATATACAAATATTTCTGCCTCAAAAGGTTATACCCGGCCAAAAATAGTATCAAGATTAAAAAAGGACAAAACTAGAATACAATAGAAATACAATATCAGATATAATCAAACACATTAAAATACAAAAAAGGCTTCATAAAAAGGATTTGAAGCTGAGGGTCTCATTTAGCCACTGTATTGAGCAATACCATCCACTTTGTTTCTTTTTGGAGGAGACACTTCTTAGTGTCCCTTCCTCTAATCCCTAGTCTCACCCGATCGATCCCTTTGAAAGAGATCCCTTTGGGTTGCTTTTATGGGCTCACCGAAAATGTTTGGCAATGGGCTTGAGTTTTTTCAATTATCCAAATCAGTACCGTAATTTCCCCTGCTGCTTTTATGTCTCGTATATGCTCCAAAACTCTGATCTTTAGGGCTCTCGTTGTCATCCCTATATAAATAAGGCCACATGGATATTCTGCATAGTAGACAACTATATGAAATTCTCTATCTTTCGGTGAATTCGAGAAAGGCTCAGATCTAATCATATAACGGCAAGCGAACAACCACCACATGGAAAAGAGCCCTATTTGGGACGCTTAGCACCAAAAAGACCTTGTCACAATGTCCCTCAGATTTCTGGATCTCTTCCAAGTAATTAGAGGCCATTTAGAAATCTGTCCTCTTAGGTCTCTATCAGTTTGCAGAACCCGCTAATGTTTGTTTAAAATAAGCTGCATCTGCCTCCACTGAGTATTAAAGCTTGTAATAAATCTAGGATTATTGTCACACTTTTTCTGTTTGTGTCCACTTACCAATAGTGATTCCCTAGAGAGATTATTGGCCTTGTTATAACCTAGTTTTATCAATCTTCTGCTACACCCTCTTTCCTCAAAGCTTCTAGAGAGATCGTCCGCCTGTTGTTCAAAATGGCTATCACTTGAACATATCCTTCTTATTCTGCAAAATTGGCCAGTGGGTATATCCTCGGAGATCTGTGGATGATGAGAGGAGGTGGAGTGTAATAGGGAGTTAGTAGAGGTTGGCTTCCTGTACACATCTGTGCCCAAGAAACCACCCTCATCAACAGAGATCAAAAGGTCAAGGAATTCAGCTTTATCTTGACTTAGGCTACTTTCACCATCGCGTTTTGGGCGGATCCTGCAAAAACGGATCCGTGATTTTGATCTGAGACTGATCGGAGGCAAACTGATGCACTCTAAGCGGATCCTTTTTTATTTAGAATGCATTAGGGCAAAACTCATCCGTTTTGGAACACTTCTGAGAGCCCATGACGGATCTCAGAAACGGAAAGCCAAAATGCGAGTGTGAAAGTAGCCTAACTTAACATGTTAGCTTAATGTTCAAATCATTCTAATTCAAACCAACTAGGAATTGCTCCAAATGCGACGTCAAGCCCTGCCAGATAGATAAAACATTGTCTATATACCTTGACCATTAGACCACAGTGTCATGACCTTCTATATTTATCCCTATCTCTCTGTCCCACAGCCCCAGGAACAGATTAGCATATAAGGGCGCACAAGTCGCCTCCATAGCTGTCCCCCAGAGCTGTAGGAAAAAGCGGTCCTTAAAAGTAAAAATATTGTGTGTCAAGGCAAAGTGCAATAACACCAATATTAAATCAATCAAATCTCTATTTAAACTGGTAATCTCCAAAAATAATCTCAACGCCCGTAGTCCATGATCGTGACATATAGAGGTGTACAGGCATAACTCCCCCAGACTGACAGTGTGCTTTATTTCCCCTATGATGATCTCAGCAGGCCTCACCTGGGAGCACCTTGGACTAGGGGAAAAACATGTAATGGAGGGGTGTGGACTGGGAAATCCCACTACAAAACCCATCTCCCAGTCCAAAGAAATCCAGCCCGTATAAACTTAAACAGAGATCTTCAGCAAACTATGCCTCACTGGAGCAAAACAACTCTGGATTTCTGGTATCTCACACAGCTGAGGAATCCGAGTGAGACATACACTCCACCACTTTACTGTACACATTACCACAATATATATATATATATATATATATATAAAGACAGTTGACAGATCTCACACAGGTTAGAGGCAAGGAAGGGGTGGATAGTGCGGTCCACACCCCTATTCCACCAAAGGTGAGACCAGCTGGAGGTACTTAGGCTGGCATAAAGCACCTCCCAGGGTATCAGTAAGGGGGGAGTGTGTAACCCGTGGACAGAGGCCTGGAGGCTCTGGGAGTGTGGTCTCAGCCGGGCAAGGCTGAGGGGCCACGAGGCTGGCTGGTAGCTTGGAATTGGGGGATGCAGCAATGCCTGGGAGGGTCGCAGGGCCATAGTCAGGCGGACTACTGACTTGAGACAGTGGGTGTACTGTGCTCTGTACAGTCAGGAGGCTGTGGGACATTGGCTGGGAAAGCTGCATCGGTTCACAGGGTGTGAACTGTACCTAACAGGTGAGTAAGGGATGTTAATGTATTAGTTAGAGCCTGGACGAGCGAGTGTTTATTGTTTTGTTGTTCTGCTTTTGCTGGTGTGCCACAATAAATTCACTGTTTGGATCTTAAACCTGGTGTCCTGAAGCCATATCTGTGAGGCTGATCCCCTGAAAGAAAGCTACCCCTCACAATATATACAGTACAGACCAAAAGTTTGGACACACCTTCTCATTCAAAGAGTTTTCTTTATTTTCATGACTATGAAAATTGTAGATTCACACTGAAGGCATCAAAACTATGAATTAACACATGTGGAATTATATACCGTATTTTTCGCCGTATAAGACGCACCGGCGTATAAGACGCACCTAGGTTTTTGGGGAGGAAAATAAGAAAAAAAATATTTTTAACCAAAAGGTGTGCTGTGGGTTTGGAACTAGGTGGTCTGTGGATGGCACTATTACTGGGGATCTGTGGATGACGGACACTGTTATGGGGGGATCTGTGGATGACGGACACTGTTATGGGGGGATCTGTAGATGACGGACACTGTTATGGGGGGATCTGTGGATGACTGACACTGTTATGGGGGGATCTGTGGATGACTGACACTTATGGGGGGATCTGTGGATGACGGACACTGTTATGGGGGGAACTGTGGATGACGGACACTGTTATGGGGGGAACTGTGGATGACGGACACTGTTAGGGGGGAACTGTGGATGACGGACACTGTTAGGGGGGAACTGTGGATGACGGACACTGTTAGGGGGGAACTGTGGATGACGGACACTGTTATGGGGGGATCTGTGGCTTTCACTGTTACAGGGGGATCTGTGGCTGGCACTGTTACAGGGGGGGATCTGTGGATGGCACTGTTATACATGTGTCATCCACAGACCCTCCCAGCCCATAACTGTGCCATCCACAGATCCCCCGCCGCTCCTGTATACTAATATCATATGTCTTATTCAATTAATAGTTTTTAAATATGCCTCTTTATTCCTAAAAGTACCTTAAATCCGAAGCGCTTCAGTACAATGCCGGCAGGCCGGGCAGCCGGCGCGGCGCGTCACTCACTGACGTCACTTGCCTGCGCCGCCTGCTTCATTCATAAAGTAGGCGGCGCAGGCACGTGACATCAGGGAGTTACGCTGCCGCCCGCCCAGCCTGCATACTACTGAAGCGCTAAGGATTTAAGGTACTATTAAGCATAAAGGGGCATATTTAATAACCATTCATTGAATATGACATATTTTATTAGTACACCGGAGCGGCGGGGCGGGCCTTTAGTACAGTGACTGCACCGCCCCGCCGCTATTGCCGGCCCCAGCTCCTCCTCCCAGTCCCTCCCCGAGTCCTCGCTCTCTTTACATCGCTGCCAGCGATGTAAAACTGACTGCATTCGCCGTATAAGACGCAGGGGCATTTCTCCCCCATTTTGGGGGAAGAAAAAGTGCGTCTTATACGGCGAAAAATACGGTACATAACAAAAAAGTGTGAAACAACTGAAAATATGTCATATTCTAGGTTCTTCAAAGTAGCCACCTTTTGCTTTGATTACTGCTTTGCACACTCTTGGCATTCTCTTGATGAGCTTCAAGAGGTAGTCACCTGAAATGGTTTTCACTTCACAGGTGTGCCCTGTCAGGTTTAATAAGTGGGATTTCTTGCCTTATAAATGGGGTTGGGACCATCAGTTGCGTTGTGGAGAAGTCAGGTGGATACACAGCTGATAGTCCTACTGAATAGACTGTTAGAATTTGTATTATGGCAAGAAAAAAGCAGCTAAGTAAAGAAAAACGAGTGGTCATCATTACTTTAAGAAATGGAGGTCAGTCAGTCCGAAAAATTGTGAAAACTTTGAAACTGTCCCCAAGTGCAGTCATAAAAACCATCAAGCGCTACAAAGAAACTGGCTCACATGCAGACCGCCCCAGGAAAGGAAGACCAAGAGTCACCTCTGCTGCGGAGGATAAGTTCATCCGAGTCACCAGCCTCAGAAATTGCAGGTTAACAGCAGCTCAGATTAGAGACCAGGTCAATGCCACACAGATTTCTAGCAGCAGACACATCTCTAGAACAACTGTTAAGAGGAGACTGTGTGAATCAGGCCTTCATGGTAGAATATCTGCTAGGAAACCACTGCTAAGGACAGGCAACAAGCAGAAGAGACTTGTTTGGGCTAAAGAACACAAGGAATGGACATCAGACCAGTGGAAATCTGTGCTTTAGTCTGATGAGTCCAAATTTGAGATCTTTGGTTCCAACCACCGTGTCTTTATGCGACGCAGAAAAGGTGAACGGATGGACTCTACATGCCTGGTTCCCACCGTGAAGCATGGAGGAGGAGGTGTGATGGTGTGGGGGTGCTTTGCTGGTTACACTGTTGGGGATTTATTCAAAATTGAAGGCATACTGAACCAGCATGGCTACCACAGCATCTTGCAGCGGCATGCTATTCCATCCGGTTTGCGTTTAGTTGGACCATCATTTATTTTTCAACAGGACAATGACCCCAAACACACCTCCAGGCTGTGTAAGGGCTATTTGACCATGAAGGAGAGTGATGGGGTGCTGCACCAGATGACCTGGCCTCCACAGTCCACAGAGCGAAGGCAAAAGGGCCAACAAGTGCTAAGCATCTCTGGGAACTCCTTCAAGACTGTTGGAAGACCATTTCAGGTGACTACCTCTTGAAGCTCATCAAGAGAATACCAAGAGTATGCAAAGCAGTAATCAAAGCAAAAGGTGGCTACTTTGAAGAACCTAGAATATGACATATTTTCAGTTGTTTCACACTTTTTTGTTATGTATATAATTCCACATGTGTTAATTCATAATTTTGATGCCTTCAGTGTGAATCTACAATTTTCATAGTCATAAAAATAAAGAAAACTCTTTGAATGAGAAGGTGTGTCCAAACTTTTGGTCTGTACTGTATATATACTGTATGTGTAAATTTTCAGTATCGCTGCCCCTGCACATTATTAAAAAAAAAATAGAATCACAGTTATACTTTAAGGCACTCTCCATAAGGAGATTGTATTCTCCAAATCCTGAAGTAGGCCTTTCACCCAGGTAAGCCAGTACTCTCTGCTCTGCACTGATGAGGGGCAATTACCCTGAAACAGCTGTCTGCAGATGAGACGCTGGCTTAATTATTAACCATTTCATGTCTCAAGGCCTTTCAAAAGGTTGAACACTGACTTATAGAATAGCTGCCTTACATCTGGTAGCATCAAAGGCAGAGCTTGTTAAGGACTCATTTGCATCCCTTTCTTCCCAGAATTCCAGAGGAGCATGTATGGCCTATTAAACTTTTCACGCTGTTAAAGGACCTCCCCACAAGGAGATATTGTATTCCCCAAATGATTGCATAAATGGAAATGGTTGCACGTGTAAAAATGATAAATTATTGTGCAGAGAATTGTCTGCTTTGGCTGAGGTTAATCTGAAGGCGTATTCATTTCTTTACAGACCTCATCTATTACAACTGTACCTGTCAAGGGCCATACTGCTCAGAAACTACCTGTATTGGAAGGACATGCTTTGTGACAGAGGAGATACTGGAAGAATCTAGAGCTATCCAGAGAACACGAGGCTGTTTTAATAGCAGTATAAACGAGCAGTGCAATAGCAGGAGTGACAGTTCAGATGTCCGTTGCTGTTTTTTAGATTTCTGTAATGAAAATGTCACCATCTTCAAACCTGGTAAAGTACCTATGAAACTAAGACATCTTCGAAATTGATATTACAAGGACAGAGCCTCAGAGGGCAGGGGGTGTATTTCTGAGCTATTGAGAAATATTTGCAAATCATACATTATTGTCAGAAAGGGACCATCTCTATGTGTTTCTCTTAAAGGGGTTGTCTCACTTCAGCAAATGGCATTTATCATGTAGAGAAAGTTAATACAAGGCACCTACTAATGTATTATGATTGTCCATTTCGCCTCCTTTGCTGGCTCGATTCATTTTTCCATCACATTATACACTTCTCATTTCCAGGGGTTACGGCCACCACTGCAGCACTGATATGAGGTGGCCAGGGTTGGAGCTGCTGCCCATGCCTGCCTATGCACACTTTCACGGTCCTGGCCACCAGAGAAACCTGTGCCTTTTCTCTATTCTCTGCAAGCACGGCCACAGTTGTTGGATTGCAGGGTGGTCGTAACCTCTGGAAATGAGTTGAGTAAGGTCTCATCATCAGTCTGTTCCTTACTCTTTATAACAGGCAGGGGCATAGCTGTAGGGGGTGCAGAGGTTGCAGTTGCACCAGGCTCTTAGTTAATAGCTGTAAAACTCATTTTGTTCTCATTTTTTACAGCATCTGATGAGACGCACTTAACTAACAATATGTTTCTTTTCCATAAAAGTTGAAGAACCCCCAGTGAAAAGCCTCCTCCTAGTGACTGTCCTCCCCATCGTTCTCTTTGTGATCTTTCTTATGCTTTTTGCATTCTTATTCTGGAAAATTAAGCAAAGCAGCCGGAAGGAGTCCTTGCCAAGACTCATTGACTTTGGCCATGCAGACATCATTAATGCATCAATACTTGGTGACAGCACTTTAGGGGTGAGTCATTTGAAGGATAGTAAAGATAATGCTATGTAGAAGTTTTTTAAATCTGACTTTCACTTTAATCATGCTGTGAGCAGTGTATCCAGTTTTTTATACTGAGTAGCCCCCATTAAACAGGGAAAAATACACTTTTTTCTTTTCTAAGACAAGGAAATGAACCAAATCGACCATATATTTTACTTGGTTTGTGGTTGGCTTTTTTTTTCTAAATTTTACATGTGTTTTTTCATGCACTTGTCCAGTCTTAGAGAGAAGCCTATGAACCAATGCATGAAAAAAAAGCCACTCCAAGAACATGATACATTTTGAAAAAGTGGCAACAAAAATGCAACAGACACAAAAAACGCACTGCTCGTAGGGTATTTTTTTGTGTCTGTTGCATTTTTGTTGCCATTTTAACCATAATTTCTTATTGGTTTTAAGTTAGTGAGCTCTAAATTTGCTGCGTTTCTTGCCATTACAAATAATAAAAGGCTGGATGTTTGAAGCTACCACTAGAGGGTGCTAAGTATTTATGACTTAACACAATTACAATAGAACAGAATAGGAGCTGTATAAATCTCTATTCATTGAGCCCTTCCCGTAGTGGTGACTGCATGAAAACTAATTGACTTTGTCAGGAAGCAGTAAAAGCATCTCAATGCCACTCCACCCCAGCTACCACTAACCCATAGCTGTTGCATTGTCTGCCTCTATGCAAAGTGCACCACAGCTTTGTGCACAATATACTGTATGGCATTGGATTACTGACCTTACAATATGACTCTGTTTCAAATGTATACAAAGTCATATTTTATATCTCAAAATTGTCATCTGTGTCTACACACAATAATAGCCAAGATCGGTCATTTAGTTACAGGGGTTGTCGCATGAAGACAATTTGTCCCCTAGCCATATGTGGATAAAAGTCCATTCGTTAGGGATCCAATCTCTGGGGCTCACACCGATCTTGAGGATGGATGCCCATGCCAATTTGAATGGTGTGGTAAACATGCCTGCACGCTGCCATTCCATTCAGCTCTATTGGACTGCCAGAGATGGCCAAATACAAGTGCTTGGCTATTTCCTGCAGCCCCATAAAGCTGAATGGAGTGGCAGCATGCATGTGTGTCTACCACTCTATTCAAATGGGGAGCATGGGCCCCCATCCTAGTGATCGGCAGGGGTCCCCTTATCCCCTTGTCTTCATGGTACAACCTCTTTAAGACAAAATACATTTATGGCTACTTTCACACTCGCGTTTCGGGCGGATCCGTCATGGACGTTTTGGTGTCCACCTCCAGAGCGGAATAGATACTGAACGGAGGACAACCGATGCATTCTGAGCGGATCCTTTTCCATTCAGAATGCATTAGGGCAAAACTGATCCGTTTTGGACCGCTTGCGAGAGCCCATGACGGATCTCACAAACGGAAAGACAAAACGCCAGTGTGAAAGTACCTTATGTTGAAAGTAAAGATATGTCATAAAAGGACAATTACAATAGTGCCATGGATCCTGGATTAATGTGAATATTATTTAATAATGAAGACATAGGACACTGAGAATAGGTAATAAAAGGTGATAGCGTTTAAGTCATTAAAGGAACCCTCCAGTCAGGCTGGAATTACACTTTGATGAAAATAGTAATAGGAAAGGAGTAAAATATTGATGACCTGATCTGATCGGTGGTGGTCCATCTCCTGACACCCATGCCAATCAGCTGTTTGAAGAGGCAGCAGTGCTGCCATGAGCACTGCTGCCTCTTCCTAGAACAGTGGCGTCATGAACATTGGTTGCATACCAAGGATGGAGTGCCGGATGCATAGGCTAGGCGGATTGGCCATAGACCCTACAGAGAGATTTCCCAGTGGGCTGATGCCCAGGGGGCCACACAAGGCCTCATCAGGGCCATCAGCCAGATACATAAAGATCTGTTGCTCTCTGCATTATTTAATATAGGAGCAACAGGCACTCATGTGCCTGGCCAGTGGCTACAGGTGCCCTCCTGAATTCAACTATATTTCTATCCTCAGGAGAATGATGCAGTTGCATACTGTGGTGTGGGCAGCAGTATTTTGTGCTACACTGAAGTATTTGGTTCCGTTGGGGTGGTATTTTGTTCTGCAATACAGTATTGCTAGCCTGCCTACTTCTGTGTCCCTGCCTACTTGTGTTGCCCCTTCTTCTGTCAGTTTGGAGCCACTTACAACGTGGGGCTACCTTTAGTATTTTTTCCAGGGCTACTTTTAGTTTTTTTCCAGGGCCACTTTAAGTGCCCAGTCTCCCTTTATCCCTCATACTATGCATCTCAGGCTGGGATCACATTTTAGCTCTGTTAGATTCCACCAAAAAAAGCCAGAAATGGCATACCACATTTTGTTCCTGTAAAATGTCAGATGCCATGACAGAAACCCAATGGAACCAACAATAGTCAATCAGTCACCACTGGTGTCCATCATGTGACGGATCTAACACTGGCATTATTTTCATTTTCCTGATTCTATAATGAAACAGAAAAACTTAAGTCCCAGTGCAGATATAATCCTAGACTAAATGGTCTTCTTGATGTCTATGATAATGCTGACTGTGCAAAGAATAATAAGATACGCCTTAATTTTGGCAGGATCTTTTAGACTGTACAACTGGTAGTGGCTCAGGACTTCCATTCCTGGTACAAAGAACTGTGGCTCGCCAAGTTACACTTGTGGAATGTGTAGGTAAGTGACATTAGTATTTACTATAAAACATACTGGAAATATTGGCAAAACTGATCACACGGGGGATAGTATTGAAGAGGGTATTTCAGTTTGCACTCTATTTGCCAGTCATTTGTTTTTGCAACTGCGATCTGTTCTATATGTCTGATGTATGGGACATGTTTATGCACTGGAAAACTGCTTGGAATAACAATACTCCTGATGGGCAAATCAGTCAGTATAATGTCATTACGCAGGTGCTGTGAAACCACCGCTGTCTAGAGGTGCTGTCCCAGTTTAATGTAGATGGCCCTCTTGACTCTACTTTCAGACCCTTTTTTTATCTAATATGTGCCCATTGCTATACTAATGGCTATGTTACTTCTTTTGCCTCCATGTCTGGGTCACATAGTTACTAAAGGTGGATTTAGATGGGCCGTTCAGTGAAGGAGACCGCTGCATTTACATGCAGTGATCTTCACTGTATGAGGATCGCTGTTGCGATCCCTCGTCCTCATACAGAGTCATGGCTTCTGAGCAGTAGATCGCTGTTTAGACCGCACCATCTGCTGCCCAGAAGCCATGATTGGTGGTGCCTGCATGAACAACAGGATCACCTGATGAACAAGAGTTTCGCAATGGCAAGGGTGGAGTAGAAATGGTGTATGAGCCTAAATTTAGGTGCACGGGTGTTCAAAAAGTCACAAGATGAGGCCATGCAACTTTTTTAAGCCAGTTTTTGGTGTAGGGAGGGTCATAATAAATAACCCTCAATGAGTTTTATATACACTGAACAAAAATATAAACGCAACACTTTCGGTTTTGCTCCCATTTTGCATGAGCTGAACTCAAAGATCTGAAACATTTTCTACATACACAAAAGACCCATTACTCTCAAATATTGTTCACAAATCTGTCTAAATCTGTGTTAGTGAACACTTTCCCTTTGCCGAGATAATCCATCCCACCAACCAGGTGTGGCATATCAAGGTGCTGATTAGACAGCATGAATATTGCACAGGTGTGCCTTAGACTGCCCACAATAAAAGACCACTCTGAAATGTGCAGTTTGATCACACAGCACAATTATTTTCTGACCCCCCCCCCCCCCCCCCAGTTTGATTGTGCGCAGTCTAAGGCACACCTGTGCAATATTCATGCTGTCTAATCAGCACCTTGATATGCCACACCTGTAAGGTGGGATGGATTATCTCGGCAAAGGAGAAGTGCTCACTAACACAGATTTAGACAGATTTGTGAAGAATATTTGAGAGTAATGGGTCTTTTGTGTATGTAGAAAATGTTTCAGATCTTTGAGTTCAGCTCATGCAAAATGGGAGCAAAACCGAAAGTGTTGCGTTTATATTTTTGTTCAGTGTGTACAGTATAGACCAAAAGTTTGGGCACACCTTCTCATTCAAAGAGTTTTCTTTATTTTCATGACTATGAAAATTGTGGATTCACACTGAAGGCATCAAAACTACGAATTAACACATGTGGAATTATATACATAACAAAAAAGTGCGAAACAACTGAAAATATGTCATATTCTAGGTTCTTCAAAGTAGCCACCTTTTGCTTTGATTACTGCTTTGCACACTCTTGGCATTCTCTTGATGAGCTTCAAGAGGTAGTCACCTGAAATGGTCTTCCAACAGTCTTGAAGGAGTTCCCAGAGATGCTTAGCACTTGTTGGCCCTTTTGCCTTCACTCTGCGGTCTAGCTCACCCCAAACCATCTCGATTGGGTTCAGGTCCGGTGACTGTGGAGGACAGGTCATCTCAGCACCCCATCACTCTCCTTCATGGTCAAATAGCCCTTGCACAGCCTGGAGGTGTGTTTGGGGTCATTGTCCTGTTGAAAAATAAATGATGGTCCAACTAAACGCAAACTGGATGGAATAGCATGCCACTGCAAGATGCTTTGGTAGCCATGCTGGTTCAGTATGCCTTCAATTTTGAATAAATCCCCAACAGTGTCACCAGCAAAGCACCCCCACACCATCACACCTCCTCCTCCATGCTTCACGGTGGGAACCAGGCATGTAGAGTCCATCCATTCACCTTTTCTGCGACAAAGACACGGTGGTTGGAACCAAAGCTCCCAAATTTGGACTCATCAGACCAAAGCACAGATTTCCACTGGTCTAATGTCCATTCCTTGTGTTCTTTAGCCCAAACAAGTCTCTTCTGCTTGTTGCCTGTCCTTAGCAGTGGTTTCCTAGCAGATATTCTACCATGAAGGCCTGATTCACACAGTCTCCTCTTAACAGTTGTTCTAGAGATGTGTCTGCTGCTAGAACTCTATGTGGCATTGACCTGGTCTCTAATCTGAGCTGCTGTTAACCTGCGATTTCTGAGGCTGGTGACTCGGATGAACTTATCCTCCGCAGCAGAGGTGACTCTTGGTCTTCCTTTCCTGGGGCGGTCCGCATGTGAGCCAGTTTCTTTGTAGCGCTTGATGGTTTTTGTGACTGCACTTGGGGACACTTTCAAAGTTTTCCCAATTTTTCGGACTGACTGACCTCCATTTCTTAAAGTAATGATGGCCACTCGTTTTTCTTTACTTAGCTGCTTTTTTCTTGCCATAATACATCAGCTGTGTATCCACCTGACTTCATCACAACGCAACTGATGGTCCCAACCCCATTTATAAGGCAAGAAATCCCACTTATTAAACCTGGCAGGGCACACCTGTGAAGTGAAAACCATTTCAGGTGACTACCTCTTGAAGCTCATCAAGAGAATGCCAAGAGTGTGCAAAGCAGTAATCAAAGCAAAAGGTGGCTACTTTGAAGAACCTAGAATATTACATATTTTCAGTTGTTTCACACTTTTCTGTTATGTATATAATTCCACATGTGTTAATTCATAGTTTTGATGCCTTCAGTGTAAATCTACAATTTTCATAGTCATGAAAATAAAGAAAACTCTTTGAATGAGAAGATGTGTCCAAACTTTTGGTCTGTACTGTATATACAGTATATATAATAGAAATTCACTCCAAATCCACAACAGATGGGGCATGCTGAGGATTTGAAAATCTAGAATCAAATCATACCCCCAAATCTGATTTTTTCTTTGCAGTGTGTGAATGTTTTAGTTTTTTTCCATTGTACTTTTTTTTTTTATATCACCATTTGCAATGTAATAGGTAAAATCTGTGACAAATTTTACTACACATTTTACAATACCCTCTAATCTGTGCAAATTACTTTTTGCGCCAGCTGGGAAGGTTTTGTAAACCCCCATTCATGTGCATTAGGTAACATGCACATGGACGTATGTGTTTTGCAGTCCGCAAATTGCGGATCCGCAAAACAAAACAGATGACACCCGTATGGCATCCGTTTCTTTTTGCGCATCCATTGTAACAATGCCTATCCTTGTCCATTGAAGTGAATGGGTCTGCACCCGAGCCGCAATAAATGCGGCTCGGATGCGGAACCAAACCACTTTCGTGTGCATGTAGCTTTATACTGTAATATGCTTTGTTGCAGTTTTCCGTTGCAGAATCTAGCTCATGTGAGCATAAATCGATTGTTTTTGTTTTCCAATATTTAGGTAAGGGACGATATGGAGAAGTATGGAGAGGCCTGTGGCAGGGGGAAAATGTGGCTGTTAAGATTTTTTCTTCTCGCGATGAACAATCATGGTTCCGAGAGACAGAGATTTACAACACCGTTTTGCTACGTCATGAAAATATTTTGGGTAAGGTATTGTTAACTTGTATTCATAAGATTAGTTCAGTCTCCAGTTCCTGCAATATATTCTGCTCCATTATATAATCCTGGAACATTTTCTATAATCCATTTTGGTTAGCTTCTCATTAATTATACACACAGTGATAATGGATGGATAAAATTACTTTGAGGGCTGACATTCACTAGTATTGATAAAACCACACTCTTAAATGTAGACTGTAGTCTAGACTCGCCAAAGGACCATGGATTAGACCGCAGGGAGTCTGAACATTTTTTACATACTGTACATTTAGAGAGAAGGATCTCTGCGTGTAATTGGATTTAGAACTTTCTGTATTATTACTGTTATATCACATACCTCCCAACTTTTTGGACGATTAAAGAGGGACACTTGTGGTTTATTGTGTGAAAGATCAATTTTTCTATACACAGATCTATAAACTTCAATAGTATTCTCTAACGAAATGGCGCAAAAATAATCTAAATATGGAAATTTCTAAAATCCCAACTGCATAAAATTTACAAAATGGGCTCAAATATACAGAGAGGAACCAGACAAACACTTTCTGGATGAATATTGTGAATATAATAATGTAAATCTATACCTATACAGAAGGACTTGGGTGAAAACGAAGGACTGTCCCTCCAAATGAGGGACACTTGCGAGGCCTGATATCATGTACCCTAAACCCTATTCCCACCAGAAGATTTCCCCAACAAGCCCCCAGCTCTGTACACATTACATGTTTTTCCTCTACTTATCTGCATTCCATCCCATAGTCTACCATGCGTCCTTCCAATCTAGGCTAGGGCTGGGAGTCATCTTCCATTACTTCTGGTGGCATTGTGTGGAGCCTCACTGTCCTGTTTTCTACCAGGCTTCACTTTGAATTGTTATTTGTGACCATGTCAGTTCACTACAGGCCTATTAGAAGACTAGACTGACATGCAGACAGGAAGAAATTATTTGGAGCAGAACAGGACATAACACAGGAAAATGACTGCCATCATATAACATGAATTATTGGCTCTTTTACATAAGGCGCATGTTTTAGACGTTAATCCACAAGAACATTAATGTTAGGAACTACTATCTATAACAAAGTTTCAGCCTGCTCTTATCCACTTCAGGGTCAGATTGGCCCACAAGAGTACCAGAGTACCGATTTATCAAAACTAGTGCAAAGGAAAACTGGCTTAGTTGCCCATAGCAACCAATCAGATTCCACCTTTCATTTTTCAGAGCTCCTTTGGAAAATGAAAGGTGGAATCTGATTGGTTGTTGGGGGCAACAAAGCCAGTTTTCCTATACACCGCTTTTAGTAAATCTCCCTGTTTGTCAAGTGGTCCACCACCTACTGGTTGGCTTACTTTGTGCCAAACTTTTAGCAGACAGCACATCTTAAGACATACCTCTTCCCACTAAACCACACACAAACAAAAGGGTCTAAAAATTTCATAAATGTGGTGCACGGCATCTCTGCCAGATCATGACTCAATGTGATCCCGAATTTTGGTTCAATTTCATTATATTCTGTAATATTCCCAACTGTTCCTTTATAATAATTTACACAACAAATATGATATTTAAGGGTTGGACAACTATTTCATTACTCCTGTATACCTTAAAAGTGTCCAGTCTCTGACACTATTCCTCCAAATGATGTGTTCCACTAAGCATCCTGTCCATATCAATACAGTAACAGTCTGCCGTTATAGCTACTGAATAAGGTAGCTCTGAGGTAAATATGGCCAAGAAATCATTATGACAAGTGGTTTTATGACGCTGGATAACATGTTTAGCATCTACTTCTGCCTTTTCTAGGCTTTATTGCATCTGACATGACTTCTCGGAACTCCAGCACTCAGCTGTGGCTTATTACCCATTATCATGACAATGGATCTCTATATGACTATCTCCAGAGGACCACTGTTGATCCAGAAGGTTGCCTACAGTTTGCAGTATCTATTATTTGTGGATTGGTGCACCTTCATGTGGAAATATTCGGCACCCAAGGAAAACCTGCCATTGCACATAGAGACCTGAAGAGCAGAAACATCCTGGTGAAATCCAATGCAGAATGTTGCATTGCAGATCTAGGTATGGGCTAGCAGTAATATAGGGGTCCATAATCCCAGCGGGACTACTGGCACCTCATTATCTGGAATAGAGCCAGCTTACCCACTTTTTTTCTGTTTCTTTCTTTGTTTTAGTGTTATTAAAGGGATTATCCACGTTCATTTATTTTTTTTAAGCGGATGCTAATATTACCAATCCAAACCCCCTCTGTTCCAGCGTAGCTGCTCTGTCTTCCCGCTGGATTTTGTTTTCCTGACTGCAGCAGCATGTATACTGCTTGTGACTATAGCAGGCAATCACTGGCCACAATGGTCTTGTCCCATAGAGCACTGAGGTCAGTGATTGGCAGGCAGCAGTCACATGATCGGACACGGGTATTCGTGGATGTCATATCTGCAGCTAAAACATTATGTGATGGCTGCAGTGTCAGAGAGGATAGTTGCAGTGGCATTAGAACAGAGGCGGTATTCTATTAGTATCCATGCCTTTATTTTTTTACTATCACACGGACACCCCCTTTAAGTTAAAATTACAATTATAGTATCTGTTTTGGAAATTATTTCTGCTATGTTTAACTCTAAAGCATTGGCACATGTTAGAGAAAAGAGCTTTGACACTGGTTGCGGCGAGGATTATCTATAAGGCTCTGGAATTGTTTGTTTGGTGATTCCTCTTGACTTCTTCTATCCAGGTCGCCATGATCGACAGTTCTCTTCCTTTGTGTACAGGCCAAAATGTGTCAAACATAGTGGGGTAGATTTATCAAACTGGTGTAAAGGAAAATTGGTTTAGTTGCCCATAACAACCAATCAGATTCCACCTTTTATTTTCTAAAAGACCTCTGAAAAATGAAAGGTGGACCCTGATTGGTTGCTATAGGCAACTAAGCCAGATCTGCTTTAAATCAGTTTTGATAAATCTCCCCCAGTGAGTTTGCAAGAAGCTGCCTATTTGACCTCCTGTCTACCCACATAATAGAGATGATTTGGGTTTGCTAAGACTCAAAAGCTCTAACCCTTACTAACCCAGCAATCACTTGATTTACCATCTAAGGTCTCGTTCAAATTTCCATTTTTCACTGATGTGAAATGTGGACAGCACGTGCACCAATTGATTTTAATGTGTTTGTTCACACATCAGTATTTTTTTACTGACTGTGTTTCAGTGAAAGAATCACCTGCTTTGGTCCGTGGTGGCATCCATGTTTGAGCTGTTTTTCACTGAAGACTGACAGGAGATGCTCTGGATATTAAAGGGATTTTTTTTTTTACTGATGACCTATCCTCTGGATTGGCCTTCTCTCTGCTTTTCCCAGGGCAGTGATGACACGTTCATCGATCACATGTTTCCACTGGCCTAGGAAAAGGCACCGGGGCTGAGCTGCAATAACAAGCACAGCAACTATACAATGTACGGTGCTGTGACAAAGCCTTCTCAAACAGCTGATCGGCAGGGTTCCCAGATGTCAGTCCCCACCGATCAGGTACTGATGACCTATCCAGAGGATAGGTCATCAGTAAAATCAGTAAAAAAAAATCTTGGAAAACCCTTTTCATTTTCATCTGAACAGTGTTTGTGGAATACGGATGACACGCGGAGGGCAAAAAACAGACACACGAATCCCACAAATCCTTCACTGCTGAAACACGGACGGATTTTTTTTTTCCACACAGACGTCAAATGGACACAGAAATGTAAACGAGGCTTAATAGAGCAAGTGGTTTTGCCACTTACATTATATATATGTATATATATATATATACACAGTGAAGAACAGAAGTACGTGAACACCCTGCGATTTTGCAAGTTCTCCCACTTACAAATCATGGAGGGGTCGGAAATTCACATTGTAGGTGCATTCCCACCCTGAGAGACAGAATAAAAATAAATAAATCAGGAAATCACATTGTATGATTTTTAAAGAATTTATTTGTCTTGCACTGCTGAACATAAGTATTTGAACACCTGAGAAAATCTGTGTTAATATTTGGTACAGAAGCCTTTGTTTGCAATTACAGAGGTCAAACATTTCCTGTAGTTCTTTACCAGATTTGCACACACTGCAACAGGATTTTGGCCCACTCCTCCACACAGATCTCCTCTAGATCTGTCTGGTTTCGGGGCTGTCGCTGAGCAACACAGAGTTTCAGCTCCCTTCAAAGATGTTCTATTGGATTTAGATCTGGAGACTGGCTAGGCCACTCCAGAACCTTGATATGCTTCTTATGAAGCCACTCCTTGGTTATCCTGGCTGTGTCCTTTGCGTTGTCATGTTGGAAGACCCAGCCACGACCCATCTTCAATGCTCTGACTGAGGGAAGGAGGTTGTTGCCCAAAATCTCACAATAAATGGGCCCATTCATCCTCTCCTTAATACAGTGCAGTCGTCCTGTCCCCTTCACAGAAAAGCACCCCCAAAGCATGATGTTACCACCCCCATGCTTCACAGTAGGGATGGTGTTCTTGGGATGCAACTCATCCTTCTTTTTCTTCCAAACACGACGAGTGAAGTTTAGACCAAAAAGTTCTACTTTGGTCTCATCTGACCACATGACTTTTTCCCATGCCTCCTTTGGATCATCCAGATGGTCATTGGCAAACTTCAGACAGGCCTGGACATGTGATGACTTGAGCAGGGGAACCATTCGTGCAATGCATGATTTGAAACCATGACGGCGTACTGTTCTACCGACAGTGACCTTTGAAACTGTGGTCCCAGCTCTCTTCATGTCATTGATAAGCTCCTCCCTTGTAGTTCTGGGCTGATTCCTCACCTTTCTTAACATCAGTGATACCCCACGAGGTGAGATCTTGCATGGAGCCCCAGTCCGAGGGAGTCTGACAGTCATCTTTAGCCTCTTCCATTTTCTAACAATTGCTCCAACAGTTGATCTATTTTCACCAAGCTGCTTGGCAATTGCCCCATATCCCTTTCCAGCCTTGTGGAGGTCCACAATTTTGTCTCTAGTGTCTTTTGACAGCTCTTTGATCTTGCCCAAGGTAGTAGTTGGCGTCTGACTGACTGTGGGGTGGACAGGTGTCTTTAAAGAGCTCAGACAGGTGCTACTAAGTTAGATTAATGAGTGAAGTAGAGGTGGACTTTTTAAAGGCACAGTAATAGGTCTTTGAGAGACAGAATTCTTGCTGTTTCTGAGGTGTTCAAATACTTATGTTCATCAATGCAAGACAAATAAATTCTTTAAAATTCATACAATTTGATTTCCTGAATTTTTTTTTTATTCTGTCTCTCAGAGTGGGAATGCACCTACAATGTGAAATTCAGACCCCTCCATGATTTCTAAGTGGGAGAACTTGCAAAATCGCAGGGTGTTCAAATACTTCTGTTCCTCACTGTATATACACACTGAACAAAAATATAAATGCAGCACTTTAGGTTTTGCTCCCATTTTGCATGAGCTGAACTCGATCTGAAATATTTTCTACATCCACAAAAGACCCATTAATCTCAAATATTGTTCACAAATCTGTCTAAATCAGTGTTAATGAGCACTTCTCCTTTGCCAAGATAATCCATCCCACCTCACAGGTGTGGCATATCAAGGTGCTGATTAGACAGCATGAATATTGCACAGGTGTGCCTTAGACTGCCCACAATAAAAGATCACTCTGAAATGTGCACAGTTTTGCCTTACTGGGAGGGGAGGTCAGAAAACCAGTCAGTATCTGGTGTGGCCACTATTTGCCTCACGCAGTGCAACACATCTCCGTCAGATAGAGTTGATCATGTTATTGATTGTGGCCTTTGGAATGTTGGTCCACTCCTCTTTAATAGCTGTGCAAAGTTTCAGAATAGTGGCAGGAACTGGAACACGCTGTCGTATACGCCGATCCAGAGCATCTAAAACATGCTCAATGGGTGACATGTCCAGTGAGTATGCTGGCCATGCAAAAACTGGGATGTTTTCAGCTTCCAAGAATTGTATATAGATCCTTGCAATATGGGGCAGTGCCCATACCATAACCCCACCGCCACCATGGGCTACTCGATCCACAACGTTGACGTCAGCAAACCGCTCACCCACACGACGCCCGTCGCCAGATACGTTGTCGGCCATCTGCCCTGAACAGTGAAAAACAGGACTCATCCGTGAACAGAACGCCTCTCCAACGCACTTGGAGACGGCTTATGGTAGATAAATGAACATTCATTGCACAGGCAACAGCTCTGGTAAACATTCTTGCAGTCAGCATGCCAATTGCACGCTCCCTCAAACGTTGCGACATCCGTGGCATTGTGCTGTGTGATCAAACTGCACATTTCAGAGTGGTCTTTTATTGTGGGCAGTCTAAGGCACACCTGTGCAATATTCATGCTGTCTAATAACCTTCATATGCCACACCTGTGAGGTGGGATGGATTATCTCGGCAAAGGAGAAGTGTTCACTAACACAGATTTAGACAGATTTGTGAACAATATTTGAGAGTAATGGGTCTTTTGTGTATGTAGAAAATGTTTCAGATCTTTGAGTTCAGCTCATGCAAAATGGGAGCAAAAACGAAAGTGTTGCGTTTATATTTTTGTTCAGTGTATATATATATATATATATATATATATATATATATGAATGCCATGTAAATATACCCTTCCTGCCTTATTTATAGAGATTATACCCTACCTTTGCAAAATAAGTTAATGCAATAAAATGAAAGTGCTACCTCTTCCTTTCAGGTCTTGCAGTGGTGCATTCTCAGAATGGTGACTACCTTGATATTGGTAACAATCCAAGAGTTGGCACTAAACGATACATGGCACCAGAAGTCCTGGATGAAACCATCCGCACAGATTCATTTGAATCTTACAAACAGACAGATGTGTGGGCATATGGATTGGTATTATGGGAAATATGCAGGAGAACAATTATAAATGGTGAGTTCTGAACAAATACAATATTCTTATGTTTATAGATATTCTACCAGCTTTGATTCTAGTATGTTTTTGAGAATGTCTCAATATATAGCATACAAGTCAGTACACATGATAATGGCATGTATTCAAGGCATTCCTGATGATAGGTGACACACCCGTAAAGCAAATTAGGGTTGTTTCGGGTATTGAATTTTCGATACCCAATCGATACTTTTGTCCTGGTATCGATACGATACCGGGATTTGCCTTTTATCGATACTAAACTAAACCAGTATCAGAGAACATGCATTGCGCTGCTCTCAGTGCGGCCATGTTCCCTCAGCAGCACCGGGAGAAGGAAGCGGTCTCTCCCTCAGCCCTGTGCCACTGCTACCAATGGGAACGAGGAGGAGGGGAGGGCGCACTGCGCCACCAATGATAACTAACGTTTAATACATTACAAATACGGGCGGCAGAAACACATTGCCGGCACCCGGCCTCTGACAGATGCCGCACCTGAGGTGTCAACTGCCGCTGATTGCAGCTCCCTGTCATAGAGGTTGGGTGCCGGCAATGTGTTTCTGCCGCCGGCTGTATTTGTATTAAACGTTAATCATTGGTGGCACAGTGCGCCCTCCCCTCCTCCTCATTCCCATTGGTAGCAGTGGCACAGGGCGGAGGGAGAGACTGCTTCCTTCTCCCTGTGCTGCTGAGGGAACATGGCCGCGCTGAGAGCAGCGCAACACATGTTCTCTGATACTGGGCTGTGCAGTAGCACAGCCTAGTATCGATAAAAGGCAAATCCCGGTATCGTATCTATACCAGGACAAAAGTATAGATTGGGTATCGAAAATTCGATACCCGAAACAACCCTAATTTGCTTTACAGGTGTGTAAAGCAACATTGGTTTCACAGTGCACCCTCGCAGTTCACCCTCCCCCTTTCCGCTCCCCAGTATTAAAATCATTAGTGGTGCAGTGTGCCCCCTCCTCCCCCCACCCCCCACTATTAAAATCATTGGTGGCAGTGGCCACAGAGTCCCCTCACCTCCTCTCATTGGCGGCAGTGGCAGCTTCTGATCGGAGCCCCAGCAGTGTAAGCCTGGGGCTCTGATCGGTTACCATGGCAGCCAGGACGCTATTGAAGCCCTGGCTGCCATGGTAATCTCCCTGCTGCTGTGTGCACTATGCACAGGGCAGCAGGGAGAGTATGAAGTCCTATTCACCCTGATAGAGCTCTATTAGGGTGAATAGGACAAGGGATTAAAAGATCCCAGGTTCTAGCCCCTAAGGGGAGAAATAGTTATTAAATAAAAAGGTAAAAAAACAAAAGTAAAAAAACTAACAAATATTAAGTATAAATCACCCCCTTTCCAATTTTACATATAAAATATATAAACAATAAATAAACATATTACATATTGCCACGTCTGAAAAGTCCAAACTATTAAAATATTGTAAAAATCGGTGAACGGCGTAAAAGAAAATAGAAAAATCGCGCAATTCGCCATTTTTTTTTGTCATCTTATGACAAATTATGGTCCCCAAATTATGGGGACGTTAGATAAAATGCAGAGTGCACGCGACTTTTTTTGTCGTTTTATTTTTTATTGAGTGGTATTGAATGGTATCGAGTATTGCAATACTTTTTTATGTTATCAAAACCGAATCAAAATTTTGGTATCGAAACAACCCTATAGCAAATTGTGTCTTGTGAAATTATATAATTCACAACAGAGGAGTAACTCACTGTTCTTAAAGAGGTTGTCCAACTGAATACATTTTTTTTAATGGGGTTATCCCAAAAAAGAATTAGTAGGCAATGAATAGGCCAATTCAAATGACATATTATTGCAATATACATGCAATAAAATGCTTTTTTATGTACATACATTTCCTCTTTGGTAGCACCTTCTGCAGTCTGTCCTTCTGGTCCACCTTCTCCTGCATTCAGAGGTGGACTGACATGCTCAATAGCTTCCCTGCTCCCTTCTAGTCCCAGGGTCAAGGAGAGAAGAAAAGAGAAAAATGAGCAAGATGGATTGAGGAGCGCCAAGGGAGCTATTAAGTGGATAGCAGGGAAAAGGGGGGTGTGAATGAAAGATGAATGACCGTATTCCGAGGCTGCACCCTAAATTAGGCAGTGTACAGGAATACACCCTTGCACCCTTCTAGTCCCCGCAGTGCTAGTGATCTCATAGAGAAGCAGGGGAAGTGGTCCAGACACCTTTCCTTCATTCATCCCTACTTCTAAATGTATGCAAATATATATAGCTATATCTCTAGACAGCAGAGAAGGATATTGTGGGGTCATTACATACTACATACAGTCAGGTCCATAAATATTGGAACATCAACACAATTTTAACATTTTTGGCTCTCGACACCACCACAATGGATTTGAAATGAAACAAACAAGATGTGCTTTTACTGCAGACTGTCAGCTTTAATTTGAGGGTATTTACATCCAAATCAGGTGAACAGGTGTAGGAATTACAACAGTTAGCATATGTGCCTCCCACTTGTTAAGGGACCAAAAGTAATGGGACAATTGGCTTCTCAGCTGTTCCATGGCCAGGTGTGTGTTATTCCCTCATTATTACAATGAGCAGATAAAAGGTCCAGAGTTCATTTAAAGTGTGCCCTTTGCATTTGGAATCTGTTGCTGTCAACTCTCAAGATGAGATCCAAAGAGCTGTCACTATCAGTGAAGCAAGCCATCATTAGGCTGAAAAAACACAACAAACCCATCAGAGAGATAGCAAAAACATTAGGTGTGGTCAAAACAACTGTTTGGAACATTCTTAAAAAGAAGGAACGCACCAGTGAGCTCAGCAACACCAAAAGACCCGGAAGTCCAAGGAAAACAACTGTGGTGGATGACCGAAGAATTATTTCCCTGGTCAAGAAAACCCCCATTTACAACAGTTGGCCAGATCAAGAACACTCTCCAGGAGGTAGGTGTATGTGTGTCAAAGTCAACAATCAAGAGAAGACTTCACCAGAGTGAATACAGAGGGTTCACCACAAGATGTAAACCATTGGTGAGCCTCAAAAACAGGAAGGCTAGATTAGAGTTTGCCAAACGACATCTAAAAAAGCCTTCACAGTTCTGGAACAACATCCTATGGACAGATGAGACCAAGATCAACTTGTACCAGAGTGATGGGAAGAGAAGAGTATGGAGAAGGAAAGGAACTGCTTATGATCCTAACATACCACCTCATCAGTGAAGCATGGTGGTGGTAGTGTCATGGCGTGGGCATCCATGGCTGCCAATGGAACTGGTTCTCTTGTATTTTTTTGATGATGTGACAGCTGACAAAAGCAGCAGGATGAATTCTGAAGTGTTTTGGACAATATTATCTGCTCATATTCAGCCAAATGCTTCAGAACTCATTGGACGGCGCTTCACAGTGCAGATAGACAATGACCCAAAGCATACTGCAAAAGCAACCAAGAGTTTTTTTAAGGGAAACAAGTGGAATGTTATGAAATGGCCAAGTCATACACCTGACCTGAATCCGATTGAGCATGCATTTCACTTGCTGAAGACAAAACTGAAGGAAAAATGCCCCAAGAACAAGCAGGAAGACAGTTGCAGTATAGGCCTGGCAGAGCATCACCAGGGATGAAACCCAGCGCCTGGTGATGTCTATGCGTTCCAGACTTCAGGCTGTAATTGACTGCAAAGGATTTGCAACCAAGTATTAAAAATTGATAGTTTGATTTATGATTATTCTGTCCCATTACTTTTGGTTCCTTAACAAGTGGGAGGCACATATGCAAACTGTTGTAATTCCTACAGCGTTCACCTGATTTGGATGTAAATACCCTCAAATTAAAGCTGACAGTCTGCAGGTACAGCACATCTTGTTCGTTTCATTTTAAATCCATTGTGGTGGTGAATAGAGCCAAAAATGTTAGAATTGTGTCAATGTCCTAATATTTATGGACCTGACTGTATATCTCTATGGCTATACATCATGGAATATTTTGTATGCAGGAGAGGAAGGGGTTAATAAGAGCTAATTGCAATGCATCCTGGAAGATGCAGATGCTTGATGAACTTCTGCCAACCGACAGAAAGAAAAGAAATTCCTCCCAATAAGGGCTCATGCACACGACCGTATGTATTTTGCAGTCCACAAAAAACGGATCCACAAAAAAAACTGATGACATCCATGTGCATTCCGTATTTTGCGGAATGGAACAGCTGACCCCTAATAGAACAGTCCTATCCTTGTCCGTAATGCGGAACGGAAATACATCAAACATCGCCCCCCACGGCTCCAGTCAGTAAAATGGGGGATGGCGATTATGGCTTAGGGCTCATGCACACAACCGTAGTTTTAGTCCATATCCAATCCGCATTTCTTGCAGATCAGATGCGGATCCATTTATCTCAATGGGGCCACAAGAGATGTGGGCAGAACACCCATGTGCTTTCCACAGCCGCAAGTCCATTCCGCAGCCCTGCAACAAAATAGAGCATGTCCTATTCTTCCATTATGCAGACAAGGAAAGGACATTTCTGCAGGAGTAAAAAAAAATGGCGTCATGCACTCGGCTAGTATCCGTGTTTTGCTGATCTGAGATTTGCAGACCGCAAAACACTTACGGCCATGTTCATGAGCCCTTATTTTATTACTTTTATTATTTTACACCATGCTGAGCCTTTTTTTTATGTAATTGAACAAACAACCTCTTTAGGCCCTCATTAAAAATTTGTAATTGACATTAAATTTTTGGTAGTGATATCCCTGCGACAAAGGTACTACCGGGCTATGTTATGTACCACTTTTCAGATGCAAATGCATGCTCTCCGCCTTATTTATATACATCCATTAAAATGCAAATGATAGTGTCAGAGAACACAGTGATGCCACAATGCATACAGTGATGTCACAGTACAGTGAATAAATCCGGTGGAGTCACAGTACATGGTAAACAACCAAGATTAAGTAACAACACAGAAATAATAGCTTTTGTGATGTCAGAGTTCTAGGCTGATGCACACAGCAATAACACATAGTGATGTCACAGCGCATGGATAATAAATACTGTGAAGTCATACAAAATGCTTACTGCTTACAGTGATTCACATTATAACAATGATGCACAGAGGAATGTTGAAGAAAATAAAGACAATTATGTCAAAGCTAATAACTAAGGAACACAGTGATGTCATAAAACTGGCATAGTAAATACAGAATCAAAATACAAGTAATAAGCACACAGTGATATCACAATACAAATACGGGAATATTTAATGTAATTATGCTATAGCACAAGGCTAATAAACACAGTGGTAAATCTAAAAGATAATGGACACAGTGATATTACAGCACAGAAAATAAACACTGGTATTCCACAGTTTGCAAAATGGCCCGGGTGAGACTGCAGTCTCTGCACCCCATATAGTTATATACCTGCTTCACAGTTTAAGAAAGGGAAAAACTGGTTGGGAATTTGCATGTTGACAGGAGGAATGCAGAATTTTAAAAGTAACTACACCTTCCAACTGTCCTGGACCCAGCGGCATGTCAGACTGTCCTAATTTTAACTGTATCTGTGTCCCTGGAACGTAGATACAGTTGAATGCAATGATGAAGCATTGCGTGCGTGTGTGTATATGTATCTATGTATGTATGTATATATATATAGCCTTTATGCCATTAGCCCCCATTATCAGCCCTTATGCCTCATTAACCCTCATTATGCCTCATTAGCCCCCGTTATGCCTCATTAGCCCCCGTTATGCCTCTCATTAGCCTCCATTATGCCCCCAGCAGCCTCATTTTTTATAAAATAAAAAACAACTTACCTCTCTGCTCCTGGACGCCGCTGCCTGCGATCCTCTTCCTCCTGCTGTCAGCTGTGCTCTGAAATGGCGCGCACAGTGTGATGTCACAAATCGCCTCCCGCTGTGCGCAGCCCTGCACAGCCGACAGCCGAGGACGAGGAAGAGGTAAGTACATAGCGTTCACCGCTTCCTGGTCCTCCGGTACTAATGAGGTACATTTTGGAAGCGGTCATTAGTATTCGCCGGCCAGCAGGCTTGATTAGGGTGTGCCCAGGCACACCCGGCACACCCCGTGCGCACGCCTATGTAACCACTGTGTGTGAGCATTAAGGGAGCATTTTGCTGTGTGGGGGCACAAAGGTGGAATAACTACTATATAGTGCACAAAAGGGTGCATAACTACACTATAGGGGCACTAAGGGGACATTCTAATGTGTGGGGGCATTAGAGGAGCATCACTATTGTGAAGGGGCACTAAGGGAGAATCCTAGTGTGTGGGGGAACTAAGGGAGCATCCTACTGTGAAGGGCGCATTAAGGTGGAATAACTACTGTGTGCGGCACAAAGATGCCTTCCTTGTGCTTTCTGCATCCGTATATCCGATCCACAAAGGATAGAACATATCCTATACTTGTCTGCGGACTACAGACCCATTAAAAATCAATGGGTCTGCAAAAAATGCAGATGGCACACGGACCACATCTGTATTTAGCAGATCCGTGGTTTACAGACCGCAAAATGCTGACGGTTGTGTGCATGACGCCTAAGTAAAAACACCATAAACCATGTGCATGAGGCTGTGTAATACTGTCAGCCGTATATGACAAAGGTTGTAGAGAAAAAAGCCTCAAGCTTGCCACAATTAGTTTCAGATCCATATGCAACTGGACCATAAAAACACTGCATATGTCTGCAAAATCTGAGGCCTACGGAGGTACAGTGGAGGCCCCATTATGGATGAGTTGTAAAGTTTAGATTTATTTTTTTCAGTGCAAATTGAAAAATGTGAGCAGATCTCTGTGCCCATGATGGAGCAGTGTTTTTACATTATGTTAAGGGGTAAGACTAAGACTTCCCAGTACCTCTGTTAAGATCTTATCTTAATGGTTCACTTGTAATATATATATTTTTTTTACTCCTAATATTAAAAAAGAGTATTTATAATTACAACCACTAGGGGGCGAAGTGTTGCATCATATGGGAAACGTTAAATCCTGCTTCCTGTCCACACTAAGTACAGTTTCTACATTTAGATGAAGGCTAAATGTAGCTCCATATACTAAACACAGCACCATGCGGTGCAGAAATGAAAATGAGTTCAAGAATAACTTTCCACATTTACCTATTACTATCAGACCCAATCTTTTATATACAGCATGTAAACTAATCATTTTCTTAAGGTTACATATTATAAGGTTTGTCTGGGATTAGAAATATCCCCCCCCCCCCCCCCCCCCCGAAACAGGGTCATATCTGTCCTTCAAATGTGTCTGCTATTATAGCTCCTGAGCTGTGAATAGGGCTGATCTGCAGTACCTGGCACAGCCCACTCAAGGGTCTTAGGGCCACAGAATCAGCTCAACTGTGAGGAACTCTGCTCCAGGGAGACTGAAGGTGCGTGGATATTTTTCAGAGCTATGGCGCTACAGTCAGTGAAGGTGACCAGCAACTAAAGCCTCACACATCCTGTTGCAGGTGAGGGAGAACATGTTAAAACACCCATCATGATAACACAGGGCAGGCAAACCCAAAAGCCTGTATTTGTCAAGTGGACACCTACAGCCACCGATGCCAGTTTATAGCCGTAGCAAAGGGAAATCGGGTTAGAGAGCAGGGGCCTTGCTAGGTTAAAACATTTGGGGCCTGGGCCCCTGATGTTTTGTCCCAGGCCCCAAATGTCCTGCCTGTCAGCTAGATACAACTGTATTACCGAGGACGGCAATACAATTGAATGTAATGCACTGGAAGAGCTGAGGACCTGTGGTGACATTACAGGTCATGTGACCAGTAAAACAGGCAGTGGTTGAGAAGGACCTGCGATGGTGTCACCATCGTGTGACCAGTTCAGGGGAGGACGGTAGTGAAGAGAAGAAGTCCTGGGGGAAGAAACTGTGTTGATGTCTGCTACATGAGGAGAGGTAAGTGAAGGGAGAGGCAGAGCAATGCTGGTTATTGTGGTTATTTAACTGGGACTGTATGTTAGGGCTGAAGGGAGGGATGTTATTTACATGGAACTGTGTGTTGGAGGTGGCTTGGGAGGGGGTCATGTTATTTACATGGGACTGTATTTTGATGGTGGCTGTGGGAGGGAGTGATGTTATTTACATGGGACTGAATGTTGGAGGGGCTGGGGCTTGGTAATGTTATTTACATGGGACTGTATGTTGGAGGTGGCTGTGGGAGGAATGATGTTATTTATATGGGACTGAATGTTGAGGGGGCGATGTTATTTACATGGGACTGTATGTTTAGGGTGGCTGGTGGGGGGGAATGATGTTATTTACATGGGACTGAATGTTGAGGGGGCGATGTTAACATGGGATTGCATGTTGAAGGCGGCTGGGGAGGGGGGTTATTATTTACTTAAGACTATGTTGAAGGCGGCTGGGGAGGAGGTAATGTTATTTACAGGGGACTGTATTTTGGAGGGGCTGTATACAGAGGAATGGTATTTACATGGGACTGTATATTGGAGGGGGCTGGAAAGATGGTGTGATGTTATTTACATGGAACACTATGGCGGAGGGAGGGAAATAGTGTTATTTACATGGGACTGTATGTTGGAGGGGCTGAAGGGAGGGAAGTGATGTTATTTACATAGGACTGTATTTTGGAGGGGGCAGGAGATATGGTGTGTTGTTATTTACATGGGACTGTATAGTGCGGAATATAACTACAGAGGGCACTGCAAATTCAGGGGACAGGGGCGTTCTTATCACTACTGGGGGCTCTATAGGAGGGACTTATAGATCGGCCTTATTTCTATATTTTTACTAAGAGCACTATGAGGAGCCTTACTACTACTGAGAGGTCTGTAGAGAGCTTTATTACCACTGGGGGAACACTAGGGGGCCTTATTTCTATTGGGGGCTCTGTGAGGGCAGTTTTAATACTAAGGGCTCTTTTACTAATGGAGGAACTTTTGGGGAGCGTTATCATGGTTGGGGGCACTGTAGGGAGCACTATTACTATGGGGGGCGCTGATATTTCTTTAGGATAGTATTTGGTGTTATCAGGGGGCACAGCGAGCAGCAGGATAACACTGTGGGGACTCCAGGTTGGAAGATGATGATAGAAATGTGAGGAAGCCAAGATGTCTGTGTGTCACACTCTGCAGAGACGAGGCGGCTGAGAGAAGTTGTCTTGACCAAATGGAGAAGATGATGACAGAGAAGATCTACATCTGAGGAGACGTCACCTGGGAGGCACTGGACGTGACAGCTATGTGCTGCTGTATAGCAAGTACAGCAAAATGCGGTGTGTGGGGGGAGGGGGGGACTTAGAGAACTGGGCCATAATTATTGGGGCTTGAGCCCTGAATCTTTTGAGACTCTAGCAACGCCACTGCTCTAGAGTGTTATTGTTTGCCATCTTGCCTACCACCATACCTCATCATCTGGGAATGGAGACACTACACCTTGTAGAGACAACATGGCTGGTTGTACTGTAAGGCTGGGTTCACACGGGCGTGTGAGGTGAATGCATTGCACCCGCACTGAATCCGGACCCATTCACTTCTATGGGGCTGTGCACATGAGCGGTGATTTTTGCGCATCACTTGTGTTTTGCGTGAAAATCGCAGCATGTTCTATATTGTGCGTTTTTCACGCAACGCAGGCCCCATAGAAGTGAATGGTGTGGTGCCATTTTCACGCATGGTTGCTAGGTGACGATCGGGATGGGGACCCGATCTTTATTATTTTCCCTTATAACATGGTTATAAGGGAAAATAATAGCATTCTTCATACAGAATGCTTAGTAAAATAGTGATGGAGGGGTTAAAAAATAAAATAAAAATTTAACTCCCCTTAATCCACTTGTTTGCGCAGCCCGGCTTCTCTTCTGTCTTCTTCTTTGATCTGTGAGGAAAAGGACCTGTGGTGACGTCACTGCACTCATCACATGGTCCGTCACATGAACCCAGAAAACCCCTTTAAAGGCCATCTGTCAGCAGATTTGTACCTATGAAACGATGTGCTCTTGGCAGCTGAAGGCATCTGTGTTGGTCCGATGGTCATATGTGTCCACATTGCTGAGAAAAATTAAGTTTTAATATTTGCACGAGTCTCTAGGAGCAACAGTAGGATCCTCATTGCTCCTAGAGGCTCATTTGCATGTATTAAAACATCATTTTTCTCAGCAATACGAGCACATATGAACATGAGACCAACACAGATGCCTTCTACTGCCAAGCGCACATGCAGCAGGTCAGCCATTTCAATAGGTACAAATCTGCTGACAGATGCCCTTAAAGGCTACTTTCACACTATGACGGATCCTATGACGGATCTCAATACCGGAAAACTAAAACGCTAGTGTGAAAGTAGCCTAAACTATCTAAATTAAAGATGGTAATAATAAATCAGCCCATTAGTATCTGCGTTAAAAAAATAAATAAAAAATCACAGCATTTACACATCCAGAACAAACTGTGTGTAAACCTGGCATAATTCATTCTTATAAATTTGTCCATGTCTATGCCCCCTGTTTGTTACCTTTAATATACCTCAGCGCATTTATGAATTAAAGCGGAAATTTTGGTACTGATAATAATTACCTTTATTCGCCCAGCAGATTAGGTTGGATTGTGCAAATCAGCAAACTTTGCACTAATCCCGAATCTGAATCAGTTTGCCCATCTGTAATTGTAATGTGTTAATACAGTATTAAGCGTAAATCTGCTACATCTCGTAAAGCATTCATAGCCGTGCCACTAATCCCCGGTTTCAAATATGTGGCAGCTTGCAAAGACCTGGATATCTCTTTCACACTTCCACACAAGTGAACTATTTCTCATTACACACGACAATGAATTGCTTAGCTAAAATAATCCGACAGGGCAAAACTTGATGCTTCCATTGGAACAAAACGCACACGGCGGGCCTGCTAATCAGCCCTTTGATTTCAACTGGTTGTGTTTTCCACAAAGGATTAGCTGTAAATTATAAACACTGTAATCTGGTGTCAGCACCCAGGTCCCTGATTAAAGCAGCCATTACATTCAATCAGCACTCTGTTTATTCAACACTGATTAGGAAACTAGCGGCATCAGAGGAGCTTGGAGCACTGCCATGTTTCCTGCAGCCTCCTGCCATAAATCTGAATGCAGGACAATTTCCACCAGAAAAGAGTGTCACTGGAGCACAGAATGCATGTTGTGATGTGGAGAATAGACCTTGCCAGGGGTTCAGTTTTGACACAGAGTCTATTTCAGCTTTGCAGTTCAGTCCCAACACTGATACAGAGTCTGACATTCACCCACAGAATTCTTCCAATAGTAATGAATGTGCAATGGCTGGTGGGTGTTAATAGCAGAAGGAAGAGAAGAGAGCCAAAAAACGATAAAGAAAAAAACCACATGAAGAGAATATATGTGTGCACTTATGAGTAGCAATTGCGTCATCATTAGCTGGAAGATAGGACTACCATCCATATATGTAGTTAAAGGGATTGGAGCACATTTACTAAGACCGGCTTTTACGTCCAGGGGCGGACTGGGAACTTAAAGTGGCCCTGGAAAAAATACTAAAAGTGGCCCCATTTTGTAGTCAGGTCCACGTTGATGGAATGCAGGGTCGGCAATACCATATTGTGGCACATTATACCACCCCCAACAGAGCCAAATACCACAGTCCATCACAAAATAGTTGCAAAATAAATCCCCCAAAACATCCACTGGCCGGCCGTGAGGAGGGTGGCGCATGTGCGGCACGCTCCCATTCACTTCTATGGGAGAGGCGGGGATTAGCGCTTGGGACCCGCACCTATCAGACAATGGGGGCATATCCTAGCGATATGCCCCCATTGTCTAAGATGGGAATACCCCTTTAATAAATGACTCACATTGTATTTTCAGAAATTGGGCTATTGTTTATATGGTTCATATATTTTACTGACTGATTTTAACCTCCTCCCGACCGCTGTACGCACCGATGCGTCCTGGAGGTGGTTGATTTATTCCTCCTGGACGCATCGGCGCGTCATCTCGCGAGACGCGAGATTACGTCACAGCCGGCCCGCGCATGCGCATCGCGGGCCAGCATTTCGCAGCAGAGTATTTCGTCAGCAGCCTGCCGGCCACGATCATTGGCTGGCAGGCTGCTGATTTTTAAAAAATCCAATCAGCAGCCATTTAACCCCACATATTAGTAAATATGATGGGGTTATATGGCTGCTGTGCTCCTCTGCTCCTTCTTTTGGTCGGTTGGTTCCAGCAGAGGAGCAGAGGAGCACACATCACTGTGAGTACCCACTACACCACACTTAGCCCCCGGATCACCCGAATTAACCCTTTGATCACCCCTTTGATCGCCCCTGTCAATCACTAGTGAAAGGAAAAAGTGATCAGTGCAAACTGTCACTTTTTTTCACTGGTATTGACCGTTAGGTTTCAGTATAGTTTAGGCCCCTTGGTTAGGTAGTTTAGGGATCGGTTAGCGCCCAGCCCACCGCACCGCAGTCCGTTATTCGCTGATTAGCGTATCGCTAATCAGCATTTGTACTTTTATAGTATCTGGAAGTGATCAAAACTGATCACAGTCAGATCAATAATAGTACTAGTGTCACTTTAGTTCTCCCTCCACCCAAATCGCAGTGTTTGCCCGATCAGGCCTGATCGGTCGCCCACACGTGCGTTCGCCCACGCCCGCCCCACCGCAGTGACAAAAAAAAATATTTTTTTTTGATCGCTGCACATTCACTTTACACGCACTGCGGCGATAAAAAAATCTGTTTTGATATTTTTTATCAACCGCAGCAGCCTCCGGTACTTCGCTAGCCTCCCATTTGTAAGACAGGCTTGCTTTTTTTTTCTTGGGTAGTCTCAGGGAATACCCCTAAATTTAGTTGCCCACATGTCTAACAGGGGGTATTCCTCTGAAGAGGCCTACAGGCTTCTGACCCAGTCGGATGAGGAGTGGGAACCCTCATCTGATGAATCCAGCGGGTCAGAATACGAACCTGTCGAAAGCAGTGGCTCTCTGACCCAAAGTTCGGACGAGGAGGCTGAGGTCCCTGATACCACCAGGCGTACCCGGCCCCGTGTCGCTAGACCGCAGGTTGCGCAGGATCCGCTTCAAGAGCAGCAGAGTGGGGCTGGTGCTGTCGGATTACGTGGTGAGGCATACACCAGCAGCCCAGCCCTTCCTGGACCTAGTACCAGCACTGCCGTACAACCTGGTGAAGTAGCGAGTACCAGAAGGGCAGTTGAAGCTGGTACGGTGGCACGTGCAGTAGTGACCCCGTCGCAGCCACCGCAAAGATGTGCCCGTAGAGCCCCTAGAGTCCCTGAGGTGCTGGCAAACCCTGATTGGCAGTCCCCAACTTCAGCCGCACCTGTAGTTTTCCCTTTCACCGCCCAGTCTGGAGTTCGGGTTGAGACAGCTCAGATCGATTCGGCCCTGGGATTTTTTGAGCCGTTCTTGACTGCGGAGCTCTTAGACTTAGTTGTGGCAGAGACAAACCGGTATGCCACACAATTTATCACCGCTAACCCGGGAAGCTTTTATGCCCAGTTTCCGGTGGAAACCAGTCCAAGTTTCCGAACTTAAAACTTTTCTGGGCCTCCTCCTCAACATGGGCCTGACAAAAAAGCATGAATTGCGGTCATATTGGTCCACGAACCCGATTCATCACATGCCCATGTTCTCTGCTGCTATGTCCAGGACACGATTTGAGACCATCCTGCGTTTCCTGCACTTTAGTGACAACACCGCCTCCCGTCCCAGAGGCCACCCTGCTTTTGACCGGCTCCACAAAATTCGGCCCCTCATAGACCATTTCAACCTGAAATTTGCAGATTTGTATACCCCTGAGCAAAACATCTGCGTAGACGAGTCCCTGATACATTTTACCGGGCGCCTTGGCTTCAAACAATACATCCCAAGCAAGCGCGCCCGGTATGGGGTCAAATTGTATAAGCTCTGTGAAAGGGCCACAGGCTATACCCACAAATTTCGGATCTATGAGGGAAAAGATCAGACCCTGGAGCCGGTCGGTTGCCCTGACTACCTGGGGAGCAGTGGGAAGACAGTTTGGGACTTGGTGTCACCCTTATTCGGCAAGGGGTACCATCTTTATGTGGACAATTTCTGCACAAGTGTGGCCCTCTTTAGGCATTTGTTTCTAGAAAGGATTGGCGCCTGTGGTACCGCGCGAACTAGTCGCGCGGGCTTCCCCCAACTGGCTCGTTAGCACCCGTCTTGCAAGGGGGCAGAGGGCCGCACTGTGTAACGAAGAACTGCTCGCGGTGAAATGGAGAGACAAGCGTGACGTTTACATGCTCTCCTCCATTCACGCAGACACGACAATACAAATTGAGCGAGCAACCCGTGTCATTGAAAAGCCCCTCTCAGTCCACGACTATAAGGAAGGGGTGGACTTCAATGACCAGATGTTGTCTCCGTATTTAGTTTCCCGCAGAACCAGACGCTGGTATAAGAAGGTGTCTGTATATTTGATTCAATTGGCTCTGTACAATAGTTTTGTTCTCTACAGTAAGGCTGGGAGAACTGGATCCTTCCTCAAATTTCAGGAAGAGATCATCGCGAACCTCCTGTATCCAGGAGGTTCCGTGGCCCCATCCACCAGTGTAGTTAGCCGTCTACACGAGCGACACTTCCCCAGTGTCGTTGCTGGTACCTCAAACCGACCGTCACCCCGAAAAAAATGTCGTGTCTGTAGCAGGAGTGGAATAAGGCGTGACACCCGCTATTTCTGTCCTGACTGTCCTGACCACCCTGCCCTATGCTTAGGGGAGTGTTTCCGAAAGTACCACACACAGGTACACCTAGCATAGGGATCATCTCACCAGGATAGGCACACAGGGCTATTAGGGCCCATTCACTCACAGCTGCTGCAAACGTCTCCTTTCACATGGGACAAAGTGCATAACGCACTTCGCCACATCTTTGGGCGATTTGCGCTTTGCACATTGACCCATGGGGAAGGAGAGGTTTGTTCTATAAAGGTAAAAAAACTAAAAAAAACACCAGTAAGCAAACACATTAATGTTTAGTTCAAAAAGTTAAAGTTTACATGTTCTGTTCCAAAGTTAATAAAATTATTGCGTTGTGGCCTGGTTTTTTCTTTTTTTTTTTTTTTTTCTTTTTTTACCTTCCAGGTGGACCAACCGATCTACTAGCTGCAGCACCGATGTGCATTCTGACAGAAGCATTGCGCTGCTGTCAGATTACACGCAAGTCGTGTATGCGGCGCTGCAAGACGGGATTTTCTCCTCTGCAGTGACAGATACGTTTGCCAAGGCATACGAGCTGAGGAGGAGGCGGCGTTCCTATGCTTTGGCAAACACTTTGTATATATATATATATATATATATAAAAAAAAAAATCCCGGCAATGATTTATTCATCCACATCGATTGATGCGAATGGAGAAATCTGGTTTGCCAGGGCATACGAGCTAAGTGGGTATGGATGTAGGGCGGAGCTCCTATGTCCTGGCAGACGCCTTTCCCCTCCATTTTTTTTTTTTGGCAGAGATTTTTTCATCCACATTGATCGATGCGAATGAACAAATCTGTGCCGTTCATTTTTTTCTTTCAGCCCAGAGGCTGAACGGAAAAAAAAAATCTCATTACCTGTATGCTCAATATAAGGAGAATAGCAGAAACTCCTAATGCTGGCCATACATGTAATGATTGCGGAGACCCTCAAATGCCAGGGCAGTACAAACACCCCACAACTGACCCCATTTTGGAAAGAAGACACCCCAAGGTATTTGCTGAGGGGCATATTGAGTCCATGAAAGATTAAAATTTTTGTCCTAAGTTAGCGGAAAGTGAGACTTTGTGAGAAAAAACAAAAAAAAATCAATTTCCGCTAACTTATGCGAAAAAAAAAATATTTCTTTGAACTTGCCAGGCCCCTCATTGGATACCTTGGGGTGTCTTCTTTCCAAAGTGGGGTCACATGTGGGGTATTTATACTGCCCTGGCTTTTTAGGGGCCCTAAAGCGTGAGAAGAAGTCTGGGATCTAAAAGGAATTTGGGCACCTTTGCGCATCTAGGCTGCAAAAAAGTGTGACACATCTGGTATCGCCGTACTCAGAAGAAGTTGGGGAATGTGTTTTGGGGTGTCATTTTACATATACCCATGCTGGGTGAGATAAATATCTTGGTCAAATGCCAACTTTGTATAAAAAAATGGGAAAAGTTGTCTTTTGCCAACATATTTCTCTCACCCAGCATGGGTATATGTAAAATGGCACCCCAAAACACATTCCCCAACTTCTCCTGAGTACGGCGATACCAGATGTGTGACACTTTTGTGATGCCAAGGTGGGCAAAGGGGCACATATTCCAAAGTGCACCTTTCGGATTTTGCAGGCCATTTTTTACACATTTTGATTGCAAAATACTTCTCACACATATGGGCCCCTAAATTGCCAGGGCAGTATAACTACGCCACAAGTGACCCCATTTTGGAAAGAAGACACCCCAAGGTATTCTGTGAGGGGCATGGTGAGTTCCTAGAATTTTTTATTTTTTGTCGCAAGTTAGTGCAATATGAGACTTTGTAAGAAAAATAAATAAATAAAAAATCATCATCATTTTCCGCTAACTTGTGACAAAAAATAAAAAGTTCTATGAACTCACTATGCCCATCAGCGAATACCTTAGGGTGTCTACTTTCCGAAATGGGGTCATTTGTGGGGTTTTTCTACTGTCTGGGCATTGTAGAACCTCAGGAAACATGACAGGTGCTCAGAAAATCAGAGCTGTTTCAAAAAGCGGAAATTCACATTTTTGTACCATAGTTTGTAAACGCTATAACTTTTACCCAAACCATTTTTTTTTTTGCCCAAACATTTTTTTTTTATCAAAGACATGTAGAACTATAAATTTAGCAAAAAATTTATATATGGATGTCGTTTTTTTTGCAAAATTTTACAGCTGAAAGTGAAAAATGTCATTTTTTTGCAAAAAAATCGTTACATTTTGATTAATAACAAAAAAAGTAAAAATGTCAGCAGCAATAAAATACCACCAAATGAAAGCTCTATTAGTGAGAAGAAAAGGAGGTAAAATTCATTTGGGTGGTAAGTTGCATGACCGAGCGATAAACGGTGAAAGGAGTGTAGTGCCGAAGTGTAAAAAGTGGCCTGGTCATGAAGGGGGTTTCACCTAGCGGGGCTGAAGTGGTTAATCAGTACAAAATAATATAGGTGATCCATTCCTTTTAAAGGGTTGTCAATGCCAGTTGATTGTTAAAGGCCATGTACATCCATGGGGCATTTTTAAATGGTCACTAACTGTTCACACAACCTTGCATAAATCAATAGTACAAACAACCATAAGAAACTATAATAAAATATGTCTTACCAGAAAGAAATGTCTAGTTCTCATGTTATCAGCTGTTTACCCCATCCCGACCCTACCCCTTGCTAATTTATTTTTGCTTTGAAAAACGTCTTAAACCCATCCAGGAGAGATCAGCTCCACAGGTGGATGATATTACACATGTCAATACAGTTGTGTTCAAAATTATTCAACCCCCAATGCTGTAAAGGGTTTTAGGGAATTTAGTGTACATTTGTAATTGTGTTCAGAATGAAATCTCACAAGGACTTTTTAAAGAACCAAATGCAACTAAAATGACATCAATTGTTTTTGTAATACAGTATTAAATGTTTTTTTTTTTGTGTGATTTCTTCATTGACACAATTATTCAACCCCTTAAAGACTACCACTCTTAAGAATAGAGGTTCATTGAAGAGTTTTCGATCAGGTATTGGAAACACCTGTGGATGTCAAGGAGCAGCAATCAAGCATAATAAGCACCAATTAGGCAGACTTAAAAGGACTGTGATACTCAGCTCCTTCTAGACATTTACTGGTGTGTTTACAAACATGGTGAAGTCAAGAGAATGGTCCAGGAAGACAAGAGAAGAGGTGATTTCTCTTCACAGGAAGGGCAATGGCTATAAAAAGATTGCAAAGATGTTAAACATGCCAAGAGACACCATAGGAAACATCATTCGCAAATTCAAGGCAAAGGGCACTGTTAAAACGCTTCCTGGTCGTGGCAAAAAGAAGATGCTGACTTCGACTGCTGTGCGCTACCTGAAGCGCAAAGTGGAGAAAAGTCCCTGTGTGACTGCTGAGGAACTAAAAAAAGATTTGTCAGATGTGGGTACTGAAGTTTCAGCTCAGACAATAAGACGCACACTGCGTAATGAAGGCCTCTATGCCAGAACTCCCAGGCGCACCCCCTTGCTGTCTCCAAAGAATAAGAAGAGTCGACTGAAGTATGCCAAAAGTCATGTGGACAAACCACAAAAGTTTTGGGATAGTGTTCTGTGGACTGCTGAAACAAAATTAGAACTGTTTGGGCCCATGGATCAACGCTATGTTTGGAGGAGGAAGAACAAGGCCTATGAAGAAAAGAACACCTTGCCTACTGTGAAGCATGGCGGGGGGGGGTCAATCATGCTTTGGGGCTGTTTTGCTTCTACAGGTACAGGGAAGCTTCAGCGTGTGCAAGGTACCATGAATTCTCTTCAGTACCAGGAGATATTGGATGAAAATGTGATGCAGTCCGTCCCAAACCTGAGGCTTGGGAGACGTTGGACCTTTCAACAGGACAATGATGCCAAGCATACCTGCAAGTCCACTAGAGCATGGTTGCAGATTAAAGGCTGGAACATTTTGAGTGGCCATCGCAGTCACCAGACTTAAATCCGATTGAGAACCTCTGGTGGGACTTAAAGAAAGCAGTTGCAGCGCGCAAGCCTAAGAATGTGACTGAACAAGAGGCTTATGCCCATGAAGAATGGGCGAACATACCCGTAGAACGCTGCAAGACACTTGTGTCAAGCTATGCTTCACGCTTAAAAGCTGTTATAACTGGAAAAGGATGTTGTACGAAGTACTAAGATTGAATGTCACTTGGGGGTTGAATAAAACTGATAATGATGTGAGCACAGAAAAGACATTTGTGGTTATTTCATTATAAATTTTATGTTATATTTGTCTGACTTACAAGTGCCTCTTTGATTTAATTGTAAACAAGATGACTGAAATGATCAAAATCAATGTCAAACTGGCCAAAACACTCAATTTCAGTGGGGGTTGAATAATTTTGAACACAACTGTATATTTCTATGGGGAGGGAATGGGGAGGAGTGAGCAGGAGCTGAGTGAGACAGCACAAGTGCTTTATTCACAACCATACAGACCAGTACTTCTCTGTAATGTCCTCCATGATCCCGGGACTGCTGTGAGTGTGGCTTTAGGAAGCAGATTCTCTTCTACTTTCTGTGTGCCGTGGGTATGAACGAGTCTCCTTCCACCAGATCTAGAACTACAAACTAGACATTCAGTGTGCACAGGTGAAAACTGCCAGAGACAAGTCATATAGTGGCCCAAAATAGTTTTATTCCTCATATACACAAACACTGTACTATTGATTAATGCAAAACGCTTTGAAAGCTTAGGCACTCTTTAAATTATTATTCTCATTATTTTTATTGCATTGCACCTATTGTGGTCTAAAATAATTTTCCTGATAGGTTTTCATTCAATATTCTGCTCCTTTTTGTCTTCCATAGCTGATTGCTTTCACAAATTAGATAGAACTGGAGAATTCTTAACTCTAGAAGGATCAACCTACATTAAATTCAAAGATCTCCAGTAATAGGGAAATGTCTAAAAAAACACTGACTTAGGTCTCTCACTTTATCTTATATACTTGTAAGGCTGAAATGAGGCTGCATTTAGAAAGGTGTTTATCCTGTTGGAACCAAGCTAATTTAGTCTAATCTAGGAAACCATAGTTCTGTATACATTTTCATCACCATCTTCCTCTCCCTGGCAGCTAGAAATCAACCCGTGGACATCGAAAGATGTCAACAACGAGATACATGCTTTGTTTCTAAGCAGCAGCCCCAACACTGTTAAAGTGTAACTGTCATGTTTTCATCAAAAAATCTATTTCAGCATATGTTACTACTGCTGCAGCATTATGCATAAAACAATCTTTAGTTTGTTCAGATACCACAGTTTTCCTTGAGTTTTTTTCACTCTGAAGCCTAATGAAGGCATGCAATGCCCCTCTGTCTTCTGTTTATACTAACGGGAAGACAGACAAGCCATAGCAACAGTCTTTTAAGGAACCAGTGGAAAGGGACAGGGGACATTAATGAAAGCTGTTATTATAAGGTAATTACAGATCTTTTGACAATCATTGACAGACTAACTCAGGTATATATGCCTAGCTCTAATAAACTAGGAAATAAAAAATATGACAGTTATATTTAAATTTTGCTGGCAAAACTTTATTTTTTAGGATATGAATCACTTGTGTAATAAACAGCTGCAATGGTTCTTAGTTGTACCTTTAGTTATTAGTTCTACCTCCTAATACTTGTATGTAAATATTTTTCCTTTGTTCCTGTATTGTGGCTGGTTTAGGTATGGTGGAAGACTACAGGCCTCCATTCTATGACATGGTTCCACATGATCCGAGTTTTGAGGACATGAAGAAAGTTGTTTGCGTTGACCAACAAAGACCAAATATTCCTAACACTTGGAGTTCAGATAAAGTAAGTCAAGGAATAAGTAAAGTAACAAGTATAATGTTGTATATTATTATACATTTTATTGGAATGCATACAGGGGTGCACCTAGATTTTCTGATGCTTGCGGCGAAAATTAAAAAATGTAAATGGCACATCCCCTCCATGCCAAATTCCCAAGGCAACCCCTCCCCCTACGGTTAAAGACAAAACTGGGTGGACATTACTTGCAGCGCTACAAAACATATAGAAGAATACAGTACCACATACCTATTACATTAAGTGATGTATCTTCTGATGTAGATGTTCTCTTTCCTCATCTTCTCTATTCACACCAGACTGATAACTTTTTTCAGTTGCATCTCGTCGGTAAAGAGTGTGGCAGACAAACATTTTAGGTTTTTCAATTTTCCTTCATCCTCCCTTCCTGATGCCCCAACTGTGTCCTCATGTTGCTACTCCCAATGCTGTGCGTGCTGTGCTCCCCAACGTCCCCAAACGTTATACTGCTAAAATAATAGTCCCATACAAATAGTCCCCCATAGCAATAGTGCTCCCTGACTGCTCTCAATAGTAATAATGCCCTTAAGGCCTCCTGCACACGAACGTTGTGTGCATCCATGGCCGTTGTGCCGTTTTCCGTTCTTTTTCACGGACCCATTGACTTTCAATGGGTCCGTGGAAAAATCGGAAAATGCACCGTTTGGCAGCCGCATCCGTGAGCCGTGTTTCCTGGCCGTGAAAAAAATATGACCTGTCCTATTTTTTTCACGGCCAACGGTTCACGGGCCCATTCAAGTCAATGGGTCCGTGAAAGAACACGGATGCACACAAGATTGGCATCCGTGTCCGTGATCCGTGGCCGTAGGTTAGTTTCATACAGACGGATCCGAAGATCCGTCTGCATAAAAGCTTTTTCAGAGCTGAGTTTTCACTTCGTGAAAACTCAGATCCGACAGTATATTCTAACACAGAAGCGTTCCCATGGTGATGGGACGCTTCTAGTTAGAATACACTACAAACTGTGTACAAGACTGCCCCCTGCTGCCTGGCAGCACCCGATCTCTTACAGGGGGATAGTGCGGCACCTGAAGGGGTTAATTGTACTATCATATCCCCCTGTAAGAGATCAGGGCTGCCAGGCAGCAGGGGGCAGACCCCCCCCCCCCCTCCCCAGTTTGAATATCATTGTGCGGCCCCCCCCTCCCCTGTTGTTAACTCGTTGGTGGCCAGTGTGCGCACCCCCCTCCCTCCCTCCCTCTATTGTTTTAATACATTGGGGCCAGTGTGCGCGCGCCCCCAACCCCCCCCTCCCTCCCTCTATTGTTTTAATACATTGGGGCCAGTGTGCGCACCCCCCAACCCCCCCCCCTCCCTCCCTCTATTGTAATAATAGCATTGGGGCCAGTGTGCGCACAACCCCCCCCCCCCACAGCCCCCCCCCCCCGATCATCGGTGGCAGCGGAGTAGAAGATTTTCATACTTACCTGGCTGCTGGCTGCTGCGATGTCTGCGTCCGGCCGGGAGCTCCTCCTACTGGTAAGTGACAGCAATGCGCCGCACAGACCTGTCACTTACCAGTAGGAGGAGCTCCTGGCCGGACACAGAGATCGCAGCAGCCAGCAGCCAGGTAAGTATGAATCTTCTACTCCGCTGCCACCGATGATCGGGGGGGGGGGGGGGGGCACACTGGCCCCAATGCTATTATTACAATAGAGGGAGGGAGGGGGGGGGGTTGGGGGGGCGCGCACACTGGCCCCAATGCTATTATTACAATAGAGGGAGGGAGGGGGGGGGGGGGGGGGGCGCGTACACTGGCCCCAATGCTATTATTACAATAGAGGGAGGGAGGGGGGTGCGCACACTGGCCACCAACGAGTTAACAATAGGGGAGGGGGGGCCCACTGGCCACCAATGAGTTAAAAACAGGGGGGGGGGTCTGCCCCCTGCTGCCTGGCAGCACCTGCCAGGCAGCAGGGGGCAGTCATGTACACAGTTTTTTTGTATATTCTAACCTGAAGCGTCTCCATCACCATGGGAACGCCTCTGTGTTAGAATATACTGTCGGAAATGAGTTTCACGATGTAGCTCATATCCGACAGTATATTCTAACATAGAGGCGTTCCCATGGTGATGGGGACGCTACAAGTTAAAATATACCATCGGATTGGAGAAAACTCCAATCCGATGGTATAACAGAACTCCAGACTTTACATTGAAAGTCAATGGGGACGGATCCGTTTGAAATGGCACCATATTGTGTCAACATCAAACGGATCCGTCCCCATTGACTTGCATTGTAATTCAGGACGGATCCGTTTGGCTCCGCACGGCCAGGCGGACACCAAAATGACTTTTTTTTCATGTCCGTGGATCCTCCAAAAATCAAGGAAGACCCACGGACGGAAAAACGGTCACGGATCACGGACCTACGGACCCCGTTTTTGCGGACCGTGTAAAAAAACGTTCGTGTGCAGGAGGCCTTACAGTGCTACCAAGAGCAATACTGCTCTCCAAGAGTGTCCCCATTAGTATTAATGCCGTCCATATTGTGCCAAATAATACCCCCCACCGTACCCGCATTATTAAAAATGCAACCATAGGGCATTCTATTTAATTTCTATTATTTACAGCAGTAACAAGGCCCCTCTATAAGTCACCTCTTTAGAGTAGTAATCAGGCCCCCTTTAGTGCCCCTGTAGTTATGATGCCCACTATAATGGCCCAAGTATTTATAATGCTCCCTGTAGTAGCTCCAGAAGTTATACTGCCCCCCTGAAGTGCTCCCAGTATAATGTGCCCTGCAATGCCCCTATAGTGCCCCAAGTATTTATAATGCCCACCTGCTGTTATAACCCTCCTGTAGTCTCCCTGTATTATAATGCCCCTTGCAGTGCCAGTATGTATAATGCCCCCTTGTAATGCCTATATGTATAATTTCTCCTGTAGTGTCCCCTGTATTATATTGACTCCTTTAGTGCCCCCTGTATTATAATGCCCCCCTGTAATGCTCCAGACCATAATCCCCCTGTAGTTCTCAAGCCTCATATACCCCCCTTGTAGTGCTCCATCCAGTAATGTCTGCTCCAGCCTGTAATGCCCCCCTGTCGTTCTTCATCCTGTAATGCCCTCTCTGTATTTCTCCAACCTGTAATGGCCCCACCCCCATAGTGCTTAAGCCTGTAGTGCCCACATATATATACTTAAAAAACATCAAAATATGAATTTGACTCCCATCCATTGCAATCTGTGATATAGGCCACAGGCCTCTTCCAGCTTGTGTGTGCTGGGTGGCCACGTCCCGGCGTAGGCGGTCATGATGACACCACCATGACCTCCTACCCCCAATCTCAGGTATCGTGATCATATTAGACTCATCAAAGGATTCTGTTCTACTACCTCATAGGCTTTAGGCCCAGTGGCATGCATCCTGTGAGGCTAAACAGCGGGGTTGGGAACTATAAACTCCTGTGCCCCACCACAAACTGCTGCCCCGACAGTGGCAGGTCTGCAGCCTGAGGTGAGATGCAGCCTTGAATGTATATATATATATATATATATATATATATATGTTTAAATAGCTCTGACTGTCACATGGAATTATAGTGAATGTAAATATATGTAACAAAGCTGTTTGCATTGTATCTAATAAAAGAACTATCTATAACCTAATAGAAAAACACAAATAGAATAGAAACACTAATGGAAAATGGAGATGTAACATGCACGTCCTGTCTTGTGTTTCAGTTTAATTAATCTGCTAGCTTTCATTTGGAATCCGTACTGTGCTTACTACTGACAGTCAGACCTCTCCGGAGTAAAAGACCCTTTACATGGGCCAACACAACAGGCAGTTATTGGGAATGAACCATTCATTCCCAATAACTGCCTGCTTGTCAGAGGAAGTGAGAGCTGCATTTACATGTAGCAATTGTCTCCTCTGTATGGGGGACATTGCTCATCCTTATAGAGAATTATTGTTTCTGGGCAGCAGTACAAAGCATTATCTACTGCCCAAAATGCAGTGTTATCGGCAAGCAGGATGTTCTAGAGCAGGAGGGGCTGAGCAAATTGATATATAGTTTTGTGGGAATAGATTCTGTAAAGCTTGTAATTTATACATTTATACCTCTTCTTTTTCTGACTTCATTGTTCACATGGGAGGTGTTACTAGAAATTAATAGCATTTTCTGTGTAAGTTTGTATACATTGATAGGTGTCAGACACTGATAACACCTCCCCTGTGAACAATGACGTCATAAATTGCAGTGATATAAAAGTATAACTTACAAGTTTTGCAGAATATTTTCCCATAAAACTATACATCAAGCTGATCAGCTCCTCCTGCTCTATAAAATGCTGCCCGCAGATTGCACTGCGTTTTGTGGTGGCAGGCCCTCTCTAAGTGACAGCAAAAGCATTTTCTTGCAGGCAGCATGTTATAGAGCAGGAGGAGCTGAGCAGATTAATATGTGGGTTTGTGTTAAAAGATTCAGTGAAAATTGTCATTTATACATTTAAATCTCTGCTATTTATGATTTCATTGTTCACAGGGAAAATGTGACTGACCGCTACCTCTATATACACATTTACACAGAGAATTCTATCAAACTGAAGTCAGAAATAGCAGAGATGTAATATATAAATTCATCAATCTGCTCAGCTTCTATTGCTCTATAAGGGTGTCTTCACACTGTGCAGAAAATTCTGCCACAAAATCTGCAAGATTGTTGCGGATTCGTCGGTATAAAGTATGGTGCAGATTTTCTTTCAGATTTCCTGTATGGGAATCTCTCTATTCAGTTCAATGGCAAACTCATTCTAAAGTAGAAAATGTTGCGGAAAAATCTGCAATAAAATTCACGCAGTTTGTTTTGGATTTTTCCATAGCAGGATCAGTTTGCAATAGGATAACGTGGTTGAAGTCTTGATGTTGCGGATTTTCTGGCAGAATTTTCTGCAATGTGTGAAGGCACCCTTGCATGCTGCCTGCAGATTGCACTGCATTTTGTGGTGACAGATTCTGTATAACCCTACATCTGGAGTACCAGTAGAAATCCATCATGCCACTTTAATCACTGTGCCCCCTCAATGCTACAATTTGCGCTGCCTCAGTGCCTCCTTTGATGGCAGCGGCCCAGTAACTGAACCGTTGCCATCAGCAGTGGGTGTCAGCTGTAACATACAGCTTAGGTGTCAGTGTAATACTGACATTACTATGCACTGCAATAGTGGACTATTGCACTGCATTTAACAGCCATCAGACTAAGATGCACTGGATCTTCAAGAACCAAGTGGGTCTGAGTTAAAAAAAAGTTGAAAATAAAAATAATAAAAAAGAAAAATGTCATAAGCTTTTTCTCATAGAAAAATCGGGGTTAAAATGTTTATGCGTCTTATGGGGTGAATACAGGGGGGAAAAAATTGGCGGCTTGCCGCCGGACAGCTTATACTACCTGGAAGTCGCTGCGGGTGCTGGGAGGAAGTGGCCGGACACTGCTGCAGATGGTCGGGGAGGCAGGGATCGTCTGCCTCTGCAAATGGTGGGGGATGCAGGGACAGGCCGTCGCTGCAGATGGTGAGGGAAGCAGGGGCCGGCACTGCAGATGTTGGGGAGGCAGGGACCAACCGCTGCTGCAGTTGGTGGGAAGCAGGGACTGTGAGAGGTTGATGGGAGCACATGAGCAGGCAGAGGAGGGGTTGAGCAGGCTTCCCTATCATACATGCCTGCTCCGCCTCTCAGTCTTCACATGTGCCTGCTCCTGTTTTGCCCTGAGAGCTGTGTCATCTATAAGGTACCCCTAAAAAAGTGACCCCCTTATTAAAGTGTCACAGGGTAGCCTCCCCCCTTCCCCAATAAGTGTCAGCAGCAGATCCCCCCCCCCCCAAAAAAAAAAACATTGTGTCAGAAGCAGATTAGGCTACTTTCACTCACATTAGCGTTAGTAGTGTCCAGCAGGAACAGCCTGCCAGATGCATGCTAACGCTGGCCCACGGAAGTCAGCTCCGGCCCGTTCACTATACCTTTTGTTGAAAATATATTTTTTCCTATTTTCACCCTCTAAAACCTAGGTATGTCTTATGGGCAGGAGTGTCTTATAGGGCGAAAAATACGGTAATTGGTTAAAAATGAAAAAAATAAAATAAAATGGATACATAATTGGTATCGCCGTTACCATAACTACCTGATCTATAAAAGGATCACATTACTTATCCCACATGGTGAACACTGTAAAATAAAATTGAAAACACTAACAGTCTTGCTGTTTTTGTCACCCCACCTCTGAATTTTTTTCTTTTTAAAAGCAATCGAAAAGTCCTATGTACCCTAAAATGGTAGCAATAAAAACTACAGACCATTCTGCAAAAAACAAGCCCTCAGACATCTATGTTGGAGGAAAAATAAAAATATTATAGATGTTATATATAATATGTAACTCCAACATTAAACAAATCGCAGCCAATAATGTGTGATAATGCAACAACAAACACCAATTCGAGATCACACATATTCAAAATATCAAATTTTATTATATACCATGATTACACTGAAGACACAATAAAACCCATAAGGGACAGATTATGCAGGAGAGAATATGGAAACAATGTGTGTGTCCCGATTACACTGAACTGGTAAGGACACAAAGGCAATAACAACAAATTATAACCATCATGGTTAAGTAACAAACACTGCCTGAATCCTACACCCACCCAGCATCCATCAATAACACTCCATCTCAGAAGGCACAATGCCTAACAGAGACAAGTGCCTGCACCCCCAACCGGGAATGCTAACAACAAGTCCCCAACACAATGTTACTCTTGAGCAGCCTAATAACATACACATACATGGACACAGCTGTGGGGATACCAACCAGCGATCAGAAGACACACCACCCCGACGTACGTTTCGCCGTCGCTCTCCTGCATAATCTGTCCCTTATGGGTTTTATTGTGTCTACAGTGTAATGATGGTATATAATAAAATTTGATATTTTGAATGTGTGCTCTCGAATTGGTGTTTGTTATATAATATAATATATACAATTTATTTTGAATAAAACTTTATAAGTTTAATATCGCCAAAACTGAATTGACCCACAAAATAAAATTATAATACCATATACAGGTATATCACATGGAGAACCCCATAAAAATAAAAAACACTGACAGAATTGCAATTTTTGCCCACGTTACCTCCTAAAAATTGTATGAAAGCAATCAAAAAGTCCTACGTACCTCAAAATGGTACAAGAATATCTACTGCATGGCCCCTAAAAACAATTTTAGTATATTCCATGTTAGAAAATCCAGATGCCGCTCCTTCCCTTCTGAATGCTGCTGTACCCCCAAGCAGCAGTTTACAATGACATATGGGGTGTTGCCATGTTCAGGAAAAAATGCATAAAAAATTGTGGGGTGAATTTTCTTCTGTTACCCCTTGTGAGAATGAATATGTTTGGGCTAAAGCAGCATTTTATTGGAAGTAAAATGTAGTTTTTTATTTTCTAAATTGTATGAAACGCTTGTTGGGTCAAAACACTCACTGCACACCTTTATCCATTTCTTGAGGGGTATAGTTTTCAAAATGGGGTTACTTTTTGGATGTTTCCTTTCTTGGGGTACCTCAGGGTGTCTTCAAATGTGACATGGTGCCCAAAAACCATTCCTGCAAAATCTGTCCTCCAAAAACAATATTGCACACCTTTCCTTCTGATCACTGCCGCGTGCCCATACAGCAGTTTACGACTATATATGGGATATTTGTGCTTCTTTACTGGAGGAACTCAAGTACAAAACGATACAGGCAAAGCACTGATCAGGCTTCTCCAGTCTCCCATTTGGTAGAAGAAGGTTCTGTCCAGAGCTAGATGTCCCTCTCTTTTTCTCTCTCTCAGAAGGCTGGTACAAAGAGCTGGTGGCCCAGGGTATATGACTCAGTCATCCAGCTTGCTCCCTAGTCAAAGGGTCTGTGGCAGAGTATCCCTGTCTCAGTGTATTCTTTTAGTCACTTGTGGAGTCCCAGAGTCTATCTACTGTACCACTGGTCCCTATCTGCAGACAACTAGGGGCTCTGACTGGTTTTCTTTTATACAGTTTCTAACTGAACTAAAACTTTCTAGAAGAAGGGGAGGAGTGGAGAATCACAGCCTAAGGCTACATGCACACGACAGTTGTTTTTTGTGTCCGCAAATTGTGCATCCGCCCAAAAAAACTGATGCGGCATCCGTTTATTTTGGAGGATCCGTTTTTCCACAGATTTCTTGTAATAAATGCCTATCCTTGTCCGCAAATGTGAAAAAAGTAGGACATGCACAATTTTTTTGCTGAAGGGAAACACGGACAACGGACGCGGAACACAAACAAATGAACTATCAGCATTTTTTTGATGACCCATTGAAATGAATGGGTCCCCATCCTATCCGCAAAAAAAGGTCCTAACAGAAATGATGTTGCAATTTCAGTCTCAAGCCCCCCCCCCCCCCCCCCCCAGTGGGACTTGTTGAGGGAGGTATACTTCACTATGCTTTGGTTCCTGCATGTAAACTTTTGGCATTGATAGGGGCATGTTCTCTGATGCAGCCAATGACTGGTGGCAGAAGCAAAACGTCCACATGCAGCATGTTACCCAGTAGTGATGTGCCGCTTGTGGACATGTCATCGATGCGGCCAGTCATTGGCTGTTGTGGTGCACATGTCCCTGTAAATCTAGAAAGTTACATACAGGAACCAAAGAGCAGTGAAGACAGCAGTGGAGCCAGAAACAAGCTTCAGGAAGCAGGTTTCGCTGGGTGGGTGGGGTATTTAAAAAACGATATGAAGTTAGACAACCCCTTAAAGGTGTTTAAAATACAGATACTGCATCAAACATATTGTTTGATTCTTCTTTTTACTGGTATCTCTTCACTTGTCATATATGTTTTTCCATGAAGTTCAAGTTTTATTCATTGGGTAAAAATAACTTTTTGATATGTGGTATTAGGTAATCAAAGAAGGGTAACATGAAGGGTAACATTTTATCCAAGTGCTGCTGTTTGGTATCGTCTGTCATCTGTTTTTAGAAATATAGTAGAGACTATACACTGCACTGCAATTCTGTGCAAGGTAATGAAGGGGCTAACCTTCTATTGGGTGTTGCTGGCCTGCTGTTGGCCTAAAATGCACACACAACATAATGTAACAACATTAAATTTTAGAGTTGTAATACAGGTTATCAGGCTATTTTCCTTTTTCCCATTCTGTATGTATTCTGATTATAATAGAATTATATAAAGCATGCCAATGCTTGTCAAATGTTTTCCATTTAATAGGACATGTTCCTAAAACTTTGGTGTGGTATGAGGAAGTGGAAACTAATTGCAAGGTGTGACTTCCCATGTTGAAAAGAAAAGTAATTCTTCATAATGAGACGTTAAAAATACATTGGAATATACTGTATATGCTGAAATAACTTGCAAATTAAAGGGGTTCTACACCTTTTTACTACTATCCTTTTTCCCACAGGCCCAGTGACTTCCTGACTATTATCACTAGCCTGAGTTCAGTCCCATTAACTTCAATAGGGCTGAGCTGCACCAGGCCAGTGATAATAGTCGTGAATTCACTGGGCCTGCGGGAAACAGCGAGAAGGCCACAACGTTACTGAAAGCTCTGCTGCCTTCTCAAACAGCTGATTGGTGGGGGTCCTGGGTGTCGCAGCCACACCAATCAAATACTGATGATCTATCTAAAGGATAGATCATCAGTAGTCAAAACGTACAGAACTCCTTTCATTTATTATCAGAAAGGAAAGATGTTTTACTATTCTACTTGTTTTCCAGACACTCACCATTGGTGGTCCTACTATAATGCACCACCTTAAAATCAAAGACATGGTATACATGTAGCAGCTGTATACCAGGTAGCAATAAAATGGGTATCCCCACAGTAGGAACTAATGGAATATCACTGGGGATGGAGCTGTGTAGCAGTATTCTACACAATGGGTGGCCAAGAGTGTTGCTCAGAAAGCTAAAATATATCTAATTCAAACGATATGCCATAACATTAAATTATGGGAATGCAACTTAACGGTATATTGTATGGCTAAAGGTGTGGCAAATATAATAGGCTCCACTGTTCTGGAAAGCCTTTCCACAAGACAAGAGTGTGTGTGTCTGTGAGAACTTATGCTCATCCAGTCAAAACGGCATTTGTGATATCAAGCACTAATTTTGGATGAGAAGGTGTGGCTAGCAATGTGTTAAATTTCATCACATACAGTGCCTTGAAAAAGTATCCATACCCCTTGAACTTTTCCACATTCTTTCATGTTACACTCACAAACTGAAATGTATTTTATTGGGATTTTATTTGATAGACCAACACAAAGTATCAAGTAAGTGTGAAGTGAAAAGAAAATGATAAATGGTTTTTAAAAAAGATCTTTGTGCTGATGACCTACCTCGCAGTAGTGCCACTGACTTCTCTTAGTTCACCAAGCACAGTAGATTGTATAGCAGCTGTACTTGATATTTCAGCTATGCCCCATTCACTTCAATGGGACTGGGCTGCGCTGCCCTAGAACATGTGACCAATGAACGTGATGTCACATGGCCTAGGCTAAGCTGTGAGAAGGCCCCGTCGGTGCCTTCTCAAACAGCTGATCGGCAGGTGTCAGACCCCCACTGATCAAATACTAGTCTTTTTGGACCTTGCTTTGTGCACAGTCATGCTGGAACAAGAAAGGGAGATCCACAAATCTGGAATCATACAATTGTCTAAAATGTCTTGGTTTGCTTCCCTTCACTGAAAATAAGGGGCCTAGCTTAAGGCTACTTTCACACTTGCGGCAGAGTGATCCGGCAAGCAGTTCCGTCGCCGGAACTGCCTGCTGGATCCGGCAAAACGTATGCCAACTGATGGCATTTGTAACGGATCCGGCAGTTTTTTTTTTTTTTCGGTCTGCGCTTCTGGTATTTTGAATGCCGGATCCTGCACTAATATATTCCTATGGAAAAAAATGCCAGATCCGGCATTCAGGCTAGTGTTCAGTTTTTTGGTCGGCGACAAAACCGTTGCATCTGTGATTTTATTTCTGTCCTGATCTGTCAAAAAGACTGAACTGAAGACATCCTGATGCATCCTCTACGGATTGCTCTCCATTCAGAATGCATGGGGATAAAACTGATCAGTTATTTTCTGGTATTGAGCCCCTAGGACGGAACTCAGTGCCGGAAAAGAAAAACGCTAATGTGAAAGTACCCTAAACCCTTAGGCCTCTTTCACACGGGCGTCATGTTTTTTGCCCGGATAAGAGGCGGGTGCGTTGCGGGAAAATGCGCGATTTTTCCGCGCGAGTGCAAAACATTGTCATGCGTTTTGCACTCGCGTGAGAAAAATCGCGCATGTTTGGTACCCAAACCCGAACTTCTTCACAGAAGTTCGGGCTTGGGATTGATGTTCTGAAGATTGTATTATTTTCCCTAGATTTTCACCTAGAACCCATGCGTGAAAATCGCACCGCATCCGCACTTGCTTGCGGATGCATGCGATTTTCACGCAACCCCATTCATTTCTATAGGGCCTGCGTTACGTGAAAAACGCACAAAGAGGAGCATGCTGCGATTTTCACGCAACGCACAAGTGATGCGTGAAAATCACCGCTCGTGTGCACAGTCCCATAGAAATGAATGGGTCAGGATTCAGTGCGGGTGCAGTGCGTTCACCTCCCGCATCGCACCCGCACGGAAAACTCGCCCGTGTGAAAGGGGCCTTACAGATAGCCTTACACCATTATCCATCCTCCACCAAATTTTATAGAAAGCACTATGCATTTCAGTAAGTAATATTCTCCTAGTATCTGCCAAACCCAGATTCATTAATCAGACTGCCAGTCAGTGAAACTTGATTTATTACTCCAGAGAAAGAGTTTTACTTCCCCATAGTCCATTGGCAGCATCGTTCCCCGTTCCCCGTCCCCCCCCCCCCCCCCTCCCCGAACAGCCTGCCAGACCCTGCTGCTGCAAGTGTGAAAGTAGCCTCAGCGAGCTCTGACATGCCCCACTTCCTCACAACCGTCTCCTGTGTCTCTGTTACTAGGGGCGGATGGACTACAGGCAGTGGACTACAAATTAGGTGGAAGTGAGACCCCTAGTGGCCATGACTTTACAGGGTTTTTTTAAGACATATTTTGTAAATGCAAATTTGCTATTTACACTATTCTCTATTAAATGAAATGGAATTCTGTGAAAGTCACAAATTCTTTTTCTGTTTTCACTCCACCTGGAGTGAGATTGCACAAAAATTTTGTAGCATTTTAAAAAGCCACAGTTCACTAATCTACCTTTACATACTGACCTGCATTATCACAAATGGCTTTAATTTCTGGTGCGAATGGTTAATTAATATGTGCCACAGCAGATTAGATGATTTTGGGCAAAATAAGCCATAATAATAAATAAGAAGGTACAAATGCATTGATAAATGTGGGGCAATGCGACTACGAGTATTCCTTCATGGCTGACCTGTTACTCCTACATGCTTCTAGTTCATAATAGCACTTACAATGGGACAATCTGACTTGTAGGTAGCCTATGACATACAACCATGTTTAAAGACACTGAGTTCTAGTATAATCATACTAATAGTACTGTTCATCTATGGAGATTGCATGCGTGTCTGCTCAATTTAAATGAACAGTTCCCCCCATTTTAACCACCTGTATGTGAATATTTTATATAATTTTGTTTATAAAAAAGAGTTGGATATTTTTCTGTATATAATTTTTTGAAATCGCTCCATGTATTCTACTTCCTACTCTGCCTATTTTACTTCCTCTTTGTTAGGACTTTTAGCATGGCAAAGTGCCCCGCTTAACCTTTTTCAGTCAGACAATCACTGTAATCAAAGAGAGCCCCCCTGTAGTAACTTATCTAGAGTTTTACACATTACACTATGCAATGCTCTTCTGTGGGGATCTTTATCTAGACTTATCAAGATCTGTCATACTGTTATCTACAATTCTACACCTACCATTACAACGAGGATTACCTTTCAGACAACACCTTCCCCTCACAGCAGCAGTAAACTAAAATTGGATCACCTACCTATTTAGGAGATCTTATCATTTGTGTTCACTTCTACAGATGGACAGTATTTTGCATTTAATTTTTAATGGCATAGTAGATGCCGAAATAGAAGAGAATAACAGCTTAAAATTAAAAACTAAACAAAAAAACGTTTTCTATGAATATGGAGGTTTAAAAAACAACAACTTTTTGATTAAAGTATCTTTACATTTTACATGTTTGCAATAGATGTGAGTGAAACATCTGAACTCAATAACTAGGCTGGGTGTCCACATACTTTTGGTCATATAGTGTACCATCAGCCACTGTACTGGGAATGATGCTTTAAGGAAGCTCACAGTAAGCGCTCATTTGGACAATCGCGCCATGTTTTGCGGTCTGCAAATTGCGGATCTGCAAAACACGGATGCCGCCTGTGTGCGTTCTTCAATTTACATAGCAGAACGGGCGGCCCATTATAGAAATGCCTATTCTTGTCTGCAAAACATATGCAGCAAAAAAGAAGAGGGAGAGGCACTCTTAGGGTGGTAGTTTTTTTTGAGAACTAGGTTGAAAGCAATAAATAGTTAGGCTCACCTTTACGTGTTGTGCATACGTAGGCACAACACTCGTGATAGCATATGGTCGGTGAAGCCAGTATCGTTTACTCCTCGCTAGTGGGGCTGCCAGTTCTCCAGAGGAATGATAACGTGAACAATAGAAAGATATGGACTGTAAAAGTCCGTAAGGTTCGATACCTCTTGGCGCATAAACTCGACCTTAATGTATTGAAGATAATTCCTTTTATTATTCCTTCGGGGGGCAGCACTGTGCAGATAGACTGTGGACTCTTACCTGAAGCACAAAATGTCCCTTCTTGTCTCATGAGCACGGACTTGCAGACTTGAAAAAGGAGTATATTCACTCCGAAACGCATTGTCACCTACAGCTCAATAAAAAGGAATTGTCTGCAAAACTGTGGAACGGATGCGGACCCATTCATACGGTCTTGTGAATGAGCCCTAATGCAGTTGCATTTTGAAGGCAAGAAGTTAGGAGAAAAGAGAGTGGAAAAAAGGAGGTAAACAAAGTATGGAGGAAGGATAGGTGTAGCATAGTAGGCAGTTGGGAATACAAATTATAGCCGCTGCCACACCATGCAGAATTGCATAGGGCAGGTGTGTCAGGCTCTATATTAGGGCATTTATCAAGGCAGCAGATGTTGACATATGTCAACCAGTGAAACCAGGTTTTGTTGAAGGGGTTCTCTGGGAATAATGAGTTTTTTGCAAGTGCCAGAAGAGAACATTCATACTTACCTGCTCCCTGACGCTCTGGTCCATGAAGTATTCAGATCTGGTGCAGCATGGGCATGGTCACATGCTCTGCTGCAGCTAAAGATTGACTTCAGCGGTGATGTGGCCACAAGCAGCATGTCACAGCTGAAGCCATCACTGGCTGCAGCAGAGCATGTGACCATGTCCATGCTGCACCAAATGTAAATATGTCAGGGACCGGCACATGCACACACTGGAGCCAGCATGGAGGATCATAGCGGCGAGTGGCAGGTAAGGCTACTTTCACACCAGCGTTTTTGCTGGATCCGTCATGGATCAGCAAAAACACTTCCGTTAGGATAATACAACCGTCTGCATACGTTATGAACGGATTCAGTTGTATTATCTTTAAAATAGCCATGACGGATCCGCCATGAACGCCACTGAAAATCAATGGGGGACGGATCCGTTTTCTATTGTATCCTATAAAACCTCTTGCACCGCACCACATCGCGGACAGAAAAACGCTGCTTGCAGCGTTATTCTGTCCGTGATGGGGACGCAACGAAATGGAACGGAATGCATTTTGGTGCATTCTGTTTCGTTCAGTCCATTTTTTTCCCATTGACAATGAATGGGGACAAAACTGAAGCGTTTTCCCCCACTATTGAGATCCTTTGACGGATCTCAATAGCGGAAAGGGAAAGCACAGATGTGAAAGTAGCCTAAATATGAATCTTCTGTTTAGAGAGGTAGGCTGCTGGCAGTTGTGAAAAATTAATTATTCTCAGAGAACCACTGTAAGGATGGAATTAGTCTCTTTACCATTGGGATTAAATCCTACATGTTCACAGAGTAATGTCATCGATAATCCTGACATGAGGTATGGAGGACACCAGGACTACTGCTTGGCAGGGATACATTTTCTATTATATATTAGTTCAGTGGCCGGGTTTGGGGTAGCCCTAATGCTATACTGGGTCCCCGGACACAGTCAAGGTGTAATCACGTCTTGCTGTCCGGAAGGGATGTGTATGCCACACATGGTTCACCTTAATGGGAAATGAGTCCAGAGAGTCCGGGTCTAAGGTAAACCAATGTGCCTCCTTACTGGAGGAACTCAAGTGCAAAATAATACAGACAAGTCACCCAGCCACTTATTCTCATCCTGGGCAGAAGAAGGTTTTGTGCTGAGGAAAGGCCTATGCTAGCTGTTCCTTTCTCTCTCAGAAGGCTTTTACCCTAGCCAAAGGGTTGGTGGTCCAGGGTCTATGGCTCAGTCATCCAGCTGGCTCCCTAGTCAATGGTTGGTGATTCAGGGTCTGTGGCAAGGTATCCCCATATCAGTGTCTTCCTCTGGCTACTCATGCAGTCTGGCAGTGTTTCTTCTACTAAACAATAGTCCCTATTTGAAGACAACTAGGGGCTCTGACTGCTCTCTTTACATACACCTTCTAGCTGGACTAGAACCTTAGGGTCCATTCACACGTCCGTAGAATGGGTCCGCATCCATTCCGCAAATTGCGTAACAGGTGCGGACCCATTCATTCTCTATGGGGCAGGAATGGATGCGGACATCTTCTTGTCCGCGGCTCTGGAAAAAAATAGAACATGTCCTATTCTTGTCCGCAATTGCGGACAAGAACAAGCAGTTCTATGGAGGTGCCGGCCTGGTGTATTGCGGATCCGCAATACACTACAGACGTGTGAATGGACTCTTATAGTGGGATGGGTGGAGTGGAGAAGCACAACCTAAACAGAGACAATGTTGCAATTTCAGTCTGTTATAGACTTGTATAGAGTTTCAATGCAAGTCTATGGGAATGACTAAGTAGTTTTTCCAGGGCACTACATTAGGATCAAACACTTACATCTTTTAAAAGAACTAGAATTGTAGAAGAAGTGTTAAAGCGTACCTGAGTTTCCCCAAAACAAGTTTGCATAGTTGCTGTGCTTCTTTGTACAATCATAACTATAAAGGAACTGGTGTCTTTTGGGCTTCCCTAAAGTCTTTCAGCCATAATAGTCTCAGTTTCAGCTGCACATCGAGATGTAGAGAGAAGAAGGGAGCTCAGAAAACTGATAAGGAGGGAAAGATCAGACTTACAGACACACAGGAGCTTCTCTGCTCTTCATTGGCAGTGTAGAGACAGTGCTTCTATCAGGCTCAGGATCTCAGCTAGCTCTGACACGCCCCCATTTCCGCCATGTTACTTAGGACAGATCTTGCCTGACAACAGGCAGTGGACAGCAAATTAGGGTGAAGTGAGACCCCTAGAGGCCATGACTTTACATTCTTTTGCTTTCAACACTGTTCATATCTCCAGTAAAACATCTTGCGTTACTGATTAGTAACAAACTTGAGGATTTTAAAGTAATATTATAGAAATCTCCAGAAAAATAGATACAAGATCCACCTTTGCATCAATGTTTTATTGCTCCAGTACGTCTAAAATAAATATGAAGCAACTTTGGAAAAGATCTTCATTAAAAATTTCTCACCGTTCTGAGCCAGTAACTGCATCGCAGATCTATGTGTATCCATGGTAACAGACAACATGCAAAAGCATAGGTCTGCATAGGAGCTGTAAAAACAGTAGGATATTTTAATGAAAACCGTTAGCAAAGTTAATCCATTTTTTCTTTTTTTAGTGTGAAGGGGGACACAGTCTACTCCTAGTGTGATACTGATTGTTTTTTAGCGGTTTTGTGAAAGTAAACCTTGCTACAGATAACCAGAGTGTGTGAACATAGAGCTATGCAACCATAAGGCCACGTTCACATCACTGATATTGCCTTTGTTTGGCTCCGTTTTATAGTGGAAGTGCTGGATTCGGCACATAACTGAAACCAACGGAGTCGAACAGATCCCATTGACTATAATGGGGTCCGTTCGGTTTTCATTTGCAGTGATGGCCAGTTTGCATTGTTCGCCCGCGAACACATGCAGGCTGCCATCTTTACTCATAGGTCCGGCGAGGCACAGGTAAGCCCTTACCTGTGCCTGCGCCGCGAGCCGGTCTGAAACAAATGCGGTCACCGGGAGCAGGCACTTCTGAGAACAGCCGCCGGGGGCCTTCATCGGGCGGTTCGCAGGCGAACAATGCGAACTGGCCATCACTGTTCATTTGGGTGTGTGTTTATTTAGCAGAAATATGGCACTGCATGCAGAACTTTTTTTGTCGTCGCTTTTGGCGGAATCTGTGATGGGGGCCCCAAAGGGAGCCTCCAATGCAGATGTTAACATGACCTAACTAGTTGTCACATCTATGCAATACAGCACAATATATGCACATATTTATTAAAACTTGTATGTAGATATAAAAATAAATTTAGAGTAATGCCTTACCTTTATATTATCTGAGTAGTTTCTGGGCATCACTTTCCTTTCCGCTGTGCCAGGTACATGAAAAGCAATAGACTGTTTGTTGTTTGTTTTGATGGTTTTCAGTTTTGCTCAAAGCACTTGTCGTCAAAAACTGCTATTGGTGTGGACTACTAGTGTATAGGAAATGTAACAATTTTCCATCTACCCACTAGATATTATCAGCACTTATGAAGACCATGAAAGAATGTTGGTACCAGAATCCATCAGCGAGGCTTACTGCCCTAAGGGTCAAGAAGACGTTAAACAACCTGAAGAATTCCCTAGAACAGAGGAAACAAGACTGTTGAAAAAAAAAGTGATCAACTTCATGATTTGCACAGTTATAAAACTAAAGATCACAGTGAAGCAAAAAGAGAAAACGTATCTCAAGTTATTCACGACCATAAAGTCTGATAAATTCCAGAATTCAAAGCACATCATCATCTAACATGGATTCCTACCAGTGGGTTCTCACCAGCTTTTCACCAGCATTACTCCTGGCATTCCCTATGCGGGAATGACAGAACATGCACCTTTACAGCCTACTAGTAAGCCATGCTTCCTAGGCATCAATTGGTATGAATACAGAATTTAGCAATATAGAAAATATATTAAACTTGTACATGTCCAATGTATCATACACAATGGAAATATTTTAAGAATTCACTTTTTTTTTATATGCCCCCAGCCTGGAATACCTGTGGAAAAATCCATACTCACCTGCTCCCTGTTGCTCCATTCAGGCCCCCTGCCTCTCTTCACTGGTCTTCCAGGTCCTGTCTGTTAAATTCCTCATGGATGAGGTCATGTGTGTTGATGCAGCCAATAACTGGTCTCAATAGTGATGTGTCCCCAAGCAGGACATCGCTGAGGTCAGTCATTGGATGCAGTGGCCCACATGAAACCATCCATGGAGAAGTTAACATACGGGGCCTGGAAGACTAGTGAAGACAACCAGGGAGCAGGTGAATATGGATTTCTCCACAGGTATCCCAGGCTGGGGAGGGCCAATAAAAAAAAATCCTGGACAACCCCTTTCATTTTACTTTGTAAGCTTTATTGATCACTCATAAAAAGGCCCCCACCAGTCCTATGGAATCACACAGAATGGCACCCATATTGTTTGTAGTCATGTCTTTGGCAAATCTTCAGCTTTGTGCAATGCTCAGACATACATTTGTACTTAATCTTTTCCAGGTCCATCTGCTGTGAGAAGAGATGTAAATGTACACAACAAGGATTTTTAATATATATACACAAAGTCCATTGTAAGCTTTTTTTATATCTACAAAATATATTCGGGGAAGTGGCACCCTCTACTCAACGGTCATACAGTTATATAGTAATTTCCAGTCATAGCGCTTGTATACCATTTTTTTAGCTGATTCATTCATTCATTCAAGTTTTGGGTGGTTTCAGGCATAGCTTTGTTTTCAGAGTGTTTGATTTTTGCATTTTTGTTTGCATTAAAGGGAGTCTTTCACCTAATCTGAGCGTTTTAGACCGCTCAGATCAGGTTATAAACTGTTTGACCCTCATTACAATGGTACCTTTCTTTACTGTGTCCCTTGTCCATGATCATGAAAAAAACACTTTTTAAACGTATGCAAATGAGCTTCTGAAGGTGCCCAGGGGCGGCGTTACTGGGCGATGTGCCCAGAAAAACACACCTCTTTAAGCCCTCTGGCCCACTCTTCTGTCCTATTATTACATCCTCCTCTGTCTCCAGCCAGCGGACGTCACGAGCAGCAAGAGAAGAAGTCAGGCTGGGAACTGGCCCGCACCTGCGCACTGCTCTGCCCATTATGGCCAGAGGAGCAGCTTTTCATATTGCGCATGCGCCGGCCAACTAAAGACAGCCGGCCCGCTGTCCTCTGGTGCCGCTCATGACTTTCGCCAGCTGGAGGCGGAGGAGGTAATAGGACAGAAGGGCAGGCCAGAGGGCTGAAAGAGGTGTGTTCTTCTGGGCACATCGCCCAGTAACGCCGCCCCTGGGCACTTTCAGAAGCTCATTTGCATACGTTTAAAAAGTGTTTTTTTCATGATCTGGACGAGGGACACAGAAAAGAAAGGTACTATTGTAATGAGGGTCAAAGAGTCTATAACCTGATCTGAGCGGTCTAAAACGCTCAGATTAGGTGAAAGACTCTATTTAATGCAGATAAATATCTTTCTTCTCAACTATATGACTTTCCTAAAACTATATTAGGCTCTGTTCACTCTGGTGTTTTGTTTATATCCTATTAGGTTTTCATTGCACCAGACTGGCAGAAACCCCTAGTCTGCCACGCTACTCCACTGGGAAAGAAATAAAAAGTTAAATATTACAGAACTAGTATAAGTAAATGGAATCTGTTATGATCCTTCTGAATAGCTTAGGATCTGTTGCTCAAAGAATTCATCATATCTGTTATAGATCCTTTAACAATAGAAATCAGTGTAAATTAACGTAACAATGTAAATTTTTTATTTTTTTTAAAGATATGTAAAGAGGTATCTCCCGGGAAAAGAGAATCATCTCGCTACCGCCACCTTATGGAAGTGGCTCCCTATGAGTCAAAGTCTGACTTTTTGAGTCTAGTTTTACACCTGCGGCACGAAGATCCAGACGCCTAATCCGGCATGCCGGGAATTGGCTGGATAAAAACCACAGTATGCAGAAGTTTGTATCCGGCCAATTCTTCAAATTTTTGCTGGAATGTGGCTGGATCTCCGCTGGACGCCATTATACTTAATGGGGCCAGCGAGAATTCCGTATGTATCCGGCAGCACCAGATCCGGAGAGTTCCAGAAGTCTGTTCTCTGCTGGAACAGCCTGCCAGAATTCACATGCAGGTGTGAAAGTACCCTGACAAGCCTTGGAACATAACAAGGGAAAATAGCCAAACCAAATATCCATCCGTAGACAGCTGTTTCGGAGGGCTTGCCCTTCATTCGTATGGAGTAGGATTCTGGCTGGCTCAGTGCAATGCCTTGAATGCAGCTTAGGCAGGTTATTGGCTCTCCTTAAAGAGACCAGCTATATATGGAGACTTATTGGCAATGCTCCATGGTGTAAAAAAATATATATAATTACCACTGAAACATTATGTAATGAGAAGTATTAAAGGGATATCCCCACATCATAAAGTCATGGCATATCCTATTGGTATGCAATCACTTTACATCAAGTACTAGAGGTATCCCATAACCTAATGGTATGCCATCACTTTACATCAGATATTAAAGGGGTATCCCTACATTCAGGGCCATCTTTAATATTGATTGGACCCTGGGCAAAAATGTACTTGGGCCCCCTGGATCCCACCTTCCCACACCTTAGCAGGCAATCACGCCCTCCACCACAACACACACACAAAAAATCCACACATCTGGTAGAGTACAGTGAATGACTGTAAATACTTCCAGTTCTGAAGACTCCAGCGGCTCAGGATAAGTGCTCTGGGCTCAGGCTGGAAGTGGGCACCACTCTGCAGGAAGGAGACCAGGGCTCGGCTCACCCTAGTGTTACAGTGCACCCCACAGTATGCAGTATAGCACCCTATAGTATACAATATAGCACCACACACTATACAGTACCCCATAGTATATAGTAGAGCAGTATAGCAGCCCACAGTATACAGCACCCCACAGTATACAACACCTCACAGTATAGCACCTCACCGTATACAGCACCCCACAGTATACAACACCTCACTGTATACAGCACCCCAAACTATACACGATACAGCCCCCCACACTATACAGTACAGCAGTATAGCACTCCACACTATACCTTACCCACAGTATACAGACCCCCACAGTATACAGTACAGCAGTATAGCACTCCACAATATACAGCCCCCCCCCCACACTATACAGGCCCCCCACACTATACAGCCCCCCCACACTATACAGGCCCCTCCACACTATACAGCCCCCCCCCACAGTATACAGGCCCCCACACAGTATGCAGGCCCCCACACAGTATACAGCCCCCCCCCCCACACAGTATACAGCCCCCCCACACAGTATACAGCCCCCCCCCCACACAGTATACAGCCCCCCCACACAGTATACAGCCCCCCACACAGTATACAGCCCCCCCACACAGTATACAGCCCCCCACACAGTATACAGCCCCCCCACACAGTATACAGACCCCCACACAGTGTACAGCCCCCACACAGTATACAGCCCCCCCACACAGTATACAGCCCCCCCCCCACAGTATACAGCCCCCCCACAGTATACAGCCCCCCACACAGTATACAGCCCCCCCACACAGTATACAGCCCCCCACACAGTATACAGGCCCCCACACAGTATACAGGCCCCCACACAGTATACAGCCCACCACACAGTATACAGTCCCACACAATATACAGCCCCCCACACAATATACAGCACCCCACTATACAGTAGTTTACAGTATATTAACATAACAGCCCTTGTCACCTTTTTCTGATGTAATCTTCACACAAAAAAGCTTCACAGTTAACTTTTGCAACACTCCTGATAGGACCTGTGATGACCTCATAGTCATGTGACCAGTAATTGTTAGGTTACTGGTCACATGGTTATGATGTCATTAAGGTCCTAGATCACAACGTTAAAGTACACAGACAGCTTGACACCCGGGGCAGTAGCTAGCAGGGCTCAAGAGGCAGCTGCCTTGGGCCCCCCAGGAGCAACTGGGCCCGGGGCAGCTGCCCCTTTTGCCCCTTGGTAAAGACGGCCCTGCCTACATTATAGAGGGATGACCGGCCACCCAATGTGCATGGGAACTGCAGCACTGCTCCATTCAAGAAAATGAGGATGGCTACAGATCCCTGGATAACTGGATGGCCAGAAGCGCAGTTGTGTAAGGAAGACTAGTGAAGGGGCTGCAGTTCCGTCATCCTTGGCATCTGAGTTTGGACCCCAAAGATCATAAAGTCATGGCATATCCTAGTGGTACGCCATCACTTCATAATATGAGAATATTTAAATCCTAAATTAGGTTGAAAAAATTCTACAAGATTGTGTAAAAATTACAACAAGCAAACGATCTAATTTCTCTAGTGTAAGGTACAAAATGAAGGCAAATGCCTTGTTTGGTTACTATGAGCAATCCAATCTCCACTACAGATGCCTTAATGAAATCTAGTTTATTGCTCATAAAGCCGAAGTCCTGCGACCTTCATAAATATTCATTTATAAGTGGAATTATTTTACAATGAATCTCTTTTATTATTTTATTTGACAGTTTAGTTAAGGTATGAGCAAAATAACGGGTGGAGGGTTTACATCCAAAACTGACAGTGTCCTTTTATAAGACGATACATCATCATCAATTCTGCCGTATTAGTACATAGCAGTGATTTTCTGTGCTATGGCCGGCCTGTACATTGTTCAGGTTAATCACATTTTTAAATAAAGTTGACAGTGTGTCTGGGGGTACACATTACTACTGTAGGCACAATCGATCCCACTTCAAAAGTATATCAAATTTGATTTTGGCAGCTGAAATGCAGACAGATAAATAAACCAGCTCCAGGCAAATAAGAGTAAAATGGATAGATAAATCAATTATAATGCAGTATTTTTTACATTTACATTTGCCCTAACAGAAGCTGCACTAAAACACATATCTAGTCACTTGTCTTAGATTCTTGTTCAGTTGAGCATCTGGCATGTCCATGGGGCTCTAGCGCTGAAACATACGGTAGTATTAGCTCATTTTAACAGTATATGGCCCCTTAATAACCAGCTATTTGTTTTCCATTCTTGTCTCCATGTTGAAACAGCCATCATTTTTTATTTATTTTTTTTCATTGACATGGCTGACTAAATAGCATTTTTGGTGCTGTTTGAGAGTACAAATAAATTACTTTATAATTTATATACATTTTTTTGTGTCACAGATATATAAAAATCTATTCTTGAATGATTTTTTTTAACTTTATTGGCTATACTGTACACATCTCATACTGAACAACATGGTAGATGAGTTGTTCACGTTATTTTGGTTGTGTGAATATTTAATATGTTCAATTTTTTTTTACCTATTATATAATGTATACGCAATAAAACAGATTTTATGTAAAATAATTGCTTATTTATTTTTCGCAAGCTTTTTTATTTAAATTTTTTAAGGCAAGAATGAATGTCTTACAAAATTATTTTATACTACTAATGTATTTGCATACTCCTGTGTGCTAATATATTATGCTCAGTCTTTCTATGGCACAGGCTATGGTTAGGGTAAAACCAGCAAGATTACTGAATTTATAGTCCTGAGATCCTTTCTAGGTCCTAGGACAGGATTTCTCACAGCAGCACTGTGCTTCCTCCAAATCAGCACTTACACAAGACAATGGGTGGTAATTAAGTGACCACAAAACCACAAAAGTTTCTGTGTGCCTTAGATTAAAGGGAACCTGTCACCGCGATTTTGTGTATAGAGCTGAGGACATGGGTTGCTAGATGGCCGCTAGCACATCTGCAATACCCAGTCCCCATAGCTCTGTGTGCTTTTATTGTGTAAAAAAAAAAAAGATTTGATACATATGCAAATTAACCTGAGATGAGTCCTGTATGTGAGATGAGTCAGGGACAGGACTCATCTCAGGTTCATTTGCATATGTATACATTTTTTTTTTTTAAGTTGCAGTTAAAAAGTTGTAAAAACATAGTTTGCGCCTTTTTAATGCCACCTTTCAGGGGCAAGGGAGATCTCCCCCATAATGTTGCAGAACTTATTTTAGACTTATATATGAAGCAAAAGTACACAAAAGAATAATCTACTGCGCTTTGCTCACCTATTTTGATAGCCCGACTTGTAAAGGGAGTGTGGCTAAAGATACAACTACAGATGCAAAACTGTGTTGCAAAATTTTACCAAAAAGTAAGAAAAAACTATTTGTATAAAGTTTGAGAAAAGTATCTAGCTATGCAGTCCATCCACTGTTCTTTTATTTCAATTGCATATTATAGCTACATAAAAAAACTTTTCCGGGACTAACATATTGATCATTTACAGATAGGATAGTAGATCAATATCAGATGAGTGGGGGTCCAACACCTAGCACCCCAACTGATCAGCTATTAGTGGGTGCTGCTGTTCTAGAATGCTCTGTACAATGACAAGGACCCAGTGGGTACCTGTATATTATGAAAATGTATTGGCACACTTATTTATGCAGATTTTCTGTGTGGCTTTGAATGAGGATTTCAGTGCATTTTCATGGTGAATTCACAGTTTTGTATATGCAGATTTTGTCACAGGTTTTCTTGCAGATTTTTTTTTTTGCAGATCCGGAATTTGTGGACCGCAAAACACATATGGTCGTGTGCATGTAGCCTTAGGGCTCTTTCACACTTGCGTTCTTTTGTTCCGGCATAGAGTTCCGTCGTCCGGGCTCTATGCTGGAAGAATCCTGATCAGGATTATCCTAATGCATTCTGAATGGAGAGAAATCCGTTCAGGATGCATCAGGATGTCTTCAGTTCAGGACCGGAACGTTTTTTGGCCGGAGAAAATACCGCAGCATGCTGCGCTTTTTGCTCCGGCCAAAAATCCTGAACACTTGCCGCAACTCCATTCAGAATGCATTAGGATAAAACTGATCAGGATTCTTCCGGCATAGAGCCCCGACAACGGAACTCTATGCCGGAAGAAAAGAACGCAGGTGTGAAAGAGCCCTAAGGCAAGTGTTCAGTTTTTTTGTCCGGAGATAAAACAGTAGCATGCTGCGGTATTATCTCCGTCCTGATCAGTTAAAAAGACTGAACTGAAGACATCCTGATGCGTCCTGAACAGATTACTCTCCATTCAGAATGCATGGGGATAAAACTGATCAGTTATTTTTCAGTATAGAGCCCCTAGGACGGAACTCAGTGCCGGAAAGGAAAAACGCTAGACAGCACAATGTCTGATTTTTTTTTCAGGACCCATTGAAAATGAATGGGTCCAGATCTGGTCCAGATCTGTTCTGCAAAAAACGGAACAGATTAGGAAAGAAACAACGGACGTGTGAATGGACCCTTAGATGCTGCAGATTTGCCTTCGCAAATTTTTTATTTGGCAAATTTGTAGCTTTGTTGAATGCCAGCGCGACAAATGCGTTTTAAGCAAAGAAATCGGCTGTGGAAATTGATCTATGATGCAGATATCAAATCTTTTTATGCTGCAGATTTTCATTGTGGGTTTCACCCTTTGCAATGCAATACTTCACCTACTCAATTTGTCCTGCTGGAAGAGATGCTGGGCAGATAAAAAACACGAAGCAGCAAAAAGCAGTTGTGCTGCAGTACTCTGACCAGCAACTGTTGGGAGTACCACTGTTCAGAAGAAATGCAGAAGGGACGTGGTCTCACTCCCACTGATCATGATAGGATGGCATACTCTAACAATATGCTTTATAGAAGATGGAAATACCACTTTAACTGAAACATTTGAGAAATTTGAGATTGTGGGTAACTGTCCCTTCTAGAAAATATCCGCCTTTCTGAGAATCCCACTATGTGACATTTCAGCCCAACGCTATCTGTACAGCTTATACTTATTGCTTAGTACAGTCTCTGAGGGTTTTGCTCATTGCCTTATTTGTTCTGCAAAAATTCAGACTTTCTCCGAGTGGGAATTTATTGTCCATATGTTACGTCCAAATGAGATTTATTCACTGTGCCTCTGTTGTCATTAAATTCTCCCAGTTCTCCCAGACTCCTTTTCTCAGCAGTTTACAGGTATTATGAAAACCTCATTTACTTCACTGTTAGAACATTATTACTTGTCTTAATACTAATCAGCTAGACTGATTCAAAAGAAATTAGCTTGAAAAGGTTCTGAACATTTTATAAAGGAATAATTATTCACCTAAATAATCTATGAAGCATACTGTGTAAACTGAGTCACATATTATGTAATCTATAGTGAAGAGGGGAGGACGTGCTCTGGCTCCTTAAGAAAAATGAAGTGAGTGAGCACGGTCTCCAAGATGTGAATGTAAGGATCCTCCACCCCATACCAGTGAGCACTTTGCCCCACTTGGCTACACATTGCCTGATACTGGTCCTTGGGATCTAAATTCTTGTGTATATTTTTTATTGGTGCATTTAAAAGTTAAAGTGCATTTGAAAAGCAAATACAGGAAATGCTCGTTCATCGGGCAATCGTGATCTTTTAGCATGCTTTCGGCAAATCGTGTTGTCTAATCACGATCTGCTGCCGGCAAATAACTGGACACCATGGGGACTAGCAATGGCATATACAGGTGAAACTCGAATATCGTGCAAAGTTCATTTATTTCAGTAATGCAACTTAAAAGGTGAAACTAACATATGAGATAGACTCGTTACATGCAGAGCGAGATATTTCTAGCCTTTATTTGTTATAATTTGGATGATTATAGCTTACAGCTTATGAAACCCCAAAGTCACAATTTCGAGGTACCCGTTGCTCAGGGGGTATGGACTAATTAGCTGACTAGAGTGTGACACTTTGAGCCTAGAATATTGAACCTTTTCACAAAATTCTAATTTTAAGCTGCATTAATGCAATTCCTTTTCATTTGCATTACTGAAATAAATGGACTTTTGCACGATATTCAAATTTTTCGAGTTTTACCTGTAATAGCAGCGATCTCCTCCGCTAGCCAGCGCTTCCTTCCCGACAATCGCCTGCACAATCGGGCTGCGTAATACAGCCTTAACAGTAGTCAGTGATGTCTAGTAAAGCTTGTGTCTGCAAGAAGTCATACAATTTCCACAACTAAAGGGAATCTGTCAGCAGATTTGTACTACTTATCTGTGCTTGGCTGAAGGCTGTGCACACATTGCTGAGAAAAATTATGGGGCACATTTATTAAGACTGGCGTCTTAGACTCCGGTCTTGATAAACTCCAAAGCTGGTGGTGGATCTGCTGAAGTTATGAAGAGCTGCCTACACTTCTAAATGTAAAACAACTTCCTAGATGTCTTACATTTAAACCCTTTTCTATGCCTAAAACAGGGGTAGGAAATGGTAAATGAGATGGGCCTGCTGGCTCGTCCCCTTCCCCGGCACGTCTACAATTTTAGACCTTGCCTGAATGAGGAGAAGTTGCAGAATGCAGTGCAACTAGTTGTTTCACTGCAATCTGCAACTGAAATACGCCTAATTTAGGCGTATTTCAGATTGATAAATGACCCCCTATGTTTTCATATATGCAAATGAGCCTGTAGAAGCAACGGGGGCGTTGCCGTTACACCTACAGGCTCCGCTTTCTCTGCAACTGCCGCGATCTCTCCACTTTGATTGACACTGCAAGGCATGATGACATTTTCTGGCCTTGTCAATCAAAGTGCAGAGGGAACAGCACTTCCAGAGAGAGCAGAGCCTCTAGGTAACACAATGTCCCCGTACAGTCACATGGAGTCTCTGTGGCTCCTAACTACAGGGCATTCCATTAACCCCCATATGGATCCTCTGTACTGCACTGTATTATAGAGATATTCTACACTGGAAGTAATGCTTCTAGGGGAGAATACCTCTATCATATGCCATTGGATTTAGCAGTTCTGATTTGGATATGGTTGTGTGCAGGAACCCTAAGGCAGTACTTGGCATCTCTTTACAACATGTAGTTGCGTTCCATAAGACAGCCCTAAAACTATACTGGCAGAAGATTACCTTTCTGAGCACGTTGAAACATAGATGGCAGATTTTTAGGGTACTTTCACACTAGCGTTCATAGGTCCGTTCGTGAGCTCCGTTTGAAGGAGCTCACGAGCGGACCCGAACGCCTCCGTCCAGCCCTGATGCAGTCTGAATGGAGCGGATCCGCTCAGACTGCATCAGTCTGGCGGCGTTCAGCCTCCGCTCCGCTCGCCTCCGCACGGACAGGCGGACAGCTGAACGCTGCTTGCAGCGTTCAGCTGTCCGCCTGGCCGTGCGGAGGCGAGCGGATCCGTTCAGACTTACAATGTAAGTCAATGGGAACGGATCCGCTTGAAGATGTCACCATATGGCTCAATCTTCAAGCGGATCCGTCCCCCATTGACTTTACATTGAAAGTCTGAACGGATCCGCTCAGGCTACTTTCACATTTAGAATTTTTTCTAAGTTATTAATGCAGACGGATCCGTACTGAACGGAGCCTCCGTCTGCATTAATATGATCGGATCCGTTCAGAACGTAGTGTGAAAGTAGCCTTACCACTACTGAAACTATGGATGACATCTATTTTGCCCGCAATGTGTCATTATGACTTCTATCACCTTGGTTAAACGTAAGATATTGAACATAATTAATTGCAGGGCAATTCCTCTGCTTTGCTCCACTGTATTTTAAATCATGGATTGTATATTTGTATTACCAGGTTGTAAATAGGCAGGATATAATCAGTGTATACTATGTAACATTATTGCTTAACTTATTTATATATCGGGACTCTTCTAATGTTTTATATAATTTTTGCTAAGGATATGCTACTGTTTGTACATCTTTAAAAATAAATTTACATATATGCCAATACAACACTGTGTGATGGATTCTGTGGACAGAAATATCAGTGTGAGAGGTGGCGATCAATGGGTTTGGGAACAATAACCATACTGTTTGTGCTGTTTCTTAACCCTAAGTTCACACCTGAGCGTTTTACAGCGCGTTCAAACGCGCTGTAAAACGCTCAACACGTGAAAACCAATGCTTCCCTATGGCTCTGGTTCACACTTGAGCGTTTTACAACGCCCGACGCATAAACAAGTTCTTGAGCTTTTTTTGGGGCGTTTGTCGCGCGTTTTGGCCCATAGACTCATTGGACAACACTGCAGTCAACTACACAAACGCGCGTCAAACGTTTACTATTGCAAAAAACGTGCATAAAAACACGCGTCTCAGAAACGCTAAGGCGTGAACCCAGGGTTATAGTATAAGGCTACTTTCACATCTGCGCTTTGAATTCTGGTTTTGAGATCCGGCAGAGGATCTCAAAACTGGAGCAAAAGGCTTCAGTTTGATTTAATACATCAGGATGCATCCGTTCTCTTCGTATTTGGTTGTATTAAATCGAAACTGAACAAACCGGATCCGGTACTAAAAACAATGTAAGTCAATGGGTGAAGGATCTTTTTTTTTTTGGATCAGAAGAAAATGGATCCGGCACCATTGACTTACGTTGCTTTTAGCGTCGGATCTGGTTTGTTCTGTTTTGCAGACCATGCACAAAATTGCAGCTTCCAGCGGTTTGATGTTCGGTCCCCAATGGAAGAAACCTGAAAGGAAAGAATCCTGATGCATCCTGATCAGTTTTGTCCCTACTGACAATGCATGGAGACAAAACGGAAGCATCTTGCTCTGGTTTTCAGCTCCTCTGCCAGATCTCAAAACAGGAATACAAAGAGCAGATGTGAAAGTAGCCTAAGTACCTTCTTCACATGAGTTCAAGGAAGTGTATAATAATATAGAAATATTATCACAGCAAAGCTTAGTATTTTAAAAGGAATGTGTCACCTATAGTTTTTTTCTCTCAGTTAAAACCAGAGAGTGAGATGCCCTTTTCCTCTAAACAGTTTTTTTTATGATTGTATATTTTTTATTCAATTTTCTGTACATGATTCAGTTAATAATAGCATTTACAGATATGCTTTACAGCAGCCACCACAGGCCATGGACACAATAGACTGGAAGGGACTTATTGACTTCTATGGGACACTTTTATGGTAGTATCACCTTTTGTTAATGGAAGGTCCTGTGTTATCTAAATATGGGTCATATATGTCATAGTACTCCTATCTGTGATAATGAGATGAATGCTGAAAAGAGATCTCTACAGACCAGGAAATATTTCACATTGACCACTAAGCCTAACAATAGGCACCACGCTTATTGTTAGGCTTAGTGGTCAATGTGAAATATTTTTTTTGTATATTAATGTTTTATTAAGGTTTTTCCAGAATAATCAAATCAGCATTGAACAGTGTCAACGACAAGAATAGTACCAGTGGTGCAGTACAGAAAATAAGCATAAGAGATAATTTTAAAATACATAGACTGAACAAAAAGGCAAATGTATAATCGTATAACTACAGGCATCCAAACGAACAGAAAGAAAAAAGACAATACACATAGGAGACGAACAAACGAGACAGCGGGAGGAAAGGAGGGTGGGGGGGGGGGGTTACAGCATAGCAAAGAGGGCCTAAACCCTGGTGTCTCGAAACAAGGATGTGGAGCGAAAGTCATCCCAGGGGCTCCAGGTCTTCACGAAACGGGACACATCTGAGGGCGTTACACTGATAAGGTCTTCCAACCTCAGGTAGAGAACAATTTCCTCAAACCACTCCTTAGGGGAGGGGGGAGAGGTGGATTTCCAGTGTCTGGGGATCACCGCTTTCGCCGCCTGTATCATGTATTTCAATAGAGATTTCTTATAAGCTGGGGCATTCAGAATGCTATCAAACAGCACAATGTGCAATATTTTTAATTAAAACTTGATTTTAACAATGGGCCATTTTCTGATGACACATGCACACAGAGAGTTGCAGTGTACTTAAACTGAAATAAAAGTGGCGAATTACCAGTAAGTCCTGTATTAGACAACACGATTCTGCTGGCGATTGTCGGGAAAGAAGCTTTCCTTCCCGGCAATCGCCTGCTCGCTAGTGGAGGAGACTGCTGCTATTACATGCAGAAATCTCCTCCACAGCATGGGGAGGAGCAATCGTTATACCATCGCTCATCCCCATGCTGTCCACTTGTTTGCCGGCAGCAGATCATGATTAGACACCGCAATCTGCCGCCTGCAAACAATGATCTTTTTAACCTGTCAAAAGATTTGGATTGCCTAATGAACCAGCAACCTGCAGCAGTAATAGACTGCCAGATGATCGTTAAGGAGTGTTACTATGAACGCTCGTTAGTGATTATCTGCCGAAAAATCTGCAGGTTAAATAGAGGTTTAAAGTGAAAAAAAAAATAAAACAATATTAGCACAAATTAGAAATAGCCACACATATATTAGTGGATCTGTGTAATAATCAGTGTGTACTTATATGGTAACAAAATGCGTTCCTGGCGGAAATTTTTATCAGCACATACACAGTGATTCACCGTGATCAGCCGGCAAATCTTCCATGCAACGCAAGAAGAGAGTTATATTGGTCTGGACTATGACTGGTGCACATTTTTTCCACTAACATTATTGTGATCACATCATAAACATATGAGAAATATCCAAATATTGAAACAATCTAAATACTTTTGGGATATCAGGGATTAATTAGTACATTTCTGGTCAAGCAAAGTTTACTTTTGATTGGTATTAATATTTATGTTTTCTTTGGGTTTTTCCACTTTTTTATATATATTTTTTTCTTTAATAATTCTGGTGCCAAATGCACCCCAATATGCCTTACACCCACACTTTGTAATCTCTATTTTTCTCCAGTTGAATTCCATATCGAAGTCTTTTGCTTTTGAAGAAAAACTCAACTTTTTTCCTCTACAGGGTGGGTCAAAAGTCTCAGGACACCCTTTTATTTCAGAAATGAAGGGGAAAAAATGAAATATCTGAATATCTCAGCAGTCAGCAAGTAATGAGCGAGGGGGGCTATCTTTTAGGCTATGTCTGGAACATGGCTGCCATCTTGAAAACCACCATATTGGATCAAGAGCAAATTTATCCAATGGGAAGGGGTTATGTAGCATATGAAGGAAGACTAGAATTTTCTCTGAAATTGATTGCAGGAATCAGATTTGCAATATCTCTTGTGGTTCAAAAGTTAAGGCTCATGCACACAAACATATTTTTTTTCTGTTCCGTTTGTTTTGCAGACTGTATGCAGAACCATTCTCTTCAATGGGTTCGCAAAAAAATGGAAGTTACTCTGTGTGCATGCCGTTTCCGTATGTCTGTATTTCCGCAAAAAAATAGAACTTGTCCTATTATTGTCCGCATTACGGACAGGGATAGTACAGTTCTGTGAAGGGCCAGCTGTTCCGTTCTGCAAAATACGGAATGCACACGGATGTTCTCCGTATTTTTTGCGGATCCGTTTTTTTGCAGACCGTAAAGCACATAAGGTCATGTGCATGAGCCCTTATGAACACAGAAAGTTCCCTGAGCACCAGGGACAACACATTGAACACATCAAATAGCTGTGCATCACAGGCAATGTTCCCAGGCAATGTTCTATGTTCATAACTTTTGAACCACAAGAGATATTGCAAATGTTATTGCCGCAATCAATTTAGGAGAAAATTCTGGTCCTCTTTGATATGCTACATAACCCCCTTCTCATTGGAAAAATGTACCCTTGATCCAATATGGCAGCTTTCAAGATGGTGGCCATAGCCTACAAGATAGGCCCCTCACCTATTACTTGCTGAGGTATTCAGATATTTCATTTTCTCTTTTGTTTCTGAAATAAAAGGGTGTCCTGAGACTTTTGACTCACCCTGTACATTCAAAATGAAATGCACAACATAGTCCCATTCAGGGGCAGAATGGCCATAGACCCAAACCTGCAGTGGGCTGATGCCCAGGGGGGAGCCCAAGCCTTCCTCACTGCCCCTGACTGGGTACATAATGATCTGATGCTCTCAGCATTAACTCTGGGAGCATCAAGTCCTTATGTACCTGGCCGGGGCCGCAGATGCCCTCCTGTCTACATTTTTCTATACAGTGGGAGCTTTCCTGTGGTTTACGTCCAATGTAACAAAACAAAAAAAAATACACATTTTCAAATGAAAATTTGATCATGGTAGATTAGGACCACTGAGAAGCAAACAGTTCAGATGATTAATTATTGATTAGGAGGCCCATTTTCACTGCTTTTGTACCATTTTTCTCATGTTGCTTTTGGTTGTCTTTCTTCTCTAGTTTTAAGGTTATTTTTTTCAATGCCCCTTAATCAGTCCTTTAGACCTTTCATTGATAGCATCTTTTGAGGATTGTGCTGAAGTGACTCCACTCTGAGACATTGGATCAGCTCCTATACTGAACACGGTCAGCCATTCCTGCAATACAAGTTCACTGTTCAGCTCTCTCCCACAATTACTGTATGATCTGCAGCCTTCAAGCACATTTTACAGTTTTAGGGTACTTTCACACTAGCGTTCATAGGTCCGTTCGTGAGCTCCGTTTGAAGGAGCTCACGAGCGGACCCGAACGCCTCCGTCCAGCCCTGATGCAGTCTGAATGGAGCGGATCCGCTCAGACTGCATCAGTCTGGCGGCGTTCAGCCTCCGCTCCGCTCGCCTCCGCACGGACAGGCGGACAGCTGAACGCTGCTTGCAGCGTTCAGCTGTCCGCCTGGCCGTGCGGAGGCGAGCGGATCCGTTCAGACTTACAATGTAAGTCAATGGGAACGGATCCGCTTGAAGATGTCACCATATGGCTCAATCTTCAAGCGGATCCGTCCCCCATTGACTTTACATTGGAAGTCTGAACGGATCCGCTCAGGCTACTTTCACACTTAGAATTTTTTCTAAGTTATTAAAGCAGACGGATCCGTACTGAACGGAGCCTCCGTCTGCATTAATATGATCGGATCCGTTCAGAACGGATCCGATCGAACGCTAGTGTGAAAGTAGCCTTAGATTGTTTGCCTGGGATCATGTGTAATGTAGCGATGTCCAGTGGCGTACATACAGGGGTCGCAGGGGTCGCACTTGCGACCGGGCCCGGCACTCCAGGGGGCCCGGCCGCCTGTGGACCCTCCCTGCAGTAGTACTGTGCCTGTATAACCCGAGCGGCTGGCCCGGGGCCCGCCCCCCAGTGTTGAGTTTCTCTGCTGCCAGCCCTACCCTCCCTTGAGTCTCCTCCCCCTAAGTCTCCTCCCTGCAGTAGTGCCGTGCCTGTATAACCCGGGCGGCCGGCCCGGGGCCCGCCCCCCCAGTGTTGAGTTTCCTTGCTGCCAGCCCTACCCTCCCTTGAGTCTCCTCCCCCTGAGCAGTGGCTACCTACCATAAAGGCAGACGGGGCCCCGAAGTGGAGGAGAGGCCCCGCCCCCTAATTGCTCCTATTTATCTTTCTAAAGCTAAAGGACCTTTGATGATGTCATCAGAGGTCCTGTAAGGGAACTGCACAGTGTAAAGTGTAGTTCCCAGGTTAGAACAGTGCATCTGCCAGGACCTGTGATGACATCATATTCAACATCACAGGTCCTGCAGAATCTAGCAAAGGAACTGCACCAAAATTGGTGTAGTTCCTAGGTTTCAAAGGTATATCTGCCAGGACCTGTGATGACATCATCCCAGGTCCTTCAACCCCTAACAGCAAGTATTAGCAGTTCACAATCAGCTCTGCGTTAATTCATACAGACTGGACTGGAGTGGTAAGAGGAGGTCCTCCACTTTTCATCATTTACCCCCCCTCCATGCCCTGTTTTTACTCATTGCTCACTCATATATAATACTTCAGACAGTTACAGTGACCACTACCTCATGTACCTCACACACACAGTGACCATAATGTGTAACTGACCACATATATCTGTAAACACTGCAGCTACAGTATTATACCTTCTATGTCTCACATCAATACACTGCTCTGTGTGTGTGTGTGTGTGTGTGTGTGTATATATATATATATATATATATATACACACACACACTGCATATATTACACAGTATTATACATGCAATATGTACAGATATATAGTATATACCGCAGTGCACTGATATGTGAGGTACAAGGTATAATAGATGCTGTGTGTACAGATATCAGTACACTGCTGTATATACTATATATGTGAGGTACGAGGTATAATAGATGCAGTGTGTACAGATCTATAGTATATACAGCAGTGTACTGATATGTGAGGTATGAGGTGTCAATACACTGCTGTATTTACTATATACCTGTACACACTGCATCTATTATACCTCACATATTACACTACTGTATATACTGTATATGTGAGGTACAAGGTATAATAGATGCAGTGTGTACAGATATATAGTATATACAGCAGTGTACTGATATGTGAGGTATGAGGTGTCAATACACTGCTGTATTTATTATATACCTGTACACACTGCATCTATTATACCTCACATATTACACTACTGTATATACTGTATACACTGCATATATTATACCCCGTACCTCACATATCAGTACACTGATGGCATAAATTATAAAACGCAGCAGCAAGAATAGTTCATGGAACAAAGGGAGGGGCTATAAAAGGGGAATGGGGGCCCAATTTAGATTCCTGCTATGGGGCCCAGTGATTTTTATGTACGCTCCTGCCCCTGAGTCTCCTCCCCGGCCGGCAGTGCGGTGTGCCGGACATGACGTTGAGATGCAGGGACAGGGAGAAGGTGCCGGAAAAGAAAGGGAGAGGGAGAGCGCTGCGCAAAGAAGCCGGTCCGGCTTTCAGAGTGAGGTCTGATGGGGGCTGAGAGTTGGGCAATGTATGTAAAGTTATGACTGGTGACTTGTGCTATGAAGTAATGGGTTTTTTGTTGTCTTGGGATGCAGCTCTTTTGTGTAGGCACTTCTATTGAGCTTCTAGTATATGCTTGGATGTAGCAGAGCTGGTTTTGTCATGCATTTCTTTTGCCTTCATATGGTAAAATACTTCATTGGCCTATCAATGGCTTTATAACTAACTCTGCTATATTTCTGTAGCCTAATGATCTTAAATCATTGCTAGTAGCTCAGAATATCATCCTGTTGTATATAGTAATATACAGTATATATATATATATATATATATACACACACATGCATACACGCACGGCAGCGGGTTGGGGGGGGGCCTCGACGGAAGGGGGCCCCATGGATCAGTTTCGCACCGGGGCCCCGTGGATTGTGTGTACGCCACTGGCGATGTCTATGCTAGTACTGTGGCAGAACTGTTCATCTTATTTTGAAAAAAACATTATAACAAGCAACGTGAGCCTATATTTATTTTATTTTATAGATGAAAATCATACTGTTTGTGCCAAGGTATGCATACCAAAATCAAGTCATTGTTTTATAGAATGCAATTCTACTTCATGAATACAATTTACTGGTATATAGGAAATTGCTAAAATACTGGAACATAGTCAGTGTGGGAATATCCAGGAAGTTTCATCAGATATTACACAATATACATTCTTAAATAATGACCATAGCTTTGGCACTGTATACTGGAGATAAAGAGAATCTCTCACTAAGACTAACCTATTAAAATAATGACATCAGTATGATACTCTATAGGAAATTAAAGGGGTTGTCTCATCTGAGACAATTTGGGCATATCACTAGGATATACCCCCATTGTCTGATAGGTGCTGGGGCCCGCACCTATATTGAGAACGGAGCCCCGAAAGTGGTGGAGGGCGCACTGTGCATGCGCAGCCACCCTCCCTTCATTCTATGGGCCCGCCAAAATTTGACGAGCGTTGACTCAGCTATTTCCGTAAGGCACATAGAAGTGAATGGGAGCGGTGGCCGGTCATGCGCACTTCCATTCACTTCTATGGAGAGAGCGCTTGGTGGTGGCCAGACCGGAGTCCTCCACCACTTTGACGGGCTCCATTCCTGATATACAGCCAGGACCATAAATATTTGGAGACCGACACAATTCTAACATTTTGGGCTCTATAGACCACTACAATGGATTTGAAATGAAACGAACAAGATGTGCTTTAACTGCAGACTGTCAGCTTTAATTTGAGGGTATTTACATCCAAATCAGGTGAACGCTGTAGGAATTACAACAGTTTGCATATGTGCCTCCCACTTGTTAAGGAACCAAAAGTAATGGGACAGAATAATAATCACAAATCCAACTTTCACTTTTTAATACTTGGTTGCAAATCATTTGCAGTCAATTACAGCCTGAAGTCTAGAACGCACAGACATCACCAGACGCTGGGTTTCATCCCTGGTGATGCTCTGCCAGGCCTCTACTGCAACTGTCTTCAGGTCCTGCTTGTTCTTGGGGCATTTTCCCTTCAGTTTTGTCTTCAGCAAGTGAAATGCATGCTCAATCAGATTCAGGTCAGGTGATTGACTTGGCCATTGCATAACATTCCACTTCTTTCCCTTAAAAAACTCTTTGGTTGCTATTGCAGTATGCTTTGGGTCATTGTCCATCTGCACTGTGAAGCGCCGTCCAATGAGTTCTGAAGCATTTGGCTGAATATGAGCAGATAATATTGCCTGAAACACTTCAGAATTCATCCTGCTGCTTTTGTCAGCAGTCACATCATCAATAAATACAAGATAACCAGTTCCATTGGCAGCCATACATGCCCACTCCATGACACTGATGCTTCACTGATGAGGTGGTATGCTTAGGATAATAAGCAGTTCCTTTACTTCTCCATACTCTTCTCTTCCCATCACTCTGGTACAAGTTGATCTTGGTCTCATCTGTTCATAGGATGTTGTTCCAGAACTGTGAAGGCTTTTTTAGATGTCGTTTGGCAAACTCTAATCTGGCCTTCCTGTTTTTAAGGCTCACCAATGGTTTACATCTTGTGGTGAACCCTCTGTATTCACTCTGGTGAAGTCTTCTCTTGATTGTTGACTTTGACACACATACACCTACCTCCTGGAGAATATTCTTGATCTGGTCAACTGTTGTGAAGGGTTTCTTCACCAGGGAAAGAATTCTTCGGTCATCCACCACAGTTGTTTTCTGTGGTCTTCCGGGTCTTTTGGTGTTGCTGAGCTCACCGATGCGTTCCTTCTTTTTAAGAATGTTCCATACAGTTGTTTTGGCAACGCCTAATGTTTTTTCTATCTCTCTGATGGGTTTGTTTTGTTTTTTCAGCCTAATGATGGCTTGCTTCACCGATCGTGACAGCTCTTTGCATCTCATCTGAAGAGTTGACAGCAACAGATTCCAAATGCAATTATCACACTTGAAATGAACTCTGGACCTTTTATCTGCTCATTGTAATTGGGATAATGAGGGAATAACACACATGGAACACTGGCCATGGAACAGCTGAGAAGCCAATTGTCCCATTACTTTTGGTCCCTTAACAAGTGGGAGGCACATATGCTAACTGTTGTAATTCCTACACCGTTTACCTGATTTGGATGTAAATACCCTCAAATTAAAGCTGACAGTCTGCAGTTAAAGCACATCTTGTTTGTTTCATTTCAAATCCATTGTGGTGGTGTATAGAGCAAAAAATGTTAGAATTGTGTTGATGTCCCAATATTTATGGACCTGACTGTAGGTGTGGGTCCCAGCAGCTATAAAACAATGGGGGTATATCCTAGCGATATGCCCCCATTGAGATAAGACAACCTTTTTAAAGGTTGTTGAACCCTCTACAAGTGATAGGTTCAGGATAGACCATCACTATCTGATCGGCAGGAGTCAGACACCATGCACCTCCAACAATCAGCTGCTCTTCAGTAGCTCTGCTGCCAGATCTACACATCCCTATCTGCTGTGTAATGGATGGAGGTGGTCACTGCAGTGGCGTAGCGTGGGTTGCCAGCACCCGGGGCGAGCCATGTATTGCGCCCCCCCCCCTCCCAACCTGTGGACACGCCCCTTTTACAGCTAATGTAGCAGTCCTATGTAACACCACAGATAACATGGTGACAACGCTCTAAGTACAGATGATGTAGTAGATGGGTATAAGGCCCCAGAATTCAGAACACGCACAGTGTGACCTGAAGTCTGGGGCCAGGATGCAGCAGGGATGCGCCAAATTCTCAATCCACCCCCCCCCCCCCCAACCCTACCGTATAACAAATATGTGTTTGGACATTGCATACATCACTACAAAATATACAGTATAATACAGCACCACATACCTCATCCATCCAGTGACGTCTCCTGTGATGTAGACTTTCCTCAGCATCTTCATTCAGAGATAAGACCGCCATGACACCTTCTTTCAGCCACGTCACATCTCTGCAGAGTTTTATTAATATTAGTTATTATTATTATATATAATGCCCCACTCTGTATAATGACCCCTCTGTAATATTAGGATATATAATGGGCCATTATATATCCTAATAATACAAAGGGGGCCATTATATATAATAATTATCCAGAGGGTCCATTATATATCCTAATATTACAGAGGGGTCATTATATATAATAATTATACAGAGGGGCATTATATATATATATAATATTAATACAGAGGGGGCCATTATATATCCTAATATTACAGAGGGGTCACTATATATAATATACAGAGAGGCCATTATATATTATAGTTATACAGAGGGGGCCATAATAAATAATAATTATACAAAGGAGCCATTATATATTATACAGAGGGGCCATTATATATTATAATAATACAGAGGGGCCATTATATATCCTAATATTACAGAGGGGCCATTATATATTATAGTTATACAGAGAGGCTATTAATAATGGGCCCTCTGTATAATTATTATATATTATGGCCCCCTTGTATAATTCTAATATATAATGGCCCCTCTGTATTATTATAATATATAATGGCCCCTCTGTATTATTATAATGGCCCCTCTGTATAATTCTAATATATAATGGCCCCTCTGTATTATTATAATATATAATGGCCCCTCTGTATTATTATAATGGCCCCTCTGTATAATATATAATGGCTCCTTTGTATAATTATTATTTATTATGGCCCCCTCTGTATAACTATAATATATAATGGCCTTCTGTATAATGTATCATGGCCCCTCTGTATAATATAAAACGGTACCCATTCTTTAAATATACTGGCCACCTCCATAGTGCCCCCAGTATGGCCCCCAGTACTTACATAAAAAAAATAAAAAGTACTCACCTCTCTTCATCACCTCTTGCAGTCTTTGCTTGGGCGTCCCGGCGCAGGCAGTCAGGAACACATCACCGTGGCCTCCTGCGCCGCGTCATCGCGTCATCTCGCGAGACCCGGCGCAGGAGGTCACGGTCATATAATCACGATCTCCTGGACTCCTGCGCCGCTCTACTGCGTTTTAAAGCTTCATGCCAGGCGGAACGGAGGGGATGGGAGCCATAGGCTTCCATCACCCTCATTTTACTGCCTTCTGCCTGGCGCCCCCTACAATTTGGCGCCCGGGGCAACGGCCCCCCTGGCCCCCCCCACGCTACGCCCCTGGGTCACTGCACCTGTGCTCCCATTTATTGTAGTGAGAGCTGCGCTGCAATACCCACCTCCGTCCACTGTATAACAGGCAGAGCGGTGTAGTTCTGGTGTTAGAGCTACTGCAGAACAGCTCGTTGACCGTGGTGCAGTTTATTGTGGGTCAGATACTGATGGTCTATCCTAAGGATAGTCCATCACTTGTAAATTGTTGGTGAACCCTTTTTATGTGCAGAAACTGATGAAAGAAAGCACTAAGGGCATCTTACATGATCCTTTTCAGGCAGTCAGCAGTTCTAAAATGATCATGTGATGTACTCAGATACTGGTGTTTCTGAAGAGCAGTGAAGTATATGTCATATAATCCTTTTCAGCACTCTACTAACTGGCTGAGAGGTATCACGAGAGAACAAAACCAGTAGGTGCCTTCTTTTCAGACCCCCAACTGACACATTACGACAATCCCTTTCCATATGTCATATGGATTTAATTTAGGAAAGTTCCCCTTTTTAGAGGCATAGAAACAGTCCCACCAGGAGCATAGCTATAGGGGGTGCAGAGGTAGCAGTCGCTACCGGGCCCAGGAGCCTGAGGGGGCCCAAAGACCCTTGTGCTGCATAAGAAGACACCGGTATTATAGAAAGTGCATGCTGGTCAAGTTACACCTCTGGCTGGAGGGAAGGGGTTAGGTCAAAAATTTGACATGGGAGGAGTGCTGTTTCAATTTTTGCCTTAGGGAGCACAAAGGCTATGTTCTCCCCTGCTCCTGGCCACATAGCACTGAGGGAAGGGGGGCCCAAGCTGAACTCTCGCACCAGGGCCCATGAGCCTTCAGCTACGGCCCTGAGTCCCACCCAGTGCACGGATCACATCACTCCCCCAATGCTATTTGAATCCAGAAACATATTGCAAGTGGATCGCTTGTGGTGAAACAATTATTTTTTCTTTATTAGAAATGCATTAAGAACATATATGTTCAGTGTCTATGCCTTTCATGTGGCTGCAGTCCATTCTTCATGGCATGTGTGAAAGAAACCAAGCAATCACCTTTTAATCTGTGGTGGTGGTGGGAGGGAGGTCTGACTACTTGGAGCCCCACTTATCCAGAAAATGAAATGACAACAGCTCTAGTTAGAGTGTTGGATTCTCCATAGTTTTTCCCTGCACAGCAATGCTCCTGGCCACCAGTCGTTCAGGAAATTGCATCACAGCCCCAATCACTAGACGCAGTTTTGCAGTTCTCTGTAGAAGGTGACTAGGATTGCTGGTGTTCAGGGAAAAAATACCCTTTAAAGAGTAACTAAACTTTTATACAAGTTGCTTTTAAACTCTTTTGTTAATATACTTTATTAATGTATTATGTTGTTTTGTAACTTAAAAAGTTACCCAAAGTTCATGACAGTGCTGCTACTTAAAATCATCATTCTTTTGCAGTAGAGGACTCTGCCAGGTTTTAGCTGATCGGAGCGGGCTCCTGTCTGTGCCCACGCTCCTCTCAGCTCAAGGCTCTAGTACCGATGTGCTCTGCCAGAATTAGCTTGTGGGGAGAGCAGGCAGGACAGTGATCTGTGCTCCCTGCTGTGCAGAGTTCTCTAAAACAGCAGAAATCCGTAAACCGTACAGTGCTGACAAGCCAGCGCTGTACAGGAATGATGATTTTTAAGAAGCGGTAATGTCATGAACTTTGGATAACTTTGTAACTTACAAAACAACATAATTCATTAATAATTTAACTTTCATAAAACATGAAGACAGCCTACTAGCAACATCTATAGAAAACGTTTAGCATCGGCAGACATGAGAAGATTGCAAAAAGGTGTATAATACTAGTGGATGACAGTAATTAGTAGCAGAACCATAGGTCTGCAAAAATCTGACACTGACATATCTGATCGGTGGGGGTCTGAAACCCTCCCCGGCGCTCACAGTAGAGTTGCGGACGGTCTGTCCACATTGAACCTTTGGTCGTGGATCCTTTTGGCATAGACAGCAACAGTAACCCTAAGATTTGCTTACCTTCTTTAAAGACAACTTCCACAGTTGGACTTTGCACTGGCAACTCTGGTTCACAAAGTCTAAGGGAACCCAGGTTTTCACCCTTTAACTTGTTACAGCAGTGCATGTTAAACCACTGTGTCAATCTACAGATTTGACTTTAGTCTAATCCTAAAGGCACTATTCTGGCAGTCTCCTGGTATTCACCTCTTAACCCCTATCCCTACCGTAGAGATCTGGCCTTCACTGGAGGGGAGCCACCAGGCCACTATATCCTAGAGTAGTTTCTGTGTGGTTAACAGTCGACTCACAAAGGGCATAAACACCGGTGGAGCACTGACAGAACAGGCAAAATCGCAGTCAGGGCTGGCAGAGTACGTGTAATACTGTAAATGGTCTGAGGTCAGGGGAGGCAGCAAAGGATCAATATGTAGGTCAGGCACATGTCATGTCAGGGAGTGGAAGGTCAGAATCTTGTAAATGGGCAGAAGTCAGTACACAGGCAGACAAACTAATACAGCACACCTTTGTAGTTACTAGCAAGCTAGACAACCTATTACTCAGAAACTTACCCACAGGGAAGGTGCCTTAAGTACACAGAGGTGGAGAGAATTGGCTAAAGAGAATTAGGGTACACGCCGTGGCCCTTTGAGAGACATGAAGCATATGTGCCCTATGGCAGAAGAGCGAGCGGGGCCTAGTCGTCAGGAAGTAGGCTGCAGTCTGCAGAGGAACAGAAGACTCCACCAGCAGCGGAAAAGTGTCAAGTCTGCGCTGCCAAAGAAGTTGAATGAATGAGGCTGTGCCGTGCGCATTCGGGACAGCAGGTATAGGCTGCCAATGTAATACTCGGCAGGAGTGGAGTGTTTGATATGCTGTCCCGATGTTCATCGACTATGCTCTAACAGAAGAACACTATCCGAGTGCACAAGTGGGAAGAGCAATGAATGCATAACCCAGAGGGCTCTGAATGAAATATGAACATAGACATAACAAAATTGATGTAAGGTTTTTTGTAAAAGTTTACCTCATAAATAAAAGTGGAGGTGAAATATACTGATATAATGTGGATTTGAATAGATTCAACAAAGCTGCAGTTAGATGTTTGTTTTCAAGTGAAGAAATGAAATAGAATAAATAATAAAGCAAAATATTGTAAAGTAAATAAAGTGAAAACTTAATAATAAATATAACAATAATTAACCTTTTCCGGACCTTAGTTTAACATGTACAACGGAAGTCCGGTCTTAAAAAATGGGCACCAGAGCTGCCTGGTTTCTGCTGTTTTAAACAGCAGACACCTGGAGCTAATGTCTGCAATTGGTGAGAATGCTGATCGCATTTAAAACCTCAGATGGCGTAGTCAAATCTGACCGTGGCATGTTAGAGCTGAAAACTAGGAAAAGCTGCACTTCTAGGCCTGGAACAGCTCCCACATATGGCGATTGGGGGAACCATTTGTTTGTTGTGAAAGGCCTGAGCCTGATGGAGACCATCAGGCCTTTCATAGGTATATTACTATGTAGGCCTGCAGGTTGCAGCACTACATTGGAATATACAAAGTTTTCTATTTAGCAATATTTTAAATTTTATTGCTAAATAGAAATGGTAATCTGATGATAGGCCCTTGGGGGCCTAAAAAAGTTTTAAAAAAATATAAAAAAATATATAAACATTAAAATCACTGCCAGAATAAAAATAAACAAACAAAAAAAATTAACATCACAGGCATCGTCGCATCCCAAAATGCCTGTACTATAAAAATCTGAAAATATTTATCCCACACAGCAAATAGCACAATGAAAAAAAACTGTCCGATTCGCCATTTTTTTGTCGCTTCACTTCCCAAAAAATTGAATAAAAAGTGATCAAAAAGCTATTCACACTCCAAAATGGTATCAATAAAAACTACATATCCTTCCACAAAAAATTAACCCCACAAGCTTCTGTAGACATAACAATATTTTCCAATTCCACCCCATTTAGATTTTTTCCAGCTCCCCACTACATTGTATGCAACAGTAAATGGTTTTGTTTGAAAGTCAACTTGTCCCGCAAAAAAATAAGCCCTCATATGGCTATGTGAAAAAAATATATAAAATTATGGCTCTGGGAAGGCTGGCAGTACAAAATGAAAATGTAAATTCCCAGGACCTGAAGGGGTTTATAAAGGGGGGTCCCTTTCTGCTGCAGCTCACTCCCTATCACAGCTCAGGGAGTATATTTTCTCGTGCCTTTCAGAGAGGTGTCCTTTCTACTGCTATTCCTGCAATTTCCATAGCTTCTAACAGTAGATACAGCTGGTGACAGTTGAACAATAGAACTGAGCATGTGCGACCACCTCAGTAATGTTAATGATTTAGACTGAGAAAGAAGAAAAAGAGCAAACAGCAGGTGTTGCTATATGGATACATTTTATTAAATAACTCAGTGGCAAGGCTAAATTTTTAAGTACATTCAATTACAAAAGTATCGAGATCCAGGCGCTAGTTTGAAAATAGCAAAATATTTTTCATTGGATATTCACTCTAAAGGGCAGGGGGGTAGCTATAGGGGTGCAGACGTAGCAGTTGCTACTGGGTCCAGCAGCTTGAGGAGGCCCAAAGACCCTTGTGACGCATAAGCAGACACCAATGTTATAGAAAGTGCTTCATGGTCCAGTTGCACCTCTGGCTGGAGGGAAGGGGTTAGGTCAAGAATTTGGCATGAAGGGGGTGCTGTTTCAATTTTTGTCCCAGACAGCACAAAGGCTATGTGCTTCCCTTTACCTGGCCACAAAGCACTTTGGGAAGAGGGGACCAAGCTGAACTCTAGGGCCCATGAGTCTATAGCTACGCCTCTGCTAAAGGGGTTGTCCGGGATTACAAAAACATTGCTGCTTTCTTCTAAAAACATTGCCACGATTGTTCCCCGTTTGTGTCTGGTATGGCATTCAGTTCAATTGAGCTGGGCTATATATCAATTTCAGACACAACCCATGGACTTGTGGAGCTCTGCTTTAGGAAGAAAATCTGCAACGTTTCTGCTTGAAATCTTCAGCAGATAAAAGTATCAAATGGTGCATTTTAATTTGCAGATTTCATTGTGAGCTGCCGATTGAGACTGGGCAGTGGATGAGAATTACTAACAGGTGATTTACTTTGCTGGTACTGTACAACATTAAAAAAATTGGTGCAACACAATGGTAAATGAACCCTCACTCTAATTTTAAAAATGAGACTTTTGCCAATATATTCCTATATCAAGTATATCAAGAACATACCGGAGCCCGTGCACTTCGTCAAGGTCTTTCATAGTGGCACGGGACCTAACGCTAACCTATCTGTGTCAGTGGGCAACTACAGGGGCCGTATGGGCAATTACAGGAGCATGAGGTTCGACACACAGCAAACAGCTCCCAGGTTACCTCCAGCGTGAAATCAAACATACAATGGGAGGAGGCTGTTAGTCCCACTGATCACTGACTCAAGTGGTGCAGGGCACGCAGGTGCACCTAAATAATACAACCTGGACTTCCACACCTCTAGGTACACATATGCACATATACAAGCATATACAAACTAACTAAATGACGTGGTCTTAAACGGCAGAAAAAATGCTCAAATACCCCAAGTGCTATTGCGCATTTCTAGAGGTAGGAGCAAATTCCACACATGTGATCCGTTGCTAGCAGTAACCCCCAACAATGGAGGATGCCAGCAACGGACCTCATGTACCACAAAAACATCCTACGCAGGTCTTTAAAAGCAGAAAATGTTCAAAACTCCAGATGCTGTTGCACATTCATAACTAGGGGAGAAAATGCTGCACATGTGATCCATTGCTAATAGCAATCCCCAGCAAAAATGTATACAATGGAGGATGCCCGCAGAGACCACAGTATAGCCCAATGTGTGGATGTGATGGATTATATAAAGCAGAACATTACATTGCCACTATGAGAGACCTTGATGAGATGCGCGGGATCCGGTATGTTCTTGATATAAGAATATATTGGCGAAAGTCTAATTTTTAAAATCAGAGTGAGGGTTTAGCTATATATTGTCAATTGCATTTACCATTGTGTTGCACCAATTTTTGTAATGTCTGATTCAGGTGTAGAAAAAGGTCTAAATGTAAGACAGCAAGGAAGCTGTCTTACATTTAGAACTGGCAGACAATCTGCCAAAGTTATGTAAAGGCCGGGTCTAAGAGGGTCTAAAACACCTGTCTTAATAAATGTTCCCCTAAGTGTAATGAAAGAAAAAAAAAGTTTTAAAAAATATTTTAAAAATAAACTACCAGAACTATTAAAAAATACACATATTTATCCCATACGGTGAATGCCATAACTGAAAAAAAAAGGCAAATCCACCATCAAAATGAATAAAACTACAGATCGCCCAAAAAACAAGCCCTCTCACAGCTCCGTAGACATAAATATGAAAAAGTTATAGGGGTCAGAATATAGCGATGAAAAGAAAATATTTTTTTGCCAGTATTAAAACACTATAAAAATCTGATATCACTGTATTCATACTGAACAGCATAATGAAAGTAACAGGTCAGTTTTAAAGCATAGGGAATGCTGTTGTTAAAGGAACAGAATATTATTACTATCCAATATTAATATTTCTTGGCTGGCTAACCAATGTAAAAGGATGCAATATTAATAATCAATATTAATATCAATATGCATATGTAAATATTAATTTCCAATATTAATATCTCACCTATGTATTGTGGCCTGCAAAAGTTTGGGCGCCCCTGGTAAAAAGTACGGTTACTGTCAACAGTTAAGCAAGTTGAAGATGAAATGATCTCCAAAAGGCATAAAGTTAAAGAGGACCTTCATGGGTACAGTCACAGTTAGAGATGGCCTTGCGGTCGTTTTGCAGCGAACTTTGCGTGTTCGCGATTCGCCGAACATATGGAGATTTTCGTGGCCGCCATATTCTTTTACATTGTGAAGAACTTTGACCCATGACACATCCATCAGGTAGTACAGGACAGCCAATTGAGATGTTTCAGCACATGGACATACCCTCTACCTTATAAATTAACCTGATCTGGCCGCCATTTTACATTCAATGTTTTGCCAGTGTAGGGAGAAGTTGCTGTGTGGGGCAGGGACAGACTGTTAGAGACACCAAACGCTAGCTAAGGACTAGTATAGGTGTGCTATCGATAGGTGTGATACACAGAGGGTGCGATATACCTATAATATACTTTTATAATGAGTCAAAAACACATAGATAGGGGCTTACTAGGGCCATTTTTATATAGGGTAAGGTTCCGGACAGGGTCGCTCTTATCAGGGTGGGTTGTCTGTGGTTAGGCTATCAGGGCCAGAATAGCGCCCTCCCTGTAGGGCAATATCAGGGACAGTTCTTTGCCCACCCTGTCCTTCAATACTACATCATCATCTAGCCCCGGGATAGATGTTTTTTGCTTTCCCTCCGGGATTCATGGATGTGCACTGGAACCCCCTGGATTGTCATAGGACATATGGTTTCTGATTTGGTGCCGCCGAGCACCTGATTTAGTGCCGCCGAGCACTTGTTATTGCCTACCACATCTATGCTTTTTTCTTAACTTTAATAATTTTATTTATTTTCATTTTGAGGGATATCTTTTCCATTCACACATCCGCAAAATGGGTCCGCATCCATTTGGCAATTTTGCGGAACGGGTGCAGCCCATTCATTTTCAATGGGGCCGGAACGTGCTGTCCGCAACCGCATTTGCGGATCTGCACTTCCGCCTCCGTGCTTTCGTTTCCGCAAAAAAATAGAACATGTCCTATTCTTGTCCGCAATTGCAGACAAGATTAGGCATTTTATATTATAGTGCCGGCAATGTGCGGTCCGCAAAGTACCACAGCTTGTAAATGCTTTTTTTTGTAGCCAGCCAAGTCTTTCAGTTCTTGTTTGAGGGATTTTCATCCATTCTTCTTTGTAAAAATCTTTCAGTTCTATGAGATTCCAAGGCCGTTTTGCATGAACTGCTCATTTGAGGTCTATCCACAGATTTTTAATAATGTTCAGATCAGGGGAATGTGAGGTCCATGGTAAAACCTTCAGCTTGTGCCTTTTGAGGTAGTCTGTTGTGGATTTTAAGGTGTGCTAACTCCTTAAGGACCAGGCAATTGTTTGCAAATCTGACCAGTGTCACTTTAAGTGGTGATAACTTTAAAACGCTTTGACTTATCCAAGCCATTCTGAGATTGTTTTTTCGTCACATATTGTACTTCATGACACTGGTAAAATGGAGTAAAAAAAAAACATTTTTATTTATAAAATAATACCAAATTTGCCAAATATGTGGAAAAATTTGCAAATTTCCAAGATCCAATTTCTCTACTTCTATAATACATAGTAATACCTACAAAAATAGTTATTATTTTACATTCCTCATATATCTACTTCATGTTAGGATCCTTTTGGGAATGACATTTTATTTTTGGGGGACGTTACAAGGCTTAGAAGTTTAGAAGTAAATCTTGAAATTTCTCTGAAATTTTCAAAAACCAACTTTATAAGGACCAGTTCAGGTCTGAAGTCACTTTGTGAGGCTTACATAATAGAAACCACCCTCCTGTTGGAGATGCAGTACAGAAAAGGGGACTATGTTGCATATCTGGTGGGGCTGTAATAAGGTAAAACCTTTCTGGAACAACATTTTTGACATATATAAGAAGATGACTGGGAAGTCAATAGACAACACACCCCATGTGGCGCTCCTCTCCATCCTACCAGGTTCCATCGCTTCTCAGAAACGTAACATATTGAGATTTTTTTACCTTAGCAGCTAGGTCTGTGATGCTTAGACATTGGCGCACCACACATGCGCCTAATATTAGAGAATGGTATCAAGAAATGTTGCACATAAATAGAATGGAGGAGATTTCTGCTGAGGCTTCGGACCTTTCAAGTAAATTTCACAAGGTATGGTCGCAATGGATTGAGTTTCAAGACTCTCCAGAACTTTTATCAATACTCACTTCGTAAGTGGCAGGCACTCTCATCATATACTTCCCCTCCTTTCCTCTTCCTCCCTCCTCCTTCTTTCTCCTCTTTTTCCTCCTTATTGCGTCAGTCCTTTTCTTGCAAGTTTAGTATGATCTTTTCAAAGATAGTATTGGGGTTGGTCCCCTACATTTTATTAACATGTCACATTGCAAAGATACTTTTGCTGGTATGTACTTATGTTGATAAATTTACATATTATGTACTTCAATTAATGAAATGTGGACATGTTAATTGTTTGATAAATGAACTGAATAAAAACATTCTAGGAAACTACACCCCTCAAGGTATTCAAAACTGATTTTACAAACGTTGTTAACCCTTTAGGTGTTCCACAAGAATTAATGGAAAATAGAGATACAATTTCAAAATTTCACTTTTATTTGGCAGATTTTCCATTTTTATATTTTTTTCCAGTTACAAAGCAAGGCTTAACAGCCAAACAAAACTCAATTTTTATGGCCCTGATTCTGTTGTTTACAGAAACACCCCATATGTGGTCGTAAACTGCTGTACGGGCACACGGCAGGGCACAGAAGGAAAAGAATGCCATACGGTTTTTGGAAGGCAGATTTTGCTGGACTGTTTTTTTTTTACACCATGTCCCATTTGAAGCCCCCTGATGCACCCCTAGAGTAGAAACTCCATAAAAGGGACCCCATCTAAGAAACTACACCCCTCAAGGTATTCAAAACTGATTTTACAAACGTTGTTAACCCTTTAGGTGTTCCACAAGAGTTACTGGCAAATGGAGATCAAGTTTTAGAATTTTAATTTTTTGGCAAATTTTCCATTTTGATACATGTTTTCCAGTTACAAAGCAAGGGTTAACAGCCAAACAAAACTCAATATTTATGGCCCTGATTCTGTAGTTTACAGAAACACCCCATATGTGGTTGTAAACTGCTGTACGGGCACACAAGGAAAGGAATGCCATACGGTTTTTGGAAGGCAGATTTTGCTGGACTGGTTTTTTGACACCATGTCCCATTTGAAGCCCCCCTGATGCACCCCTAGAGTAGAAACTCCAAAAAAAAAGACCCCATTTTAAAAACTACGTGATAGAATGGAAGTTTTGTTGGTACTAGTTTAGGGTACTTATGATTTTTGGTTGCTGTATATTACACTTTTTGTGAGGCAAGGTAACAAGAAATAGCTGTTTTGGCACCGTTTTTTTTGTTATTTACAACATTCATCTGACAGGTTCGATCATCTGGTATTTTTATAGAGCAGGTTGTCACGGACGTGGCGATACCTAATATGTATAATTTTTTTTTATTTATGTAAGTTTTACACAATGATTTCATTTTTGAAACAAAAACAAAGTGTATCCATAGTCTGAGAGCCATAGTTTTTTCAGTTTTTGGGCGATTATCTTAGGTAGGGACTTATTTTTTGCGGGATGAGATGACGGTTTGATTTTAGGGTGCATATAACTTTTTGATCGCTTGCTATTACACTTTTTGTGATGTAAGATGACAAAAAATTGCTTTTTTTAGACAGTTTTTATTTTAATTTTTTTACGGTGTTCATCTGAGGGGTTAGGTCATGTGATATTTTTATAGAGCCGGTCGATACGGACGCAGCGATACCTAATATGCAGTGGCGTACATACAGGGGTCGCAGGGGTCGCACTTGCGACCGGGCCCGGCACTCCAGGGGGCCCGGCCGCCTGTGGACCCTCCCTGCAGTAGTACTGTGCCTGTATAACCCGAGCGGCTGGCCCGGGGCCCGCCCCCCAGTGTTGAGTTTCTCTGCTGCCAGCCCTACCCTCCCTTGAGTCTCCTCCCCCTAAGTCTCCTCCCTGCAGTAGTGCCGTGCCTGTATAACCCGGGCGGCCGGCCCGGGGCCCGCCCCCCCCAGTGTTGAGTTTCCTTGCTGCCAGCCCTACCCTCCCTTGAGTCTCCTCCCCCTGAGCAGTGGCTACCTACCATAAAGGCAGACGGGGCCCCGAAGTGGAGGAGAGGCCCCGCCCCCTAATTGCTCCTATTTATCTTTCTAAAGCTAAAGGACCTTTGATGATGTCATCAGAGGTCCTGTAAGGGAACTGCACAGTGTAAAGTGTAGTTCCCAGGTTAGAACAGTGCATCTGCCAGGACCTGTGATGACATCATATTCAACATCACAGGTCCTGCAGAATCTAGCAAAGGAACTGCACCAAAATTGGTGTAGTTCCTAGGTTTCAAAGGTATATCTGCCAGGACCTGTGATGACATCATCCCAGGTCCTTCAACCCCTAACAGCAAGTATTAGCAGTTCACAATCAGCTCTGCGTTAATTCATACAGACTGGACTGGAGTGGTAAGAGGAGGTCCTCCACTTTTCATCATTTACCCCCCCTCCATGCCCTGTTTTTACTCATTGCTCACTCATATATAATACTTCAGACAGTTACAGTGACCACTACCTCATGTACCTCACACACACAGTGACCATAATGTGTAACTGACCACATATATCTGTAAACACTGCAGCTACAGTATTATACCTTCTATGTCTCACATCAATACACTGCTCTGTGTGTGTGTGTGTGTGTGTGTGTGTATATATATATATATATACACACATACACACACACACTGCATATATTACACAGTATTATACATGCAATATGTACAGATATATAGTATATACCGCAGTGCACTGATATGTGAGGTACAAGGTATAATAGATGCTGTGTGTACAGATATCAGTACACTGCTGTATATACTATATATGTGAGGTACGAGGTATAATAGATGCAGTGTGTACAGATCTATAGTATATACAGCAGTGTACTGATATGTGAGGTATGAGGTGTCAATACACTGCTGTATTTACTATATACCTGTACACACTGCATCTATTATACCTCACATATTACACTACTGTATATACTGTATATGTGAGGTACAAGGTATAATAGATGCAGTGTGTACAGATATATAGTATATACAGCAGTGTACTGATATGTGAGGTATGAGGTGTCAATACACTGCTGTATTTATTATATACCTGTACACACTGCATCTATTATACCTCACATATTACACTACTGTATATACTGTATACACTGCATATATTATACCCCGTACCTCACATATCAGTACACTGATGGCATAAATTATAAAACGCAGCAGCAAGAATAGTTCATGGAACAAAGGGAGGGGCTATAAAAGGGGAATGGGGGCCCAATTTAGATTCCTGCTATGGGGCCCAGTGATTTTTATGTACGCTCCTGCCCCTGAGTCTCCTCCCCGGCCGGCAGTGCGGTGTGCCGGACATGACGTTGAGATGCAGGGACAGGGAGAAGGTGCCGGAAAAGAAAGGGAGAGGGAGAGCGCTGCGCAAAGAAGCCGGTCCGGCTTTCAGAGTGAGGTCTGATGGGGGCTGAGAGTTGGGCAATGTATGTAAAGTTATGACTGGTGACTTGTGCTATGAAGTAATGGGTTTTTTGTTGTCTTGGGATGCAGCTCTTTTGTGTAGGCACTTCTATTGAGCTTCTAGTATATGCTTGGATGTAGCAGAGCTGGTTTTGTCATGCATTTCTTTTGCCTTCATATGGTAAAATACTTCATTGGCCTATCAATGGCTTTATAACTAACTCTGCTATATTTCTGTAGCCTAATGATCTTAAATCATTGCTAGTAGCTCAGAATATCATCCTGTTGTATATAGTAATATACAGTATATATATATATATATATATATACACACACACATGCATACACGCACGGCAGCGGGTTGGGGGGGGGCCTCGACGGAAGGGGGCCCCATGGATCAGTTTCGCACCGGGGCCCCGTGGATTGTGTGTACGCCACTGCTAATATGTATACTTTTTTTTTATTTATGTAAGTTTTACACAATGTTTTCGTTTTATCAAACAAAAAAAAATCATGTTTTAGTGTCTCCAAAGTCTGAGAGCCATAGTTTTTTTCAGTTTTTGGGCAATTATCTTGGGTAGGGTATGATTTTTGCTTCACCTGAGGGGTTAGGTCATGTGATATTTTTATAGATACGACGCGGCAATACCTAATATGTATACTTTTTTTATTTACTTAAGTTTTACACAATAACAGCTTTTTTAAAACAAAATAAATGATGTCTTAGTGTCTCCATATTCCGAGCCATAGTTTTTTTTATTTTTTGAGCGATTGTCTTAGGTAGCGGCTCATTTTTTGCGGGATTAGGTGACGGTTAGATTTGTACTATTTTGGTGGGCAAACGCCTTTTTGATCGCTTACTGTTGTACTTTTTGTGATGTAAGGTGACAAAAAAATGATTTAGCACAGTTTTTATTTTTTACAGTGTTCATCTGAGGGGTTAGGTCATGTGATATGTTTATAGAGCCGGTCGATACAGAAGCGGCAATACCTAATATGTCAACTTTTTTTTCCTAACCTATTTTTTTAACTTTATTTGGGGAAAATGACGTTTTTGTTTATTTTTACTTGAAACTTAAATTTTTTCCACCTTTTTTTTACTTTATTTTTTGTCCCACTTTGGGGGTCTAATCCCTTTTACAATGCATTCCAATACTTCTGTATTGAAATGCATTGGCTGTATGAGTAATACTGTGTGTATTACTCATACAGCTTCCTGCCTGTGAGATCCAGGGGGCTGGATCTCACAGGATCGTCACAGGAAGGCAGCGACTGCCTTTCATGCCATCAGGTCCCCATTACAGCCGCATGGGGACCCGATGGCACCGCCTCCAGCCACAACATTGAAACCGGGGGGTCACAGGACCCCCAGTGCATTTAGCCAAGGTGCCTGCTCAACGATTTGAGCAGGCACCAGGTTCCGATCACTGCCCGCCGAGCGGCGGTGATCGTAAATACACATGACGTACTGGTGAGTCATGTGTCCTTAATTACCGGGACAACATGCCGTATCGGTACATCATGTGTCCGGAAGAGGATCATTATCCATCTGTAGAAGCCATCCTATTTTCAACTTCAGCTTTTTTACAGTTTGTGTTATGTTTGCTTCCAGAATTTGCAGGAATTTCATTGAACCCATTCTTCCCTCTACTCGTGAAATTTTCACTGTGCCATTGGCTGCAACACAACCCCAAAGCATGATTGATCCACCCCCATGCTTAATGATTGGAGAGTTCTTCTTTTCATAAAATTCTGTGCCTTTTTTCTCCAAACATACCTTTGCTCATTGTGACCAAAGAGTTCTATTTTTATCTTTATTGGTCCACAGGACTAGTTTCTAAAAATTCATCAAGCTTATTTACATGTTGAATTTTGTGGTGAGGACGCAGGAAAGGTTTTCTTCAAATGACTCTTCCATGAAGGCCATATTTGTGCAGGTAGTCGCTGAACAGTTCCTGAAGGTCTTTTGCAGTCAATCAGGGGTTCTGATTTGCATTTCTGTCTCTTCAATTTTTCTTCCTCTAGGTGTAGTGGCAACGCTCCCGTGGCTCCTAGAGGCTCATTTGCACATGAAAACAGAATTTTTCTCAGAAATGCGGGCACATATGAACTAGGGACTAGGGTTGTTGCGGGTATCGAAATTTCGATACCCAATCGATACTTTTGTCCCGGTATCGATACGATACCGGGATTTCCGTTTTTTCGATACTGGGCTGCGCTTCTGCGCAGTCTAGTATCTCTGAACATGAGCGCGCTGCTATCGGCGCGCTCATGTTCTCTCTCAGCAGCACGGGGAGAAGGAAGCTGTCCTCCCTCCCCCTGTGCTGCTGCTGCTGCCGCTGCCACCAATGAGAAGCGAGGGGCGGAGGAGGGGCGGCAATGAGAAGCGAGGGGCGGAAGAGGGGCGGCAATGAGAAGCGAGGGGCGGAGGAGGGGCGGCAATGAGAAGCGAGGGGCGGAGGAGGGGCGGCAATGAGAAGCGAGGGGCGGAGGAGGGGCGGCAATGAGAAGCGAGGGGCGGAGGAGGGGCGGCAATGAGAAGCGAGGGGCGGAGGAGGGGCGGCAATGAGAAGCGAGGGGCGGAGGAGGGGTGGCGCCGGCAATGAGAAGCGAGGGGCGGAGGAGGGGCGGGCGCACTGCGCCACCAATGATAGGATTATTTCAACACAGAGCTGCGCCCAGCGATGCCCCAGCACTCACCATTAGTCCTGGGCGCCGCTCCGTTCGCCTGCAGTGCCCCATTACTGTCTCCTCTCCTGCTCCACATGCTGCTGATTACTATGGGAGTAGACATCAGCTTCACTAGTAGGCGTTCCTTCTCCCTGCGCTGCGATTGGACAGCGCTACAGCCAGGGAGAAGGAACGCCCACTAGTGAATCTGATGTCTCCTCCCATCGCTCCGATAGTAATCAGCAGCATGTGGAGCAGGACAGGAGACAGTAATGGGGCACTGCGGGCGAACGGAGCGGCGCCCAGGACTAATGGTGAGTGCTGGGACATTGCTGGGCGCCGCTCTGTGTGGCCTGATAGTGAAAGTCTGGACTCATATACAGTAGTCAGTCTTTAACACATACAGGAGGCGGGTGCCGGCAGCAGAATCGCATTGCCGGCACCCTGCCCCTGACAGGGAGCTGCGATCAGCGGCAGTTAACTGCCGCTGATCTGCCAGTACCCGCCTCCTTTATAAAGAGGTAGTTATCATTGCCCCCCCCCCTCCCCCCCCTCAACCCACCCATCCCATTAAAATCATTGGTGGCACAGTGTGCCGGCCCCTCTCAACCCCCCAGTATTAAAATCATTGGTGGCAGTGGCCACAGGGACCTCTCCCCCCCCCCCCCCTCATTGGTGGTGCAGTGGCAGCTTCTGATCGGAGCCCCAGCTGTGTAAGCCTGGGGCTCCGATCGGTTACCATGGCAGCCAGGACGCTACAGAAGCCCTGGTTGCCATGGTAACATCCCTGATGCTGTGTGCACAGAGCAGCAGGGACAGTGTGGAGTCCTATTCACCCTGATAGAGATCTATCAGGCTGAATAGGAATAGGGATGAAAGATCCCAGGTTCTAGCCCCTAAGGGGGAAATAGTCATTAAATAAAAAGTGTAAAAAAAACAAACAAAAAACACTAAAATATGAAGTATAAATCACCCCCTTTTCCCAATTTCACATATAAAATATTTAAATAATAAACATATTACATCGCCACGTCAGAAAAGTCCAAACTATTAAAATATATTAAAAAAAATCTAGGTGGTGAATGCCGGAACAGAAAAAATAAAATAAAAACTGCGCGATTCGCCATTTTTAAAAATGAGGAATGCACGTGGCTTTTTTTGTTTATTTTTTTCGCGTGGTATCGAATGGTATCGAGTATCGCAATACTTTTTCATGGTATCGAAACCGAATCAAAAAATTGGTATCGCAACAACTCTACTAGGGACCAACACAGATGGCATCAGCTACCAAGCGCACATACAAATCTGCTGACAGATGCCCTTTCACCAGATAACCCCTTTAACCACCTCCCGACCGCTGTACGCACCGATGCGTCCGGGAGGTGGTTGTTTAGTTCCTCCTGGACGCATCGGCGCGTCCTCTCGCGAGACGCGAGATTACGTCACAGCCGGCCCGCGCATGCGCATCGCGGGCCGGCATTTCGCAGAAGACTATTTCGTCAGCAGCCTGCCGGCCACGATCATTGGCTGGCAGGCTGCTGATTTTTAAAAAATCCAATCAGCAGGCATATAACCCCACATATTAGTAAATATGATGGGGTTATATGGCTGCTGTGCTCCTCTGCTCCTTCTTTTGGTCGGTTGGTTCCAGCAGAGGAGCACATCTTTACTGTGAGTACCCACCACACCACATTTAGCCCCCAGATCACCCCAATTAACCCTTTGATCACCCCTTTTATCCCCCCCTGTCAATCACTAGTGAAAGGAAAAAAGTGATCAGTGCAAACTGTCACTTTTTTTTTTCACTGTTATTGACCGTTAGGTTTTAGGTATAGTTTAGGTCCCTTGGTTAGGTAGTTAGCGATCAGTTAGCGCCCAGCCCACCACACCGCAGTCCGTTATTCGCTGATTAGCGTATCGCTAATCAGCATTTGTACTTTTATAGTATCTGAAAGTGATCAAAACTGATCACGGTCAGATCTATAATAGTACTAGTGTCACTTTAGTTCGCCCTCCACCCAAAACGCAGTGTTTGCCCGATCAGGCCTGATCGGTCGCCCACACGTGCGTTCGCCCACACCCGCCCCACCGCAGTGACAAAAAATTATTTTTTTTTTGATCACTGCACATTCACTTTACACGCACTGCGGCGATAAAAAAATCAGTTTTGATATTTTTTATCAACCGCAGCAGCCTCCGGTACTTCGGTAGCCTCCCCTTTGTAAGACAGGCTTGCTTTTTTTTTCTTGGGTAGTCTCAGGGAATACCCCTAAATTTAGTTGCCCACATGTCAAACAGGGGGTATTCCTCTGAAGAGGCCTACAGGCTTCTGACCCAGTCGGATGAGGAGTGGGAACCCTCATCTGATGAATCCAGCGGGTCAGAATACGAACCTGTAGAAAGCAGTGGCTCTCTGACCCAAAGTTCGGACGAGGAGGCTGAGGTCCCTGATAGCACCAGGCGTACCCGGCCCCGTGTCGCTAGACCGCAGGTTGCGCAGGATCCGCTTCAAGAGCAGCAGAGTGGGGCTGGTGCTGTCGGATTACGTGGTGAGGCATACACCAGCAGCCCAGCCCTTCCTGGACCTAGTACCAGCACTGCCGTACAACCTGGTGAAGTAGCGAGCACCAGAAGGGCAGTTGAAGCTGGTACGGTGGCACGTGCAGTAGTGACCCCGTCGCAGCCACCGCAAAGACGTGCCCGTAGAGCCCCTAGAATCCCAGAGGTGCTGGCAAACCCTGATTGGCAGTCCCCAACTTCAGCCGCACCCGTAGTTTTCCCTTTCACCGCCCAGTCTGGAGTTCGGGTTGAGACGGCTCAGATCGGTTCGGCCCTGGGATTTTTTGAGCTGTTCTTGACTGCGGAGCTTTTAGACTTAGTCGTGGCAGAGACAAACCGGTATGCCACACAATTTATCACCGCTAACCCGGAAAGCTTTTATGCCCAGCCTTTCCGGTGGAAACCAGTCCAAGTTTCCGAATTTAAAACTTTTCTGGGCCTCCTCCTCAACATGGGCCTGACAAAAAAACATGAATTGCGGTCATATTGGTCCACGAACCCAATTCATCACATGCCCATGTTCTCTGCTGCTATGTCCAGGACACGATTTGAGGTCATCCTGCGTTTCCTGCACTTTAGCGACAACACCGCCTCCCGTCCCAGGGGCCACCCTGCTTTTGACCGGCTCCACAAAATTCGGCCCCTCATAGACCATTTCAACCAGAAATTTGCAGATTTGTATACCCCTGAGCAAAACATCTGCATAGACGAGTCCCTAATACATTTTACCGGGCGCCTTGGCTTCAAACAATACATCCCAAGCAAGCGCGCCCGGTATGGGGTCAAATTGTATAAGCTCTGTGAAAGGGCCACAGGCTATACCCACAAATTTCGGGTCTATGAGGGAAAAGATCAGACCCTGGAGCCGGTCGGTTGCCCTGACTACCTGGGGAGCAGTGGGAAGACAGTTTGGGACTTGGTGTCACCCTTATTCGGCAAGGGGTACCATCTTTATGTGGACAATTTTTACACAAGTGTGGCCCTCTTTAGGCATTTGTTTCTAGAACGGATTGGCGCCTGTGGTACCGCGCGAACTAGTCGCGCGGGCTTCCCCCAACGGCTCGTTACCACCCGTCTTGCAAGGGGGCAGAGGGCCGCACTGTGTAACGAAGAACTGCTCGCGGTGAAATGGAGAGACAAGCGTGACGTTTACATGCTCTCCTCCATTCACGCAGACACGACAATCCAAATTGAGCGAGCAACCCGTGTCATTGAAAAGCCCCTCTCAGTCCACGACTATAACCTCCACATGGGAGGGGTCGACTTCAATGACCAGATGTTGGCTCCGTATTTAGTTTCCCGACGCACCAGACGCTGGTATAAGAAGGTGTCTGTATATTTAATTCAATTGGCTCTGTACAATAGTTTTGTTCTCTACAGTAAGGCTGGGAGAACTGGATCCTTCCTCAAATTTCAGGAAGAGATCATCGCGAACCTCCTGTATCCAGGAGGTTCCGTGGCCCCATCCACCAGTGTAGTTAGCCGTCTACACGAGCGACACTTCCCCAGTGTCGTTGCTGGTACCTCAAACCGACCGCCACCCCGAAAAAAATGTCGTGTCTGTAGCAGGAGTGGAATAAGGCGTGACACCCGTTATTTCTGTCCTGACTGTCCCGACCACCCTGCCCTATGCTTAGGGGAGTGTTTCCGAAAGTACCACACACAGGTACACCTAGCATAGGGATCACATCTCACCAGGATAGGCACACAGGGCTATTAGGGCCCATTCACTCACAGCTGCTGCAAACGTCTCCTTTCACATGGGACAAAGTGCATAACGCACTTCGCCACATCTTTGGGCGATTTGCGCTTTGCACATTGACCCATGGGGAAGGAGAGGTTTGTTCTATAAAGGTAAAAAAAAAAAAAAAAAAAAAAACAGGTAAGCAAACAGGTTAATGTTTAGTTCCAAAAGTTAAAGTTACATGTTCTGTTCCAAAGTTAATAAAATTATTGCGTTGTGGCCTGGTTTTTTCTTTTTTTTTTTGTCTTTTTACCTTCCAGGTGGACCAACCGATCTACTAGCTGCAGCACCGATGTGCATTCTGACAGAAGCATTGCGCTGCTGTCAGATTACACGCAAGTCGGTGTATGCGGCGCTGCAAGACGGGATTTTCTCCTCTGCAGTGACAGATACGTTTGCCAAGGCATACGAGCTGAGGAGGAGGCGGCGTTCCTATGCTTTGGCAAGCATTTTGTATATATATATATATAAAAAAAAAAAATCCCGGCAATGATTTATTCATCCACATCGATTGATGCGAATGGAGAAATCTGGTTTGCCAGGGCATACGAGCTAAGTGGGTATGGATGTAGGGCGGAGCTCCTATGTCCTGGCAGACGCCTTTCCCCTCCATTTTTTTTTTTTGGCAGAGATTTTTTCATCCACATTGATCGATGCGAATGAAGAAATCTGTGCCGTTCATTTTTTTCTTTCAGCCCAGAGGCTGAACGGAAAAAAAAAATCTCATTACCTGTATGCTCAATATAAGGAGAATAGCAGAAACTCCTAATGCTGGCCATACATGTAATGATTGCGGAGACCCTCAAATGCCAGGGCAGTACAAACACCCCACAACTGACCCCATTTTGGAAAGAAGACACCCCAAGGTATTTGCTGAGGGGCATATTGAGTCCATGAAAGATTGAAATTTTTGTCCTAAGTTAGCGGAAAGTGAGACTTTGTGAGAAAAAACAAAAAAAAATCAATTTCCGCTAACTTATGCGAAAAAAAAAAAAAATTCTATGAACTTGCCAGGCCCCTCATTGGATACCTTGGGGTGTCTTCTTTCCAAAGTGGGGTCACATGTGGGGTATTTATACTGCCCTGGCTTTTTAGGGGCCCTAAAGCGTGAGAAGAAGTCTGGGATCCAAATGTCTAAAAATGCCCTCCTAAAAGGAATTTGGGCCCCTTTGCGCATCTAGGCTGCAAAAAAGTGTGACACATCTGGTATCGCCGTACTCAGAAGAAGTTGGGGAATGTGTTTTGGGGTGTCATTTTACATATACCCATGCTGGGTGAGAAAAATATCTTGGTCAAATGCCAACTTTGTATAAAAAAATGGGAAAAGTTGTCGTTTGCCAAGATATTTCTCTCACCCAGCATGGGTATATGTAAAATGGCACCCCAAATCACATTCCCCAACTTCTCCTGAGTACGGCGATACCAGATGTGTGACACTTTTTTGATGCCAAGGTGGGCAAAGGGGCGCATATTCCAAAGTGCACCTTTCGTATTTCACCGGTCATTTTTTACACATTTTGATTGCAAAGTACTTCTCACACATATGGGCCCCTAAATTGCCAGGGCAGTATAACTACGCCACAAGTGACTCCATTTTGGAAAGAAGACACCCCAAGGTATTCCGTGAGGGGCATGGCGAGTTCCTAGAATTTTTTATTTTTTGTCGCAAGTTAGTGGAATATGAGACTTTGTAAGGAAAAAAGAGAAAAAAAAAAAAAATCATCATTTTCCGCTAACTTGTGACAAAAAATAAAAAATTCTAGGAACTCGCCGTGCCCTTCACGGAATACCTTGGGGTGTCTTCTTTCCAAAATGGGGTCACTTGTGGCGTAGTTATACTGCCCTGGCAATTTAGGGGCCCAAATGTGTGAGAAGTACCTTGCAATCAAAATGTGTAAAAAATGCCCTGCAAAATCCGAAAGGTGCACTTTGGAATATGTGCCCCTTTGCCCACCTTGGCAGCAAAAAAGTGTGACACATCTGGTATCGCCGTACTCAGGAGAAGTTGGGGAATGTGTTTTGGGGTGTCATTTTACATATACCCATGCTGGGTGAGAAAAATATCTTGGTCAAATGCCAACTTTGTATAAAAAAATGGGAAAAGTTGTCGTTTGCCAAGATATTTCTCTCACCCAGCATGGGTATATGTAAAATGACACCCCAAATCACATTCCCCAACTTCTCCTGAGTACGGCGATACCAGATGTGTCACACTTTTTTGATGCCAAGGTGGGCAAAGGGGCGCATATTCCAAAGTGCACCTTTCGTATTTCACCGGTCATTTTTTACAGATTTTGATTGCAAAGTACTTCTCACACATATGGGCCCCTAAATTGCCAGGGCAGTATAACTACGCCACAAGTGACCCCATTTTGGAAAGAAGACACCCCAAGGTATTCCGTGAGAGGCATGGCGAGTTCCTAGAATTTTTTTATTTTTTGTCGCAAGTTAGTGGAATATGAGACTTTGTAAGGAAAAAAGAGAAAAAAAAAATCATCATCATTTTCCGCTAACTTGTGACAAAAAATAAAAAGTTCTATGAACTCACTATGCCCATCAGCGAATACCTTAGGGTGTCTACTTTCCGAAATGGGGTCATTTGTGGGGTTTTTCTACTGTCTGGGCATTGTAGAACCTCAGGAAACATGACAGGTGCTCAGAAAATCAGAGCCGTTTCAAAAAGCGGAAATTCACATTTTTGTACCATAGTTTGTAAATGCTATAACTTTTACCCAAACCATTTTTTTTTGCCCAAACATTTTTTTTTTATCAAAGACATGTAGAACTATAAATTTAGCGAAAAATTTATATATGGATGTCGTTTTTTTTGCAAAATTTCACAGCTGAAAGTGAAAAATGTCATTTTTTTGCAAAAAAATCGTTATATTTTGATTAATAACAAAAAAAGTAAAAATGTCAGCAGCAATAAAATACCACCAAATGAAAGCTCCATTAGTGAGAAGAAAAGGAGGTAAAATTCATTTGGGTGGTAAGTTGCATGACCGAGCGATAAACGGTGAAAGGAGTGTAGTGCCGAAGTGTAAAAAGTGGCCTGGTCATTAAGGGGGTTTCACCTAGCGGGGCTGAAGTGGTTAATCACCTAACTGTTCTGCCCGAGCTCAGCTCCATCTGTGGGAAAAATACTTAAATGGGTTGTTTGAGGAGAGTGTGGTGTGGTGCGCAGTGTCTCCTCAAACAGCTGATGAGTGGGGGTGCCGGACCCCCGCTGATCTGATATTGATGATCTATCCTGAGGAAAAATCAATAGAAATACAGTGCTGGTGTGGGCGTGTAGTTTCGGCCCTGGAGAGGCGTGCTTGGGCTCTGATGGAGGGCGGGCTGGGCACTGGAGAGGGGGTGTTCCTGGGCACCGTTGAAAGATAATAACGCCCGTCTGGGCACCTTACAGCCCAATTTGCATAATACTAAACTTGAATTTCCTCGAAAATGAAAGTCACAAATGCAGAATGAAGGGTACATCGAGAAAAATAGGGTATTTTGTTCTACATGGCAATAGCTGTACTTTCATATCGGTAATCCATGTGACATGTTTACTTTAAAAATCTACAATAAAAAAGGTGACTTTTTGGGAGGGTTTTCCCAATTTTAAGGTGATTGTTAGGAGGTTAAACTGACATGTGGGCAACAGAAACCCATCAGCAAAGGCTGAACAGACTTTTATGGGACCCCACAGTCAGATAGGTTTCATTATAGCTGGCCTCACAATTCTTAGCAAGTGTGACCTGAGCACCGCACAATGTGAACGCCTTCTGAGGACAACTTGTGGTTTATAGGCAGAGAAGCTGCGCTCCCTGCCTGGCACACGCTGGTGGGAGCAGCTATTACAGGCAGACGGTCAGAGCCGGGCACTTCCGTCCTGTTCCTCAGTCATGAGGCGGGAGGCTCCGGGCACCTCACACCTGCTTACATTTTGCTGCGCTCTCTCACCACAGGAAAAGTAATGAGGAAACAAGTAGGACCTGCATGTACGGTGGTAGGGGTGGTCGCTGCTCCGGCGGGTGGCCTCAGACGCCCCCGTGCTGGAGTCTCGGGCACATAGCTATTTGCAGGCAGGGCCCAGACAGACAGGCGCTTTATTAAATGCCGGCAGACAGCCAACCCCAGGTAGCACTGCCCCTTTAAGGCGCGTACCACACACGACCCGAATACGCGCGACCCAGGGACTTGAAACAAAAGATTCTTCAACTCACGTCATTTGCTGCTCCTCCCACCTAGTGAGTGGAGGGGGCGTGTCCAAACGTACCGCCAATGGTTGCTAGCTGTTTCCCTCTACAGCGGTGGGTGGAGCGCAGTAGCAGAGAGTTGTGGAACGCAGACTTTGCGTTCCACGGCTGGAAGGAGGCCGCGCTGTGCGGCGCGCTCCCGTAGAGCTGCTCTGTCTGGATCGCTTGTGGTCGCGCAGTTAGTGGTCGCTGTGCAGTGGTTACTATGGCGGAGCTGCCGGCCTTCTTCATCGTCACCGTCAACATCATTCTCATCAGCGGCGGCCCCAGTCTGACAAATGGTGAGTAAAGGCGCTTTGTGTGCGGTTCCGGGCGTACAGAAGCTTGGTGTCCGCGGAGAACGGTAGGAGGTGGAGAGTGTAGACACTGAGGAAGGGGAGGAGGTTACCTATACATACACAGTGCATGCACGATTGAGTGCTGATGGTGGGGTGTATGGACGGGAGCAATGGCTGCTGCACGGGGGAGACCTGGACGTGACCGACGAGCTCGAGAGGGGAGGCAGGCAGCCTGGACGGTGTGTGTGTACAGGAGAGGAGGCAGGCAGCCTGGACTGTGTGTGTGTGTACAGGAGGGGAGGCAGGCAGCCTGGACTGTGTGTGTGTGTACAGGAGGGGAGGCAGGCAGCCTGGACGGTGTGTGTGTGTACAGGAGGGGAGGCAGGCAGCCTGGACGGTGTGTGTGTGTACAGGAGGGGAGGCAGGCAGCCTGGACGGTGTGTGTGTGTACAGGAGGGGAGGCAGGCAGCCTGGACTGTGTGTGTGTGTACAGGAGGGGAGGCAGGCAGCCTGGACGGTGTGTGTGTGTACAGGAGGGGAGGCAGGCAGCCTGGACTGTGTGTGTGTGTACAGGAGGGAGGCAGGCAGCCTGGACTGTGTGTGTGTGTACAGGAGGGGAGGCAGGCAGCCTGGACTGTGTGTGTGTGTACAGGAGGGGAGGCAGGCAGCCTGGACTGTGTGTGTGTGTACAGGAGGGGAGGCAGGCAGCCTGGACTGTGTGTGTGTGTACAGGAGGGGAGGCAGGCAGCCTGGACGGTGTGTGTGTGTACAGGAGGGGAGGCAGGCAGCCTGGACGGTGTGTGTGTGTGTACAGGAGGGGAGGCAGGCAGCCTGGACGGTGTGTGTGTGTGTACAGGAGGGGAGGCAGGCAGCCTGGACGGTGTGTGTGTGTGTACAGGAGGGGAGGCAGGCAGCCTGGACTGTGTGTGTGTGTGTGTGTACAGGAGGGGAGGCAGGCAGCCTGGACGGTGTGTGTGTGTACAGGAGGGGAGGCAGGCAGCCTGGACGGTGTGTGTGTGTACAGGAGGGGAGGCAGGCAGCCTGGACGGTGTGTGTGTGTACAGGAGGGGAGGCAGGCAGCCTGGACGTGTGTGGTGTGTACAGGAGGGAGGCAGGCAGCCTGGACGGTGTGTGTGTGTACAGGAGGGGAGGCAGGCAGCCTGGACGGTGTGTGTGTGTACAGGAGGGGAGGCAGGCAGCCTGGACTGTGTGTGTGTGTACAGGAGGGGAGGCAGGCAGCCTGGACTGTGTGTGTGTGTACAGGAGGGGAGGCAGGCAGCCTGGACTGTGTGTGTGTGTACAGGAGGGGAGGCAGGCAGCCTGGACTGTGTTGTGTACAGGAGGGGAGGCAGGCAGCCTGGACTGTGTGTGTGTGTACAGGAGGGGAGGCAGGCAGCCTGGACTGTGTGGTGTGTGTACAGGAGGGGAGGCAGGCAGCCTGGACTGTGTGTGTGTGTACAGGAGGGGAGGCAGGCAGCCTGGACGGTGTGTGGTGTGTACAGGAGGGGAGGCAGGCAGCCTGGACGGTGTGTGTGTGTGTACAGGAGGGGAGGCAGGCAGCCTGGACGGTGTGTGTGTGTGTACAGGAGGGGAGGCAGGCAGCCTGGACGGTGTGTGTGTGTACAGGAGGGGAGGCAGGCAGCCTGGACGGTGTGTGTGTGTACAGGAGGGGGACAGCAGGCTGTGTGGATGGTAAGTGGGTGAAAGCAAATAGTGGGGATGATATATGGAAAGGGAGTTTGGAAGGCATATGGGAGAAAGATGAGGTGTGCATGGTATATTGGAGGGGGATGTCAGGGGGTGGTGGCGCTGATCGCTGCCAGTGCAGGAACATTCTCATCTGGTGAGATCAGTTTGTGTGGGGGCTTTTGCACCTCTTCACACTGTCAAAAAGTTTCTGGAAGTAATCAGTTATGTTTATTATGCTGATAAATGAATGGAGGTTGATGGTCAGATGGGCTGCATAGATTGAAGTCCTGGTTATGTGGAGTGGGTCGGCATGTAGTGCACAGATGTGTGTCATCAGTTCTTGTCTCTCAGATGTGCCCCAATAATCACCAGTGCTATAGACCTTGTATAGGGGGAAGTCCATATTTAGATCCAACTTTGAAATGTGAATTAGCTGTACAGTGGCTGTGCACACTTATCAATAATCCTGCGGTAGAATTCCTTCAGTCTCTCACTGACCTACCTGGCAGGTGCCGGATTATCACACGGTGTGAAATATTCCCGGGTGACGATGATGTATAGGGTGACAGTGAGGGAAGAGAATGTCCAGCAGACAGTAGCAGCTCTCATTTGTGAGATTGCAAAAATACTTTAAAGAAACACTCTGGAAAAAACGAGTTATGCCGAATACAGGGCTGAGGGGTTGGTGCATGACACCGGGATCCAGAGGTGCTGCCAGGAGGGCAGGTTCTGAAGCCAAAATCGGGATTTTATTTTTTATAAAGGTTTTGGTTAAAAAGAAACTCCATAAAAATCCTGAACGTGTGGCAGCACCCACTGTGAGCTATATCTAGAGCAGGGGCCAGCTACCTTCAGCACTCCAGATGCTGTGAAACTACAACTCCCAGCATGCAAACTTACTCAGCTGCTCTTGTAACTCCCACAGAAGTAAAATGAGGGTTCTGGGAGTTGTAGTTTTAGAACAGCTGGAGTTTGCTGATCCCTGATCTAGAGTATTCATTTAATGTTCTTTGAACCATTCAAATGCTGGACTATCCCAATTTCTTTGACAAAGGTGTTGTCTTTCCTAGGGGCCAACAACCCCCGTGGTCCTCAAATATACCCCATTTAGGTCTTTTGCAGACCTAAATTTTTGCAGACAAAAAACACACGCCTGCGCCACTGCCCCGTTCCTGGTTGCTTCCGGTCCCAATGGGACCAGATTGTGTCTTGGTCTTGTGACTGCTGAAGCCAATCACGGGCCTCAGCAGTCACATTGTTAAAGGGATTGTGCAAGGAAGGGGGAAGCCCCTCCTCCACTTTGCTGAACCTATAAAGTGATTACCTGCTTCCCGACACTTGGTCTTCTCTCCTCCCAGCCTGCGATGCTCCTCCTTGCTGAAAACATCAGTTTTGACAGCGCCGTGGTGGTGACTATTACCTTGCATCATGCGACCTCTGTCATGACGTGAGAGGAGTCGGTTACCGCTGCAGCCATGTCAAACCGGATGTTTTTAGCCAGGAAGAGCAGCAAAGCATTACATGTCAGGAGAAGGAGCAGGCAAGCAGGTTTCCCTTTACGGGTCCAGCCCCATTCCTGCACAAGCCCTTTAAAACAGATGTGCTATGCCTGTGATTGACTGCAGTGGTCACAGGACCAGGGCACTTCTTGGTCTTGCAGGGTAGAGAATGGGTCGCGGCAGATCCAAGGCGACTGTAGTTTAGTTTGTAGTGGGGCTCGCGTTAGGACCCTAGAGGTTGTCGGTTTCTAGGCCGAACAGCCCCTTTAAGGGAACTTCACGCCTTTTATTTGACACTAAATGGTGTATTTGTATGTTTTTAGTTTATATGGCAGCAACATAAAGATACTTTCAGGGCAAGTTTTAAAATAAGATATTGTAGCGATCCTTTTCTGTTGTAAGGCCTTTGATCAGAGCTGTTCTCGCACTTTTACTGTTGTATTTGGATGGTTACATTATTAAACAGCGTGGTACGGTAGTTTACTGCTGACCAGAGGTTTACATGTGCGCCTTCTTTGTGCTTGCTTATATCTGTATACTAAAATACATACATTAAAACGTGAGATTTACTTGTCAATGCACTGTTCCTTGCTGGGCCTTTATGTAAAAATGATTGCAGAGGGTACTTATCCTTAAAATGAGGTATTCCTTTGTCTGCCTACCCTTTAACGCACACTTGGTGCTCTGGTAGATGACGCTTGGCGGGTTTACATGGGTTGACCATGAGATCAGGCTGCCTGCAGCAATTTGAGACTTAATGTTGATGATGGATCCCAGCTAAAGTCTAGACCAGACAGACACATTTTCCCAGCTGTCATACGAGGCTTTTAAGATATCATGGTTACACTTTTTAAATCTACAGAAATGTAAAGTTGTCTCCCCTCCCCCGCCTTCCCTGTGGGTTTTTTTTGCTTTCTGAAATCGGATACGATATTCAATCCTGTTTTTCTTTTGTCACCTCCCAGGGGGGAAAAGTATGTGCATAATGTCCTGTCCTGGTACCTGTTAACACAGCCCTGAATTTAAAGGGGAGCCCTATTTAACCATCCATAATGATTGGTAGGGCTGATCCTGCTGATTAAAGCTATACCTTTCATCCCCAGATCCATTGCTAGTTAATGAGCCATACCAGTCTTTAAAAATGTGCAAATTGGCCCTGCTCGGCCTTTCTGCATTCCCCCCTCTTTACTTGATTGACATGACCAGGCATCTAGGTGGAAGGGGAGTGTCAAGGGGTTGCAGAGAGGTCATGGACGGATGCGTTCAGGTAATACAAATGGATCCGGACGGTTGTATTATCTTTAACATAGCCAAGACGGATTCGTCTTGAACACCATTGAAAGTCAATGGAGAATGGATCCGTTTTCTATTGTCAGTGAAAACAGATCCGTCCCCATTGGATTGCATTGTGTGCCAGACCGATCCGTTTAGCTCAATTTCATCAGATGGACACCAAAACGTTGCAAGCAGCGTTTTGGTGCGCATCTCCCAAGCGGAATGGAGACCAAACTGAGCGGATCCTTTTCCATTCAGAAAGCATTAGAATGCAGATTGATCTGTTTTGGACCGCATGTGAGAGCCCTGAACGGATCTCACAAACGGAAAGCCAAAACGCAAGTGTGAAAGTAGACTAAGGTGCTCAGAGTAGATGGGTGCACTTAAGCCTCAATTTGCATATTTGTTAAAAGAATTGTTTCATAAAGGCAGCAATAGATTAGTTGAAGATGCAGGGTTATTTTTTTAGCAAGTTCAGCCCTACCATGCATTATGGATGGTTTAATAGGGTTGATCCTGCTAACAGATGGTTTTAACCCCTTAGTGACCACCAATACACCTTTTACAGTGGTCACTAAAGGGTCTTAGGCTAGGCCACTGCCTTTTTACAGCATCCTAGTTTAAGTACTGCACAGGTCACCTGTGCAGTGAAGAGCAGGAGCCGGGCTCTCACATGATGGCCTGGATCAGCAGAATAGCTAATGCCGCTGTCAATAGCGACTGCTGCATCTAAGTTATGAGATTGCGAAATGCTGATGTCTGATACTCAATGTATGCCTGTTAGGCTGTCTAGTATTGCCACAGTTGGAATGATCCGAACTATAAACTTAGCACATAATTTATTCCACATAGTGAACCCTGCAAAGAAGAAGAAAAAAAGTCTGCATTGCCCCTTGCAGACGAGCGTGTCCGGATGCGTCCCGGTGCATTGTGCCAAATCCGAGTAGGTACGCAATTGCAGTCAGTTTTGACTGCGATTGCGTTCCGATGTTCAGTTTTTATCGCGCGGGTGCAATGTGTTTTGCATGCGCGTGATAAAAAACAGACTGTGGTACCCAGACCCAAACTTCTTCACAGAAGTTCAGGTTTGGGTTAGTTGTAGTGTAGATTGTATTATTTCCCCTTATAACATGGTTATAAGGGAAAATAATAGCATTCTGAATACATAGTACAATAGGGCTGGAGGGGTTAAAAAAAAAAAAAAAAATAATTTAACTCACCTTAATCCACTTGTTCGCGCAGCCGGCATCTCTTCTGTCTTCATCTGTGAAGCAAAGGACCTTTGACATCACTGCGTCCATCACATGGTCCATCACCATGGTGATGGATCATATGATGAGCGTAGTGACGTCATCAAAGGTCCTATTGCTCACAGATGAAGACAGAAGAGATGCCGGCTGCGCGAACAAGTGGATTAAGGTGAGTTAAATTATTTATTTTTTATTTTTAACCCCTCCAGCCCTATTGTACTATGTATTCAGAATGCTATTATTTTCCCTTATAACCATGTTATAAGGGGAAATAATAATGATCGGGTCCCCATCCCAATCGTCACCTAGCAACTGTGCGTGAAAATCGCACTGCATCCGCACTTGCTTGCTGATGCTTGCGATTTTCACGCAACCCCATTCATTTCTATGGGGCCTGCGTTACGTGATAAACGCACAATTATAGAGCATGCTGCGATTTTTCACGCAACGCACAAGTGATGCGTGAAAATCACCGCTCATGTTCACAGCCCCAAAGAAATGAATGGGTCCGGATTCAGTGCGGGTGCAATGCGTTCAACTCGCACGTTGCACCCGCGCGGAATACTCACCCTTGTGAAAGGGGCTTTAGGCTACTTTCACATTAGAGTTTTTTACTAGATCTGACAGGGTTCAGCAAAAACGCTTCCGTTACTGATAATACAACCTTCTGCATCTGTTATGAACGGATCCGGTTGTATTATCTGTAACATAGCCAAGACGGATCCGTCATGAACTCCATTGAAAGTCAACGGGGGACGGATCCTTTGTCTATTGTGTCAGAGAAAACTGATCCGTCCCAACTGACTTGCATTGGGGGTCATGCCGGATTGGTCCGCATCCCAGGATGGAAAGCAAACTACAACATGTTGCGGTTTGCTCTCCGGTATGGGAATGCAACTGAACGGAATGCATTTAGGAGCATTCCGTTCTGTTCAGTTACGTTTTGTCCCCATTGACAATGAATGGGGACAAAACTGAAGCGTTTCCCCCCCCCCCCCAGTTTCGAGCCCCTATGACGATTATCAATACCAGAAAACTAAAACACTAGTATGAAAGTAGCCTTATATGCCACCAAAAATGAAATAAAAATAGAAAAAACACTATGTGGACCCCAAAATAATACCCATAAAAGCTACGAGTCGACACAGCTCCATAAGAAGAAAAAAAAAGAAGATATATATATATATATATGTGTGTGTGTGTATATATATATATGTGTGTATATGTATATATATATATATATATATATATATATATATATATATATATATATATATATATATATATATATATTATTTAAAATTTGGTATCACTATAATCATACTGACCCAGACAGCTTTGTTACAATGTGTCATTTCATAAAGAAACACATCACATATAGGGTGTATTAACATCATGGGGTCTGTGCTGATATACAGTCTGGAATTATTTATCAAGTCATGTCCAGAAGTTTTGAAACTAAGTTTTGCAGTCTACAAAAAAACGGATCCGCAAAAATACAGATGACGTCCGTGTGCATTCTGTATTTTATGGAACAGCTGGCCCCTAATGGAACAGTACTATTCTTGACCGAATGCGGATGTTCTATTTTTTTTTTTTTGCAATACGGAATGCACACCGAGTACCTTCTGTTTTTTTTGTGGACCCATTGAAATGAATGGTTCCACCTACAGTCTGCAAAAAAAGGATCAGACACGGTAAGAAAATACGTTCGTGTGCATGAGCCCTAACACAAATTTAGTTCAAACGTTTGCTGCTTCAGTGTTTGCCCTTCTGTTTGAAGACCTCTGCTATTCGGCCCGTCCTGCTGGATATCGACCACCGGACCAGATCCTGACCGATGACGGCCCATTCTACCCTAATCAGCACTCAGAGTTTATCACAATTTCTGTGTCTTTATTTGCCCACTTACTTTTTGAGAATTGACCACAGGTTCTCAAAGGGATTGAGATCTGTGGCGTTTCCTGGCCATGAACCCAAATTTTCAATATTTTATTCCCCCGAACCACTTGTTTATCACTTTTGCCTTGTGACACGATGCTCCATCATGCTGGAAATATATTGCTCATCACCAGACTGCTCCTTGATTGATGAGAGAGGATTCCTCCTGGTGGATGGTTTGATACCATTCGTTATTCCTGGCAGAATTGTGAGTGAGCCCATCCCCTGTATGAGAAGCAGCCCTGCACATGAATGGTCTCGGGATACGTGACATTGAGACTCTTAAGCCCTTGGAGTTGGGGTATGTTCACAGTCCTCACCCTCCCAAGCTTTGATTTACACCGTGTATCGTTTTAGGTAATAGGATTACACTAAGATGGCGTATTAAAAGCTACAACGTGACCTGCAAAAAACAAACCCTTGCGCAGATAAATCGACTGCAAATCAAAAAAAGTTATAGTTCTTGGAATGCGACAATGAAAAAAATTGCGAAGGTGCAAAACAGGCTGGTCACCTAAGGGACTAAAGGGCATCTGTCAGCAGATTTGTACCTATGACACTGGCTGACCTGATGCATGTGCGCTTGGCAGCTGAAGGCATCTGTGTTGGTCCTTTGTTCATATGTGTCCACACTGCTGAGAAAAATGAGGTTTTAATATATGTAAATGAGCCTCTAGGAGCAACGGGGACGTTACCGTTACACCTAGAGGCTCTGCTCTCTCTGCAACTGCTGAGCCCTCTGCGCTTTGACAGGGGTGTGATTGTTTTCAATCAGGGCACTACTTGCTTCCCAGCCCCTCCGCTCTGCTTTGAGGGACAGCTTTACTGGATCGTGGCAGTGTCACTTATCTCTTCCCCTCTGCTCCGGGAAGCAGTCAGCGCTGAGACCCCAGGGCACTGAACAGCAGCGACTGCCTCCTTTGTGCTTGTGATCATGTGGGTCAAAACTGCTGACAGACTCCCTTTGAAAGTTCAATGTTAATCGAAAGAGCTGGTGGTGTTTGTATGTAAATACCTATAGGAGCCTGGGTTATGAGATTCAGAAGTGATCCCTGGAGCAGCGTCTATTGCCTGGCATGCAGCCTCTGCCCATTCGAGCTGATTACAGAACAGTAGATTTCATTCCACTGCACAGTAATGTGAGCCTTCTATCACGGCTTCCATCCTCCCATCTCTTTTTAATCCTATCCTGATGGATCCCAGTGACTTCCCGGTCTGGGCTTATTATACTCTTGGGCATAGAGCCTAAGAGCACGTATACACATGGTTTTTCACGCTTTTTTCAACGCCAAAAACGCCTCTTAAAAGCCTCCTGTTCACTTCAATGGGAGGCAAAGATTGCTTTTTTCCATGCTGAAAGAACAGCGTGGGGAAAAAAAAGCGACGTGCTGTATCTTGGAGCGGAATCCATTACCAATAAATGAATAGGATTATTAATGGTAACGGAAATGAACATGCATACGTATCAGGAAAAAAGATGGCAGAACCTGCTGATTTCGATGGGATTTGGCCATCAGTCTCGAGTGTGTGTAGTATATAGGGACCTTCCAGCAGTCCCCTGACGCTAGATGTCTGGTGAAAGAGGGATCGGGCGTGCTGGATTTCAACATGGCTGATCCTTTTGTTACCATGGCAGAAAAACCACTGCCAGGGGGACCATCGGCAACTTATTCCTAGTAGAAATAGACATGCATGACTGTCAGAGAAATGGCGGTGCAGTCGGCTGTCCCTGGTGTGTGGCTTGGCTTTTTATTGATAATATGGCAGTAATTGCCGTCCACCGCAAAAACAACTTAATCATTTCCTGAAGTATTTAACTTGTAGCTAGGGCACATACAAGCCAAGCAAGACCTTGTATAATGTCATTAAATAAACATTTTGTCAGATTTTTCTGAAATGTGTTCTGCCAAGATATGTAGGAGTCTACCTTCGTATTAACAGCCGCCTGTCTCTTATGTGGGGGGTTGTATTTGAATGCCAGAAAAATAAGCAAGACGCTGATAAGATTAGAGGCCCTGAGATTTTCTAATTATTGGTACATTTCAGGCATCGGTCTCCGGCTAGGAAAACATGGTTTTCCACCCCATCCCAATATATTTATAATTGTTTCAGTTTCTCCTACTAATGTCCATTGTTAAGGTTCGAACAAGTCCTCCCCTATGCACCAGATAGGGTACAAGGGCCCAGTGGTCATGAGGGTGGGGGTCTAATGTCCAACGCATTAATGAAGCTCAGGTTGAGCCTCCACCACGCCATTCATCTATTTGGGAAGGCTGGAGATTACAGAGGACACTGCTTGGCTATGAATGGAGCGGTGGTGAGACTTGATCAACTGTCGCTCCATTAAACTGAGTACATGGAACCCCCTTTTTTTTCAGGAGTGCGAGTGGTTAGAAGAACCCCACTGATCCAACAGGTACCCGCTATCTTGTGGGTAGCTTCCAACCGGAGCGACCTTGTGCTCTCTCCATCCGTGTGTCCGTTACGCAAAGGGTAGAACATGACCTATACTTGTCTGCAAAGTGTGGCGCACAGACCGATTGAGGTCAAAGGGTCTGCAACTAGGTGGCATGCACATGGACCGTGCCTATATTTTGCGGATCCACAATTTGGACTGCATGAGGCAGAAATGTGTGTAAATGTAGTTGATCTACAGGGAGGAGAAGTATCATTAGGCAGTTGTCCATTCAGGTGCTAAAAAAATATATATTTAGCTGCGTCAAAATGTAAAGTGTAAAAAATGATTCTCTGACCTGCTAGAAACATCATTGATGTAAAATGTAGTGTAGGCTGTTGAAGTAAGTTATAACCTTCCTTCTGATCCTCAGCTGTCTTATGTTACCAGCACTCTGATCTCCAACAGACGCAGGACAGGAAGTTAGTTCTGACATTGAGGCTCCTATAGGAATATGTAGGGAAACTGACTTCCTGTCTACACATAAGATGCTGTATTATTTGGAGATAAGAGTGCTGGTCACATGACACAGCTGAGGATCAGAAAGGAGGTTATAACTCAAAAATACAATCACTGGTAAGAAAATAAAATTACCTTCACTGCAGTATTTATCTTGTACCTTTCTAATGGGCCAGTGAATAAAATGTGTGGGAGTGCTTCTTTAATAAGCTTTTCCAATAGATGCCTGTGTGTCTGATATAGCACCTCTTACATATGAGCCTGGCAGCGGGTGTATTGAATTTCAGTGTAGGTTTTCTGTATGAAGAAGTCACTTGCGGCAGTGTTAGTACATAGCATGGAGCTGCACACATATGGGGCAGATTTATCATAAACCAGTGTTTTTATGTTGCTCTATAATATCCCCTGCGCTACTGGAGGATGGACATCATTTATGACTAGGCACATCCGCTGGCGGTCCGTGTGCCTCAGCTCTGAGCTGCCGCTAGAAAACTGACTTGAACAAAGAGAGATGTTCTGGGCCCGCTGGCCTTGACCTCACCACGCCCCCAGTAGAAACGCTACTTGCGAACAAAATATTATTGTAGTGGTGTATAAAAAGTTGTAAATACAGGTTTGGCACTATTTTAGGTCAGAAAAGTGGCGTGAGAGCGATTAATAAATTACCCCCCCCAATAGAAGTATCCTAGTGAATATGTCCCAGACAGCAAATATTCCGTAGATCTGATGAGAGCGGTAAAGTAAAAAGGTTGTTTAGGCTGCCGATTAAATATATTCGTCTGGTTAAGCGTATGGACAGCGCCAAGGAAAATCTGACTGATGTGCTGATAATATCTGCAGAGCTGATGGATACATCAGCAGAATGTAAGGCCTTTGATGTCTACACGTGTTTTTGGACGTTTAATTGCCAGTTCGTCAGCCTAGTACTCTCCTGGCGTCTGTTATAGAAAATAATTCTATTCCTCATCATATAACCATTCCGGAGCATCTTTTCTTAGAACCGTTATTCCTCCGTTACTACCACTATAAATTTATGACTAAATTGGCAACTGTTACCAGTTGTGGGGTGTCAATGACCAATCGGTGATAAAGTTGCCACAGTGCAGTGGCACACTACTTTGACCATTGGATGTTACTATTCACCTATTCCAAAAAAAAAAAAAATCCTATATTTCTAGAAGGAACAGAGGAACAACACAACATAGAATTATTCAAAAATAAAAGTACTCCAGAGTTGTTGTCATGAAGACAAGTTCAGGAGAGGTGATGGGGCCTCTTAAATTGTTAATTTTTTTGTTTTGTTTGTTTTTGTTCTTTCTTGACGTGCGTGCTAATTGCCAACCTAACTCATACTTTGCATCATGTTTGGAATTAAAATAAATGAAATCATCTGGAATCTACACTGAGCCTTCGTGATAGATTTTCAGAAACGAGAACGCATGCAGTCGTCGCGCAGTCATAACTATGAACATTTACAAACCACGGCGATCGTTCCGATCTGCATGTATAAATGATCCATCTTCTGAATGATAGATGACTAGGTCTGTAAGTGGCCTTTCTAATGTACATGGGTCAATAGTTAGTACAGAGTCTACAGACACTTAACTGGTCAATACAATGATTGTTACACATTAGGGCTCATGCACACAGCCGTACCGTGTTTTATAGTCTGCAAAGCGCGGATACAGGCCACGGGCTGGAAGGTCTTTCCCTCAGTAGACCAGTCATATAGTCCTTTCCTTGTCAGTGATACGGCCAGGAATAGGACATGTTCTATATCATTTATAAAAAATTTTTTTTTTCAGGGCTGCGGAACAGAGTTGCGGACAGCACATAGAGTGCTATCCGCATCTTTTACAGCCCCATTGAAGTGAATGCATCTGCGTCCAAACCGCAAACAATGTGGCTCGAAAGCGGACCCAAACAAAATTTGTGTGCATGAGGGAAAGTATGAATCAGGAAAGCTTAGCACATCCGTTTTCTATTGTGCCAGATTCCGTCAGTGAAAACGGATCCGTCCCCATTGACTTGCATTGTGTGTCAGAACGGATCCGTTTGGCTCAGTTTCGTTGCAAGCAGCTTTTTGGTGTCCGCCTCCAAAGCGGAATGGAAACTGAACGGATCCCAACTGATGTATTCTGAGGGGATCCTTTTCCATTCAGAATGCATTGGGGCTGAACTGATCCGTTTTTGGGCCGCTTGTGAGTGCCCCGAACAGATCTCACAAACGGAAAGCTAAAACGCCAGTGTGAAAGTAGCCTAAAGCTGGTACTAAAAAGCAAACAAACACTGCTGTGTTTTAGCCATTTAGAGGGCTTCTTGAGGCCTGGTATGTAGAAAACACCCTAAAAACTAGGCCATTGATCAAGTATCTACATGCTTCAGCGGTGTGTCCAGCGCTGCCTTAGGACTGTCCGGAACATTGTCCATGTACACAAAGTTCTGATGGGTGTTACTTTTTTTTCATCTTGAGGATGTTTGTATTGTTTTGTACTTTACAGCTAAAAATGTTTTTGCATTATAACGGTAGTGCAGGTCACTGTCATGATGGTGAACCCTGTGAGGTTTCCGTAGGTACCACCCAAGCCTTGTGATTTGGTACTTACTGGAGTACACACTGACCACCGTTACTTCTTTGCCTATATCCCGAAGGATACAAATTTGCTACGTTCTCCTGCAGACCCACTGACCAAAAACAGCCGAGTTAATGCAAAAGATATGGGCCAAGATTTACTAATGTGTCTGCCCCAAAAGTGTCTAAATAATAATAATAATTTGGCGCAATTCGGCACATCTAGGGTTTTAACACTTTTTTTTTTTTTTTCCCCCTCCCATCATGCTTGATAAAGAGGTGGGCTTAGCAGAAAGTGGGCAGGGCTTCAAGAGAATGGGGTTAAACCTTTTGGAGCACCATTTTGCGCCCAAATTCCTGTATAGAATCGGAGAAAAGCCTCTATCCCGGCACCGCATTTACCATCCAGCCTGAGCCCCTGTGATAAATCCGGTGCAGGTCTAGACAGCTGGTAATTTTTTACTTTTTCAAGGGTGGTCATCTTGTGGCACTTATCTCAAGATGGCTATACTTTTTTTTTCTTTTTTCTCTCCTTTTAAACGGCATACAATGTACTCACTCTACCGATCCAGCACTGCAGATGTTCTAGCACTTCCCAGGGCAAACACTGGTCACTGCAATGAACTCTGTAACGTTGACATGTCACTGCTACAGCCATGGATTGGCTGCAGCAGTCAAATGTCCTTGCTGGAGCTGTAGTAATAATCACTTATGAAGGTAGCTATAATTTTGTGATGTATTTATTTTACCTTTTTATTGCTCCTGTCTTCCATTGTGGGCTGTGGTCACATGATCATGTCCATGCAGCTCGCTCTTATTTCCTGTGATGTAATGTCCAGGGGCGTGTCCAAGCAGGGGCAGTGATAGGGGAGCGTCTATGTAACTAGCTGGGTGGGAGGAGCTATGAACTAGCTGGGCATTTGAGGCGGTCCTGGAGCTGTGTCAGAAAGAACTGCATCTTGGGTTTGGTTGGATACAGCAACAGGAAGTGCTACAGACAGGATGTGAACAAACCATGTTTACATGGTCAGGAGAGTCCAAATTAAAAAAGAAAAAGCAGGAAAAAGATGTACATGAGGTAAGCAACTACTTAAGCAGATCTGTTAAAAACCATAGTAATCCTGGAAAAACCCCTTTAAGTAAGAGCACATCTATATTACTCCTCAAATCTAGCCCAATTTGTATAGTAGTTTCAAGAAGGCAAGCACGGAATACTGTGAGCGATCGGCTCATCCCCCTCTGTTTGATTTTACTTGTCATAAATACCTTGCATGTAGGCAGCACAACAATGTGAATTCCTTAGATTTGCCAAGTGTTTTTTTTTTTTTTTTGGGTCATGTGGGGTGCACCTGGGATCGTCTGGTTTTATGAGGCTGTCTATCTGGTGTCGGGACTGGAGTAGCACCTGCGTGTCTTTCATAATCAGTGGCTCAGGGTGATATTCCTCTTGCCATAAATACCGTACTCCAAAACTGAGCAGAACAAAGCCGCCATTCTTTGTCTGGAAACCTGACGTTCAGACAAGTCAAAGCAGGTCCCTGAAGGTCTGGTTTCAGACGCAGACACGCCAGCCATGATCTGTAGACTAGAAGTTGGCTGGAGTCTGGTAGACAGATGTTTACTTCTCTGCTGTGATTTCCCCGAGTACAGTAAGCTGGATCCTGAAGGAACTCATAGTGGTTCCTATGTATGTGGTGTGCCCGACTTGTATGCGCTTATCTGCACATACCACCCCCCTTCTCCCGTCTCCTAATTCTTGTCCCACAGACATGTCTGGCTAGACCTCTCCCTGGAGCATAAGACGGAGAGAGGAACGCTCTGGCCTTGGTGTATCCATTTCAGTCATTGATCAGAGCTTGATGTATGGGCTCTGTTGGTAGGTGGATGGCGCATAAGCCGTAAACATGCAAACGAATGCAGCGTAATCTCCTGTCGCCAAATATCCATAGTCTCTGCCGCAATGTAATTACAATGGGCACCTATGAACCTTGCGGGGATGTGTAATTAAATTATTTTGCTGACTAATCAGAAAATGGAGGCGCTATGTTTCAGGCTGCTTAGCGGGATCTATCAATGATCCATTGGTGTCGTGATGTAGTATAGATCTGGTATCGTAGCGGACGTGTAACCGACTGTGTTTCCTGCTTTTATACATTGATGCATCGAGCTGTGTATTTTGTCTGCTTAGGCCAACGTGTTAGTGGCGAGAGATTGATAGGCGTGCTGTGGGGCTGCTCAAATATATTCGAGGCCCGAGTCTGGCCGCAGGCAACGCAGTTTTGGCTAAGGCTACATTTGTCATCAGCAGGTGGGGTGTAAAATCTGTACCGAGTTTTAGGTGTCGTTTAACTAGCTTGGTTTTGATGAAAGGTCTTGGCACAGCAGTCAAAGTATAAAAATTAATGCAAAAAGTCCAAAAGAAGCATAAAAACAGGCAGACGTACTGAAGTGCACCCCCATAACTTACTGTCAAATAGAGGCACTGAGGCTTGGACAAAGCTTGCTGCAAGAGAAACTCCCCCAGGAACAGTTACTGATGTATTTAGTCACTTTTCTACATAATATAGGTGTTTTTTATTTTATTTTATTTAGGGGTGCACCGAAATTTCGGCGGCCGAAAATATCGGCCGAGAATGCACCTAATCTGTTTCTGCCGATATTTTTACATATCGGCCGGAAATAGCGGGGAGGAGCTGGGGGCCGGTGCGTTCACTGTGCTCCGGCCCCCAGCTCCAGTAGTTATAAAATGTTGTACAATTAATAAGCATTCTATTAATTTGGCCCCCCTCTGCAGTATTACATTCAATACAGCCACATCCTACTCACAGGGCTGTGCTGGCCGGCCGGGCAGACGAGCGGCAGCATCACGACTGACGTCACATGCCTGCGCCGCCTCCTTCATTCAGAAAGTAGGCCGGGCACATGACGTCAGTTGTGACGCTGCCGCTCCTCTGCCCGGCCGGCCAGCATTAAGATGACAGCCCTGTGAGTATGATGTGGCTGTATTGAATGTAATACTGCAGAGGGGGGCCAAATGAATAGATTTCTTATTAATTGTACAACATTTTATAACTACTGGAGCTGGGGGCCGGAGAACAGTGAACGCACCGGCCCCCAGCTTCTCCTCCCAGTTCCTCCCCGCTATTTTCTATTAATCTATTAATTGTACAATGGGGGCTGTGGATGGCACTGTTATGGGGTGGGTGGGGGTCTGTGGATGGCACTGTTATGGGGTGGGTGGGGGTCTGTGGATGGTACTGTTATGGGGTGGGTGGGGGTCTGTGGATGGCACTGTTATGAGGTGGGGGGGTCTGTGGATGGCACTGTTATGAGGTGGGGGGGTCTGTGGATGGCACTGTTATGGGGTGGGTGGGGGTCTGTGGATGGCACTGTTATGGGGTGGGTGGGGGTCTGTGGATGGCACTGTTATGAGGTGGGGGGGGTCTGTGGATGGCACTGTTATGGGGTGGGTGGGGTCTGTGGATGGCACTGTTATGGGGTGGGTGGGGGTCTGTGGATGGCACTGTTATGAGGTGGGGGGGTCTGTGGATGGCACTGTTATGGGGTGGGTGGGGGTCTGTGGATGGCACTGTTATGAGGTGGGGGGGTCTGTGGATGGCACTGTTATGGGGTGGGGGGTCTTTTAAAAGTATTTGGGCAAAAAGGCAGTTTCGGTTTCGGTTTTGGTCAAGGGGTATCCTGAATTTTCGGTTTCGGACCAGAATTTTCATTTCGGTGCACCCCTAATTTTATTTTATTTTTTAGTTTTTTTTTTTTGTATAATGATATTTATCATCCTGTCATAGGCTAAAAGGATCTCCATCGTGTGGTTACATTTAGGCAACTTCCACATCTACAGCAGCAATTCTAGCAGGCTGCTCTGGCAGAGAACACCCTGCTGGAATTCTCAGGTCCGGTACTGCCAGTGGTATGCCTGCTGGCCCCCAACTAACTATAATGGGGTCCGGTGGAGATCCGGCCACAATCTGGTGAAAATTGCAGAATTCACTGCATTATGCAGTTTGTGTCCGGCCGATTCTCTGGTGGCCCGCAGATGTCAAAGTACCCTTAGGGTCCATTCACACATCCGTATGTGTTTTGCGAATCCGCAAAAACACGGACACAGACAATGTGCGTTCCACATTTTGAGGACCGCACATCGCCGGCACTCTCATAGAAAATGCCTTTTCTTGTCCGCAATTGTCCGGACAAGAATAGGACATGTTCTATTTTTTGGCGGATCCGCAAATGCGGATGCGGACAGCACATTCCGGCCCCACTGAAAATGAATGGGTCCGCACCCATTTTGCGGATGTGTGAATAGACCCTTAGCGTGTATGTTGACAGCTTTTTCCGAAATACAAGCTTGGTGTACATCACTATCAACATGTGAACAAACACTGAGGTTTCCACGTAAAAAGTTGTCTTGGCAGATAATTTCTAAGGCTGAGTTCACACGGGCGTGATTTCCGCGCGGGTGCAATGCAGTAGGTGAACGCATTGCACCTGCACTGAATCCTGACCCATTCATTTCAATGGGGCTGTGCACATGAGCGTTTTTTTTCATGCATCACTTCTGCAATGCTTTAAAATCGCAGCATGTTCTATATTCTGCGTTTTTCACGCAGCCCTGGCCCCATAGAAGTGAATGGGGCTGCGTTAATAACGCATTGCATCTGCAAGCAAGTGCGGGTGCGATGCGTTTTTCACTGATAGTTGCTAGGAGATGTTGTTTGTAAACCTTCCGTTTTTTATCACGCGCGTGAAAAACGCATCAAAACGCATTGCACCCGCGCGGAAAAAACTGAACAACTAAACGCAATTGCAGCCAAAACTGACTGAACTTGCTTGCAAAATGGTGCGAGTTTAACTGAACGCATCCGGACCTAATCTGTCACGCTCGTGTGAACTCAGCCTAAGGCTACTTTCACACTTGCAGCAGAGTGATCCGGCAATCCGCTTACAAATGGACAACATTTGTACACGGATCCGTCTTACAATTGCATTGCAAGAATGGATCTGTCTCTCCGCATGTCATCTGGAGAAACAGATCTGTTATATATTTTTTGATCCGGCATTCCGGTATTTTTAATGCGGCACTAAAACATTTCAATGTAAATTTAATTCCTGATCCGGAATTTTGGATGGAGAGAATACCACAGCATGCTGCGGTATTTCCTCCGTCCAAAACGCAGTTCAGTGACTGAACTGAAGACATCCTGATGCATACTGAACAGATTTCTGTACATTCAGAATGCATTGGGATGAAACCCCTAGGACGGAACTCTGTGCCTGAAAAGAAAAACGCTAGTGTGAACGTGTACCCTAAGTGTATGTCCGTCTTGGTTTGTGTTTTATTGCAATCATTCTATGAAGGTGCTGACAAAAAATGTTGAAACCAGAAGGTGTTGAGATGAATGAAATACTTGTGGCTTATCAATAGATCTCGTTGTGTCTAGGATCACGAGAATGGGATTTTAACTGAACTAGATATCTACTGGGAACTTAACCCCTTAGTGACCAGCCTGCTTTGGGCCTTAAAGTGGTTGTCTCCCCTCAGCAAATGGCATTTATCATGTAGTTGTTAATAGATGCTAATGTATTGTGATTGTCCATATTGCCTCCTTTGCTGGCTGGATTCATTTTTCCGTCACATTACACACTGCTTGTTTCTAGGTTTACGACCACCCTGCAATCCAGCATCGGTGGCTATGCTCGCACACTATAGGAAAAAGAACCAGCCAATGTGCGCTCCCACGGTCCCAGCCGCCAGAGAGGCCAACACCTTTTCCTATAGTGTGCAAGCGCGACCACCGCTGATGGATTGCAGGGTGGCCGTAACCCCCTGGAAATGAGAAGTTTATAATGTGATGGAAAAATGTAGTTGGGCTTGTCTAGCAAAAAACAAGTTGTAGATTTTAATTCTGCCATTTTGGTGTGCGCTTAAGGCTTCGTTCACATCGCCGTTAAGCCTTTCTGTTCTCCTGCCCAGTTTAGGAGCAGGAAAACGGAAAGGACGTATTCGGCACATAGTCTATAATGGGGTCCGTTAGGTTTCCGCTTAGATGATTTTGGAGCGGAGACAAAAGTAGTGCATGCAGGACTTTTGTCTCCGCTTCAAAATCATCTTCTGAGCGGAAACCTAATGGACCCCATTATAGTCTATGGGTCCCGTGAGCTCCGTTTCGCTGTTATGTGCCGAATCCGTCCTTTCCGTTTTTTCCTGCTCCTAAACGGGAAAGGAGAACGGAAAGGATGAACGGTGATGTGAACGAAGCCTTACTTGCTGATTAACATTTATTAACTGTTTTTGGGAGGGAATTTTGAATAAACATCAATACTGTCACTGAGTTTACGTTATAAATTTTGCAACATTAATTTTTTTGGCATAAATAACACTGGGTCAGTATAATTACAACAAGGCCAAATTAATTTATATTTTTTTGTTTTTGCTACTTTTGCATAAAAAACTCCCTTTTAAAAAAAGAAAAAAAGAATGTTTTTGCACTTCCACATCCCATAACTTTAGTTATCTTTCTACGAAGTGGCTTGTAGTTTTCATTGGTATCATTTTGGGGTACCTAACCTATCGGCATGGACATGGCGATACCAGACGTGGAGATTTTACTTATTTCAATGGAAAAAAATATAGATAGATATGAAAAGCGGACAGCACTCCAAGTAAAAGCAATGATGTTTTATTCACCCATGTGGAAGGCAACGTTTCAGCTCATACAAGAGCCTTTTTCAAGCTTGAAAAAGGCTCTTGTATGAGCTGAAACGTTGCCTTCCACATGGGTGAATAAAACATCATTGCTTTTACTTGGAGTGCTGTCTGCTTTTCGTCTATCTATTTTGGGGTAAGCAGCTACATCCCTGGACTTAGCACCCAAACTGCTTTTTTTTTCCAGTGCCGCCATCATTTTCTCTCTATCCTATTTATATATATTTTTATTTTTTTTACTTGGAATTTTTTATTTTTTTTGCCATTTAATAGTCTCTTCTGTATATTACTGTACTTGCGTTCACCAGCAGGCTGCACCAGAGGGGCGCTGCCTGCTGGGACATGCTGGAGGGAGACCTGAGGCCTTTACAGACATTGGCACCCTACGATATTATTCGTGGGGTGCCATTGGTAGACTGTTAGTTCTGTAGATGCTTAAGGGTGTATTAGACACCCCGATGACGCAGACAATTGTCGGGATGGAACACTTCCAATCCTCAGATAGCTAGTAGAGAGTACTGCTGCAATTAAATGCAGTGATGTCCTCCATGGCATGGGGAGGAGTGATCTGGCAGTCTAAGGCCCCCTGCACACGAACGTGTGCGCACCGTGGTCATGGTGCGTGCCGCAATGCACGAACATAGTCCGTGGGGCAGCCGCAGCGGATCGCAAAAAGATGGGACATGTTTTATCTTTTTGCGGAACAAAAGTACGGGACGAAACCCCATGGAAGCACTCCGTAGTGCTTCCGTAGGGTTCCGTTCCGCATCTCCGGATTTGCGGACCCATTAAAGTGATTGAGTCTGCATGTGTGATGCGGAATGCCCACGGTGTATTGCGGATCCGCAAATGCGGTCCGCAATACGGCAATGGTAAAGCACACATTCGTGTGCAGGGGCCCTAAGGGTACCTTTTTTACATGTGGCAGATTTTGTAAGAAAATCAGTTCTATTCACCTCAATGGGCCTTGCAGAAATCGATGCACTTGCTGCTTCATTGAAATGATTGGAACTGATTCAGGGTCTGAATTTTCTGCCGTGTGTGAAGGCACCCTAATATACCCGTGACATGCAATAGTGCCTGTGGCATCTAAGGTGTTAAACAGCCCAGATGATTACCCGAGGTGGTAATCGTACTTACCGATTGCGTATGTTTTTTAATTCTTTCATTGTATGTTGGCGTTATTTAATACCGTTTTTTTTTTTAACTATCAATGCATTTTTCCAGTACAGCTCTAGATGGGCAAAATTTACAAAAACACTGCTCCGCCGGGTTAATGGTGCTACAAATATTTGTCTCACCTTAGGTGAAAGCCTGTCTGCCGGAATGACGGTAACACGGGGCACACAATGCACGCCACTATTGTTCCTCAGCGGGGAAAGAATGCAGGCGCTCTTCCAGAGCAAAGATGTATTGTGCAACCTGCAAGCAAAATAATGGGGTGAGGTTGAAAAAAAGGAAAGTGCAGACAATATGTAGATGGAAAGAAATGTTCTCCGCCAGCCAAAAGCTAGAAGAGCCTGTCCAGTGACTGTCTGTATTTGTATCTACAGTACCTCACATAAATGAGTACACCCCTCACATTTTTGTAATGTATTTATTATGGGATAGCACTGAAGATCTGACACTTTGATGCAATGTAAAGTAGTCAGTGTACAGCTTGTGTAACTGAATTTGCTGTGCCCTCAAAATAACTCAAAACAGCCATGAATGTCTAAACCGCTGGCAACCAAAGTGGTGGTGACGGTCCTCTTAAAAATATTTTAAACTTAAGGTACTTTCACACTAGCGTTTTTCTTTTCCGGCATAGAGTTCCGTCCTAGTGGCTCAATACCGGAAAAGAACTGATCAGTTTTAGGCTACTTTCACACTGGCTTTTTGGCTTTCCGTTTGTGAGATCCGTTCAGGGCTCTCACAAGCGGTCCAAAACGGATCAGTTTTGCCCTAATGCATTCTGAATGGAAAAGGATCCGCTCAGAATGCATCAGTTTGCCTCCGTCCGTCTCCATTCCGCTGCTTGCAGCGTTTTGGTGTCAATCTGACGAAACTGAGCCAAACAGATCCGTCCTGACACACAATGTAAGTCAATGGGGACGGATCCGTTTTCACTGACGCAATCTGGCACAATAGAAAACGGATCCGTCCTCCATTGACTTTCAATGGTGTTCAAGACGGATCCGTCTTGGCTATGTTAAAGATAATACAAACGGATCAGTTCTGAACGGATGCAGACGGTTGTGTTGTCTTAAACGGATCAAACGCGAGTGTGAAAGTAGCCTTATCCTAATGCATTCTGAATGGAGAGCAATCCGTTCAGGATGTCTTCAGTTCAGTCTTTTTTGCCTTTTCAGGGCGGAGATAATACCGCAGCATGCTGCGGTTTTATCGCTGGCCAAAATAACTGGACACTTGCGTGAATGCCGGATTTGTAATTATTTTTTTTTCCCCATAGGAAGGTATTAATGCTGGATCCGGCATTCAGATTGCTGCATTGACTGATACGGTATTCCGGTTTGCGCATGCGCAGACCTTTAAAAAGGTGAAAAAAAATAAACATGACACCGGAAAAACTGATACAGTATTGCAATGCATTTTTCTTACTGATCAGGATCCTGATGGAATGGAACTGCCTGCCGGAATCAAACAATGCAAGTGTGAAAGTACCCTTAGTGGCCAGTGTAAAAAATAAATAAATAAAAATGGGATTTTTAGGAATAAATGGACTGTCTAGGAAAATTGGTAAATCGGCAAAAAATGTAAAATAATACTTGACCTAAGAAACGTGGCCATTTTCTGATGACCCTTTCTGTTAAATACACTGCTCAAAAAAATAAAGGGAACACTTAAACACAATAATGTAACTCCAAGTCAATCCCACTTCTGTGAAATCAAACTGTCCACTTAGGAAGCAACACTGAGTGACAATCCATTTCACATGCTGTTGTGCAAATGGGATAGACAACAGGTGGAAATTATAGGCAATTAGCAAGACACCCCCAATAAAGGAGTGGTTCTGCAGGTGGTGACCACAGACCACTTCTCAGTTCCTATGCTTCCTGGCTGATGTTTTGGTCACTTTTGAATGCTGGCGGTGCTTTCACTCTAGTGGTAGCATGGGACGGAGTCTAGAACCCACACAAGTGGCCCAGGTAGTGCAGCTTATCCAGGATGGCACATCAATTCGAGCTGTGGCAAGAAGGTTTGCTGTGTCTGTCAGCATAGTGTCCAGAGCATGGAGGCACTACCAGGAGACAGGCCAGTACATCAGGAGACGTGGAGGAGGCCGTAGGAGGGCAACAACCCAGCATCAGGACCGCTACCGCCGCCTTTGTGCAAGGAGGAACACTGCCAGAGCCCTGCAAAATGACCTCCAGCAGGCAACAAATGTGCATGTGTCTGCTCAAACGGTCAGAAACAGACTCCATGAGGGTGATATGAGGGCCCGACGTCCACAGGTGGGGGTTGTGCTTACTGCCCAACACTGTGCAGGACGTTTAGCATTTGCCAGAGAACACCTAGATTGGCAAATTCGCCACTGGCGCCCTGTGCTCTTCACAGATAAAAGCAGGTTCACACTGAGCACATGACAGACGTGACAGAGTCTGGAGACGCCGTGGAGAACGTTCTGCTGCCTGCAACATCCTCCAGCATGACCGGTTTGGCATTGGGTCAGTAATGGTGTGGGGTGGCATTTCTTTGGAGGGCCGCACAGCCCTCCATGTGCCCGCCAGAGGTAGCCTGATTGCCATTAGGTACCGAGATGAGATCCTCAGACCCCTTGTGAGACCATATGCTGGTGGGGTTGGCCCTGGGTTCCTCCTAATGCAAGACAATGCTAGACCTCATGTGGCTGGAGTGTGTCAGCAGTTCCTGCAAGATGAAGGCATTGATGCTATGGACTGGCCCGCCCGTTCCCCAGACCTGAATCCAATTGAGCACATCTGGGACATCATGTCTCGCTCTATCCACCAACGTCACGTTGGACCACAGACTGTCCAGGAGTTGGCAGATGCTTTAGTCCAGGTCTGGGAGGAGATCCCTCAGGAGACCGTCCGCCACCTCATCAGGAGCATGCACAGGCGTTGTAGGGAGGTCATACGGGCACGTGGAGGCCACACACGCTACTGAGCCTCATTTTGACTTGTTTTAAGGACATTACATCAAAGTTGGATCAGCCTGTAGTGTGTTTTTCCACTTTAATTTTGAGTGTGACTCCAAATCCAGACCTCCATGGGTTGAAAATTTTAATTTCTAATTTTTAATTTTTGTGTGATTTTGTTGTCAGCACATTCAACTATGTAAAGAACAAAGTATTTCAGAAGAATATTTAATTCAGATCTAGGATGTGTTATTTTTGTTCCCTTTATTTTTTTGAGCAGTGTATATACACGAGGGCTCACTTTTCCTTATGAAATAATGAACAATTTTGGTTCTTTTTTCTTTAGAACTCTGCATTGTTTTACCTCTTACCTCTGTTGTTCCTCCTAGAAAGTTATGAATGAGTTGCCAACTGGGTGTTACCGTCCCACTTTTTAAAGGACTGTGCCCCTACACAGTTGGGCACTGATTGGACAGTATCGAACATGCCCCATGTGGTAACGCCCAGTTGTCAGTTTAGTAATAAATTTGTCTAAAACACTTTGCTATTCACTAAAACAGGTATGACGGGAGGGCCGACTAGGCCTCTGTAAAGAGGTCATTGGCCATAATGGAATTCACTCACTATATTCTAATGTGCAAAAAAGTATGCGTGCATGTGCGTATTTTTCTTCTGCAGGGGTAACATGTTAAAGGGGTTTTCTGGGCGTTTGGTAAATCAATGTGGTAATTGTCTGCAGTTTTTACAGGTTAAACACATTACATATTTCACCTGTAGAAAAAAAATGTACTGGTAAAAATGCTTACTTTTTTAAATAACAGCACAAAAGCAACATGTAAAACCGCCCTTAAGCAAGTGGCCCTCTTAAATACCTTGAAGACAACAGAATGAGTCAATGTGTGCGCCGAGAACATGTGGGCGTCCGAAACATTTTCTCTGATTCTTCCTGTTGGGAAGAATTATTTTAATTAAAGATTAGACCTATTAGCAGTATACCACAGACATTGTAGTGCTGCATTATTCCAGGTATCTCAAACATGGTGTTCAAACATGGCAGAATTGCAGTAGATCTACGGCTGTTCCATCAAAATGGAGTTTGAAACAAAAAAAAAAGAAAAACTTGGGCAGTGCTACGATATCAGATGGGTGGGTGTCCAACTCCCGAGATCCCTGCTGACCAGCTGTTTGAAGGGATCACAGTGCTCGTGTGAGCGCTGCGCGCCATCTAGCTTGTAGTGGTGGTTCGGTGTAATTACAACGGTTTGACCCTTTCAAGTGAACTGGGTGAGCACTTGTAATTACACCGCACCTCCACTACAAGCTAGCACTACACGAGCACTGTGACCCCTTCCAACAGCTGACCCCCAGGACCCCCCCCGACATTGTGCCCACGTTGCTGAGAAAAATGAAGTTTTAATTTATGCAAATGAGGCTTTAGGGGCAACAGGGGGCGTTCCCTTTACTGCTAGAGGCTCTGCTCTCTCTGCAACTATTGCAGCTTCTCCACTTTGACAGCACCAGGCAGTGAAAACATGATCACACCTGGCAGGGCCGTCTTTAATATTGATTGGACCCTGGGCAAAAATGTACTTGGGCCCCCTGGATCCCGCCTTCCCACACCTTAGCAGGCAATCACGCCCTCCACCACAATACACACACACAAAAATCCACACATCATACTTCCAGTTCTGAAGACTCCAGCGGCTCAGGATCAGTGCTCTGGGCTGGAAGTGGGCACCGCTCTGCAGGAAGGAGACCAGGGCTCGGCTCACCCTAGTGTTGCAGTGCACCCCAGCACCCCACAGTATGCAGTATAGCACCCTATAGTATACAGCAACCCACAGTATGCAGTATAGCACCCTATAGTATACAGCACCACACAGTATGCAGTTTAGCACCCCACACTATACAGTACCCCACAGTATATAGTAGAGCATTATAGCAGCCCACAGTATACAGCACCTCACGGTATACAACACCTCACTGTATAAAGCACCCCAAACTATACACGATACAGCCCCCCGCACTATACAGTACAGCAGTATAGCACGCCCACCACACAGTATAGCACGCCCACCACACAGTATACAGCCCACCCCCCACCCCCACAGTATACAGCCCACCACACAGTATACAGCACCCCACTATACAGTAGTTTACAGTATATTAACATAACAGCCCCTGTCACCTTTTTCTGATGTAATCTTTACACAAAAAAGCTCCACAGTTAACTTCTGCAACACTCAGTAAGACCTGTGATGACCTCATAGCCATGTGACCAGTAATTGCTAGGTTACTGGTCACATGGTAATGATGTCATTAAGGTCCTAGAGCAAAACTCATTAAGGTCCTAGAATTAAGATCATTAACACAGTACGATCATGATGCCTGTGTAGTGACAGCCTGACACCTGGGGCAGTAGCTAGCAGGGCTCAAGAGGCAGCTGCCTTGGGCCCCCCAGGAGCAACTGGGCCCAGGGCAGCTGCCCCTTTTGCCCCTTGGTAAAGACGGCCCTGACACCTGGCCCTGTCAAAGTGCAGAGAGAGCAGAGCCTCTAGGTGTAATAGCAACGCCCCCGTTGCTCCTAGAGGCTCATTTGCATGTAATAAAACACTATTTTTCTCAGCAATGCTGGCACAGATGTACATGGGACCAACACAGATGCCTTCAGCTGCCAAGCACACATGTAACAGGTCAGCCAGTCTCTTAGGTACCAATCTGCTGACAGATGCCCATTTAAAGGTGTACGGGCACCATTAAAGATTTGTCATAGGTGTTAACTTGATGACCTCACACACGTCCTGGAGATCTAGCGGCTGCACTTTGTGTATCCCATCTCCCACCTAGCTAACCTATAGAAAGGAGATGAGAAATAGATATAAGAAATAAAAAATATGTTGTTTTTTTTTTACGGTTAGTAAAAAAAAATCGGAAATGCAAATGAGCTAAGCCAGAGGTCCTTCCACTATTTTTGGCAGGTAGGTGTGCTGGTTGTATGTGATAATTTTTGTCTCGCTCCTTTCCCGTGAATTAGATGACTGCGTACAATGTAATGTTACGAGAGTATGTTCTCCCGCATTAGTCATAGAGCTTCATTTCTGCCTGACACCTCCCGGGAAGACGCCAGTAATTAATGAATGTGATCCAGTACGTAGAACGCTGCTTCATTTCCCACTGTTTCTTAGCAAATAGACGTTGGGTTCATTTATATCTTCTGCCACTGTCGTGTAGAATCTGCTCACGTCTACCCACGTCATCTCCACTTTTGGTTGGGACAGTAAAAGGCACCGAAATCTGTCCCTTTCTTCCTTCCTTGTAGAAATGGATCTGACGCTTCATTCCCAGCCAAGTGTGTGAACTGAGCGGATCCGCTGCGAGATGTCCTGCGGATAAGACTTCACCATAGATTATAGACAAGTAGGAACATGTAGAGGTTGTAAGAGAAGATGCAGCCTGACACGCTGATGAGAAGCCTCAGCGCCTTGGATGCAAACTTGTAAAGGAAGTGGCGGCTCCCTGGTGTCCTACCACCCGTCTTTAGTACAAAATATGTATTTTTATAATGGAGTCCATTAGTTTGCTGTGTTTTTGTCTAAAGGCCTTGGTACTGACATGGCAGGGAAATGTAATTTGTAGGAAATTTTTTAAGTTGAGGTTGAATGTCAACATTTTGGAATAAATGGCACTTTCCGTTTTAGGAAGGAGGTTCATTACCTGGTGCATCTGGTATGTGGCATGTGGTCGTCTTGTGGCCATGCAAGCCAAAGCATCATTATATTGAAGGGGTTATTCTATGACTTAAAGGGGTTGTCCGGGCTTTTTAATATTGATGACCTGTCCTCAGGATAGATCATCCATATAAGATTGGCGGGGACCCGGCACCCCCATGATCAGCTGTATGGGGAGATGGCGCATGCGCCGTCTCTCTTCCTGTCCGATACTATGTCTATGGAACAGCAGCAGCGGACAGGAAGAGAGAAGGGAGACTGCACGTGCACACATTGTCTCCCCATACAGCTATTTGACAGGGCTGTCGGACCCCCGCTGATCTGATAATGATGACCTATTCTGAGGATGCAAAGAAAAAGGGGGTCAGTCAGCACATCCCAGTGCGCAGGTGCACGCTGCCATGGCTAGAAACACAAGGAAAAAAACAATACAACAGCACTCTGTAAACCAAATAAAGTGCAATAATGCCATATGGCACTATCCTTAGGATGGTCATTGCTATTAAAAAGCCCGGACAACTTATTTAATGTAGAAAAATAAAAATGTGCTTGAGGCTCGGTGAGCAGGACTGAGAAACTAGAAAAAGTGCAAACAGCAGGTGGCGCTATGCAGATATTTCAGTGAATTGCTCTGTATCTATTATACATATTTAATTACATGCCACTACAAAAGTATTCAGATCCATGTGCTGGTTTGAAAACGGTAGAATATTAGTTGGACAACCCCTTTAACTTCCCGGCTTATCGCACCCTTATGTGCCCAGGCTAGGGTAAGATTTGATTATTACTGTAGGAAAAATCTGTCATACTATAAAGCATAAGCCTTAGGACTAGATGACAACTTGTCGCCATGTGACCATTCAAGTAGCAAGTGTCATGCTGGCAGTCATCTAGGAATAGTGAATGGGGCCCCATTAAAATCAAACAGGTTTGGATTTCTGCTGCCTATTGTGTCACCGCCACTGTAACTTGTAGTTCAAAATGTAACCACATTCGCTGTCATTATGTGATAGGTTGACCTTACAATTGTGCGACTACATGTTGCTTTGTAGCCCTAAGCTTAGAGAAAAATGGTTGTGTCTGTGAATTTTGACAGAATTGGCGTCAAATCTAATTTATTTAGCGGCAGGCTACTGACTGTACACTGAGGTTTGTGTGATGTGTGGCCAACACCACAGTGGTTAGGCAGTGCTGTGCATGGCTGCTGTAGACAGACAAGGGCTTGTTTACGTGCAGTCCTTCAGGTCACGCCAAGATTTCCTGCTGTGACCGAGGCAGAGGGAGCTGCTGCTTTCTACGTCTGACGTAGACGCTTTACTTGGTGCTAAAACAAATGCAAAGCCCTCCTATTAAGTTGTGGACCCTTTCAAAGGGGCTTTTCATTTTATAAACAGGATGCAGTAGTCCTACCATTTACTCCGTATGTCTCTCCAGAGAGACTTTGTTGTGATCAGATACAGTATGATTTCTGGCCGGACTGTGGCTGTGTCTTGGTACACATGATATAAATAAGTTCAGATGTTGTCTCCCTAGTCGGGAAAATGCATTACAGCCTTAGACCTAGTTCATACTTGGCATTATGAAGAATGTGTTTACGTAATTCTGCAGGAAACCACACCTTTGCCATACTGAAAACGGGTAATATGAGTTGGGCATTGATAAAAAAAATAAACTAAGCATTAACTGTTTGTACCCCAATGTTCCAGCCACACTGCTCCGGTCCGCCCCGCCGGCCCCTGTTTACTTGGCTGCAGCAGTGACTTATTTAAACCTACCCAATTTGATGGCCTCAGTGGTCTTGTGCCAAATAACGTTGAGGACACTGGCTGCAGTAGTCACATAGGTGCATTGACATGCCGCCACTGCAGCCTTAAAACAGACCGGTGGGGTTTGGAATAAATGGGTAAAGCCTCAGGCACATGACTGTATTCTTCACCTGTTGGCCATCTACATTTTTTTTCAGCTAGTACACAATTTGAATTTTTTATTTTTTTTTATATTTTATTTTTCATTCCACAAATTATAGAACATGTCCTATTTTGGTCTATTTTGCAAACAAGAATAGCCACTTCTGTTGATGGGAGTGAGAAATACGCAGAATGCAGAGTATCTTTTTTTGCAGCCTGAAATGCAGACGTGCTTTTATCGTTTTAGCAGATTTACTCACATTCTATCACAGCTTTTTGCCCGGCTTGGACAACCCCTTTTTCTTTTGGAAGACATTCTACAAAATGTTTCCTTTTTTAAAGGGAACCTGTCATCAATGTTATGCTGCCCATACTAACCGCAGTATAAAGTAGATGCAGGTGAGTTGATTTCAGCGGTCTGTCATTTGAAAAGTAAGTGGTTGCCGAGAACCAACATCACAATCATTGCAGACTGGGCTTGGAAAAGAGTCACGGCCACCTGAGAAGAGTCCTGGTTATTCATGAAGTCCTGCTCTCCTGCCCACCTGCTGATGGCTGACAGTCTAATACCTAGTTTTCTCCCTTTCTCTGTAGGAGAGAACTGCCAATCATCAGCAGATGGACGAGAGAGCAGGAGATTATGTATAACCATGACTCTTCTCAAGTAGATTTGACTCTTCTCGAGGCCTGGGCTGCAATGATTATGATGCTGCTTCTCAGCAATCACTTAGTTTTAGCTCATGAGTGACACACCGCTGAAATCAGCATTTCTGTCATTAATTTGTGCTGCCCTAAGTGAGGGCAAAGGAAAACGATATTGCAAACACACCGCTTTGTATGAGGTGGTTTGTCTTCATGGAGTCTGGAGAATGCTAAAAACGTGGACCGCAAATGTTGTCCAAGGCCTCATGCACGTGGCCGTTGTTTTGGTCCGCATCAGAGCCGAAGTTTTGGCGGCTTGGGTGCGGACCCATTCACTTCAATGGGGCCGAAAAAGATGCAGACAGCACTCCGTGTGCTGTCCGCATCCTTTGCTCCGTTCCGTTGCCCCGCAAAAAAAAAATATAACCTGTCCTATTCTTGTCCTCGCTTTGTGGACAAGAATAGGCAGTTATATTAAAGGCTGTCCATGCCATTCTGCAAATTGTGGAACGCACACGGACGCCGTCAGTGTTTTGCGGACTGCAAAACACACTGGTCGTCTGCATGAGTCCTTAAAAGCAGCAGATGAAACTTAAAACCCACACGTTGGTCAGTAGTAGGATTGTTAAATGGTTTTTTTTTTGTTTTTTTTCCAAGACTTTCACTGCTCAAGTATTCGGTGCTTATATATTTAATTAGATTTATTTCCTGTTCATTTGGTTGCTATAAAAAGTGATGTTCTGAAATGGCCGAATGAACCTTAGATTTCAGAAGGGCTTCCAACCGTCTGATTTGTATAGGGCCTCCCTACTCTCCCACTAGAGCTTGGTCAACTGTTAACTTGTGTATGGCCTGCTTATAGGAGAGGGGGGGGGGGGGTTCCAGCTCTTGGATATAGATGAACTATCCTCTGTATAGCTCCTCAATGTCAGTTTGCTGGGGTCCAATACCTGGCACACCTAATGAACAGCTGCTTTTTTGGCAGGGGCTATAAACTAGACATTGGATGGAGCCAGCATCCTGCAGCTCAGTTCCCATTCAAGTGAATCCACTACACAGCGGACAGAGCCTTCTGCTCCCAGCTGTGTCCACTGTCTAGTTTCGGGTGCCAATGGCTGCCGAAAACAGCTGATTGATGGGGGTGCTACGTGATGGAGACTCATCGATCTGATATTGACCTATCTGACAGACAGATCATCAATGTGTAAAAGCTGGAATAACCCTTTAAAGGTTATCACTTCAGCAAATAACTTTCTCTACATGATAAATGTTAATACAAAGCACTTACTAATATATTGTTATTATTCATATTGCCTCCTTTGCCGGCTGGATTAATTCTTCCATCATGTTACACACTGCTTCTTTCCCTGGTTACGACCACCCTGCAATCCAGCTGTGGTGGTCGTGCCTGCACACTATAGGAAGAAGTGCCAGCCCCTCTGGTGACAAGGACCATGGGAGTGGACATAGGCTGATGCTTTTTCCAATAGTGTGCAAGCACGGCCACCACTGCTGGATTGCAGGGTGGTCGTAACCAGTGTATAATGTGATGGGGGAAAAATGAATCCAGTGAGGAAAGAAGGCAATATGGACCATCACAATACATTAGTAAGGGCCTTGTATTAACGTGATAAATGTGACTTGTCGAAGTGAGACAACGACTTTAAGCTTCTGTTTGATAGCAAAACACGGTGAATCCCCCATGTTGAAAGTGGTCTTCTGGGGGGGGGGGGGGGTTGGTGTACACAACATATGGTTGGTGTACACAACATATGCTATGCATTAGAACTATTGGTCCTACTATAGAACATTCACATATTAGGAAACTGCATTGCCCTGCAGTATTACATCAATGAGAGTCCTCAAAGAGAGGTTTGCACTCCTTGATGGGAAATATGATCTTGCATATTTCCAGTAAACTGACTCATGGTTATGCAATCCTTTTTGTAAGCATATATGGATTAACACATTACCACAATTTTCACCACTTGATCAAATGTTCAATCACAGGATATCCCATATTAGTGACTATAAAGTCCCATAAATCACCCTAGAACTCGCTGTCCTGGTACTAATGCCAGCGCTGTGTGTATATAGTGATGTTAAATGATGCACTGTATATGTAGTCCTTGATTATATAGATGGCTAATCCTTATTTCCCCTTCACATACCTTTATCCATAACAGTCATTTGGTCTCCAAAATCAGCAGGTTTGGACAACTTGCATCGAAGGCTGTGTTCACATGACGTTTTTGTCCTACACCATATACACATGACAGACGTTACATGGAGGTCCCAGGTTTCAATACTGATCCGGTGCCTTCTCAAACAGCTGATCGGCCGAGGTCCAGGGTGTGGATCCCCGACTGATCAGATACTGATCACCTCTCCTCCTCGATATGTCATTAGTATTTGACTGTTGGGGGTTCGACACCCATGACCTATGCCGTAAAGTCTTGGAAACCCCCTTTAACCCCTTAAGGACCGGGCTCATTTTCACCTTAAGGACCGGGCCATTTTTTGCAAATCTGACCAGTGTCACTTTAAGTGCTCATAACTTTCAAACGCTTTGACTTACCCAGGCCGTTCTGAGATTGTTTTTTCGTCACATATTGTACTTCATGACACTGCTAAAATTGGGTCAAAAAAGTTATTTTTTTTGCATAAAAAAATACATTTTTTACCAAAAATTTTGAAAAATTAGCAAATTTCAAAGTTTCAGTTTCTCTACTTCTGTAATACATAGTAATACCCCCAAAAATTGTGATGACTTTACATTCCCCATATGTCTACTTCATGTTTGTAGCATTTTGGGAATGATATTTTATTTTTTGGGGATGTTACAAGGCTTAGAAGTTTAGAAGCAAATTTTGAAATTTTTGAGAAATCTTCAAAATCCCACTTTTTATGGACCAGTTCAGGTTTGAAGTCATATTGTGAGGCTTAGATAATAGAAACCTCCCAAAAATGACCCCATTCTAGAAACTACACCCCTCAAGGTATTCAAAACTGTTTTTTCAAACTTTATTAACCCTTTAGGTGTTCCACAAGAGTTAATGGCAGATGGAGAAACAATTTTGAAATTTCTATTTTTTGGAAAATTTTCCAATATAATACATTTTTTCCAGGAGTAAAATAAGGGTTAACTGCCAAACAACACTCAAAATGGGTTGCCCTGATTCTGTAGTTTGCAAAAACACCCCATATGTGGTCGTAAACTACTGTTTGGCCGAACGGTAGCACATAGAAGGAGGGGAACACCATATGGGTTTTGGAAGGCAGATTTTGCAGGACTGGTTTTGTTTATACCATGTCCCATTTGAAGCCCCCTGTTGCACCCCTAGAATAGAAATTTCAAAAAAGTGACTCCATCTAAGAAAGTACACCCCTCAAGGTATTCAAAACTGGGTTTACAAACTTCGTTAACCCTTTAGGTGTTCCACAAGAGTTAATGGCAGATGGAGAAACAATTATGAAATTTCAATTTTTTGGAAAATTTTCCAATATAATCAATTTTTTCTAGGAGTAAAACAAGGGTTAACTGCCAAACAACACTCAAAATGGGTTGCCCTGATTCTGTAGTTTGCAAAAACACCCCATATGTGGTCGTAAACTACTGTTTGGCCGAACGGTAGCACATAGAAGGAGGGGAACACCATATGGGTTTTGGAAGGCAGATTTTGCAGGACTGGTTTTGTTTATACCATGTCCCATTTGAAGCCCCCTGTTGCACCCCTAGAATAGAAATTTCAAAAAAGTGACTCCATCTAAGAAAGTACACCCCTCAAGGTATTCAAAACTGGGTTTACAAACTTTGTTAACCCTTTAGGTGTTCCACAAGAGTTAATGGCAGATGGAGAAACAATTATGAAATTTCAATTTTTTGGAAAATTTTCCAATATAATCAATTTTTTCTAGGAGTAAAACAAGGGTTAACTGCCAAACAACACTCAAAATGGGTTGCCCTGATTCTGTAGTTTGCAGAAACACCCCATATGTGGTGGTAAACTACTATTTGGCTAAACGGCAGGACATAGAAGAAGGGGAACGCCATATGGTTTTTGGAAGGCAGATTTTGCTGGACTGGTTTATTTACACCATGTACCCTTTCAAGCCCCCTGATGCACCCCTAGAGTAGAAACTCCATAAAAGTGACCCCATCTAGGAAACTACGGGATAAGGTGGTTGTTGTTTTGGGACTATTTTTGGGGTAAATTTGATATTTGGTTGCTCTATATTACTCTTTTTTGAGGCAATGTAACAAAAAAATTAAAATCTAAAATTGTTTCTACATTCGCTATTTAGTTTTGTGGAACACCTAAAGGGTTAACATAGTTTGTAAAGTAACTTTTGAATACCTTGAGGGGTGTAGTTTCTTAGATGGGGTCACTTTTTTGGAGTTTCTAGTCTGGGCTACATCAGGGGGGGCTTCTAATGGGACATGGTGTAAAAAAAAACACTGTCCATCAAAATCTGCCTTCCAGAAACCGTATGGCGTTCCCTTCGTTCTATGCCCTGCCGTGCGGCTATATAGCCATTTACGACCACATATGGGGTGTTTCTGCAAACGACAGAATCGGGGCAATAAATATTTAGTTTTGTTTGGCTGTTAACCCTTGCTTTATTACCGGCAAAATGGATTTAAATTGAAATTTTGCCCAAAAATAGGTGTTTTGGCACCGTTTTTATATTTTTAACACCGTTCATCCGAGGCGTTTGGTCAAAAGTTATTTTTATAGCGACGACTTTTACGCACGCGACGATGCCCAATATGTATGGCTCTCAGACTTTGGAGACACTAAGCAGGCATCCTAAAACTGCGGCCCTCCAGATGTTGTAAAACTACAATTCCCACCATGCCCTGCTGATGGCTGTAGGTTGTCTGGGCATGCTGGGAGTTATAGTTTTACAACATCTGGAGGGCCGCAGTTTGAGGATGCCTGCACTAAAACTAATATTTTTGGGGGAAAGAAAAATAGTTTTCGTGTCTCCAAAGTCTGAGAGCCATAGTGTTTTATGTTCTCTAGTGAACTGTTGGGGATTATAAAAATTTAGTACTCCATGGAAGTGTGATACTCCCTGAAGCAATCGATAACGCAGAGGCCCGGATGATCGGGGCACGTGTCGCACTGAGTGGTGGTGTCCTTCCGTATCCCCCTCCTGCGACACACTCTGCACTTTTTTTGGGTTCGTCCCTTCTTTCCAGTATGGGGGACCACACCTGGAAAGTGTTGGCCAGGGACGATCCGGGCGCCTCCAGTTCCCGAGGTACTCCGGCCTGCTCTTTCCCGGTCCGAAAAGATCAGGTCCTTGAGGACTGCCTCATAGAATTGGAGGAATGTCCCTGTGCTGCCAGCGCTTCGGGATAGTACAAAAGAGTTGTACATGGCAACCTGCACCAAGTAGACCAGCAACTTTTTTGTACCATGCCCGGGTTTTGCGCATGGCGTTATATGGCGTGAGGACTTGATCCGAGAGATCAACTCCTCCCATATACCGATTGTAGTCGACGATACAATCGGGCTTGAGGACCGTTGCCGCGGTACCTCGCACAGGGACTGGGGTGGTGCCGTTACCGTGGATTGTGGACAGCATAAGGACATCCCTCTTGTCCTTATACCTGACCAGCAACAGGTTTCCACTGGTAAGTGCACGGGTCTCACCCCTGGGGATAGGTACCTGGAGGGGGTAGGCAGGGAGGCCGCGCTGATTTTTCCGCACGGTCCCACAAGCGAACGTAGATCTGGCGGCAAGGGACCTGAACAAGGGAATGCTGGTATAAAAGTTATCCACGTACAAGTGGTAACCATTATCCAGCAGTGGGTACATAAGGTCCCACACGAGTTTCCCGCTAACACCCAGAGTGGGGGGACATTCTGGGGGTTGAATACGGGAATCTCGCCCCTCGTACACACGAAATTTGTAAGTGTACCCTGAGGTACTCTCACAAATTTTGTATAGCTTCACGCCATACCTCGCTCGCTTTGTGGGAATATATTGGCGGAAACTGAGTCTCCCCTTGAACGCAATGAGCGACTCATCAACCGCGACCTCCCTTCCAGGTACGTAGGCCTGCTGAAATGTGGCCCCAAAGTGATCGATGACAGGCCGTATCTTATACAGCCGGTCATAGGCAGGATCACCTCGGGGTGGACATGCTGCATTATCGGAATAATGCAGACATTTCCGGATGGCCTCAAACCGGGAGCGTGTCATGACCATACTGTACAGTGGGGTCTGGTACAGGACGTCCCCACTCCAGTATTGCCTGACACTGGGTTTTTGGACTAGACCCATATGCAGCACGAGGCCCCAAAATGTCCTCATTTCGGCTGCACTGACCGGCGTCCAGCCACCGGGTCTAGCCAAAACTGAGCCTGGGTTTTGAGCGACGAACTGTTGGGCGTACAGATTCGTCTGCTCCACCATCAAATTCACCAGTGGGTTACTGAAAAAAAAACTAAAATAGTCAATTTCAGTAAACCCCACTGTGGGAATCTGGATTCCAGGATTGCCAGCGAAATCCGGAATCTCAGGCTCAAAGTCCACTGGGGGACACCAGCTAAGTTCATCGGCAGGGGTCTCCGGTGAACTTATTTGGTGGGCCGGGAAACCAGTACGAACCCCAGGGCGGCTCGTACTAGGGTGGGCCACAGGATCCCTAGCATGTGCGGCCCCTGGCTCCGCCTGGCGGCGTCTCCGCCGCCTTGGTGGCTCATCGTCATCCGATGATGATGAGGAGGATGCTGATGATAAGAGGAATGTGGGGTCATCCTCATCCTCACTGGGGCTCTCGGAGTCGGAGGCAATCTGGGCATATGCCTCCTCGGCCGAGAACACCCGGCGGGCCATGGGTGTGTGTGCGTGTAGGTGTGCGTGTGTGTAAAACTTTATTATATGTGCGTGTGTGTGGGGGCAACGGGTGTTCGCGTACTAAAAAAAGGAAAAAAGGGCAAGTGTTAGGGAAAAAAAAAAAGTTGCTGATTAGCGGTACAACGCTGATCAGCGGTGGGGCAGGCGATGCGCTAACAGTGGACGGACGCTAAAAAGTGCCGACCAGTCAGCGAACGCAGAAAAAAAAGTAGTGGTGAGGGGGCTAGTGGTGGTGGTGGTGGGGGGGGGGGGGTTGGGGGGAGTGGTGGGGGGATGGGTGGAGGGGCTGGGGGGGCTGGTGGTGGTGGGGGGCTGGTAGGGGGGGGCAAGTGGCAGGGGGGGGTCTGGGGTCTGATAGATGGATCAAAAAAAGTTTTGTGTAAAAGTTACGTTTTTTTTTTTTTTTTTTTTTTTCCTAACTAACTTTTCCCTTCTTTCCCTGCCTAACGATGCCTCTCCCTCACTGACCCTAACCTACCTGGGTGGCGATGGGTGCAGGAGGGTGATGGATGGCGATTAGGGGGACACAGGAGCTGGTGCTGGACGATGCTGCCGGGTGCTCGTGCAGAACAGGAAGAGGAGGGGAGAGAGGAGCGCAGGAAGTTTGAATCTCGCGCCTCTCTCCCCTGCACCAATCAGCACCCTGGACAGCAGTGTTCAGCACCAGGGCCAGCACCGCCTCCTCAAATCCTCGGACTGCGATTGGTGGTGTATAATTACGCCACCGATCGCAGTCTTTTTCCGGTTCATCGGGTCACCGGACACCCGAATGGACCGGAAACGCAGAAAACCGCAGGTCTGAATTGACCTGCGGTTTTCTGCGATCGCCGATACGGGGGGGTCAAATGACCCCCCCCGGCGTTGTTACGGGATGCCGGCTGAATGATTTCAGCCGAAATCCCGTTCCGATTAACCCCCGTGGCGCCGGAATGCCGATTTTAAGTCAGGACGTACCGGTACGCCCTTGGTCCTTAAGGACTCGGGAAATAGGGCGTACCGGTACGCCCTGTGTCCTTAAGGGGTTAAGCTTTTTTTTTTTTTTTTTTTTTTTTTTTTTTTTTTCTTTGTCTTTCTTTTATTAGACTATCTGCTCCCTTTTATTTAAAAAAAAAAAAATCTGTCGAGCAACCCCTTTTAAGATCTTCCAGTGGTGTGTGTGACATGCCGTGAGTCGGGAAAGAGATTCCTCACACTGTTGATCTGAATTTCTACATTCTTCTCATTATAGACAATCCTATTCCTAGAGGCGTCCATTCTTATTAAAACATGTAAGGAATTGCTATTTATGCATGTCACAAGTTTATAGGCTCCAAGGTTGGCGTTTCACATAAACATATCTGTAAGGATTCTTCTTCTGTATGCCGCACTTTCCTTGTATTTAGATGGGTCTGAGTGAGATTGGCTGGGAAGGCCAAGTAACAATTCTTGAAGCATAGACCAGGTTTTCCATGTTTTATCTTTTGTCTTCCAGCCTTGATTTGTCTTTGCTCCAATTGCATCAAAAGCAACTACACGTGTGAAACTGACGGTGCTTGCATGGTCTCCATTGCCAACATAGATAAAGTAGAGCATCACATGCGGGCATGCATTTCTTCAAGCGAACTCGTTCCAGCAGGAAAACCGTTTTATTGTCTTAGTTCAGAAGATATCCGCAACACTGAATGCTGCTACACAGACTACTGCAACAAAATCGACCTCCTGGTCCCAAGTGGTATGTATTAAGCCCCATATGTATAAGCCCCAGCAGACTGATGTGTGCCTTGTCTGCTTCCAGTTGTAGGCTGGAATCACATGTGCAGTTTTAGTGGGAGTGGATGCAGGGGTATTTATTTAAGTGGCAGTGGATACAAAAGAGAGGAAAAGTATCAGTTTCTTTTATACTTTTCCTTCATTTTGGGTCCACTTATGACTTTTCTTCAAAACCAACTTCATGTGTGATTCCACCCGTAAGGGTCCTATTAGACTGCCTGATATTTGGGCAGGATGAGCACGATAAACACGTCAATTGGCACTGATTTATGCCCTTTATTAAGCAGGCTGATGCAACGTGGATGTGGGAGGACAGATTGCTGCAGCACTTTCTCCCTCCTTTAGTTCTATTGATTATCGTCAGCACATGTGGGATTAAACAGAGAAATGTTCTGCTGGTAATCCATGGAAATCAGCCGAGAATAGTAGTAGCTACGTGGACTCCGGTGTTTTTTTTAGATTAAAGGGGTTCTGCAGTTTTTTTTTAAACTGATCTATCCTCTGGATCTATCCCCGCCGATCAGCTGTTTGAGAAGGCATCGGCGCTGGCAGTAGCGCCGCAGCCTTCTCGCTGTTTACCGCAGGCCCAGTGACGTCACAACTAGTATCAATGGCCTGAATGGGGCTAAGCTCTGTTCACTTGAATGGAGCTTTGCCGCACCCAGTCCAGTGATACTAGTCGTGACGTCACTGGGCCTGCAGTAAACGGCAAGAAGGCCGTGGCACTACTGCCAGCACCCCTGCCCTTCTCAAACAGCTGATCAGCAGGGGTCCCGGGTGTCAGACCCCCGCTGATCAGATGATGATGATCTATCCAGAGGATAGATCATCAGTTTAAAAAAATCTGCAGAACCCCTTTAAAGGGATTCTGTCACCAAGTTTTGGGCTATAGAGATGTGGACATGCACGGCTAGATCGCCGCTACCATGTCCGCAGTATACCTGTCCTATAGGTCTGTGTGCTTTTATTTTCTTTAAAAAAGGATTTTAGAGATATGTAAATTAGTCTTGTAGGTGCCCAGCCACACCCGCCTGTGAAGGAGCCCAGCACTGCCTATTTCCTCCGAATCTCCTCCTTTCGTCAACGATAGATTGCCGTAATCTCGCGATGAGCGAGCTCGCGCATGCGCATCTCTTTCCCTGGGGCTGATGCCAGCACAGGGAAGGAACACTGTACCGGGACTACGCATCGCGAGATTATGGCAATCTATCGGTGACGAAAGGAGGAGACTCGGAGGACATAGGCGGTGCTGGGCTCCTTTACAGGTGGGCGTGGCTGGGCACCAGGAAGGTTCGTATAGCCCCTTGGGCACCTACAAGACCAATTTACATATCTCTTAAATCTTTTTTTTTTTTTTTTTTTGTAAAGAAAATAAAAGCACACAGCCCTTTAGGACAGAGATATTGCGGACATGCTAGCGGCAATCTAGCCACGCATGTCCGCATCTCTATAGCCCAAAACTTGGTGACAGAATCCCTTTAAGAAACTAATTTAACCTTGGATGTCCATGTTGTATTATCATTTTACTCCTGTTCATAAAGGAACTAATGCTAATACATTAACAAGAAGCCCCATGGAAGTGGCTTTTCACATGAACTTCTTTCTTTTATACCTATGACACCTAAGGCTACTTTCACAACTGCGTTACCGTAAAAAAAAAAAAAAGCTTTTGTATGCATTCTGAATGGAAAGAGATTCATTCAGGATGTCTTCCGTTCTGGCAGCATTCAGTTTTGTGACCTGACACACAACCGTTGCAAAAAAAACAGAAAGCAATGTAAGTCTATGGTGAAGGATCAGGTTTTTTTTTTTGTTTTTGTTTTTTTACATTTTGAGTTCACACATCCTAATGGAACGGATGCATCCTGATGTGCAAAACCAAAACAGATCCGTTTAATTCCAGTATTGAGATCCTCTGCCGGACGCAAGAAGCCTAAGGCAGAATTCACATCACCGTTTAGCTTTCCGTTTCTCAAATTCGTCAGAAGAAAGTGGGGGGGTGGGGTAAGTTGCATCAATTGTCATCAGTTTGAGCCATTTCCGTCTGAGATCCTTTCTTTAAGATGGGGGGGGGGGGATTACTGGTCTGAGATGGAAATGGCTCGAACGGATGCCAAATCGTGCAACAGGATTCTTTTTTTGTTTTTTACTGGAACAGTTCCCCCCCCCCCCCCCCCCCCCCCTCTTCTGATGGATCAGAAGAATGGAAAGCTAAACAACGGAGAGAGGTAGGCATGGAGCTGCCAAATTCCTCTTCCTGAAGTTTCTTTCCATCCAGAATGGCCATGATTTATGTGAAACTACATAGATTAAGTGATTAGTTGAAGTCCTAAAAGTCCTCTACTGCTTTCTGCTTCAGGTGTCACAAAGGAGAATCCACCTTCAGGATGGGGCCCAGTAGAGCTTGTAGCTGTCATAGCTGGTCCTGTATTTCTCATTGGCGTTATCATTATCGTGGTGGTCCTTTTCCACTGCCACCAGAGGGTTTATCACAACCGCCAACGACTTGACTTGGAGGATCCGTCATGTGAAATGTATCTGGCAAAAGATAAAACTCTTCCAGACTTAATTTATGATCTGTCTACATCTGGATCTGGCTCAGGTATAGTTCTTGGTAATACAATGTACTTTTGTATGTGGGTGTGTATACATAAATGTATTTTTAATGACTGTAAAGAGTTATGGATTGAGTTAAAGAGGTCAACTTGAATTTTACAATTGAAGGTTGACTGTGAGTAGCATGTATTAGGGAGTCTGGAGTGTTCAATCAGCAGCAGGTGGGGGGATCGCAACCTGCAGCTTCTGAACTTTCCTGGCTCCTGGCTTATGGCAGACTGTATCAAATAAAATGTGAGTTTGGTCACACGTGAGACTCTGTAGAAATCGGCATGCCTGGCACTACTGCATGCCACTCCCAGAGAGGGCAAAATGAAGTAGGTGCAAGGTTCCCTCTAAGGGCTCATGCACACGACCATGAAACATGGTTCATATCTCTGCCACATCTCCCAGGCCAACAGCGCTCCCTGAACTGAACTAACTGCATCATAAGGGGAGATTTATCAAACTGGTGTAAAGTAGAACTGGCTTAGTTGCCCATGGCAACCAATCAGATTTCACCTTTCATTTTCCAAAGGAGCTGTCAAAGATGAAAGGTGGAATCTGGTTGGTTGCTATGGGCAACTAAGCCAGTTCTACTTTACACCAGTTTGATAAATCTCCCCCATAGTGTTTTGAGACTGTTCGTGGATCACTTGTACAGAGCTCACAGTTCTGTACGATACCCGTGATCAGAAACAAACAGATTGTTTGTTTCATAAAACACTATTATTCAGTCAGTTCAGGAGAGACACAGACGGCTCGGGAAATCCGGCAGGCATCTTGTAGGGGTCTCGGCTCTCTAGGACATACCGTTCCTGAGATGTTCCCAAAAAGTGATCTGCATTAGCCAATACAAGCCTGCAAGTCTTTCTCTTCATATCCCAACTGCCATACACACGGTCACATGTCCCTTATCAGCCAATAGAAGCTCACAGACCCTTAGTCTCCACATACATACAGTTTTACTCCAGGTTTCCATAACAGCCCAACCATCTTCTTCACTGCTGTAGGTCAGCTTTAGGCTAGGGCTACACTGCAACAATGAGTCGCACGACACATAGGGCACAACTACACTGCTACATGTGTCGTGCAACAATTTTTATAATGATAGCCTATGGTGTTGCACTGGATGGATTTTTTGCAACTGTCGTGTCGCAGCATGTCATGTCGCAGTGCGACACAGCCTATCATTATAAAAATTGTTGAAACAAAATGTTGCACGACACATGTTGTTTTGTAGACCTAGCATTAATGGAGCAGGGCCCTGTGGAGGTCACTGTTAGGGGGGGCAGGGGCCACTATTAAAGGGGCAGCTGCTGTGGAGGTCACTGTCAAGGGAAGTGGGGTGCTTTAAAACTCAAAGGGGCGGGCTGCTGTAAAGGTCAAAGTTAAGGGGATGGGCTGCTGTGGAGATCCCATTTTAAAGTGGCGAGGTCAGTGTTAAGGGGCGGGGTGCTGTAGAGGTCACTGTTATGGAGTATACTGTCTATCTTTTAATGACACTCACAGACATTAAATGAAATGGATGAAATATACCTGTGCGAAGCCGGGTCTTTCTGCTAGTCTGTGATAAAAGCCTGTTCGTCAGGGCTCACTTTTTACAGTTGAGAAGTAGACTTCATGTAACGGTTTATCTCCTGTCCACAGGACTTCCACTTTTTGTCCAGCGCACTGTAGCGAGAACAATCGTCCTTCAAGAAATCATCGGGAAAGGGCGCTTTGGTGAAGTATGGCGCGGGAAGTGGAGGGGAGGGGATGTGGCAGTGAAAATCTTCTCATCTCGAGAAGAGAGGTCATGGTTCAGGGAGGCCGAGATCTATCAGACCGTGATGCTGCGTCATGAGAACATTCTGGGATTTATCGCAGCAGACAACAAAGGTATAGTGCCTCAAACATCTGATATATCTGTATGGCTGCCTCCTTTTCTTATATTTCTGCAGAGCTTGTTCATATATTCAATCATTATTAGAAGCTAGTTTTCTGACCTGATTTTTAATGGTCTCTCTCTTGCAGACAATGGGACGTGGACTCAGTTGTGGCTCGTGTCCGATTACCATGAACATGGCTCTCTATTTGACTATCTGAACAGATATACAGTTACCATAGAGGGGATGATAAAGCTTGCCCTCTCTGCAGCCAGTGGCCTTGCCCATTTGCATATGGAAATAGTTGGAACTCAGGGTAGGTCTCCCTTCAACCCCTTCTTCTCTCTGATTTCCACCAAGCTTCATATTCATCAACCATTACATTTTTTAAATCCTATTTGTTAAATAGGAAAACCTGGAATTGCACACAGAGACCTCAAGTCCAAAAACATCCTGGTAAAGAAAAATGGCGTGTGCGCCATTGCAGACTTGGGTCTTGCTGTCCGGCATGACTCTCTGACAGATACAATAGATATCGCTCCAAACCAGAGAGTTGGGACCAAACGGTAAGAAGCTTCCTCTACCCCTGGTGCACATTTCTGTGATTTTATACTTTTTTTTTTTTTTTTTTTCCTTCCATTGTGATGATCAGTTTTTGGTTATATACTATTGACTAGATCTTGGCTTATGGCAACAAAGACTATATTAGTGCCATATACTCATCGTACCTGCATGTTGGTCTAAAGTAGCCACCGAGAGGCCAATCCCTTTAAACACGGAGGCACACAAGATTGTCATCCGCATCAGTTTTTTTTCTCCTATCATTTGCATGGCAAACTTGACTTAGATTTTTTTTAACTTTCCTTCATGTCTGGAGATCCTCCAAAAATAAAGGAAGACACACTGAAACAAAAACTGATACGGATAACGGAACCCCTTTTTGCGGACCGCAAAAAAAAATACTGTTGTGTGCATGAGGCCTAAAGCAGTTGAATGCACTATATAATTTTCCATTTTAAAAAGATTTTGTGCAATGTAGGTTAAGCAAATGTATTGGTTTTGCTATATTTTCGTCTTCAGTTCCCATTTCTAATGATGATCAAGAAAGGGGGTGGGGGGGGGGGGGGGACTGGCTGAATGTTAAAGGTCTCTGCGGTTGGCTTGGGAGGGGACCATAAAACTCACTAGCTTCCTTCCTTTCATAATGCAGATACATGGCTCCAGAAGTCCTGGATGAAAGTATAAATATGAAGCACTTTGACTCCTTTAAGTGTGCAGACATTTATGCTCTTGGCTTAGTGTACTGGGAAATTGCTCGTAGATGCAGTGCTGGAGGTAAGAATTTCTTATATATTTTTTTCAATAATTGAATAAGCTTTTCATTGAAAACGTGTGAAGATCAATTCGTAAAGTGTTGGTTCACAGTTGATCTTGTACGTATTAGATGACTGCAAAATTGTCAATAACTTAAAATACCTAGAACTGTGAATGGTCAAATGCTTTCACCCTGATGGGCAGACGGTGTAAATTGCCTGGAGTCATCTCTTGTACTTATTCTGCAATTAGATACACACTGTATTGCTTTTACCTGCTTATGCAGTTTACTATAGACTCCTTTACACTGCACCATTTAGCAGACAATTGTCGGGAAGGAAATGTCCCTTCCCAACAATCGGTTGCTAACGCCAGTCACAGGCATTTAACCCATAATGTGGCTTTACCCAGGAGAGATGCATTCCCAAGACTTCAGCTTCCCTGCAAAGCGATTTGGAGAAGCCGTTGGATGTCTCTAAAAGCTCTGATCTCTGAAGAAACCAGGGCTTTTAGAGCTGTAGTTCCTATGGAGTACAGCAGGTGGCAGGGCTGCATAAGAGTATAGCAAATCTGCAATGAATTGGAAGAGCAATTAAATGCAATGTTGTAGAAGCGATCTAACAAGTTCTTATAGCTACGAAAAAGTTTTTAAAAATAGAAAAAAAAATAAACATTACGTGTTCCAAAATGTCTATGCTATTAAAATATATAAAAAATATTTATCCTGAAAAGCGCACCGAAAAAAATCAATATGGCAGATTCGCTGATAGTGATCAAAAAGTCATGCACACTCCAAAATGTTATCAATAAAAACTATCTAGATCCTCTTGCAAAAAATGAGCCAGATCCGTACACATAACTATAAAAATTTTCTAAGTAGAGATGAGCGACTTGAAAAAAAATGCGGCCGGGTTGCCAAGTTTTTTGTCAAAATTTGGTTCAATCCGAATGTATTCGCGGCAAATCAAATTGAAAATGGCTATTTCCTGGCTTCAGAGAGCCTTTATAGTGATATAGATCACTGTGCCTTCCAGTAACACGCATAGGGAGTCTGTTGTGGTAGTGAAACAGTACTGTGAGTCAGTGACATGCAGATGACAGGCGTCGCTCTTGGAATCACTGCACACTTCACTTATTTGGGCAGTTACTGACCAAATAACTCAAGAGTAAACTCGACCTTACAGGTCAATGTTAGCATCAAGAAGAAACGCACTCCTTTTACACCGTCGGCAGCTGATTCCACATAGATGTCTACAGAACCTGTCCTATTAAACGCTTATACAAGTAGAGCCCCCCTTCATTCGGTCATCCGCCTTCATTCAGTCAGCATTTGGTCAGTAATCCATCAGTATTGCTAATGCTAAAAAAAACAAAAAAACAGGAGTTGATCCAAAATGGAGATGACACGTGAATATTGGAACATTGCATGTCTTCTGTGTTTTGTACCCACTCCTGCTTCTGGCTACAAAATCATAAGCCAATTCTGATGCAAAATGTGGACCATGTCATGCGGGCCTCATAGCTGTTACATAGACAGCTTCTGTTGTGCGTCTCATTTTTACTTCCTTCTGACAGATCAGAAGAAGGGTCAAATAAATTGTCAGCCAGCCCGAAAGGCAAAATAGTGGCCCAGTCATGAAGGGGGTAGGGTGTGAACAGCATGAGAAGTCCAGAGTGGCCCTATGACATAGTGGTGAGGTGGCAGCAGCATCAGGAGGCCACAGAGTGGCACAATGACAGTGTGGAGGTGCCAGCAGCAGCATCAGGAGACCACGGAGTGGCAAGGTGACATTGTGTAAGTGGCAGCAGCATCAGGAGACCACAGAGTGACCCAGTGACAGTGGGGAGGTGGATGGCAGTACCAGTACCAGCTGAAGATGGTGGGGGAAAGAAGGAGCATTTGGCATCAGATGTGTGGCATCAGGCAGGTGGCAGCATCAGAATAGTAGCTGAGGCAGGTAGCCAGAAGAAACCGATCTCTTTTGTCAAAGTGTTGGTGTGGACCATAGATGCTCTAGGCTGATGCATCAGGCATTGGTGGGTGGAAATCCTGGCTGGTCCACGCCTGATTCAGCTTGACAAGTCAGTCTTTGCCCCCTGCCGCACTAAACATCCGCTCTGATGCCACACTACTGGCTGGGCAGGACAGCTTTTCCAGGGCAAACTCTTCCAGTTGCGGCCACAAATCCAGTTTGGCTGCGCAGTAGTCCAGCCGATCTTGAATGTGGGGTGGCAGGGTGCTGCCCAAGTATGTCACCACCTGCTGGTTCAGGTCCTGCTCCAGGTCTAGCTGCTGGTGAGTAGTTTCTTTAGTAGGCGGGTGAAGAAAGCTGCTTAATCAGCGACTCTGGACTCAAGTTGCTGCTGATGGAGCTGGAACTGCTCCTACCCCCTACCACAGCAGCCATGGCAGAGGAACGTGAGCGCAGAGGGCCATGACCTGCAAAAGGATGGACGATGGCGCAGACAGGCAGCGGCCAACTGACTTTATAGTGGATGTCTTTATAGTAGTTCAGTTTGTCTTCCCTCTCAGCGGGTGTAAATAAAGGCCCACATTTTGGACCGGTAGCAAGGGTCCAACAAGGAGGAGAGCCAGAAGTCATCCCTCTGCCGAATGGTGACAATTCAGCTGTCTCTATGCAAGCAAGTGAGCATGCATCGGGCCATTTGTGCAAGTGACTCGGAGGGACTCCCTTCCTCCATCTCCACTGCATACTGCCACAGTGTGTCTGGGACCTCTGCCTCGTCTTCCTCATCGCACTGTAGCTCCTCTGGCTATTCCTGCTCCTCCTCCTCCTGTCACCTGTGTAGCGAAAACGCCTATTTCGCTACACATTGCATGTGCTCCAATGTCCTCCTCCTCCAGTTCAGCCCCCACAGGGCTCATGTGGCTTTGAGATTTAGGTGCCACGTCTCTAGTCCCCTGACCAGACAGATTTACCAGCATCTGTTCTACGACATGAAGCGGTGGAATGACCTCGTTCATCCCGTAGTCCTGGCGACAAATAACGTGGCCCCCTCAAAGGGCCTGAGAAAACGGCAGGTGTCACGCATGAGCTGGCACTGGCTGCCATTGAATTTTCTCAGGGCAGTACTCCTGTCCGCTTGGATAATCAAGAAATCGTTTATGGCCTTTCTCTGTTCATATAGTCAGTCCAAAATATAGAGGGTGGAATTCCAACGGGTGGAAACGTCACATATCAGCCTATGTTGGGGGATGCCGTTATGCAGCTCAAGGAGGGTGTGCTTTGCAGTGTACGAGTGGCTGAACTGCATGCAAAGTTTCCTGGCCATTTTTAGGATGTCTTGCAGATAGGTGGAAGACTTCAGAAACCGCTTGACAACCAGATTGAACATGTCATGCAGGGCGCCTGGCTCAGTCCTCCTTGACGCAGCGCTGACACCATGTTCTTCCCATTGTCGGTCACCGTGGTTCCGATTGAGTTGTTGTGGAGAAAGCCACAATCTGATTTCTTGATGAAGGACATGGAGTATTTCCTCCCCTGTGTGACTCTGTTCACCCAGGCAAACGAGGTGCAGAACAGTGTGATACCGCCGTGCCCTGCACATGTGGTATGCTGGCGGGGCACTGTGAATTGTCCCTGCAGTGGAGGCTGAGGACACGGAGGATGAGGTGACACTGCATATGTTGACACAGGGCCATGGTGCCAACATTGGCACCCTGGCCACGCGTCACCTTCTCCCCACAGATTCTACAAATGGGTGGGTGATTTTTACCCCCAACACTCTGCACTGACTGGCTGCTACTGCCGCTGCTCCCGTGAACCCCTGCACCACTACTTTCCAGGCAGGTAGACTCCTCCGAAGCGGGTGGTCTTACCCGGGCACGTTTGGCTCCCGACCTCCCACTGTTGCCACTCTGCTGACTCTCGGCCACACTAGCGACTTGCTGGCTCCGCCGCTGCCTCACAGGCAAGCCATCCTTTTCTCCTGATGATGATGAAGCCCCTAATTCACCTAGCTCCCAAGTGCGATCAGCTACATCATCATCGAGTACTGTATGCACGTAACTGATGTCCTCCTCAACAGTCTCTGGGTCAGGAGCCTGACCGCTCGCAACACCAACTCCCACACCTCATCGCTACTTGCCTGCCTACTGGAGGAAGCAGCAGATGTCTCCTCCACATCTTGGCTGGCCAGTAGATGCTGACTGTCCTCTAGTAGCTTGTCCTTGCTGTATAGCGGAGCTGAGCCCACAGCATATAATACTTCTCTGGCTGAGGGAACAGAAAAGGACAGAGGTAGGGTGAGGGCACGGGGCCTGCTCCCGGGCCATGCCAACTAAGAGTTGTGTCTGACGAACTCACAGACTCTTGGCTGGGGGTGTCTGGTGTCACTTGGGACGATGTGGATGACTAGTCAACCATTCAAAAACCTCTGGGTTGCTGGTCAAGACATGACTGCTAGTTGATACCGGGAGCACAGGCCTCTTGCTGTGACTCCTGCTGCCACGGCCCCTTACTCTGCTGCGACTTGTGCCTGCGCCAGAAACATTTAGACCTCTGCCACTCACCTGTGCATGGCCTGGCACTTCTTTGTCTGACATACTGTTAGATTAAATAAAAAGGAAATTGAAACGCCCCAAAAAAGTCAGTAATTTTCTCACTTCACCACACAACAAATACTTTTTTTGTGTGCCACGACTACGTCAGATAGGGCTTTAGAATATGACTGCACCGCTGAATGGCAAATTATATAATATAATATATATAATTTATTTATTTTTTTGCCACTAATACATGCCAAAAAGGGCTGTAATTTTCTCACTTCACCACACAACGGCTAATAAGCCATTTTTCCCCACTAATGCACTCCAAAAAAATGCTTTAGAACATAAACCTGCACGGCACAAGGGCAAATAAGACGTATAAATATTTCCTTGTAATAAACCCTGTTAATGGCTGTATCAAACAGCACTTGCACCTCAATAACAAGAAGTGTTTGCTGGAATTACAGAGCTGTATAATGGCAATTTGGATCCCCAGTCAGTGCAGCAAGGTGTAATAGGATTGTTCCTATTACCCAGGCTGTAACCTCCCCAACTGAACCCTGTTCTGCTTCAATACTGTGGAATGATTCCTCCCTATCCTTTCCCTGAACTTCTATACAGCAAAATAAAAGGTTTAAAGTCTTTTCTACCACTGTCTTTTCTAGCACATGCTGACGTCTCTCCCTGCACTAAGCACGCTGGAAAATGACTGACTCCAAGATGGCTGAGGCTATTTATAGGGCTGGCTGCTGATTGGCTGCATGCATGGCCTTGTGGGTGAACCTTGCAGAGTTCCTTGCTCCATGTCCTAACACGTATAGCAGATTAGTTACCACGAAGCGTGAAGAAATTCGGAGCTAATCAAATTTTTCCTGAGATTCGGATCGAATTTCACTTAGTCAACTTTGATTCGCTCATCCCTAGTTATGAGGGTCAGAATATGGCCATCAAAAAAAAAAAAAAAAAATCCAAATGTTTTATTTTTCCAAGTATATAAATAAATTAAATACAACAAAGTATATAAATGTGGTATCATTGTAAGCATACTGACATGGAGAATGAAGGGAACAGGTCAATTTTACTGCATAGGGAATGTGTAAAAACCAAATCCATGAAACTGTGGCGGGATTGTTCCCCAACCTCCAAACCCGCCCCCCTCCGATTCCACCCCATTTGGCAATTGGTTTCCAGCTTCCCACTTCATCTTATGCAATATTAAATGGTGCCATCAGAAAGTACAACTTGTCCCTCAAAAAACAAGCCCTCGTATGTCTGTGAATGGAAAAATGAAAAGTTATGACTCCGGAAATCCAAAGACTGAAAACCATCTTGTAATGAGCTTGAGCTATTGGCCTTCTGCAACAGGATGCATTCTGTATGCTGTTGGGGTGGCCATCTCTGCTCTTACTGACGTGTGTTGGTTGCACCCATGTGATTCCACTAGCCTGACTGGGCAACACTATTGGCGTGTGCAGAGCACACTAGTTTGTACTGTAACTATACTGCTAAACCCTTTTTTTTATCATTCTTATTGATCTTGTGCATATTGCAGTGCATGTATCTGAAAACCTTAATTCTAATTTCAGGCTTCCATGAGGAATATCAGCTTCCCTACTACGATCTTGTACCATCAGATCCTTCGATTGAAGAAATGCGAAAAGTTGTATGTGACCAGAAGTTACGGCCTAACATACCCAACTGGTGGCAAAGTTATGAGGTTGGTGCCTGTCAATGTAACGACGAATGCTGATGCTTTCTACAGCACATTTATCAGTGTGTCAAAGATCAGATGATCTGATCGCTGCCTGTGGTGCTGCAAAAGAGGGAGCATTCTGCCTCTGGGGGGTGCAAGATTTATAGACAAGTAATACATGGGTATTCAAGGAAATCTTCACAGCAGCATTGATGAGTTATAACAGAATGTGTAGAAGTAGAAATGAAATGAGTCTTATTGTTTAAAGGGGTTATCCTGGAAAAGCTAATTATGACTTATCCTCAGGATGGGTTATCATATCACACTAGTGGGGGTCCAAGTCCCAGCATCCCCGCCAATCAGCTGTTTCAGAGAGCCACTGCGCTTACCGAAGTCTCCCAGTAGCTTTCCAAGGACAGCCCTATTCATCTTGCAGTGGCAGTGCTTGGTGTTGCAGCTCAACATCATTCAAGTCTATTTTCAATTTTTCCATGAACATTTTTAATTGCCTATCCAACTAGGTGATGATTGGACCACGAAGGCTTGACCACTGGGGAACCAGTCCTCCCCTTCAAGAACGAGGAGTCTCGTATATGAATTCCTCACTAGTGGGTATTTCTATCCACTTTCCCATTGACTTCTTTGCAGCCGGCAGAGGTAGTGCTCAGGCTCATAGAAATAAAGCGGTGGACTAACGCTAGTGTAGCACATGCAGCACATTGATCCAGCAGGCTGTTCCAACAGTGAACATCCTACTGGATTTCTCTGGATCTGGCCTAGCAGGATAGTGCCATGTGCTTGGTGGACTCCATTGACTATTATGGAAACCGACAGGGATCCAGCGAATCCCAGCATTTATGCGGGGAGTGTCTGGACCCCTACCAATTCCCATTATAGTCAGTGTGGACCACCAGGGAACGCGGCACTATCCTGCTATGCCGGATCTAGAGAACTGCTGTGGTCCTGTGGAAATCTAGCCTAATGCCACTGCTCCATTTTCAGAAAGGACTGTCAGGGGTCCCAACTGTCACCCTGGGGATAACCCCCTTTTAGTAAAAACATTTTAAAGGGGTTGTCCAAGTTTTATTTATTGAAGACCTATCCACAGGATAGGTAATCAATATCAGATCGCCGGGGGTCTGACACTAGGCACCCCCGCCGATCAGCAGTTTGAAGATCACGCTTGTATAGGAACGAGCCTTCCCATTGAAATGAATGGACCAGCTTGGGCGTAATTACACCTGCTCACCGCTGCCTATGCGGGGCGAGCAGGTAAACCAGTGAAGAGGAGGCAGGCGGTGCCGGGTGTCTGACCCCCACCGATCTGATATTGATGACCTATCCTGAGGATAGGTCATCAACAAATATAACTTGGACAACCCCTTTAACTCTTTTGGGGAGTTCAGGGCTTCACTAGTGTATACTTCTATGTACGGTAACTACCACGCTGGAATGTACATGGGGCCTGGTTTTTATTTTTTTTATTGCATAGAAAATTAAGGATGAGTTTTCAGGTTTCTCTTTTCTCCCCGACCAGGCACTACGAGTTATGGGCAAGATGATGAGAGAGTGCTGGTATTCGAATGGGGCAGCTCGTTTGACAGCTCTTCGCATCAAGAAAACCCTGTCACAGCTCAGTATACAGGAGGATGTGAAGATCTGAAGCCTCTACCAATGCTCCTGACAAAATGTGGAAAATTCATACAAGCTGCCATGATGTAGTACATAAGTATGAGGCCTACCTCAACGTTTCTTCCCAGACAACTGCCAGTTGAACAATGGGGCCTTTTGGCCGAAATGGAAGAGAACAGCACTCTTAAATTAATTCTATGTTTGGGTCTGAAACAGAAACTTTTTTTTTTTTTTCTTTCTATTTCCCCTTTTCTTTTTCTTAGCATGAAGATATGGTATCGGATTCAGGTGATTACCGTATTGCCTGACTTTTAATATATATATTTTTTTCAAATGAAATTCCCATGGTGGCACCCATCTGGGTAGGGTAAAATCGACGTCATGTAACCTGCTTAAAGTGGTTCACCCAACCATGCTCATCTACTGGTTCAGGTCCTAGTGGGCAAGCTGAGGTTTCCCCTTGGATTTACCCTAAACACAAAGAAGTCTCCCTTGAAAGGATTGCGTTCGGGCTTTTGTAAAATGACAATGGAGCTTGAAAGCAAACACTACACTGTCCACGTAAGACCCGCGTCCATGCATGTGCAGGGGTGTGTGTAGCTAATTTTTGACCTGTGTTTTGTAGGTGTACATGTGAGCTTGTCTGCATGCGCCAATATAAAGCTCCACTTTTTTGAGGTGTCGGTATGTAGATCACTTTGAGTGACGCTTCATGTAAAGTTTGCATACAGGGCCACTTTTTACCTTAATTTTTCTATGAGTTTTTATTTTATTTTTTTCTTTGCAAAAGCAAAACCCAAACTCTTAGCTTGTTTGAACATAACACTAACATCCGCTTTCCAGGAAGAGGAGATTCATGCTGGTGAAATCTATTGGCAATAGAAACATTACAATAAAAGACCCTCAGCTTGTGCTCTCCGAGCGGATGTGAAGCGAGGAGGACAACCTGCAAAAATCCATCGTCATTTGTAAATGAATCTCAGGTGTCAAGCATTTGTCAACAGCAGGGATTTTAGATGTTTGTGCTCATTAAATTGACCGGCATGGGTGTAGAGGTCGATCCTTTCCAGCCTGCCTTCTGGGGGAACTGACGTGGGAAAGGGTGCGTGGTATTTTTGATGCCGACCAGCAGCTTGAGAGACTGTTCTGGCTGCCCGGGCCAGGCTCCAGGAGCAGGTTGGAAGTGGGGATTGTAATTGATGATTGACACATTATACTTTAATACAGGACCTTAGTTGAATTGGGAGATTTTATTTCATTTTTTTGTTCAGCATCTACAGTACAATAACTCTAAAGCCATAACTTTTAAACTGGAGTGTTTTTTTTTTTTTTTTTCCTTTTAATTCTTGTGACTTTATTTTTTTTTTTTTTTTCGGGAGGGGAGAGTTGGGATTTTAACTTTTTTTATTAAGTATTTTAATTCTTTGTAAAAAAGAGAAACCACAAAAAAAATCAGAAGTCTCTATATATAAATATATATACACATACATATTACAGTATAAATATTACCTCTGTCTATTGTTTTGTATAGAGATCACAACAAAAATTTAAAAAACCAAATGCGCCAAGCTATATTTACACTGGAACTATTTGTACTTGTACTTGTACATGGAATTATCTTCTAGACGCTGGATTGATCCTCACGGTTCCATGTCACATTTTTATAATGCCATGTCGTCATTGTCTGTTTCTTCAGGTGTACACCATTTTCCTGTGTGTATCCTTCAGGGGTTTTAGTGACGTGTCCAAAGTTCTATAAATATATCTATTTTTTTTCTGCTTTCTGTGCAGAACTGTTAATAAACTCCCAGTTTTTCTCGTCCGAGGTGCTTCTCAGTCTCGTACAGCTCACTACCATACTAATGTGAAGCTGGCTTGTGCATTAATGGGGTGTATGTAAACTTTTAGTGTTCTGGGGCTGGGGCGTCGCTCTGTCACTTGGACTGTTGTATAAAGCATTAGTCACTCTAAGTCTGCTGTGCAATCTCTTGGTAAGACATTTACACATATATGCAATATATCATCTTCCTAAAGTCGAATTTGGTCAAATTTACAAAGGCTATGAAAGGCTAGGGTTACATATTGAGCAATTGTGGTATCAAAATGGCGTTGTGTAGCCAGGGAAAAGTTGGACATGAAAAGGAGTGGAATGTGTACGAGTATTACGAATAGTACGAATTCTAGATAGTAGCACCAGGCTTTAGCTCTTGCATTTTATTGACTATGCTCTATATTGATTTGCAATGGATATGTTTTCTTATAGGTCTTCTATAGTAGGCATATTACAAGCATAAGAAAGATGAGGAGTCTTGCTGCAAAACTATTTTGCGTGTCACTAGTGCAGGAGACCTCTTGTAAATGGCAACCAAAGTTAATGGGCATCTGTCAGCAGATTTGCATCTATGAAACTGGCTGACCTGTTACATGTGCGCCTGGCAGCTGAAGGAATCTGTGTTGGCCCAATGTTCAGATGTGCCCGCATTACTGAGAAAAATAAAAATAAAGTTTTTGTATATGCAAATGAGCCTCTAGGAGCAACGGGGGCGTTGTCGTTACACCTAGAGGCTCTGTTCTTTTTGCAACTGCCGCACCCTGTGCACTTTGACAGGTCAGGTATGACGACGTTTTCATTGCCTGGCCCTAACAAAGTGCAGAGGGTGCGGCAGTTGCAGAGAGGGCAAAGAGTCTAGGTGTAATGGCAACGCCCCCATTGCTCCTAGAGGCTCCATAATTTTATTTTTTTATTTTATTTTTTTGTGCCTTCCTCTGGATCAACTTGCAGGATGACGAGTCGAACTGGATGGACAAATCTCTTTTTTTTTTCAGCCTTATGTACTGTGTTACTGATTGCAAATATTAAAACACAATTTTTCTAAGCAATATGGGCACATATGAACATGGGGAAAACACAGATGCCTTCAGCTCCCACATGTAACAGGGCAGCCAGTTTCATAGGTACAAATCTGCTGACAGATGCACCTTGTGTATGCAGCACTGGCAATGCGTTAGATGACGAGAGAATTGTCATGTAGTCATCAGCTTGGCAATGTATGGCTATGTACATGTTACATACTGATTTCTGATACAGGCAGAAACGGATGATTGTATGTTCTCTATAACATAATGCTTTATTTGAATCTTCCTGGAGTGGAGGCCTAAGGTGTCCAACCAAGACTGCTTATGCTTGCCTTATGTGGGCCAATGATATGTGCCAACCCTCCCATTAGCAAGAGTGTTAACCACCTGTTGCAAATAGTGTCTTAGGCCATAGACAGATTCCTTCTAAATATATTTATTTTGTGTAAACTCAGTGGATTCTATATTTAAAATTAAAATAAAAAGGCCATTTTATCTAACGGTGGTTGATGACCACACTTTTGACATTTCTTCCATTGCTTGGTCATTCAGTGCCTATAAAGGAACATAAATCATCCCATGCAATGTAACCATCCTGAGGGTGGATGCTTCAACTCTGTTGGCGTACCCCTCACTATGATAAGTAAAAAGGCACTTATATTCCTGGGCGCTATTCCGGGTAATTTTTATTTTTTTGTTTGTCCCATGGATATGTGCCTTCTTCATCTCATGTGCATACATTCACAAAATGCATTTACTTGTGTAACCACTACTTATTGGGAGGTAACCTTTTTTTTTTTTTTTTTTCTGGAATAATTCATCTCAGACTGCTGTGTGTTTGAAGTTTTATATATTATAGTTTTGATTTTGCTAAAGCATCAAATGGTAGTTTTAATGGCCCTTCTCTATTTTTATTATTTCTCTTTTTGTATTGTATATATGGTGACCAGCTTTCGGCTGATTGGTAGTTTTAGGCCATAAGCACATAATTTAGTGGTGGTAGAATTACACCTTTATGTTGAATTGTAGCATGATTTCTAATCATTTCTCAGGATGTCCAAAATGTTTTACAGTAAGCAGAAGATACAGAGGTACACGATCAACAGGGACAGCAAAACTTCCCATGATTTGCTTTATCTGCTTAGACTAACTGCCAAAAAAAGGGATCTAGCCTTCCCTTTTGGAAAAGTGGTTAAGTCTACACTGAATTTTATGTTTGATCCCAAGGTCCAGATGCAAAAGGTGTGGATCAATAGAAAGTATTGAAAAGAAAGAAAATGTGACAACCTGGTTTTCAAAAGGATTTTCCTGCACCATTTACATATTGATGACCTTTCCTCAATATGTGATTGGTGGAGGTTCCGCTCCCGGCAACCTCGCCGATTTGTTGGTAGGGGCTCTGGCCTGTGTCATCACATGGCCTTTGTGCGAGTGAATGGGATGGAAAAGCAATATCAAGCAAGACCTATATACAATGTACAATGCTGTGCTTGGTCAATCAGGTGCTTGAAGATGCCGCATGCACCCAAGGCCCAGCGCTGCAACTTCTTCAAACAGCTGATTGGCGAGGGTGCAAGAAGTCGGAACCCTATTGATCAGATATTAATGACCTGTCCTCAAGACAGGTCATCAATATTTTATTCCCGGAAAACCATTTTAAAGTGGTTTTCCTGACACATAACATTTATTGCATATCCATTTGAGTGCTTTGCTGTATTCAAATCTCCCATAGACTATGGAGAGTGACGGCAAAGGCACTGCTAACAGGGAACCAGGCATACCTGTGTCTTGGTGTCCAGATATCGGCTTCCCTACTGATCACATGAAATCGATTTATGCCAAAAATGTTAATTGTGGGAACCCCTTTTAAAGGGGTTGTCAGATTTGTTTTTCTTTTCATAGAAACTGTGGCACAGTTTCTATCTGGACGAGTGGTGCTGTTTCCAAGGAGGAAATGGCTAGCCCTTTTATTTACATGGACAAACCCTACACATTTGGGTTCATAAAAAATGTCAGGGATGGTGTATGATGTTTTAAGAGATGTATGGCGTGGTGCCGTTCAGAATGTAGAAAAATGCATTGGCTCACGTTTACGAAGACCTGTGCAAGTCAGTTTATTAAATAACAGATGTTTGCACCTTGCTAGACCTTTTTGTAAAGTGTCTAGCAAGTTGGCATGGATAAGTGGATTGGTAAAATATGCCAGAATTATGTCCTGCATTAGTCTTTTTGGTGCATAAAATGATGTAAGGTTATACTAGCCTTGAGCTGGCCTGAGTAATAAGTGTCTAAGTTCTAGAGATGCGCCAAATTTATCCATAGTGTGCATGTCATGAGTTTGGCGACTATAGGCTTTAAAGGGGTAATCCAGTTGATAACCATTTGATCGGTGGGGGTCCTACTGCTGATCACGAACAGGTCCCCCCTGCACCCTCCCTGAAAAGAACGGAGTGGCCGGTCGCTACATTCATTTCTATAGGATTTCCGGAGATGGCCAAGCTCTGTTCTTGACAGGGGGACTGCAGGGAGTACTGGGCCCCCATTCTTGGGATTGAGAACTCTGCTATCGCCAGAACTCCCATAGAAATGAATAGAGCGGGCCACGTGCATGTGCGACCAGCCGCTCTGTTTTATTTCAGGGAGGCTGCAAGGGGTATGGGACCTCCGTTCTCATGATCGGTGCAAGCCCCAGTAGTAGGACCCCCACCGATCTAATGGTTATCCCCTATCCTGTGTATAGGGGATAACTTGAAACAACCAGAATACCCCTTTAAGTTTATGTTGTCGGTTAGTAAATGTGGGCCATTGTTTCAGAAATCCAAAAAAATTCTACATATGTTGTGAAAATGTAGAATGAACGGACCTGTCACTACTTGGACTCATGAGGAAACCATTTTGTGAGATTTTTTTTTATTCTTTAACAAATTCTTTCTAGATAAGTAGTGTAGATTACTTATGCAGATTTGACCTTCAAAACTTTTATAGGGACCCAGTTTTATTATTTTGGGACTTCAGAAGTCTTCCATAATTTTTCTTGTGGCTATTAATCTCAGTGGAACAAAGGGTGCACTTTCCTGATCTACAGCCTACATTTGAGGCTTGTTACTTTGAATGTATATGCACCAAATGTAAAGCATTCATCCTAAACCCTGCAGACTTCTCATCATGTATTTCTGATAGCCATATGTTTTAAGCTTGTTTTCAACAAACATGCATTAAATCTGAAGTTCATGCTGATTTAGGCTAGTTTCACATATGCGTTATAGTATCCAGCAGGCTGTTCCGCCAGAGGAACAGTGTGCCGTAGTCCACCATATGCGGCATTGTCTGATACGAACGTTCAGCACCAGAGCCCATTGACTATAATGGGATCTGGCTGATTGTGCCAGGGTTCGCCCCACACACACACACACACACACACACACACACACACACACACACACACACACACACACACACACACACACACACACACACACACACACACACACACACACACACACACACACACACACACACACACACACACACACACACACACACACAAAAACTAGTGCAAGCAATGGTTTTTTTTTTTTTTTGTCTGCCCAACTCCCGGCACTCATGCCGGAAACCGACCGGATCCCATTATAGTCAGTGGGGTCTGGCACTGCATTGGCTATTCCAATAAGATGAACTCCGGCAGGCTGTTCCTCTGCAGAATACTATAAAGTGTATGTGAAACTATCCTTAAGTGGCCTTTTTATAACCCTTTTGCTTTGAAGGTTTAAACCTGTTTCCTCACAAGCGTGTTCCCTTCTGGTCTAGGTAGGTGACATCAGTCATAAAATTGCAGTGGTAAGTTATTGGTATTTAAAGCTATCCTTCCAGAGCCAGAGAACAGTGTGATGAATAGTGGTCAGGTTTGGCTCTAGAAGAGATGAATTTGGTACTTGTCTGTTCATCCAGGTTTTCATTGTATTGGAAAGGACTGTAAAAGAACCACTTAGACACTTTACCTCCTCAGTATGCAAATGTAAATACGTTGTATGATAAAAAAAATCTTTTGTTAATATAAAAAGCTGTCCAATTTCTGCTGTACATTAAAAATTTGTTTTATTCATGTTATTTGTGTGTGTGTTCTGGATTTGTATGATCTTATTGTCATCTACAGACGGCAGGTGCATTTTACTGGATATCTTTCTCTACAACAACCACCACCCAAGGCTATAATCCTATAGAAGGATTTGCAGATACTACATATGTTTGTAGACAGAGCATGTCTGCTGCTCCTATTACAATTAGTTTAGTACCTTGAAAAAACTATAAGAGATCCGGTGGCTCAGCCGTGGCACACGAAGATCCCTTTCAGTTTTCATCAGTTTTTGGCTAAATTGTAAACTGGGTCAAGTTATCTTGTGAATTTGATAATATTGGACCTGTAATATCAATGTAATAAGGGTTAAAGGGGCAGTAAAAGTGATAAAGTCCTAAATACCTGCTGCCTCTTGCGCCATGCTCTGTTCCTCCCCACTGGCGTTTGTTTTATGTAGAGGCCGGTACCTCTACGTAAGTTTGGTGGATCCACCGCCAGCTATAGGGGTTAAGACCGGTGTCTAAAATGCCGGTCCTAATAAATGACCCCAAAGTATTTAACATGGTATTAAGGTCTTGCAGCGCTAGGGTTGTAGGTTCGAATCCGACCAAGGACAACATCTGCATGGAGATTGTATGTTCTTCCCGTGTTTGCATGGGTTTCCTCCGTGTACTCCGTTTATTTTTTTTCCCCACACTCGAAAGACATATTGATGGGGACCATAGATTGTGCCATTGGGGACAGTTGGATGCTAATGTCTGTAAAGCGCTGCGGAATATAGTAGTGCTATATAAGTGCATTAAATAAATAAAAGGCGCCAATCTCTCTCTGGTGGCTGGGTGTGCGCATAGGCCGCTTTTTTCTGCAAGCAGTATAGCATGGATTGCAGGGTGGTCATAAATCCTGGATATGAGCTGTGTATGCTGTGATGGAAAAATGAATGAATGAAGACAGTAAAGAAGGCAATATGGACAATCACAATACATTAGTAAGTGCCTTATATCGACTATCTAAATGCTGAAGTGAGGTAACCCCTTTAACACCTATGTAGCATTGGAGTAGCCAGGTCTTTTATGTAATTCCATCTCCAAAACAAAATATTGCATTATATGTCCACTGCTGTGCTTCTATATACTATTAATACAGCCAGACACTTTTTTTTTTTTCCTACACCGAACAGTGTTTATAGGTCAGTATTGCAGGTGAGATTGCCAGAATTAAACTGTAACGAATCTGATTCATAGCAAACACTCTCCTGGAGCGTTCTGAAGTACTAAGCCATCAGTTCTTTATAAAAAGCAGTAATCCACTGGCACTATACAGGGAAATGAAAATGTAGCCGCACTTAATACCTTCACCAGGGATTGCCCTGGAAGAGGCGTCCCATGGGTTTCAGTGGTGTATTTAATGTAGCAGTCTTGCCAAGTGACCTCACTGTTAACAGGCTATGGTGTCCCTGTTGGGATACTAGCCCATCCGATGTGGTCTGGAATTGTGCATTCTTCCTCCCCTCCAAATAAAAAAAAATTTTGCTCACATTTTGTAGTGTGCCTAGACCTAGTCATAAAATGCACAACCATTTGGCATTTTTAACTTTATAAAACTTGATTGCACCTAGGGGCTGTGCTTTCAGGGGGTTTCTTTGCTAAATTTTTGGCATGACATTTTGCCACAAAATCAACTAATAGTAAAATAAATAAATAATTTAGACTGAAGTGTCTAGCCATGCACCAGATTTATCATCCAGCCTGAACACTGATCATTTTGGCGTGTCCTTAGATTGCCTATCTAGTTTAAACCTTATGCAGGATTTGTAACTCTGCCCCAGTGTATAGAGACATTTTTTTTTTTAAATGTGCCGATTGTGATCATTTTCTAATATGCCTAATAAACAGTTGACAACCTTAAACCATTGAGTCTAAAATTCAAGCTGGTGTATGTAACAGCTGCTAACGGCATTGCACAGAATACATTTGAGATCCTGTTATGATTGTAAGGGAAGATCTTTTACTACATACAGCAGAATCACACTGACTAGCACTGCAGTCGGCCTCTTTCCAGACTGAAATGGCTGATGAAATACACTATATGGACAAAACTACTGTCTGGGACACTTACAGGAGCTTTTATGACATCCCATACTAAATTCATATGTATTAATATGGAGTTGGTTCCCCCTTTGCAGCTTAAACACCTTCTTTGGGAATTTTTATATCATTCATCCAGAAGAGTATTTGTGAGGTTAGGGTACTTTCACACTAGCATTTTTGTTTTCCAGTATTGCCTTCCGTCATAGGAGCTCAATACCGGAAAAAACTGATCAGTTTTATCCTAATGCATTCTGAATGGAGAACATTCTGTTCAGGATGCATCAGTTCAGACCCTCTTACGTTTTGCATGCTGCAGTTTTCTCTTTGGCCAAAAATACTGATCACTTGCTGGAATGCCAGATCCGGCTTTCATTTACATTGAAGTGTATTAGTGCCGGATCTGGCATTAAGTGTTCCGGCAAAAGAATCAGGCTTTCCTGCCTGTGCATGCACAGACCTTTTAAACATGCAAAAAAATAAAAATACATTTATACCGGATCCGTTTTTCCGGATGACAAATGCCATCAGTTTGCGTCCGGATTGTCGGATCCGGCAAGCAGTTCCAGCCACGGAACTGCCTGCCGGAATCCTCTACCGCAAGTGTGAAAGTACCCTTAGACACATTTTGGATGAGAGGACCTAGCCTAGTTCATCCCAAAGATGTTCAATGGGGTTGAGATCAGAGCTCTGTATGGGCTAGTAATGTTCTTCTGCACTAAACCATGCCTTTATGGATCTTGCTTTCTGCACTGGGGGACAGTCTCATCGGAACAGAAAATGACCTTCCACAAATTTGGAAGTAAACAATTGTCCAAATGTTTTGTATGCCGACACATTTAGATTTCTCTTTACTGAAACAAAGGGCCTAGGCAAACTCCAGAAACCCCATAGCATTATCCCTCCTCCACCAAACTTTATAGTTGGCTCAATGCAATTAGGTAACGTTCTCCTGGCGTTCCTCTAATCCCCACACTTCCATCAGACTGCCAGCTAGAGAAGTCAAGCACGTCACTCTACAGAAGATGTTTCTATTGTTTCAGAGTCAAGTGGTGGCTTTATACCACTCCATCCAGCATTAACCATTGGAGATGTAAATCTTGCAAACTGCTGCTCAGGTGTGGAAACCCATGCCATGACGCTCTTGTGCTGATAATGCCTGAAGAGGTTTAGACTCTCCAGTTATTGACTTAGTAAAGCGTTGGTGTCTTTTATTCAAAATGCACTGGTGACCTAACATCTGTTGGATCTCCTTTCAAACATTGGACCTATTTGGAGCCCTGGCTGGGGCTGAATCCACCTCTGCAGGAGAGCCAGATATACACTTTCTTATACTCCATGACCCCGCTTTGTAACTTTATATGGTCTACCACTTCATGGCTGAGTTGCCATGGTACCTAAACACTTCCACTTTGCAATAATACCACTAAAAGCTGATGGAGGAATATCTAGGAGGGAAGACATTTCATGAACTGACTTGTTACAATGGTGGCATCCTTTTACAGGACTGTGCTGGAATTCAGAAAGCTCTTAGAGGACCTTTCGCCGCTCCTGACATGTCTGTTTTAATAGCTTCATGCATTCTCCATGTAATAACAATTCTGGAGCCTCTAGTCTTATGGCTCTATGTTGTGTCATTCCTCTGTTATTTCTACTAGAAGTTATGAATGAACTTCTATTAGTTTTCAGTAAGGATACAGAGGGGGAGGTAACAAGTTGGGGGGGGGGGGGGGGGGGGAGGTCCCTGATCTCTGCCCTTTAAAGATACTAATAGGTGAGATGCTTTGTGTGTTTGCTTTATTAGGCTGTAGATGCCGGGTGAATCCCGCTTTTCCCTCAGCAAGATCTCCATTTGATTTTTACTATCCCCATAAGTATGGGTATTTGTATGAAATTGTTATTAACCATGCTTACAAATCAGAAACTTACGGATTTAAGGATTTTATAACATTACAAATGTAATATGGATATGAATTTTTGTATTATAATTAATAAAATATAAAAAAAAAAAAAACAGACCTGTCGGGAGTGGTGAAAGGTCCTCTTTAAGAAGGAGCCATTCTTTCACAAATGATTGTCAAGATTTCATACACCTGTGACAATGGTAATGAATGAAACACCAGAATTCAGTGATTAAGAGGTGTATTGTAGCATTCGCAGCTGATCATGGGTGCTCAGCGACGTTAATTAGAACACTTATACAGGATTAGAAAAAACATGGCTGCTTTCTTTCAGAAACAGTGCCGCACCTGTTCATGGTTTGTGTCTGGTATTGACGTTTAAAACATAGAGGATAAAGGAGCTGTCCGATCTAGGACATTTAGGCCAGATCAATAGAATATGCCATAAAAGTCCAACAGGTGCAGGTCCCACCCAGCCTGTTCCTATATCAAAAACTGGGCCACACTCGAAATGGATCAGAGTCCTCTTCATTCATTGTTATGAGACTGACAAAAATAGCTGAAGCAGCTTTCAGCAAATTCAGAAGTCCCATAGCGGTGTATGGAGGGGCGACCGTGCATGCTTTGCTTGCTCTTTATTCAGTTTGATGCCTGTTCTTGAGATAGGATCAGGTCCCAGAGATGATACTTGAACATATATATGGCTTATTCTATTGTTACCCCATAAATGTCCCGGGGGGGAACACCCCTTTTAATGGACTTCAGTTGCAATACAATGCACAACCTGTGGACAGGTGAAGTGCTGTTTTTGGAATATTTGTTTTTCTACCTGTACAATATCTTTAATCACTTTTTTTTTTTTTTTTTTTAAAGATGCTGAGAAGGCTAAGATGACATGAATTACCGTAATCGGTCATAGGCCTCTATCCTGCAGGCCCGCAGCCACCACTGAAGGGAGCTCACCCTAATGACCTCTGCAGGCATCAAAGCTTCATCTTTTAACTCTGACTGAAAAAAGGGAAGCAAGAGTTTTGGAATTCACTCACAGAAAAGTAGCGCCAGCTCCTGTAAAAGTATACTTCTAATACCTATATATCCTGTAGACATGCCTTAAATGTTTGATATGGGAATACTACTTTATGAACGATAATTCAAACTGATCAAGGAACTCTGTGGTGGTAGCCAACATTTGGCATTTTGCCCATAGCTAAATAGTTACTTTGGATATGAATTCTTTTCGCTCTAGACTTCGTTTTAATGCTGTACGGAGATCCTTCTTACGTACAGTGTTAAAATGTATGCGCTCTGGTGAGGTGAAGTGAATTACTTTGGTGAATAACTTCGGCATTTGATTATTAAACTTGAAAAACATTTTAAAACAGGTATTCGAAGTTGACTTCGGTACCAATTGGTACCTTGGTAACCAAGTTTTAAAAAAGTTGAAAAGTTAAAAATCAAATCCCGAAGTTATTCACCAAAGTTCCACGAGACTCCCTTTGCCTCGCTAGAGCCAGGGCTGTCTTTATCAAGGGGCAAAAGAGGCAGCTGCCTCGGGCCCAGTTGCTCCTGGGGGGCCCAAGGCAGCTGCCTCTTGAGCCCTGCTAGCCACTGCCCCGGGTGGCAGGCTGTCAGCTACACAGGGGGGTGCTGCCATGCCTGTCTGCCAGCACTCCAGGCAGTGAACTGTGAGAGCTGTGATTCTCTTAAGGACCTTAGATGACATCATCACCATGTGACCAGTAACCTAGCAATATTACTGGTCACATGGTTATGAGGTCATCAAAGGTCCTTTCCGTGTTCCTGCAGGAGAAGTTTTCCTTAACTGTGGAGCTTTTTTTTTTTTTTTTGTAAAGATAACATCAGGAAAAGGTGATAGGGGCTGTTATGCTATTATACTGTAAGCTACTGTATACTGTGGGGTGCTGTATATTGTGGTGTGCTATACTGCTCTACTGTATACTATGGGGTGCTGTTTATTTTGGGGTGCTGTATACTGCGGGGTGCTGTATACTGTGAGGTGGGGTATTCTGTATAGTTTGGGGTGCTGTATACTGTATGGTGCTATACCATGAGGTGCTATATATTGTAGAGTGCTATACTGCTGCACAATATACTGTGGGGTGCTGTATATTGTGGGGTGCTATACCTCTCTACTGTATACTGTGGGGTGCTATATTGCTCTACTATATACTGTGGGGTGCTATACTGCATACTGTGGGGTGCTGTATACTATAGGGTGCTATACTGCATACTGTGGGGTGCTGGGGTGCACTGTAACACTAGGGTGAGCCGAGCCCCGGTCTCCTTCCTGCAGAGCGGTGCCTACTTCCAGCCTGAGCCCAGCTGCCCAGAGCACTGATCCTGAGCCGCTGGAGTCTTCAGAACTGGAAGTATTTACAGTCATTCATTGTACTCTACTATGTGTGTGTGTTGTGGTGGAGGGCGTGATTGCATGCAAGGCTGTGGGAAGGCAGGATCCAGGGGGCCCAAGTAAATTTTTGCCCAGGGTCCAATCAATATTAAAGACGGCCCTGGCTAGAGCGCATACATTTTAATGCTGTACGTAGATGACTCTCCATACAGCATTGAAACGAATTTTGGAGCTAAACTACTTTGGATCTTGTTCGATGTGGGCCAAAAACATGTTGTGTGAATGGGGCCTTTCTCAGATGAATTATACAACATGAATAGATTAATTATAACCCTCAATGCCATTTGATATTGGATAAGCATCTAGTCCTTTTTTAAATGCTGACATAGTATCTGCTATTACCACCTCTTGGGATAAGGCATTCCTTAGTTTGACTGCTCTAACCATCAAGAATCCTTTCCTGTATTGAGGTCTGTATTGCCTTCCTTCACATGTAATGAATGTCCCCCGGTCCTTTGTAAAGTCCTTGGAATGAATCAATCATGTGCCAGTTCCTTGTATTGACCAGACATGTGCACATAAATGAGATCCCCTCTAAGGTGTCTTTTTTTTTTTTTTCCCCCAAGCCCAATTCAAGCATTTCATTATAAGGGTAGGTTCACATCTGGGGCAGGTAAATTTGCAGAATGTTCCAGCAAAGGAGCAGATGTAACATCCCAGAGTTGTGTTACCAAACTTTTTTACCCCGCTACAACCTGTTAAGTGTATTTACATTGTCATCTTGTGTAATTTCACATAATATCCTCACAAATGTGCATTGAAAGCCTTGTTAAAATGTATTTGCTGTAATTTCTATGTTCACCAGCAGGTGGCAGCAATGGATTTAGCAGGGACTTAGCTACAGTTTAGTGTTTCTGAGCTGGAATAGTACATTCCAGTTCAGCTCCCCTTCTGTGAGCAGAAATGGGCTGCTCCCATATCCTGCCTCATGGGGAGGGAAGGAAGTTTAAGTTAGTGTACCAGATATAGGGATCCAAAGCCAGGATCTTGTCTCAGCTAAGACAATTTGATCATCATTCCCCAGCCTGAGCTTTGCAGCCTCAGCTGGAAGAAGCAAGCAGACCACTCCAGAAATCCAGGAAGAAGCATACCCTGTGGAGATAGCTGTGAGTACCGTCCAGAGACCCAGGAGAAGTCAGTCCCCTTACAGCAGAAGATAGTCAGTGCAGAAGCCAAATTCTTGCCACATTACAGAGCAACAAGCAGACATCCCTTTCCTGCAAAAGCTCCAGGCACATGATAGAGCAGAAGATATATATTCCTGCCACACATTGCCAATACCTGCTGGGACCAAAGACTAATGCTGTACCTTGCTTGGATGAAAGCTACTTTAAGTAAAGACAAGTTTGAACTTTACTTAAGGTCTGGATCTCCGTTTACTGCTGGAAATCCCTCAATTACTCCTACTAGCATCACAATAATTTTATTGCAAGTGAGCCAGGATCCAGGAGTCCAGCCGTACCCAGGTAGGAGACACTGTTGACACAATTACTACCACCACACAGAGACATTACACCACTATGGCATTCCTAACCTAGTACGTGAGTTACAACACCTTAAAGGGCCCTGCAACAGTACCCTGTGGACGCTGCCATTGGCGTCACAAACAAACTATAGACTATTACACCCATATCTTGACCCACTGTATAATTTGGCGTCCGTGTAATCGTACCACGGTCCTGCTCATTGCATTAAGTGGCTTCACACAAACTGGATACGAACCGCATTGTATGCCAACAGGATCGGATTCAATTGTTTGCCTATCCCTGCATAACCGGATCCAATTGTGTGCTTAACCAGATCAAATTGCATGTTTTACAGTACTGCAAGATCTGAGAATTGTGCCAAAACCCTGAAAATTTACTTTATTGCGTTATTGTGCCAGAAAACACTGAAACGTGCGCACCAGCACTCAAAGGGTTAATTCGCCATATTCACAAAATGGCGCCGCTTCTTCATGCCCAGAAGCGGGAAAAGACAAGAACGCCCTCTCAAGAGCGCGAAGATGCCGAATACGCCCCCCTAGAAGCGGGAACTCTAAAGCCTGCCCACCAAGAACTTTGCAGTGTGAGCCAAGGGAGTGCAGACTTCTCCCTCTGGGCTCCACCCTCACTTCCTGAACACACCTCGACAGAGGAGCCAAGGAAGATGGCGCTCCCTTCTCCAAAATGTGACCAGATGGCGATCCAGGGAGAGCTTGTCTATGAGACCACCGTACCTGAGATCCGGGTCTCTCAGCTTGTAAAGAGAGCTGGCCCCTGCACGTTCAGAGTGTCCCCAGAGCCGGCGCATGCCACCACCAGAGAAGAGGACATCGCGACTACAGTCCAGACCCCGGAGGCTTTGGATCCCTCTGCAACAGGTTGACCAGACATCCCAAAGATGGCCGCTGATGCTAAGCCTGCTCCCGCGGAAGACTCCGCTGACACAGCCGCCCGTGCCTTGGACCAGCCTGCACCGCAAATGGCACCTGAACCCCGCGATGATCACCAAGAGGCACCGGAACCGGCCGCCCGGCCGCAACATCAGTTAGGCGCAGACGTGCTCCCTGAGGCCCAGGCCCGGTCTGTAGCTGCCCCAGCACCGCTACCTGTGGGTCCCAATACCTCAAACAGGCCTAGGCCTGCTCCGCTAAGGACACCTACTGGTGCAGCGGAGGCGGCCGGAACTTCGACTCCGCCGCCCAGTACAACTACTGCCAGAGTGGGACGTTTGAATCCGGAGGTCCCCGTAGAGATCACTACCCATGCCCAGACGGCCTGGGAATACAAATCAGCTGTAGAAGAATGGGTTAAGCAAGTGGTAGATGACCCCCAACCAGGAGACCCTAAATTAACCAGACGCACTGGGGCTGTACTCTGGTTCTCCGTTGAAAGAGGAGTGGGATTCCTCCAGGATAGCCATTCTGGGTCAGAAATATTTGTGGGCCGCCGCTCTGTCAAGCGTCATTACTTACCCCAGGCCCGTCACAACCTATACGCCGGGGACCCATGCACTCAATCCAAGGCCCATTTGCTGCCAGTGTGACCCTGCTGGGCAAACCTTTAACCCCTGCAGTTACCCCAGAGACCTGGCAGGAGGACCCAGGCTCTGCAGGGAGAGTCCTTTGTTTGCAAGAAACTCAGGATGGCAGGTTACGTTTCAAGGAACAGCCGCAGCCTGAACCTGAGCCACTCATCCCTGATCTGGCTGCACCACCAACCCTACGGGTGGGCCAGATAAATAACAGTTCTCACGTTTAACCACAGGGTGCAGCCATATGTTCTACCTTGGAAGCAGCCCCAGGCGCCCTCTGTTTTCCTTCCAGAACCCCTTCAGCCGGAGGTATTAACCGCCTCTGCACCGGCTAGGGATCCCGGCTTGCAGCATGTCACAGCTGTATTCAACAGGCTATCGGCTCAGGCAAATACTAAGAGCACCACTAGAGGGCAGTGGCGTACGACTACAGTTGCGACTATGAGCTACCAGAGACAAGACCGCCCCCTAATGAGCTTCAGCAGCTCTAGCATCGAGGAGGACATGGATGTCCTTCTCTAAAAGTGCATCCTTTAAAAAAATGACTATTGGGAGCCACATCGTTCCTGACGGGTGAGGACCCGTTGGTATTGTTTTAATGTTTCTTTTCCAGGTTGCCCTATTTTGTCCTCACCCTGATGGTCATGTGCTGTAAGGACTCCCCGCATCATCATTTAATCCCTTGCATCCAAGTTCTCATCATTTTAGCCCCTTATTTAGGTTACATGATAACCTTATGGAACTACGGTTCTAAAATAGGTGCTTTTATATGACATTTTATATTTCCCCTTGGATTACAGTAAATTTTTATGATTCCTGTGGATTACAATTGACTTTTTATCGTTTCCAGAGGATTCTACTTCAAGATAAAGGACTCAAGTCGTATTTGAGCACATTATTGCACTAATAAAATTTGCACTATTTTCTAAAAATGGTTTATTGCAACGTTAAAAGCTTGCACCCAAAGAAAAGACTCAAACGATTACCTGAGCTCTTTGTGATTTCATACTGTGATATTCTTGCACTAATTCCTTTACCATGATTTACAAGTTATGTAACGTTCAAGTATCATATGCCAATTGTGTGTATTCTCTCTAGGTGCTGTAATGTGACCCTCCTGCACTATTTGTGATGATTGCACTTAACATTGCCCTTAACCTGAAATGTAGCAACTTGCTCCAGTATGCCTTATTTTACAGCTCGTGTTCTCTCTCCCCCCTTTATACGGACTGCCAATATGAACGCTTAATACTAATGGCCTACACCCGCTGTTATATACCCATAGGTACCCAGGGTAGGACCAAGTGGTAAGTCCCGGCAGGTCTAGTAACTACACGGGTAACCCAGCTGCTTCGGCAATGGTTAGAAGTCATAGACCCCTCCTTCCCGTTTGTTATATGTTCAGGATTGCACCCATCCTGAAGTGTTTCTTCCAGGAGTTCCATGGGATTATACTACCCTCCTCCTGTGACATTGCCAGAAGTGTATGGAGATGCTAAATACCTACCCTTCTGAGCCTTTGCCTAAGGTATGGCACCTCAAACCTTAGAGCGACAATTTAGCTACCCTTAGCCACCATAGTCATTGTGCTATAAGCCATATTTTTCAGACTTTGGTGCAGGGAAGGGAATATAGGATATAGCCACCCTCTTTTTTTGCGGGCATTCCATTACATAATGGCGGGACTACAGAGTAAAGACACCCCCATGCTTTCTTTGGTGTCTAGAGGCCAGGACACTACAAAGTCAGTCAGTAACGTTTGCTTAGTGCAGTATTTGGTTCACTGGTTATACCGAGAGAGGGAAACTGTTACATAGGACACCCTACTCATGCGGGCAGGAACCTTGGGATAGCCGTTATATGTTTTGTCTATGTATGTCTTTATATGTAATACATGCAGCACTCTGTATTTATTTGGGTACCCCAGAGCTGGTTCTTCTCCCTCCTAAGCATAAGCCGAGGGCGGCTTAACTCGAAGTAAGGGGGAATGTAACACCCCAGAGTTGTGTTACCAAACTTTTACCCCGCTACAACCTGTTGAGTGTATTTACATTGTTATCTTGTGTAATTTCACACAATATCCCCACAAATGTGCATTGAAAGCCTTGTTGAAATGTATTTGATGTAATTTCTATGTTCACCAGCAGGTGGCAGCAATGTATTTAGCAGGGACTTAGCTACAGTTTAGTGTTTCTGAGCTGGAATAGTACATTCAAGTTCAGCTCCCCCTTCTGTGAGCAGAAATGGGCTGCACCCATATTCTGCCTCATGGGGAGGGAAGGAAGTTTAAGTTAGTGTGCCAGCCACCCCGGCTTGGGGAAGGCTGTGTGTGTAGGAGCTCCCAGATATAGGGATCCAAAGCAGCATCATCATCCCCAGCCTGAGCCTTGCAGCCTCAGCTGGAAGAAGCAAGCAGACCACTCCAGAACTCCAGGAAGAAGTATACCCTGTGGAGATAGCTGTGAGTACCGTCCAGAGACCCAGGAGTAGCCAAATTACTCCTCAGCTAGTCAGTCCCCTTACAGCAGAAGATAGTCAGTGCAGAAGCCAAATTCCTTCCACATTACAGAGCAACAAGCAGACGTCCCTTTCCTGCAAAAGCTCCAGGCACATGATAGAGCAGAAGATGTATATTCCTGCCACATATTGCCAATACCTGCTGGGACCAAAGACTAATGCTGTACCTTGCTTGGATGAAATCTACTTTAAGTAAAGACAAGTTTGAACTTTACCCAAGGTCTGGATCTCAGTTTACTGCTGCAAATCCCTCAATTACTCCTACTAGCACCACACTAATTTTATTGCAAGTGAGCCAGGATCCAGGAGTCCAGCCATACCCAGGTAGGAGACACCGGTGACACAATTACTACTACCATACAGAGACATTACATCACTCTGGCATTCCTAACCTGGTATGCGAGTTACAACACCTTTAAAGGGCCCTGCAACAGTACTCTGCACACGCTGCAATTGGCGTTTCGAACAAACTATAGACTATTACACCCATATCTTGACCCACTGCATAATTTGGTGTCTGTGTAACTGTACCACGGTCCTGCTCATTGCACAGACTACCAGAGTTACCATATTTGGGCAACGCCAGATCTCCATTCACTATAGTGGAATCTGGCGGGTTTCCAGCATAAATGCTTGCATTCTACCAGGAAAATACAACTGCATGCTATGCCAGATATGGTAACTCATGCAGTCTGCAGCTCTGCCAGTACAGACTACCGTATTTACCTGCCATATATGAACCTACCCTAAGAAAGACCTTCCATCCCAGTTAATCAGGGTTGGAGTGGCCCACCAGAGTACCAGAGTGTCACTCCTGTGATAGGTCTTAGAAGGTCTGAAAAATTATTAGTGATCTGACAGCCTTTTTTGGTTTGACTTTGTGTGTTGCTGGTATGTCTACACCTCCATGTCAGCTCCAGTCCCTGCTGCCGCCCGCTGCTGCTGCGTCACTCGCCAGTCACACCCCCCTGGCCTGACCCCGTGACGTGTTGCCGTGCTGCTGGGCCCGTGCTGCTCTGTGAGTGAGGGTTGGGGCCGCACGGCGCACACAGGCTAGGACGGGCAGGCAGCCGGTGGTGCTGCGGCGCAACTCACAAGTAAGTGATAAAAAAAATAAAAAAAAGGTTCATTTTTCGCCCCCCCCCCCCCTAGGGTGCGCCCTAAGGCAGCCGCTTGGTCTGCCTTATGGTAGCATCAGCCCTGGTCGCAGCTAGTGAATGACATTCATTCAAGAGTGGGTGATTTACATCAGGAATCTATCTCCTGTTATGTGTTAGAGGGTCTGCCTGCTCCGTTGGTGTTGGGTTTGGTGCATGTTTAACCACCTCCTGTCTGCCCATAACTATAAACGGCCGGGAGGTGGTTCTCTATTTCTGAACGGACGTTCCAGAACGTCCGTTCAGAAACTGCAACTGCACGCTAATTGTGCAGCTGCTGATTGGGTTCCCCACTGTCAGTGACAGCAGGGCTACCCTAAGAGAAGGCAGGGATAGTGCCCAGGTGTCCCTGCCTTCTGGACCGCTGCATACACAGCGCTCACCGCTATGTACTTCCTGTTATGACCGCCGGGACCGGAGAGTGCAGGAGCTGTGTGAGGTCTTTCAGAGACCTCGATCAGCCCTGCACTGAGGCTGTACAGCCTCTCTAGGGGGTGCATTTCTCCTGTAACTGGGGCTACTATGTCAGCCCCAGTTACAGGAGAAATCAACAGTGAAAAAGAAAAAGTGAAGAAAATGTCCCCCCAGGGGTCTTGTATGACTATATGGGGGACGAAAAGTGTAAAATAAAAAATAAAGTGGTAATAAAATAAAATAAAAAAAGGTAGGGAATAAAGTAAGGAATAAAAAAAAGTTAAAAATAGAAAGAATTAAAAAAAAATACATATTTGGTATTGCCGAGTCCGTGATGGTCGGCTCTATAAATATATCACATAATCGACCCAGTCCAATAAACACTATAAAAAAAAGCCATTTTTGTCACCTTCCTTACATCACAAAAAGTGCAACACCAAGTGATCAAAAAGGCGTCTGTCCCACAAAATGGTACCAATAAAACCGTCAACTCATCCTGCAAAAAATGAGCCCCTACATAAGAAAATCTCTCAAAAAATAAAAAAAACTATAGCTCTTAGAACATTGAGACACTAAAACATCATTTTCTTTGTTTCAAAAATGCTATTATTGTGTTAAAGTGAAATAAATAAAAAAAAAGTATACATATTAAGTATCGCCACTTGCGTAACAATCTGCTCTATAAAAATGTCACTTGACTGAACCCCTCAGGTGAACGCTGTAAAAATAAATAAATAAATAAATAAATAAAAACTGTGCTAAAACAACCAATTTTTTGGTCACCTTGCCCCGAAAAGTGTTATAATGAATGATCAAAAAATCATATGTACCCAAAAATAGTACCAATAAAACTGGCACCTTATCCCCTAGTTTCCAAAATGGGGTCACTTCTTGGGAGTTTCTACTGTAAGGGTGCATCAGGGGGGCTTCAAACCATGTGGAGTTCCTTTTCTTCTGCGCCCTGCCATGTGCCCATACAGCAGTTTATGACCACATGTGGGGTGTTTCTGTAAACCGCAGAATCTGGGTAATAGATATTGAGTTTTGTTTGGCTGTTAACCGTCGATGTGTTAAAGAATAAATTGGATTAAAATGGAAAATCTGCCAAAAAAGTAAAATTAAAAAATTTGATCTCCATTTTCCTTTAATTCTTGTGGAACGCCTAAAGGGTTAACAAAGTTTGTGAAATCGGTTTTAAGTAACTTGAGGGGTGTAGTTTCTACAATGGAGTCATTTATTGGGGTATCCACTATGTAGGCCCCACAAAGTGACTTCAGACCTGAACTGGTCCTTAAAAAGTGGGTTTTGGCAATTTTCTTAAAAATGTGAAGAATTGCTTCTAAACTTCTAAGCCTTCTAACGTCCTAAAAAAATAAAATGACATTTCCAAAATGATGCCAACATAAAGTAGACATATGGGAAATGTTAAGTAATAAATATTTTAAGAGGTATCACTTTCTGTTTTAAAAGCAGAGAAATAGAAATTTTGAAAATTGCAAATTTCTCCAAATTTTTGGTAAATTTGGGATTTTCCATAAATAAAGGTGAAATATATTGACTCAAATTTATGACTATCATGAAGTACAATGTGTCACGAGAAAACAATCTCTGAATGACTTGGATAAGTAAAGGCGTTCCAAAGTTATTACCACATAAAGTGAGATATATCAGTTTTGCTAAATTAGGCCTGGTCAGGAAGGGGGCAAATGGCCCAGATGGCAAGTGGTTAAGTAAACATAACCCTAACATCGACTGGCAAGCGAGACAGATTCTCGATTGGAGTGATTTTTGCATGGACAACTGTCTTAATGCATCGTTCTCTATGGTTACCACTAAAACTTTACCCTCGTTCATATTTCAGAATTTTCAGATGTGTTCTCTGAGAGTGGGAATCAAGAGTTGCCTCCGCATCGGGAGTATGACTGTCCCGTCAATCTTATTCCCGGAGCTAAATTGCCCAAATCTCGGTTGTATAATCTTTCGGAACCCGAAAGGAAGGTCATGCGAGAGTATATTACCGAGAGTTTGGCAAAGGGACATATTAGACCATCCAAGTCTCCAGTGGCTGCTGGAGTTTTCTTTGTAAAGAAAAAAGGATGATACCCTGAGACCATGTCTGGACTTCCGTGAGCTCAATCGTATTACCGTCCATGATCCTTACCCCCTTCCTTTGATTCCAGATTTGTTTAGTCAGATTGTCAGTGCCAAGGTGTTTTCTAAATTGGATCTGAGTGGGGCATATAATCTGGAAGGATCAAGGAGGGGGATGAGTGGAAGACCGCATTTAATACCCCTGAGGGTCATTTTGAAAACCTGGTCATGGTTAACCAATGCTCCTGCGGTTTTCAACACTTTGTCAATGACATCTTTCATCATCTGGTGGGGAGGTTTGTCGTTGTATACCTTGATGACATACTAATTTATTCGTATAATATGGAGACTCATCAGGATCATGTGAGACAGGTGTTACAGATCCTAAGAGAGAATAAGTTGTATGCTAAGATGGAAAAGTGTGTATTTGCTGTACAGGAAGTACAATTTCTGGGTTACCTGCTCTCATCCTCAGGTTTTCGTATAGATCCCGAGAAGTTCCGTGCCGTGTTGGACTGTTATCGACCCGAAAATCTGAAAGCGTTTATGCGGTTTTTAGGGTTTACCAACTACTACCGTAAATTTATCTTAAACTATTCATCGGTGGTTAAACCTTTAACAGACATGACTAGGAAGGGTGCTGATATTTCTATCTGGTCGGAGGTGGCATTACAGGCCTTTTCTGCTGTGAAAGAATGTTTTGCTTCGGCCCCTATTCTGTTGCAACCGGACATGTCTCAGCTATTTATTGTTGAGGTTGACGCGCCTGAGGTAGGGGTAGGAACAATCTTGTCGCAGGGTCCTTCACCCAGTAAATGGCTCCCATGTACATTTTTCTCTAAAAAACTCTCGACTGCTGAAAGGAATTATGATGTGGGGAATAGGGAATTGCTGGCCATTAAGTTGGCATTCGAGGAATGGCGGTATTGGTTAGAAGGAGCAATTCATCCTATTACGGCAATTACGGATCACAAGAATCTGGCCTACCTGGAGTCAGCTAAGCGACTGAACCCAAGGCAGGCCAGATGGTCATTGTTTTTCACCAGATTTAACTTTGTCACTTACCACCCTGGGGTTAAGAATGTCAAGGCGGATGCTTTGTCGCGTAGCTTTTCTGGGGGGGGTTGAGTCTAATGACTCTAGTCCCATTTTATCTGAAGGGGTAGTCATATCCGCTCTCTATCCTGATCTCGAGGCCAAGATGTTGGAGGCATAGGAGGATGCTCCAGACTCTTGTCCTCCGGGGTAATTGTTTGTTCCCTCCGAATTGTGTCACAAGGTGTTTGAGGAACATCACTGTACGGTGGGTGGTTTGCTGGGCACCCTGGGAGCAGATCGACTGTTGATTTCATCTCTCGCAGATTCTGGTGGCCGGGGTTGCATAAGTGTGTTGAGGACTAGGTGTCAGCCTGTTGTACCTGTGCACGTGCTAAGGTGACACATACTCGGCCTTCCGGATCTCTGCTTCCATTGCCCATCCCGTCCAGACCTTGGACCCATTTGTCCATGGATTTTATCACGGATTTACCAAATTCTTCACGAAAAAACTTGATTATGGTGGTAGTTGATCGTTTTAGACTTAGTGGGCCCAAAGTCCAGGAGAAAAATCCCATTTGGAGCTACCTTTGGAGCTAATCAATTGGCACTAGGGTCTATTTATTTGATTCAAAACCTATTAGACTTTATTGATGATGCAGGAGTTGAGTCCTAAGAATATGTTCTGGTGGGCTCAAGTAAGCTTAACCTAAGGCTTCATGCACACGACCATTGTTTTAGTCCGCATCAGAGCCGCAGTTTTTGCGGCTTGGATGCGGACCCATTCACTTCAATGGGGCCGCAAAAGATGCGGACAGCACTCCGTGTGCTGTCCACATCCGTTGCTCCGTTCCGTGGTCTGCAAAAAAATATAACCTGTCCTATTCCTGTCCATTTTGAGGACAAGAATAGGCAGTTATATTAATGGCTGTCTGTGCCGTTCCACAAATTGCGGCACACACACGGATGCCATCCGTGTTTTGCGGATGTGCAATTTGTGGACCGCAAAACACACAACGTTCGTGTGCATGTAGCCTAACATTTAATAATCTGATTGCCCATCTCTGAACCCTTTCTAGCTCTCCTATATCCTTTATAGTATATGGAGCCCAAAACTGAATCCCATATTCAAAATGTGACCTTATGAGGGATTTATAAAGTGGTAATGTTACACTGGGATCACATGTTTTTCTCTTCTTTCTCTCTTTTATACCACCTAAAATCTTCCACATTGTTGCCCATGCCACTAGTATATCTAGGTATTGCTGTAACATTTTACAATCAAGGGTTTTCCCTTGAATTTAACACTCATTTAAAAAAATCTTAAAGGGCTCATCTAGAGGGCTTTTCCCCTGCCTGTGGGCAGACAGCAACGAATCAAGCACCTCATCTCCCTTAATGCATTGCAATTAGCTCTTGTTAACCCCTTGTGACCAGACTGTTTTGGGCCTTACTGACCAAGCGCTTTTCTTTTTTCATTGTCTTTAACTTTTTTTTTCTTTTCTTGTTATAACGTTTTTTAAGTGACAACTAAGTAAATTTCTAGCAATTCAGTAATTATTTATTTTTTTACGACGTTTACCGTAGGGGACAATTTACATCATATTTATGTAGTGCAGGTCTTTACGGATGCGGTGATACCAAACATGAGGGAGATTTTTTATTTAATTGAAAAGCGTATTTTGAATGGAAATATATATTTTTTTTTTACTGGAATTTTATTCATTTAGTAAATGCTTATTTTTTTTTACAACTTAATAGTCCTTCAAGACTACAACAGACAACATTTTGATTGATTTTCAAATACAATGCACTATCCTTATAGTGCATTGCATTTTGTCAGTGCTTTACTGACACTGACCAGCAGGCTGCACCAGAGAGACAGTCTGCTGGAGAATACTCAAGGCTGGCTTGGGGCCTACATCAGACCCCAGTCAGCCTTCAGATACATCGGCACCACACGATCGCATTTGCGGGGTGCCGGTGGGAGACAGAGGGAGTCGTCTCCCTCTGTCAGCGCTTTACATGCGGCGGGCGCCATTGCCGTAAAAAAGCGGCGGCCCAACCTAATACTCCTTAGTGACCGCTGTAAAAAGGCATATGGGTGGTCACTAAGAGGTTAAAGATAACCTGTCACCATGAAAATGCACTGCAGTCAGCAGAGGTTTAGATGAAAAAAATTACTTTTCCCACAAAATTACATATCAATCTTCTCAGCTCTTCCTGCTCTATAACACGCTGCCTGCAGACTGCACTGCATTTTCATGGTGGCAGGTTCCCTTTAACCCATATGTCTATCACAGGAAACAGTCCCTCACAGGTACATATGGTATGTAATGCACCCACATTTTCCCTCTCCTCTGTCTAGAGACATATAGCTATATACCTCTATGAATTTAGTAGTAGGAATGAGTGAAATGTGTCTTGGCTGCTTCACTATGAGATTACTGTGCTGTGTTTAAAGGGGTTATCTAAGGCTGATTCTATTTAACTGGCTCCCCGCACCACTCCTGGTTCCCGCACGGCGACCGCTGCTTCTCCACGTACGTGGATGAAAACATCCAGTGTCTGGGGTGAGCAGCCAATGGCAGGCGGTGACAGGGAAAAGCCTCCCTAGCATCGTGGGTGATGATAGGGAGGCTCATCCCCGTCACTGCCTTCCATTGGCTGCCCCCAAAACCCCCCTGCTTGGACACCAGATGTTTTCATCTGCGCACAGGGAGAAGCAGCGGCGGGCGGGGACCAGGAGCGGCGCAGGGAGCCAGGTAAGTAGATTCAGTATGTGGGGGGGAAGGGGGGGGGGGGGGCATTTCCAGCCTCAGATAACCCCTTTAAGAAGAGGGGAAGGGTAGCTACTGAGAATTTTAGCTAATCACTGAATGTTCAAGATGTTTTACCAGAAGGACAGACACCAGGGGGCGCTACCAGATAGTCTACATAAAAAGAGAACAATATTTTTATTGCATGTATATTACAATTGTTCTTCATTTGAATTGCCCTATTCATTGTATAGGAATACTTTTCACGGTTTTCATTGGCCTTGACACATCTATCATCATTTATGCCAGAAACTGGTGCAAAAATCGACTGAAATCTACATCAGCTAAAAGCATTTTAAAGTCTGGTGCATGGACAGCCGGAGGAGGTCTGTGCCTCATCATCAGTAAAAAACATTCGGAAAGTCAGCAGGAAACCTCAGATCATTACTTACCTGGCTGAAGGCTGTGAAGCTTCCCTGTAGGGTCTATGGCCAGTCTGCTCCTGATTACTACCCCCTGAATTAGATCTGGTACTGGCAACTCTGATTTATAAAAATGTTTGGGATCTATGTTAAAGGGGTTTTCCGAGACATTTATACTGATGATCTATCCTGTAGGTGTCGGACTGAAAATGATCATCTGTTTGAGAAAGCACCAGTAGAGCCACAACCTTCTCTCAGCTCACCATTGTACAGCGGCTAATGATTCCCTTTAATGGGAATGATCTGCGCCTAGGCCATGTGACCGATGAATGTGATGTCATATGACCTAGGCTAAGCTGCAAGAAGGCTGTGGCGCTACTGCGAGCGCCACTGCCTTCTCAAACTGCTGATCAGCGGGGTCCCGGATATCAGACCTCCACCAATCAGATACTCCGTTTTCTTTCCGTTTTTCTGTTCTGTTTTTCCATATGCCATGTACAGTATACAGTAATTACATAGAAAAAATTGGTCTGGGCATAACATTTTCAATAGATGGTTCAGAAAAAACGGAACGATACGGAAGACATACGGATGCATTTCCGTATGTGTTCCGTTTTTTTTGCGGACCCGTTGACTTGAATGGAGCCACGGAACGTGATTTGAGATAATTGGCAATAATAGGACACGTTCTATCTTTCAACGGAAATACGGAAACGGAATGCATACGGAGTACATTCCGTTTTTTTTTGCGGAACCATTGAAATGAATGGTTCCGTATACAGACCATATACGGAACACAAAAAAACGGCCCGTACACTCGCAAAAAAACGTTCGTGTGAACTAGGCCAAACTTTCAATAAAATTAAGTTTGTGGATGTAACGTGGAAAAAATGAGGAAAATTTCAAGGAGTATGACTACTTTTTCAAGGCACTGTATGTCACCTATCAAGAAATGGTTAATGTTGTTAGCAATTTGTTTTTTACATTTCCTATTGAGCTCTTTGTAGGTCTGGAATGCTTTTACTGAGCCCTCAGCCTTCAATGATTCAATTGTTTTAGTATTTTTCATGTTCAGTACATCTCTTTTTAGCCACATCGGGTTGCTTTAACTCCTGGACATTTTGTTACTCATGAGTATAGAGATGAGCGAATTTCTTGAAAATCCGATTTGGCTGATTAGCCGAATATCACAAAAACAATTTGCTTTGGGACAAATTACTTCAGCATTTTCTTGCAAGTAGCGGGTGCAATGACAGGGAGCTGCGATAGTGCCTCCCCCCCGTCATTGTACCCTTCAGATGCAGCATTCATACATGATCGTGGCATCTGAGTGTACAAACAGTGTGAAATTAACATTAAAAAAAAACATTACATCAAACTTACCGTGTCCATTTGCGTGCAACGGACCGGCCTCTGCCATCTTGCTTGAAGATCTCAGCTGAAATCACGTGCGGCGCGAGATTACTTCGTTACGCCGGCCGGTGTGGTGACGTATGATCTTCAAGCAAGATGGAGGCTGGCGGCCCTTCGCGCGCAAATGGAGGCGGTAAGTTTGAATTTCAGGATTAATCGATTTGCTGACACGAAGCACGAGGAAATTCGGCTTCTAGCCGAATCGACTTCGTGGGATTCGATTCGTTCATCTCTAGTATTAACTAACTACACGATTCATGTAATGTATCTTTAAAAACTCCCCATTTAGCTTCAGTATCCCTATTTACCAGAGTATGTTCCCAGACTGACTGAAGTTAGCTTTTCTAGTTATTCTTATTATTATTATTATTAAAGCGCCATTTATTCCATGGCGCTGTACATATGAAAAAGGGTAGACATACATAATACTAAGCAAATGCAATAGGTATGAACAAAACGAGTTACAAACTGGTAGAGAAGGAGACAGGTCCCTGCCCATGAGCAGTTACAATCTATGAGGTATTGAGGAAGGACACAGTAGGTGAGGGTAAAGCTGGTCATGGCGGTATAGAGGCAGCAGAGTCACTGGTTGTAGACTTGTCAGATGAGGTGGGTTTTCAGGTTTCTTTTGAAGGAATCCACTGTAGGTGAGAGTCTGATATGTTGGGGTAGAGAGTACCAGAGTATGGGGGATGCACAGGAAAAATCTTGGAGGTGACTGTGGCAAGCGATGATAAGAGGAGAGTAAAGAAGAAGGCTTGGTGAAGGTCAGAGATTACATGTGGGGATGTGTTGGGAAAGTAGCTCAGAGGTGTACAGGAGGGGACAGGTTGTAGACGGCCTTATATGTATTTGTAATGTATTAGTATCAGTGTCAGCATTTTACTGAACTGAATTCGCTGGGCAATGGGGAGCCAGTAAAGTAATTGGCAGAGGCAGAAGAGTAACGGGGGGAGAGGTGAATTACTCAGGCAGTAGAGTTGAGACTAGATTGGAGGGGTTCGAGGTTAGATGTTAGATGGAAGGCCACAAAGGAGGATCTTACTGTAGTCTAGGTGAGAGATGATTAGGGCATGTGCAAGCATTTTTGCAGACTCCTAACTGAGGAATGCACGGATGCGAGAGATATTTTTGAGTTGGAGGCAGTAGGTGGTGGAAAGGGCTTGCATGCATGGTTTGAAGGACAGAGCAGAATCAAAGGTTACTCCAAGGCAGCGGATGTGGTTGACCGGGGAGATTGTGCAACCATCACATGATAGGTAGGTTTATTGGGAGGAGGGGGGAGATGGAAGATGGAGAAAAGATGATAAATTCGGTTTTATCTATGTTAAGTTATAGAAAGCAAGAGGAGAAGGAGGAGGATATAGAAGATGGCATTGTGGGATTCTGGATAGTACCGTGGTGATATCTGGACCTGAGAGGTAAATTTGTGTATCGTCAATATAAAAGTTCCAAAGGTGTGGATTGAGAAGAGCAAGGGTCCTAGGACACAGCCTTGATGGACACCAACAGAAGGGATGAGACACTAAATGATCGGTCTGGGAGGTATGATGTGATCCAGTAGTGGGCCAAGTCCATGATGCCAAGAGAGAGAGAGAGTTTGTAACAGAAGGGAGTGGTCGACGGTGTCTAATGCAGAGGACAGGTCAAGGAGGAGTAGGACAGAGTAATGTTGTTTGGCTCTGGCAGTTAGCAAGTTGTTGGCAGGGGCGGACTGGGAACTTAAAGTGACCCTGTCCTGTAGTTGAGTCCAAATTGATGGAAGGCAGAGCCAGCAATACCATATTGTGGCACATAAGGGGGCATGTATTATGTTAATGCGGATCTTTCACCTCTCTTGACATGTCTGTTTTAGTAACTAATCCTATTATCCTGAACAGATGCATGGTGTATAGTTGGGGCTAGAAGAAGGAAAAAAAGAGCTTAAAAACCCCAATAATACCCTGCCCCTATCAAGACCAATAAAACAGAACTTTTTTTGATATACAATAAAATGTCATAAAGTGAACAAATCTTGAAAGGGTACTGTTAAACACAGAGTCTGATATAGCAGTGTTTGTTATGTGGGTTAGGTGTTCAGAAACCTATGCTATTATTGCATATACAAAAACAGTGCTATTTTAAAAGAAAAACAAGTGGAATGGGACACACTCGGATGCTGTATATGGGTTCCGTGTCTCATCATTATTAAAGCATCATGCTCCTTGGTGATGTGTTTTATTAACTACTTGCATTCCACATGTACTAACAATTCTGGATCATCTATTCTTATGACTCTATGTTGTGTCATTCTTTTATTATTCCTCCTAGAAGTTATGAATGAATTGTCTGTAGTTTGCAATGAAGATCCAGCTGGGTGTTACAAGTTGGGGGTGAGTCGCTGCACAGTCTGACTGGCAGCACTGACTGGATAATAATAGACTGTGTAGGTAGGGATGGACTGGTCATATACCTTACAAGGAAATTTCCCGATGGGCCAATGCCCATGGGGACCACCTAAGCCCTCCTTATAGCCGTCAGCCAGGTACATAAAGATTTGATGCTCTCAGCATTATTAACCCCTTAAGGACATAGGACGTATCGGTACGCCATGTTTGCCGAGTCCTTAAGCACCCAGGGCGTACCGGTACGTCCTAACTTTAAAAGTACATTGCGGCGCGGCAGGGGTTAATAGGAACAGGATGCCCACTGAAATCATTCAGCGGGCATCCTGTCACAACGCCAGGGGGGTCATGTGACCCCCCCCGTATCGGCGATCGCCACAAACCGCAGGTCAATTCAGACCTGCGGTTTGCCAGGTTTTAACCTGCGGCTGCGGCAGGTGGTGCCATCGGGTCTCCATGCGGCTGTAGAGGGGACCCGATGGCATGGAAGGCAGCGCGATGTCTAAGGAAGGCATCGCGCTGCCTTCCGGTTACGAGCCTGTGAGATCCAGACCCCTGGATCTCACAGGACGGAAGTTGTATGAGTAATACACACAGTATTACTCATACAGCCAATGCATTCCAATACAGAAGTATTGGAATGCATTGTAAAGGATCAGATCCCCAAAAGTTCAATTCCCAAAGTGGGACAAAAAATGAAGTGAAAAACAAAGTTGAAAAAATAGTCTTCCCCCCCCCAAAAAAAAGTTTAAGTAAAAATAAACAAAAGACGTCATTTTCCCCAAATAAAGTTAAAAAAAAATTGGTAAAAAATAGGGGGGAAAAAAGTATACATATTAGGTATCGCCGTGTCCGTATCGACCGCCTCTATAAAAATATCACATGACCTAACCCCTCAGATGAACACTGTAAAAAATAAAGCGATCAAAAGGCGTTTACCCACCAAAATAGTACCATTCTAACTGTCACCTCATCCCGCAAAAAATGAGCCCCTATCTGAGACAATCGCTCAAAAAATAAATAAAACTATGGCTCAGAATATGGAGACACTAAAACATCATTTTTTTTTGTTTTAAAAAAGCTGTTATTGTGTAAAACTTACATAAATAAAAAAAGTATACATATTTGGTATCGCCGCATTCGTATCAACCAGCTCTATAAAAATATCTCATGACCTAACCCCTCAGATGAACACTGTAAAAAATAAAAACTGTGCTAAATAAACAATTTTTTTTGTCACCTTACATCACAAAAAGTGTAATAGCAAGCGATCAAAAAGTCATATGCACCCCAAAATAGTGCCAATCAAACCGTCATCTCATCTCGCAAAAATTATACCCTACCCAAGGTAATCGCCCAAAAACTGAAAAAATTATGGCTCTCAGACTATGGAAACACTAAAACATGATTTTTTTGCTTCAAAAAAAGAAATCACTGTGTAAAACTTACATAAATAAAAAAAGTATACAGATTAGGTATCGCTGCATCCGTGACAACCTGGTATATAAAAATATCACATGATCTAACCTGTCAGATGAATGTTGTAAATAACTAAAAATAAAAACGGTGCCAAAACAGCTATTTCTTGTTATCTTGCCTCACAAAAAGTGTAATATAGAGCAACCAAAAATCATATTTACCCTAAACTAGTACCAACAATACTGCCACCCTATCCTGTAGTTTCTAAAATGGGGCCACTTTTTTGGAGTTTCTACACTAGGGGTGCATCGGGGGGCTTCAAATGGGACATGGTGTAAAAAAAAAAAACAGTCCAGCAAAATCTGCCTTCCAAAAATCGTATGGCATTCATTTCCTTCTGTACCCTGCCGTGTGCCCGTACAGCGGTTTACGACCACATATGGGGTGTTTCTGTAAACTACAGAATCAGGGCCATAAATATTGAGTTTGGTTTGGCTGTTAACCCTTGCTTTGTATATGGAAAAAAATTATAAAATGGAAAATCTGCCCAAAAAGTTAAATATTGAAATTGTATCTCTATTTTTCATGAATTCTTGTGGAACACCTAAAGGGTTAACAAAGTTTGTAAAATCAGTTTTGAATACCTTGAGGGTGTAGTTTATAGAATGGGGTCATTTTTGGGTGGTTTATATTATACAAGCTTTGTAAAGTGACTTCAGACCCGAACTGGTCCCTAAAAATTGGGTTTTTGAAAGTTTCTGAAAAATTTCAAGATTTGCTTCTAAACTTCTAAGCCTTGTAACATCCCCCAAAAAATTTAATATAATTCCCAAAATGATCCAAACATGAAGTAGATATATGGGGAATGTAAAGTAATAACTATTTTTGGAGGTATTACTATGTATTATAGAAGTAGAGAAATTGAAACTTGGAAATTTTCGATTTTTTTACAAATTTTTGGTAAATTTGGTATTTTTTTATAAATAAAAATTACTTTTAATTTTTTCATTTTACCAGTGTCATGAAGTACAATATGTGAGGAAAGAACAATCTCAGAATAGCCTGGATAAGTCAAAGTGTTTTTAAGTTATCACCACTTAAAATGGCACTGGTCAGATTTGCAAAAAATGGCCCTGAGTCCCTAAGGGGTCAATGTAGGAGCATCAGGTACTTATTCACCTGGCCAGTGGCCGCAGGTGCCCTCCTGAATTCAACTGTATCGCCGTCCTCAGGATGATAATACAGTTTTATACTGTAGCGGGGATGGTATTATTTTGTGCTGCATTGTGATATTTGGTTCTGCTGGGGCAGTATTTTGTGCTGCACTGTGATATTGATGGTCCCGCCTACTTATGTTGACCCTGCCTACATGTGTTTCTCTACCTTCTGTCAATTTGGGCCCGCCTACAACATGGGGCCACTTTTAGTTTTTATTTTCAGGGCCACTTTAAGTTTCCAGTTCACCCCTATGTGTAGGACACATCTCCAACTGGTAACAACCATTTGGATCTTTATTACAAACTGCTGGTAATTCATGTATAACTTATAGCAGGAATAATAAAGGAATGGCACATCATAGTCCTAAGAATAGATGCTCCAGAATTGTGTGCCCATCACAGGCCCAGAATAGATTGTTATCCACTGAAAGCACACAATGGAGGTTTCCACTGAATGACTGCAAGCAGAGATCTTGAAAACCATGACCTTACATTGTACACTGTTATTGCTGAAACTACAATATCCCTGTAAGTAGTTTGGCAAAAATGGAAAGTGGAAGGCATAAACAATAGCGATTCCACTGGCAGTTCAGGAGAATTACAGCTGCAATCAAATCATTCAACCCCCACATGCAAATTAGGGTTATAAACCTTCAACTATTTGCAATAAAGCAATCAAACAAGAACCTATTTAAAATAGCTCAAATCAACTAATATAATGTGGTTTCTCCAAATTCAGGACAAAATTTTAAAGGGATTTTTTCCAAGATTTTGATATCCTCAGCCCCATTCACTTCAATGGCACAATACCAAGCACAGCCACTATACAGTGTATAGTGCTGTGCTTGGTAAGCATGGAGAAGGCCACAGAACTCACAGGCGCCTTCTCAAACATCTGATTGGCAGGGGTCCTGGGTGTCAGACCACCACCTTTAACCACTTCAACCCCGCTAGCTGAAACCCCCTTAATGACCAGACTACATTTTACACTTCGGCACTACACTACTTTCACCGTTTATTGCTCGGTCATGCAACTTACCACCCAAATGAATTTTACCTCCTTTTCTTCTCACTAATTGAGCTTTCACTTGGTGGTATTTCATTGCTGCTGACATTTTTACTTTTTTGTTATTAATCAAAATGTAACGATTTTTTTGCAAAAAAATGACATTTTTCACTTTCAGTTGTAAAATTTTGCAAAAAAAACCTTACATTTTGATTAATAACAAAAAAGTAAAAATGTCACACAATATAAATAAATTTTTCGCTAAATTTATTGTTCTACATGTCTTAAAATATGTAGAAAATATGATAAAAAAATGTTTGGGTAAAAGTTATAGCATTTATAAACTATGGTACAAAAATGTGAATTTCCGCTTTTTGAAGCAGCTCTGACTTTGAGCACCTGTCATGTTTCCTGAGGTTCTACAATGCCCAGACAGTAGAAAACCCCCACAAATGACCCCATTTCGGAAAGTAGACACCCTAAGGTATTCGCTGATGGGCATAGTGAGTTCATAGAACTTTTTATTTTTTGTCACAAGTTAGCGGAAAATGTTGATTTTTTTCTTTTTTTTTCTTACAAAGTCTCATATTCCACTAACTTGCGACAAAAAATAAAAAATTCTAGGAACTTGCCATGCCCCTCACGGAATACCTTGGGGTGTCTTCTTTCCAAAATGGGGTCACTTGTGGCGTAGTTATACTGCCCTGGCAATTTAGGGGCCCATATGTGTGAGAAGTAGTTTGCAATCAAAATCTGTAAAAAATGACCGGTGAAATCCGAAAGGTGCACTTTAAAATATGTGCCCCTTTGCCCACCTAGCCTGCAAAAAAGTGTCACACATCTGGTATCGCCGTACTCAGGAGAAGTTGGGGAATGTGTTTTGGGGTGTCTTTTTACATATACCCATGCTGGGTGAGAGAAATATCTTGGCAAAAGACAACTTTTCCCATTTTTTTTATACAAGTTGGCATTTGGCAAGATATTTATCTCACCCAGCATGGGTATATGTAAAATGACACCCCAAAACACATTGCCCAACTTCTCCTGAGTACGGCGATACCACATGTGTGACACTTTTTTGCAGCCAAGGTGGGCAAAGGGGCACACATTCCAAAGTGCACCTTTCGGATTTTGCAGGCCACTTTTTACACATTTTGATTGCAAAGTACTTCTCACACATTTGGGCCCCTAAATTGCCAGGGCAGTATAACTACGCCACAAGTGACCCCATTTTGGAAAGAAGACACCCCAAGGTATTTCCTGAGGGGCATGGCGAGTTTCTAGAATTTTTTATTTTTTGTCACAAGTTAGTGGAATATGAGACTTTGTAAGAAAAAAAAATAAAAAAAATAAAATCATCATTTTCCGCTAACTTGTGACAGAAAATAAAAAATTCTAGGAACTTGCCATGCCCATCACGGAATACCTTGGGGTGTCTTCTTTCCAAAATGGGGTCACTTGTGGGGTAGTTATACTGCCCTGGCATTCTAGGGGCCCATATGTGTGCGAAGTAGTTTGAAATCAAAATGTGTAAAAAATTACCTGTGAAATCCGAAAGGTGCACTTTGGAATGTGTGCCCCTTTGCCCACCTAGGCGGCAAAAAAGTGTCACACATCTGGTATCGCCGTACTCAGGAGAAGTTGGGGAATGTGTTTTGGGGTGTCATTTTACATATAGCCATGCTGGGTGAGAGAAATATCTTGGCAAAAGACAACTTTTCCCATTTTTTTATACAAGTTGGCATTTGACCAAGATATTTATCTCACCCAGCAAGGGTATATGTAAGATGACACCCCAAAACACATTGCCCAACTTCTCCTGAGTACGGCGATACCAGATGTGTGACACTTTTTTGCAGCCTAGATGCGCATGTATCCGTGGATCCGTAAAAATCATACAGACGTCTGAATGGAGCCTTACAGGGGGGTGATCAATGACAGGGGGGTGATCACCCCATATAGACTCCCTGATCACCCCCCTGTCATTGATCACCCCCTGTAAGGCTCCATTCAGACATTTTTTTGGGCACAAGTTAGCGGAAATTTTTTTTGTTTTTGTTTTTTCTTACTAAGTCTCATAATCCACTAACCTGTGTCAAAAAATAAAATCTCACATGAACTCACCATACCCCTCACAGAATCCAAATGCGTAACATTTTTTAGACATTTGGATCCCAGACTTCTTCTCACGCTTTCGGGCCCCTACCCTAAAAACCCCACATGTGACCCCATTTTGGAAAAAAGACACCCCAAGGTATTCAATGAGGGGCATGGCGAGTTCATAGAATTTTTTTTGGGGCACAAGTTAGCGGAAATTGTTTTTTGTTTTTTTTGTATTTTCTCACAAAGTCTCCCTTTCCGCTAACTTGGGACAAAAATTTCAATCTTTCATGGACTCAATATGCCCCTCACGGAATACCTTGGGGTGTCTTCTTTCCGAAATGGGGTCACATGTGGGGTATTTATACTGCCCTGGCATTTTAGGGGCCCTAAAGCGTGAGAAGTCTGGAATATAAATGTCTAAAAAATGTTACGCATTTGGATTCTGTGAGGGGTATGGTGAGTTCATGTGAGATTTTATTTTTTGACACGGGTTAGTGGATTATGAGACTTAGTAAGAAAAAACAAAAACAAAAAAAATTTCCGCTAACTTGTGCCCAAAAAAATGTCTGAATGGAGCCTTACAGGGGGTGATCAATGACAGGGGGGTGATCAGGGAGTCTATATGGGGTGATCACCCCCCTGTCATTGATCACCCCCTGTAAGGCTCCATTCAGACGTCTGTATGATTTTTACGGATCCACGGATACATGGATCGGATCTGCAAAACGCATACGGACGTCTGAATGGGAGCCTTACAGGGGGGTGATCAATGACAGGGGGTGATCAGGGAATCTATATGGGTGATCACCCGCCTGTCATTGATCACCCCCCTGTAAGGCTGCATTCAGACGTCCGTATGCATTTTGCGGATCCGATCCATGTATCCGTGGATCCGTAAAAATCATACGGACATCTGAATGGAGCCTTACAGGGGGGTGATCAATGACAGGGGGTGATCAATGACAGGGGGTGATCAGGGAATCTATATGGGTGATCACCCGCCTGTCATTGATCACCCCCCTGTAAGGCTCCATTCAGACGTCCGTATGTGTTTTGCGGATCTGATCCATGTATCCGTGGATCTGTAAAAATCATACGGACATCTGAATGGAGCCTTACAGGGGGGTGATCAATGATAGGGGGGTGATCAGGGAATCTATATGGGTGATCACCCGCCTGTCATTGATCACCCCCCTGTAAGGCTGCATTCAGACGTCCGTATGCGTTTTGCGGATCCGATCCATGTATCCGTGGATCCGTAAAAATCATACGGACATCTGAATGGAGCCTTACAGGGGGGTGATCAATGACAGGGGGTGATCAGGGAATGTATATGGGTGATCACCCGCCTGTCATTGATCACCCCCCTGTAAGGCTCCATTCAGACGTCCGCATGCGTTTTGTGGATCCGATCCATGTATCCGTGGATCCGTAAAAATCATAGGGACGTCTGAACGGAGCCTGACAGGGGGGTGATCAATGACAGGGGGGTGATCAGGGAGTTTATATGGGGTGATCATGGGTGATCAGGGGTTCATAAGGGGTTAATAAGTGACGGGGGGGGGGTGTAGTGTAGTGTAGTGTTTGGTGCTACTTTACACAGCTACCTGTGTCCTCTGGTGGTCGATCCAAACAAAAGGGACCACCAGAGGACCAGGTAGCAGGTATATTAGACGCTGTTATCAAAACAGCGTCTAATATACCTGTTAGGGGAGATCCACTCGCTTACCTTCAGTTCCTGTGAGCGTGCGCGTTCATAGGAAATCTCGGCCCTCTCGAGATGACGCGTATGTGCGTCACTCTGCGCAGGGCTGCCGCCTCCGGACCGCACATCTGCATTAGGCGGTCCGGAGGCGGTTAAGGACTACTGCAGTCTCAATCCCCTGAACAGAATTCCATAAGAGTACACATTTGCCTCAAGCACATCAAGGGCTTAATTAGTTGCATCAAGTGTGATTGAGTAAGAACACTTCAAATACCTGGACTGGCTAGGGGTATGCCACATGTTAGCCATATTTCTAAGTCAAGAGAGTGGTCCAGAAGCTTAAAGGGACTCTGTCACCAGTTTCTAACCCCCCCTTTTATAACTATGGTTCTCTCCATGGTCCCCTTCTCATTACAAAGCTGTTGTTATAAGTTAAATCCGCCGTGTAGTTTTCATAAAAATCGCTTTTATCTAACCTGTCAATCTTCTGGATAAGGTGCCCAGGGCGTTTCTGATGGTCTGAATCTGCCGCTCTTCGCCGCCGCCGTTGGTGCCCAGCTCCTCCCATGATCCTTTCAGCGCCACCTCGATGTAATGCAATCCGCCTCCGGCTCTCCTCAGTGCCCCCTCCTCCTTTTCAAAGATCTCGCGCGTGCGCACAGGCCTGTGCCTGATGCGCCCGTGCGGACTTTTAGATTCTGCCTCGTGGAGCGAAGTGCGCATTCGCGCGCGTTCGCGCATATTCGCGCGCGTTCGCGCGTTCGCGCATGCGCACTTCGCTCAACGAGGCAGAATCTAAACGTCCGCACGGGCGCATCAGGCACAGGCCTGTGCGCACGCGCGAGATCTTTGAAAAGGAGGAGGGGGCACTGAGGAGAGCCGGAGGCGGATTGCATTACATCGAGGTGGCGCTGAAAGGATCATGGGAGGAGCTGGGCACCAACGGCGGCGGCGAAGAGCGGCAGATTCAGACCATCAGAAACGCCCTGGGCACCTTATCCAGAAGATTGACAGGTTAGATAAAAGCGATTTTTATGAAAACTACACGGCGGATTTAACTTATAACAACAGCTTTGTAATGAGAAGGGGACCATGGAGAGAACCATAGTTATAAAAGGGGGGGTTAGAAACTGGTGACAGAGTCCCTTTAAGAGAAAAAAAATAATGGCCTAGGACAAACAAGGAACAGGATTTAAAAAAAAAAGATAGCAAAGACTATGAATCTTCCTTGAGATACAGTTGAAAGTGTAGTTCACAGATTCAAAATTAAAGGATCACTGGCTACAACACCTGTATGTGGCAGAAAGAGGAAGCTATCATTGGCTGTCATTAGATTCAACCAAGTAGATGGCTTCAACCAAGTATTACAAATTCCTGGAATGAAAAAAAAAATTGCCGTCTGAGAGGAAGCTGAAACTTGGGTGTCCCTGGGCTTCCAACAGTACTATGATCTGAAATATACAGTGCCTAAAAATGTCCACTAAGGCCTGGTTTCGGAAGATGTCCTTGAAGATTCTGGAGTGGCTGTCACAGTTGCCCGACTTGAACCCCATAGAAAATCTTTGGTGGGAGCTGAAGAAGGCAGTTGCAGCACACAACACTCTGTAGTGCTTCCGTGGGCTTCCGATCTGTGCCTCTGTTCCGCACCTCATCTCCTGGATTGTGGACCCATTCAATTGAATGGGTCCGCATCCTTGATGTAGGGTGCACACGGCCGATGCCATGGTATTGCAGACCTGCTGTATGTGGGCCGCCATATGGCCATGGCCGTGTGCATGAGCCCTAAACTGGAGGCCATTGCTCGTGAGGAATGGGCTAAGATTTCTCAAGAATGTTGCCAGAAGCTGGTGTCTGGCTATGCATCACGTTTGCAGCAAATGACTCATACCGGCAAAAAGGTGCTCTACCACAGGAATCGGCAACCTTCGGCACTCCAGCTTCTGCAAAACTACAATTCCCAGCATGGACATTTACTCCGCTGTTATTATAACTCCCACAGAAGTAAAAGGAGGATTCTGAGAGTTGTTGTTTCAGCTTTAGTGCCAGAGGATGCAAATCCCTGCTCCACTAACTACTAAAGACACTTGTCATGAAGGGGTTGAAAAATTGTGAGACAGCAGTAGTCATTAACAGTGGCATTTTGTGTTGAATTTGGAGGAACCACTTGTTATACTACTTGTGTTGAACTATTTAAATGATTCTTGTTTGGTTTATTGCAAACAGCTGAAAGTTAGTAAAAGTCACTAAGAAACCTAATAAATAGAGAGAAGGGTTTTATATATATACCATTGTTCGTATCTGTGACTTATTGTCAGCATTAGGCCTCATGCACACGACAGTATTTTTTTTGCGGTCCGCAAAAAGGGGTTCCGTTGTTCCGTGATCCGTGTCCGTTTTTGTTTCCGCGTCTTCCTAAGGCCTCTTTCACACGGGCGTCAGCTTTTTTGCCCTGATAAGAGCCGGGTGCGTTGCGGGAAAATGCGCTATTTTTCTGCGCGAGTGCAAAACATTGTCATGCGTTGCACTCGCGTGAGAAAAATCGCGCATGTTTGGTACCCAAACCCGAACTTCTTCACAGAAGTTCGGGCTTGGGTATGATGTTCTGAAGATTGCATTATTTTCCCTTATAACATGGTTATAAGGGAAAATAATAGCATTCTAAATACAGACTGCATAGTAAAACAGCGCTAGAGGGGTTAAAAAATAAATAAAAAATAAATAATTTTTTTTTAACTCGCCTTAGTCCACTTGATCGCGAAGCCGGCATCTCCTTGTGTCTCCTCTGCGCTGAACAGGACCTGGGGTGAGCTGCTACATTAAATACCGGTTAAGGACCTTTGATGACGTCACTCCGGTCATCACATGGTACGTCACATGATCTTTTACCATGGTGATGACCCGAGTGACGTCATCGAAGGTCCTTAACCGGTATTTAATGCAGCAGCTCACCCCAGGTCCTGTTCAGCGCAGAGGAGACACAAGGAGATGCCGGCTTCGCGATCAAGTGGACTAAGGTGAGTTAAATTATTTATTATTATTTTTTAACCCCTCCAGCGCTATTTTACTATGCAGTCTGTATTCAGAATGCTATTATTTTCCCTTATAACCATGTTATAAGTGAAAATAATGATCGGTTCTCCATCCCGATCGTCTCCTAGCAACCATGAGTGAAAATCGCACCGCATCCGTACTTGCTTGCGGATGCTATGCGATTTTCACGCTTCCCATTCACTTCTATGGGGCCTGCGTCGCGTGAAAATCGGACAATATAGAGCATGCTGCGATTTTCACTCAACGCACAAGTGATGAGTGAAAATCACCGCTCATGTGCCCAGCCCCATAGAAATGAATGGGTCAGGATTCAGTGCGGGTGCAATACGTTCACCGCACGCATCGCACCCGCACGGAAAACTCGCTCGTGTGAAAGGGGCCTAAATCAAGTTTGCCATGCAATTGTTAGGAAAAAAACGGATGCAGATTACAATCTTGTGTGCCTCCGCGTTTTTTCACGGACCCATTGACTTGAATGGGTCCGCGGACCGTTTTCCGTGAAAAAAATAGGACAGGTTATATTTTTGTTGACGGACTGAAACCACGGATCACAGACGCGGATGACAAACGGTGCATTAGCCGAGTTTTCAACGAACCCATTGAAAGTCAATAGGTCCGCAGAAAATCACAAAAAACTGAATAACGGACACGGAATGAAACAACGGTCGTGTGCATGAGGCCTTACAATATGAAAAATGTCTGAATCTGCTTATAGGCGCACTGTAGATAGTGCACAGGCAGAGGGCGCTAAAGTACCACAAAGGAGGACTCATGAGGCAAACACAGCTCATTGATCATTAGAGTGTGACTGGTTAAGTGACGATCATGTGACGGATTATGGCTGGAGTACTTCAGTTTTATTAAAATAAAAAATGTTAGAAAGAGAAAAATGTTAATGTTAAATGCAGAAGTCTACAAATACAGAGGAACTGAAGTTGCTGATACAGGCTTTAAGTTTAGTTCAAAGTTTAATATGAATCCTAATTTAAACCCTAATTCTGTCCTCTGTGGGTCATTAAAGGGATTCTGTCATGAGAAATTGATCCTATAAGCTAAACATATGGCGATGTCCCTTGTAAAATCCTAAAGTGAGTTTATTAAATGCCCCTGTGGCTCTATATTCATAAAAAAGATGTTTATATCACCTGCCAATCACTTCGAAATGTGTCCAAGGGGACGTCTCATAGTGAAAGGTGCCCGGCTGTATCCATCTCGTTTAGGTGCCCAGCGCCGCCTTCAATGCTGAAATCGCCGTCCTCCCTTTCTTTCGATCCGCCTACCTCAGTTCAACGCCGCCTCTCGTACGTCCGCTCGATTCAGCCAGATCCCGCGAGTGCGCACTAGGTATAACCTGATGCGCCCGTGGGGACTACTGGCAGCAGCCTCGTTTAGCGAAGTGCGCATGCGCAGGCCGGCACACTTCGCTCGAACCTCCACTGACTGCCCTATTACAGCCTGTAATATAAATTAGGTGCATCTTTGGTAGTCCTGTGTGCCTTCAGGAAGATCTACGCTTGGGTGGCGTAGTATTTTGGCAACTTTTACTCCTCTTTCCTGCTGTAAAATTAGTAAATTTGCTGGTGTCGAAGTCCAGGGCCCTAACCCTGCCCCCCACTTCACCCTGACCTGAAAATTGTGCAGTCGAATAGGGTCCTTAGCTTCTGTAGTGGTGATTGACCTTGTTTTATAGGTGAATAGTAGACTATAGAAGCAAAGTCATAGTAAGTGGATATCCAACTGTGCTCATGAAACATTAATTGCTCCGTGCATTCTTTAAAAAAGACGAGGTAAAACATCACCACCATTTTATATATTGTAGACACCAGCACCATCATTAGGCCTCATGCACACGGCCGTGTCGTTTTTGGCGGTCCGCAAACAGAAGCCACCCGTGTTGTCTTCTGCAATTTGCGGAACGGAACGGGCGCCAGCAATTTAAATGCCTATTCTTGTCCGCAAAGCGCGGACAAGAATAGGACATGTTATATTTTTTTAACGGGGCAGCGGAACGGAGCCACGGATGCGGACAGCACACAGAGTGCTGTCCACATCTTTTGCGGCCCCATTGAAGTGATTGGGTCTGCATCAGAGCCTCCAAAATGGCGGCTCGGATGCGGACCCAAACAACGGCTGTGTGCATGAGGCCTTACACTGAGTACCTAAACCATGTGACACCATAGGCACCTGTAAAATGTTCCAAATTGCAGTGCTCAGGAGACCTCCTTGGTGGTTCCACAATACAGATATTCCATACTACAAAGTCCATATAGTCATGGAGACAAGATAGTTGTGCAGCTACATGGATTTAGTCCTAAAGCTGCCATTCACAGTGACCATACATATGCCTCGAAGTCAGTTCCTCATGTAATATTGGCCTCCTCAAAGACAGTTCCTCATATAATAGTGACCTCCTCCAAGAAAGGTGCTCATATAATATTGGCCTCCTCAAAGACAGTTCCTCATATAATATTGGCCTCCTCAAAGACAGCTCCTCATATATTAGCCTCAAAGACAGCTCCTGATATAATTTTGGCCTCCTCAAAGACAGCTCCTCATATAATATTGGCCTCCTCAAATACAGCTCGTCATATAATATTGGCCTCCTCAAATACAGCTCGTCATATAATATTGGCCTCCTCAAAGACAGCTCATCATATAATATTGGCCTCCTCAAATACAGCTCCTCATATAATATTGGCCTCCTCAAATACAGCTCCTCATATAATATTGGCCTCCTCAAAGACAGATCCTCATATAAATATTGGCCAACACTACTTTTTACTATTAGGGATTTACACATGTGCCGCAAACCATCAGACACTAAAAAGTAGCCAGTAGTAAATTTCTTCCTTAGTACATACAGTCCACAGTAACAGCACTGGAAAAAAACATCCAGCAGAGGAGTGTATTCTTTGCATCTGTAATCGTGATGTAATATCATGTACTTTATACTTACTATAGTACCTTGATGTATTGATTAAAAAATAAATAATTTTAGGTTTTATTGTCTTTATTTGAAGACTAGTGCCCTGCCTGGACTACATCAACTCCTGCAGATATCTCTTCCCATCTCCCACATACTACAAAGCACCCTTTGTCCACACCTGTCCATGTACTTGCAGAATAAACCAGGTGCAGTACATATACCCAGAGCAGATGGTGGATGTGAGATATATTGTATTATAAGGATACTGTCAACCCTTCATGTATGTGTGGACAAAACTGTTTGGTTTCCATGACAGAAGTGCGTCCATTGTTGGAACCATCGAAAGTGGCCATTTTGTGGCCAATGACAGTGGATGCATGTGAATTGATAGGGTGTTTGCCCAGAAATAATATGCTTTTTATATATCAATAGTTTATGTATAGTATAGATCATGGATACCCAACCTGCGGCCCTCCAGCTGTTGCAAAACTATAACTCCCAGCATGCCTACAGCTATCAGCCTACAACACAGCATGGTGGGAGTTGTAGTTTTGCAACAGCTGGAGGGCCGCAGGTTGGGCATCACTGGTATAGATCATCTTAGCGAAAGCTGGACAGTTTTGAAAAAGGCACTGCACATCATGTAACCTCTCCTGACATGTCTGTTTTAGCAATTACTTGCATCCCCCTTGTAATGACAATTCTGGAGCGTATGTTGTTATGACTCTCTGATGTGACATTCCTTTATTATTCCTGCTAGAAGTTATAAATGAATTATTAGCAGTTTGCAGTGAAGGTTCAGCTGGGTGTTACCAGTGGGGAGTGTATCCCGGCACAGTCTGACACTATCCAATCAGTGCTGCCAGTGTCAGGCTGTGCAAGGATCCCCCAAACCGGTAACACTCTGCTGGACCTTCATTGTGAACTGTTAGCAATTCATTTATAAACTTCTAGTGGGAATAATAGAGGAATGTCACAACATGGATTTATAGGAATAAATGATCCAGACTTATTATTACATGGGAAATCCAAGTAATTACTAAAGCAACCATGTCAGGAAAGCTGTCACGTACTCTTTAAAGGGACTGTCCCACGAAAAATACTCTACAGTTCTCAAACCAGCACCTGGATCTGAATACTTTTGTAATGGCATATAATTATAAATGTATTATAGCTACAGAGTTATTCAATGACATCTATGTGTGGAGGCTCACCTCACTCTGTTATATATATTTTTTAAAATAAAAGCAAAGTATTGGATCTGTCAAGGTAAAATGGTGCTATTGATCAATATAGATGATGGCAACATATTTGCTTTCCGTGGAACAGTTACATAGAGTTAACCAAGTTATTCCATTAAGGAACCGTTCATGTTGTTATATAACCGGGCTATGGATGATTTCTGGCAGAACATGTAACAACGTGGCCCATAGGACCAGGAGACAGAAGGTAGCTTTTGTTAAAGGTCTTAATGTAATGAATCTTTAATGTTTTCCAGTGGGATTGTGCGTAGAATACAAAAGCAGCCGCCCACAGGGGGTAAGTAGTCCCACAATGGGCAGGGAAGTAATGAATGACTGACTAAACAGAATAGGAATATTCAAGAGCATCTACCACACAACATTTCACATGCAAACACTATGAAGCCAGTAAAGAATGCGTTCTGCTTATGCTGTTCCACATATACTCTTTGTCCGCAGGCCATACATACAATGATATGGGAGACTCACTTATTTTTGTAGATGGAAAACCAAAAACAGAATGATTCTCACTTTATATTGAAGAGCACAGCAGGGTGGAGGATGGGGGAGCCCCAGTCATCATTGTACATGACCACTGACCATAGCAACTAAACAACAGAAGGATCAGGGACCAGAGGGACACAAAGAGACCTTTGATTGTCATCATCAGACATGCTGCAGATTAGGTTCTGCACTCAGAAGTGTGGGCTAGGAAGGAGTGTGAGTGGATATGATCCCTAAAATCTGCTTTTAAATAATATGTAAACCTCAAAGGGGTTGCCCTTTTTCCTATGGTTGCCAATATCAGATCTGCAGTGGTTTGACTCCAGACAATCCCTGCCGATCAGCTGTTCGAAGAGCATGCAGTGTTCGTACAAGCACAGCCTGCTCTCGCAGCGGCAAGCAGCGTAATTACAGCTCGCCCCTTACCCATTAACTTCAATGGGAAGTAACTGTTCCTTCCCATTGAAGTGAATGGGGACGGAGGAACTTTAATTACACTGCTCACCGCTGCGATGTCGACTGGTGAGCAGATAAACAGTGAAGAGAAGGCAGCGCTCGCACGAGCACTTGGAAGCTCTTCGAACAGCTGAGGATAGATCATTAATATAGGAGACGGGACGGACGACCCCTTTTCGTTTTCCCCTGTTTTGCCGAAGCCATACCTTTTTTATTTTTCCATTCGCATAGTTGTATGGGGCTTGTTTTTTGCGGCACAAAATCTAGTGGGAAGATGGAAAAAAAATTCAAATAAGGTGGAACTTGGAAAAAAAGTCCACCACAGTTTTTTGGGTTTTGTATTTATTGCATTCTTTATACAGTAAAACTGACCTATGCCCTTCGTGGTCTGGGTCAGTACGATTACAGTAATATCACATTTATATCGTTTTTTCTGGGGGGAAAAAACGTAGGAATTTTTTTTTTTTCTTTGCATCTCCATATTCTGACCACAATAACATTTTTATATTGACGTCTACGGAGCTGTGTAAGGGCTCATTTTTTTGTGGGGCACTCTGTAGTTTTTATTGATACTGGTGTGTATAAGTGTTTTGATCACTTTTTTTTTTCACTTTTTTTTGGGAATGTGAAGCGATGAAAAAGCTGTTTAGAATTTTTTTTTACAGTGTTCACCGCACAGGATAAATATCTTTCTATTTTATTAGTATGGGCATTAAGGAACTGAGCAGCTATGGTGGCCGAGCAGAGATCCAACTTCCACCTTACATGTTGGGAAGGGGTTAAGGTTTTGTGTTTTTTTTTTTTTTTTTTTTATTTCCTTGGTTTTTAGTTAGATCCCCTAGCACAGTGATGGTGAACCTTTTAGAGACCAAGTGCCAAAACGGCAACCCAAAATCCACTTATTTATTGCAAAGTGCCATCACGGCAATGTTACCCGAATACTACAGTGCAATATAGTATATCGGCCCTCGCTGATGAATGGCAGGAAAAGTCTAAGGCATATTGGTACACAATAGACTTTTTTCTCAGGGTGCCCGCCGAGAGAGTTCTGAGTGTCGCCTCTGGCACCCGTGCCATAGGTTCGCCACCACTGCCCTAGCATGTTTCAGCTAATGAAAAAAATCATACTCACCTATTCCCCACCGCCCTAGTCTTGCGTCCTGGCCTATTCCCCACTGCCCTAGTCTTGCGTCCTGGCCTATTCCCCACCGCCCTAGTCCAGCATCCTGGCTTGTTTACTTCCCTAAGAGACACATCGCTACTGGGTGATGTGCAGCTTCAGGACAAGTGACTGCTGAGGCCAGTCTTTGGCTGCAGTCATTTTAAAATCCTCACGTCAGGTCAATTTCTGCGAATACAAAATACCCAATGAGTACAGGAGATTTGGCGAATATCGTTCCCTTTGCTGGTACTGTATTACACTGTGGTTTTTCTGCACCAAATTCTGCTCAGAAAAAATGCATCCACGTGCAATTACTTTTAAAGATCTACAGAACAGTTTTACACAACTCATAGTAGTGAACAACGTGCCGTGACCACTAACGTCATATGTACATAAACTTCCCTTAATGAATATTTGCTCTCTGTGGAAGGCTGTGTATTCCGCTCCACGGGGAGTGATACGTGTTTTCTCAGGTACAAGTATCCTGTGAATTACAGCGATCTCTGCCTTTCTTTCTCTTGTTTGGTTATTGGATTTTAGGCTTCCTCACAACAAACACAGGTTAATGAGATTTTTGCTGTCTGCAGGTCATAGGATTGCTGCCTCGGAGAGAGGCACCTGACTGTGACTCGTTCCTGATAAGGCTGCGGCAGTAGAAGTAAGGACCTCTTTACATGCGCATACTGACCAGATAATTATCAGGAATGGAAGTGAATTGAAAGAAATGGGAGTGAGCGAAGGTAAGCCTGTATTACACCAGGCGATTGTCCGGCCAATTATCGCTAACAAGCGTTCGCATGAATGCTCGTTAGCGATAATCTGGCAGTGTAATACTGCTGCCGATTACCCAAGGAACAAGCAAACGCTCGTTCATTGGGCAATCCAAATCTTTTGACAGGTTTAAAAATTATTGTTTGCCAGCGCCAGATCGTGGTGTCTAATCATGATCTGCTGCGCATGGCCACCACTGCTAGATTGCAGGGTGGTCGTAACCATGGAAATGAGCAGTGTATAATGTGATGGGAAAATGAATCTAGCCAGCAAAGGAAGCAATATGGACAACAACAATACATTAGTAATTGTCTTGTATTAACTTTCTCTACATGATAAATGCCACTTGCTGAAGTGAGACAACCCCTCAAAGGCAGAAAGACCCATAAACAAGCAACAACTTTAGACAGCTGCAGTAAAGGCCTGGCAAGGCATCACAAAGGAGGAAACCTCAGTGTGTGGTGATGTCCATGGGTTCCAGACTTCAGAGAGTCATTGCCTGCAAAGTATTTTCTACAAAGTATTAAAAATGTTGGTAATTTATTGTTAATGTTTTAACTTGTCCAATTGCTTTTGCGCCCCGGAAATGAGGAGGCTGTGTAGAAAAATTGTTGCAATTCCAAAACGTTTCACAAGATATTTGTATTCAACCCAACAATGTGCACCATTGTATTCCACATGTGCTATCTGAAAATAGCAGAAAATATATAAAGTTACTCAAAGTGGCTCAATAGAATTAACATTATTGATTTTTTTTCAGCTTTTGACACCACAGAAGGTCAGGAGGTGATGTTTTATTAATCTAGTGTGCTTTAATCGTATGATCCCCAGTGTATTGGTCGATTTACTTTGCATAATGCATTGAGGAGTGATCATCAAAAGGGTTAATAATGGGCCCAGTAGAGTTAGGTTCACACCTAGCACAGTGCTGCAACACTACTGCACTGTAAAATTACACTCCTTTAAAAGAATGTCTTAGATTTATTAAAACTAGGTTTATATGTTTTGATCGGTTTATATGTTTTGATAGTAGTTTTTTTTTTCCTGACCATGATTATGGAGGCTGCTTTTTTGCCTGATAGATGTGGATCCACTTGAACAGATTTGGCTTGGAGTAGTTTCTGTTCAAGTGACAACTAACCCATAGGGGTCAAGAGATACCGGTTCAGAGTGCCAAGAGATCAAGCAAAAGGAATAAGCCAAGGAGGGTGCCGCGTCCCACTGCCAGCAGTCTGGGGAATCCCTTGCCCCTTAGGAGGTTTCTATGAAATATGTCCTTCTTCTAGAGCAAGTAAACGTGACGCCAGTTGCGGTTAAGCAACAAGGACACAGAGTCCCCCTTGTAGGTGGTAATGTCGGTACCCAGGGTAGGATTGCTAAAGTGGTGTAGATGTTCTATACACGTGTCACAGTGTTCCTACCTGGATGTCCTTGCATCCCAGACGTGGTGTAGCCAGAAGCAAGTGCAAAAAGGGTAGTTGAACTTGGATGATGAATAAGTAGTATAAATGGAATCCAGACTTGTAGTAACGTTGAACACAGTTTTACTTGGCATAAACGATATTCCAAACAATTTCCAAACGGTATCTTGGTCATCAGCAGGTATTGGCTTAATCTGGCAGGCAAATACTTCTCTACAACGATCTTGGCAATGCTATGCAGTAGCTGGAGTAAATAGGAACTCTTTCTTCTGCTGGAACTTAGTTTAGCTGGCTGTAGTCTCTTACTTTAATCCTAGGAACTTCTTGTCCTGGCTTTGGAGTACCTCAAGCTCTAGCTTCAGCTTGGATGAAGGCAATGCAAGCCCAGGAGGGGACAAGCAACCATGTAGACTTCAGAGGCAGGGTCTCTGGGCCTAGCAGAGCAGGCATCGCTCTGCTAGCCAGCACACAACCTCCCCATAAGGAGGGTGGACTAGACTGCACACTAACTAACTAACTAACTCCTCCCTCTCTAGAGAAGGCTGGAGTAGAACTAGAAGGTTCCTTTCCAGAGAAATTATCTCTGCTCAGATTTGCTGCCACCCGCTGGTGAACCAGGCACATATCATGTTAACATAACATTTGCAAGGAAATGAATACACACATTGCAGGAAATTACATTAAATATGTATATAATGACACAAGATGTACAAAGTAGGTGGTAATGCCCACTCTGGGGTATTACAAGGGCAGGCAGAGTTTGTGTGATCTGATATACAGTCTGAGGTCAGAGCAAGCAGCTCAGGGTCATAACAGAAATCAGGCAGAGGTCAGGTAGTGATGGGTCAAAATCCAGGGAAACAGACAGAAGTCGGTACATGGGAAGACAAACCTAGAACAGCACACCTTAGAACACTAGCAGACTAGAACCTATTTTTCAGGCACCTTCCTGTCAGGGAAGGTGCCTTAAGTACCCCAGGGTAGCCAGTCATTAGATGGGGAAGAATAAGGTGTGTATGTTGGCCTTTTAAGAGGTGGAGGAATGCATGCACCCTACAGACAGAGAGAGGAGTCTAGCCAGCAAGAAGCATGCTGTAGCCTGTGTGGAGGGACAGAGCTACTCCAACGGCCAAGCCTGCTGGGAAGAAGGATAGTGGGGCAGGAAGGTCCACATTGCTGGAACCTGGGAGTCATAGAGCTGGTGAGCACAACCCGCCACTGTAACAATGCTTTACAGCAGCCACATGCACATAGACACAATGGAAAGGATATGTCCATTGACTTCAATGGGAGACTTTTCTAGGCATGCTCTGTGACCTACGCAGGGGTCTTAGTACAGGAAAGGGGAGAAGATAAAGTGTCACGTCCCTTATTGTGAATGGTGAATCCTATAAAGAGGTTTTATCTGCCTGTGATGATAATGAGATGAATCCTGAAAAGTGATCTGTACAGAACAGGAATTGTTTGCCTATTATTGGGCTTAGTGGCCAGTGCAAAAATGACATTTTAGAATTTTATTTTAATATAGTGACATGGAAAATTTAATAAAAGCATCAAAATAAAAATAAAATTATGTTTAGCATAAAAACTTGATTTAAAGAATAGTACATTTTTTATGACACATTGGGGGAGATTTACTAGGCATGTTGCGCCAGAATTTTGGCGCAAAATGCACCAGAAAGAATGGCATTTTGATTTGTGCCAAATATATCAACTGTTTTCGCTAGAATTGTCACCATAAAGAATGTATTATGCCAGAAATTAGTTAGAAATGTCAGTGGGGGGGACTATCAATTTGGCACATATAACACCTTATTATCATCCTCTTATCGACAGAAATGGCTCAAATTTTGCCGACAATTTAGTCAGCTTATGTGGTGGTGTTTTGTGTAAAAAGTCGCATTTATGAATAGAAAAATCAACTCCTCGTGGTAACAAGTGATAGGTAAGTATTAAAATAGGATACATTTATTTTTATCTAATATAAATGAGCTAAACAACAGGGTTTTGTCAGTAAATTGACATTCAACATGCGGTCTGGCAGGGTTGGCTGAAATGGTGCATTTCTATTTAAAAAAGTCACATTTTAGTGCTATTGGCGTTGAAATGTCACAAACAAATAGGCGGATCAAGTTTAGAAAAAAGTCACATTTTAAAAGTGGTGTGCGCCTTTTGATATGAGGTGAAACAAATCGCTTTTGATTTGTAATGTTAGTAAAATTAGACCACCACCTCCAAACAATATGTAATAAAGTGCAGGTGCATGGCTGACATGCAAAACTGGGGGGGGGGGAGTTGTAACAGCCTCACTAGGGAGTTGTAACAGCCACTTACCCCCGTGGTCCTGGGTGCTGTGCTCAGCGCTGATCCTTCCATCCACCGCTATAGTCCTGGATCTGTCTCTGTACGTGCTGTGGTGCTGAGGATTCCGCTCCACAGGTTCCCCTTAGCCCTGGCCACAGCATGCTTGCTGCTGGTTTCCTGTTACACTACCCTAGGGGCGGAGCGCATCACTCCCAGGGCTGGATGGGTTGGGTCATGTGACCTCGCTGACCAACCCAGGCTCTCCTGCAGGTACTTAAGTGGCTCAGCCTCCTACCAGATGCCTCAGTGTCAAAGTCCTTGTGTTTGCTAATTTCCTGATACTCTCGTGTGCTCCTGACTTATACTTCATTCCTGGATTCTGCTACTCGTCTGATCCCTGCCTGCTTGTATTGACTCTCCTGTTGCCAACCCGGATTGCCTGACTTGTTCCTGTGCTGCCCTGACCTTTTGCCTCTCTGACTATGCCTCAGCCTTATCCTTCGGTTCTGCTCTGTTGCACCTGGTAACGACCCCGCCTACCTGACTACGCTTGTACTTCTAGTACCTACCCAGGTATCTTCTGGTCCACCTGGACCATCTGCCACTGACTCAGGGATTGCTCTGGAGTAGCCTCTGGCAACTACACTAACCGCTCAAGTCTATCCTCACCATCTGAGGCTCTAGTGAAGACCAGGAAGTTGCTTAGATACGCCCTCCAGAGTATAGCGAGTCAGTGGCACAGTGGGTTCACACCCGCTGATCCGTGACAGGAGTGATAGCTGTTGGCCAAATAAGTGTTTGTCCGATGTCTATCTTTTATTTCTGGCCTTACTCCTCTGGCACAAAGAATATAGAGCAAAAATAAAAAAAATTTCATAAACTAAACATTTGATATAGTGATATCAATAGCAGGTTGTCAGTTTTGTTATTGATCTGACATAGCAATAGCATGAATGGGCATTTGGGATATTCTATTAATGTGCAGTGTCCCAGGGGGTCAGTAGTGTATGCTGGGCTTTGTAGTGCAGATTAACCCACTAACCTGGGATCCACTGTCGTCTTCAATGGGGCAGATACTGGAACAGGCAGGTGATTAAAAGTTCGTGACGCCAGTGTCAATTAAACGGTGACACGCCGTGTATGGTATTGTAGAAGAATGAAGCAACCACAGGATAGCCAACCAAAAACTGGAACTTTACTGAATATCAGTGATAATCATTCATGGACGCAGTTGGAAGCGCAGTTCCAAGGAAGACAGTTGGTTTCTATTTGAATACAGCTGGTTCTTAGAAGTACAGAATGGCCGGTCTTAGCAATGTTCTTTACAGAGTGTGAATTACAGGAGATGCAGTACAGGCGGCTTGCACACTATTCCTGACTGGTCCTGAAACATGTGACTTATCCTCCAAGGTCCAATGCCCTCTATCTGGCGTATCCTTGAAGCTGTCCTTATCTAGTACCTCCTCTGTTATCTTGAGTACCTCTTGCTTTATCTGATCGGCCTCTGTAGTATTCTGAGTCCCGGCTGGTTGCTTGCTTATGATGTTTCAGCTAAACGGATGATGACTCAGGAGGGGAACCTTTTCCTTGGATCCGGAACCCGGTTACAGGGCCTATACTACCCTCTCCTAGTCGGCAGGCTTCAGGCCTGCACTACTCTCACAGGCCCATAGCCTGGCCTTGACTCAGACACAGGATCATTTCTGACTCCTCTTCCCACTGTCTGACCTACTACTACTTCCTGACTGGGCCTTATATAAACTAGGGTTCCCTAGCTCCCTCTAGTGACTCAGAGCTGGAATGACACCCTAGCCGGCCTGCACATGCACATTTCACAGTAACAGGAAGTACATAGCATTACATTACAAGATGTTTTATACCAACCTCCCCATAAATACAGGGGGAACGACGATACCCAAGTGACCCTTCTGTAGTGACGGGGTATTACTCTCCCGTACACTACATACCCCGCTGCTTTAAGCTGAGTACGACCTCGTACTCCATCAGGGCCCGCCCAACTGGAATCATGACCTGAAATAGAGAAAGACACATGCAGGCATACATATATGTCATTTATACTCTTATCAGACCCAATTGGCAAAGGTGAAGTGCGGTGACAAGGGGCGTCGATCTCTTCTTCTCAGGATAGTGAGTGGAACGGGGGCGCTGACCTGGCACAGCGGATGTTTAAAGAACCAGGATAGTCCATGACAATAAATAAGTCCATAATAAAATTAACCTCTCAGAGGCTTGCACATAGGAAGTCCATCTCTGGGCACATAGACATGAATAAAAAAACCGGTTACTAAATACAGTCAGCAGCACATATATAAAATGACAATACAGGACTCTAACAATACCAGGGCCACGTTATCCTGGCAAGTCCTGCTTACCCTTTAAAATAGTGCTGACATAAAAATGTCTTTTCAACCTGAAATGGGGGTAAAAAGGGGAAAATTGGTGCAAAACGTTAAGGCACAACTGGGATATTAGCAGCAGACCGGATGTCCCAAACGCAACAGGGGCAGCTGGAAGCAGTGGTATGCAGTGGCACTATCATTCGGTTAGAATGCCACCGGCCGTGTATAACTGGCAGCAAGCTTGACCAGCTCTGCCAACCAGAGGGACAAAACGGCCATTATGGAGACAGACATGAAGAAAGGCCTACTCACAGCCGAGTGTCATACTCCTCCTCTGATGAAGAGTCGATGAACGGATCTTGCAGCAACTGTTCTGGTAAGGCCGGCCACACTTGGAATCCATCCCCTCTGATAATCTTTAAAGGGGGAGGCTTGTCTTTCATGGCCTCCATTTCTGCAGCCGTTCTGGGAAACGGGATCCACTGTACGCATCCTGCGTACCCGAGGTCCTCCACCCAGTAAACTCTCTTGCGTAGAGCCTCTATGTCAGCCTTGGTGCCGGTCATCGGGGCTACCGGAGGTCCGGTGACAGTGGTCTCTGGGGTAACGGTGGCAGCCGCTGCTTGACGTCGGGCCTCTGCACATTCTTCCGCCCGCTGGCAGCTGTTCAGCCTCTCTCTCTCCTCTTCTCGCCTCACCGCATCGGGAGGGGGGTATGGTTCCTCTGGCCCCTGCAAGATGATAGGCTCCCAGAAGACATGGCTGCTTAAATATATCTGACTGTGCCGGTGAGTGGTTCGGGCCGGCCCATCTTTCGGTTCCTCGGCCTCACTCGGGTTTATTTCCTCTTTCTCTGGGTCGCAAGTCTCAGCCGGCGCCTTCGGGCGAGTGACGGCGGTAGCGTAAGGGCCCCGTAAGCTTTCGGCTGGGGTATACTCCACTATCTCTCCCATGGTTAAATTGTGAAGATGCTCCGGGAGGTAGTGACGCTTCACCGACCGCCGGTTAACATAAAAGTCCCGGCCAGTTCCCAACTCCTGGATGAACCCGTATCCCCTCTCCTTATCAAAGGCCACCACGATCCCGCGGCGCCTTTCCAGCTGGGGCTTACCCGGGAAGGAGTCCCCTTGGATGGACTTGGCCATTTCCTCGAACCTCTTTTTCCGGCTGGTGTTCTTCTTAGCCACCGCGGCTTTCAATTCAGCCATGATAGTCGGCCACTGCGCGTGCCGGCGACGGATCGGTGGGGACCGGGGACGGGTTATGCTCAAATCCATGGCTTGTTCCCAAGAGGTGTCCGTCCAGGCTAGAGGGTCCCATGCCTCTAACTCGGGATAGTCCGGTGGAGTGGCGCCCCACTCACACGTGGTCTCAACTTCCAGCTCCTCAGCGCACGCCATCTCTTCTCTCACTGGGTGCAGAGTCGACACTGGCTCCTCCCACACACTGGGCCGGTCTACCTCCATCTGAGGCCCGCCTCCCAGGCGTAACTCTTCAGGGAAGTCAGCCGCATCATCACTTCTCAAGGTGGGTGGCGCTCCAGGACAATCTCCTCCTCCTTCTTGGAGGGTTTTGGCGCCAAATATTCGCGCCTCTGTGCATCGTGATGGCGCAGTAAAAAGCCTCATGGCGTCGGCGGCCATTTTAGATGTCCTGATGCTGCAATTCAATGACAGCAAGCAGGTTGATGAAAAGTCCAATAAATCACAGTCCATAAATACGATTTTCTCTCTGGGGGTAGCGCAACACAATACAGCGTCTCTGATTCCTCCCAGGCACAATTGTAATCCACAGATTTGGGAATAAAGGTTACAGTCTTTGTAATACGGTGGTGGAATAGTTAAAGCACACAGTTCACACTTCTCTGCACTTCAGAAGTATGCGGATCCTGTTCGTGACGCCAAAAAGAGCGATGCAGTGTCCCAGGGGGTCAGTAGTGTATGCTGGGCTTTGTAGTGCAGATTAACCCACTAACCTGGGATCCACTGTCGTCTTCAATGGGGCAGATACTGGAACAGGCAGGTGATTAAAAGTTCGTGACGCCAGTGTCAATTAAACGGTGACACGCCGTGTATGGTATTGTAGAAGAATGAAGCAACCACAGGATAGCCAACCAAAAACTGGAACTTTACTGAATATCAGTGATAATCATTCATGGACGCAGTTGGAAGCGCAGTTCCAAGGAAGACAGTTGGTTTCTATTTGAATACAGCTGGTTCTTAGAAGTACAGAATGGCCGGTCTTAGCAATGTTCTTTACAGAGTGTGAATTACAGGAGATGCAGTACAGGCGGCTTGCACACTATTCCTGACTGGTCCTGAAACATGTGACTTATCCTCCAAGGTCCAATGCCCTCTATCTGGCGTATCCTTGAAGCTGTCCTTATCTAGTACCTCCTCTGTTATCTTGAGTACCTCTTGCTTTATCTGATCGGCCTCTGTAGTATTCTGAGTCCCGGCTGGTTGCTTGCTTATGATGTTTCAGCTAAACGGATGATGACTCAGGAGGGGAACCTTTTCCTTGGATCCGGAACCCGGTTACAGGGCCTATACTACCCTCTCCTAGTCGGCAGGCTTCAGGCCTGCACTACTCTCACAGGCCCATAGCCTGGCCTTGACTCAGACACAGGATCATTTCTGACTCCTCTTCCCACTGTCTGACCTACTACTACTTCCTGACTGGGCCTTATATAAACTAGGGTTCCCTAGCTCCCTCTAGTCACTCAGAGCTGGAATGACACCCTAGCCGGCCTGCACATGCACATTTCACAGTAACAGGAAGTACATAGCATTACATTACAAGATGTTTTATACCAACCTCCCCATAAATACAGGGGGAACGACGATACCCAAGTGACCCTTCTGTAGTGACGGGGTATTACTCTCCCGTACACTACAAATGTCCATAATGAAAGTATCCTAGCTATGGCTACAGACTATAGGGCAGATTTACTAGTCCTAATAGACAATGTGAGCTTAAAGGGATTGTTTCACCTTGCATCAATATATGGCACTTACTAATTAGGAAGTGTCAGCAAAAGTACCTACTTCCATACTTTTTCTTCCTTCATTTGAATGGGATGAGCAATTGTATGTATAATGTAGATGGTGAGCAGTTAAAGGGAACCTGTCACCATGAAAATGCTAAATAATCTTCCAACAGCATGGTATAGAGCAGGAAGAGTTGAATAGACTTATATATAGTTTACATTTCTGCTCATTCCATTTTTTGAAGTCAAGGAGGCGGTCCCGTCAGTGATTGACAGCTATCTGTCACCACCAGTCCTGTGAGAAGGTCTGGCAGACGTTCTTCTCTACCTCTTGTATGATGTTCTTTGTTTTGGTTTCACTTTCTCATCTCCTTTCCTTCTGCCAGGTGCCACTTATTTAGACTAATCCTTTTCCTTTATATTGCCTCCCATACTGCCTCACTTTGCAGTTTATATTACTTCCTAGATGAAGTGGTCATTGCTGGAGGCTGTGCCTGCTGTTTTTTCAGATAAGTCCTTTACTTTATTGTGTTTCCTTGCTGGCTTGATTCTAGGTGACCCTGACTCCGTCCGTATTAAGTGCAGGGAGCCGGTGGTCGTGTCCCCTCACTATTATAGGGTTTTCAGGTGTCACACAGACTTAGGTACGTGGGCATGCAATCATCTACCATAAAGACCTTTGCATGGGCATAGCAGTCAGGGAGAGCTCTTAGGGTTTTATAGGGCTCACCTATATGCTCCTTAGTTTGGGATGAAGCCGGTTGCTCGTTTCTTTATAAGTTCCAGCTTTCTGCTAACACATCCGTGACACTATCTGTATGCACAGTCATAGAGGGAAGGCTTTCAATCACTTTAACTTAACTTCAATCACTTTAACCTCCTTGACTTCAAAACTTTGAATGAGCAGAAATTTTAATGAATAAAAGACAAGTTTTACAGAATCTTTTCCTGCAAAACTACTGTATTTTTCAGATGATAAGTCATACCTTTTTTCCACGTACCCGCACACTATGATCTGATGCTGTACAATGTCAGGTCACAGTGTAGCGCAGGCCGTAAGAAGCGGTGGTGTGCAGGGAACGCAGAATAGTAGGGTTGCCTGCAGCAAGCAAGGTAAGTTGCTGAGACTGATGAGGGTCTGATCTGAGGCTGATGGGGTATGGTGGTCATATCCTGAAATTTCTGCTGTGGACCAACATGCTTCCTCTCACTTGTTTTGGCTTGAAAGCAATTAGGGATCACTGCCATACTCACCTGCCAATCCTGAGGCAATGGCAATCTGAATGGCTCTTTTCTTTAAAGAACTTGTGACTTCCCTGGCAGTTGGAAATGGAGGATGACAGCCTCCTGGCTTCAGCTGCAGCCTCTGACTCACCTGCGCTAATTGCCAGCCCCTCTGTTCAGCAGTACTCATGTGGGGGTGGTAGTCTCCCACTGTCTCTGTCAGCTCATCATGCATTGTAAACTCCGACACGGCAATCCGGTCACTGTATCCGTAGTCGTCTCTGCTGTCTCTTTATGGGCCACTTGTAGCTGCAGCTGTCTGCTAGTTAGTGCAACTGCAGGGACTGTCGTTCCTCTTGCCAAGCCTGGGACAACATTTCCTCTGACTCTGTTCCACTCTGCTCCCTGATGTCTCTATCATAGTTTCTACAATGAGCAATTTCAGACCTCCTTCTGTGTCAACATGAATAGCTCCACTCCTATTACCACTCTCCTGCTGCCGCACACAAACATATAGGCAGCTTTCCCAGTGCTGTTGCCTCTTCTATGTGGCAGGATACCCTTCATGTTTGCTCTCATCCCTGCTAAAGCAGTAGCTGCAGCAGGCATCTCTGGCATACTCCTTCGGCAAGGGAATGCATGCATGGCACCTACCTGCACTCTATACAGCTCCTCTTTCTGTCTCCTAAGTGCTCATGTACACGGCCATTGTCTGGGCCGTAGCCGTTTTGCGGCCCGCATACAGCAGGTCTGCAATACACAGGTACCGGCCGTATGCACCCCGCATCACGGAATAGAGGCACGGATTGGAAGCCCACAGAGGCACTGCGGAGTGCTTCCATAGGTTTTCTGTCCGTGCCTCCGCACTGCAAAAAAGTAGTGCATGCACTACTTTTTTGCAGTGCGGACCTTCGGGTGCGGATCGCGGACCTTGATCCGCATGCGGTGGCCCCACGGTCATGCCCATGCATTCTCATAAAAAATGCCTTGGGACCTATACTGCAAGAAACAACACAAGATAGGCCTTCAATGTCACAAAAACTCATTTAAGCTACCCATAGTCATATTTTCAACCAGCAGATATCAATCATCTAAATTAAGCCTCTATGGAGTGCGAGGAAATGCATAAAAAAATGCAGTCTGTGGTTTCTGCCGGCATCTATAAACATTGGTTTGCTGACAAGTGTATGGGCCTGAACATGGCAACTTCCACATGTTTATAGGGATGTCGCCATTAGGGTATGGCTACACGGTGACATGTGTCACGCAAAAGTTTATATAATGTATTTCGATGGTGTTGCAATACCGACATGCTGCGACTGTGATGCAACATCCAAAAAAAATCCATCCAATCCGTCATAGTCGCAGCATGTTGCAATGTTGCCATGTAGCCATACTCTTTTGTGTTATGCAACACATGGCACTATATAGCTGTACCCTTAAGGCTACTTTCACACTTGCGTTCCGTTCAAAGGCTCTCACAAGCGGCCCCGAACGGATCCGTACTGCCCCAATGCATTCTGAGTGGATAAGGATCCGCTCAGAATGCATCAGTCTGGCAGCGTTCGGCCTCCGTTCCGCTCAGCAGGCAGACACCCGAACACAGCTTGCAGCGTTTTGGTGTCCGCCTGGCCGTGCGGAGGCGTGCGGATCCGTTCAGACTTACAATGGAAGTCAATGGGGACGGATCCGTCTGTCCTGGCTCCGCTTTGACACGGATCCGTTAGAAACCGTTCACGTTTCTGAGCATGCCCAGTAACTTCCCGTCCCTCCCCCTCATTGTCGGCCATTTTGGATCATCGACTTGGTGAGACTAGTAAGTTTATGAAGTTTTGTCTGTTTGTCTATCTTTCTTTTTTTTACTATCTATCCATCTCTCTATTTCTAGGGTGGGGGGGCTGCTGGCACTTGGGAAGGGGTGTGTGTGTCTGGAACAGTGGGAGCCGCTGGCACTGTGGGGGTGTTTGTGGCTGGAACTGTGTGGTGCTTCTGGCACTGCAGGGGTGTTTGTGGCTAGAACTGTGGTTGCTGCTGGCACTGCAGGGGTGTTTGTGGCTGGAACTGTGGTTGCTGCTGACACTGCGGGGGTGTTTTTGGCTGGAACTGTGGTTGCTGCTGGCACTGCGGGGGTGTTTGTGGCTGGAACTGTGCGGTTTGCTGGCATTGCGGGGGTGTTTGTGGCTGGAACTGTGCGGTGCTTCTGGAACTGCAGGTTTTTTTGTGGCTGGAACTGTGGTTGCTGCTGGCACTGCGGGGGTGTTTGTGGCTGGAACTGTGCGGTGCCTCTGGAACTGCATGTGTTTTTGTGGCTGCAACTGTGCGGTGCTTCTGGCACGGCGGGGGGGGGGGGGGGGGGGGGTTTGTGGCTAGAACTTTGTTTGCTGCTGGCACTGCGGGGGTGTTTGTGGCTGGAACTGTGGGGGCTGCTGGCATTGGGGGGGCTGAGGGCACTGTGGGAAAGTTGTTTGGAACTGGGGGCCTGATGTCATTGTGGGGGGCTTCTGGCACTATGCGGGGCTGCTGTCTCTGGGGGTGTTTATGGCACTTGGGGGGATTATGGCTCCTGTCGGATTAATTTTTTTAATCATTTTATTATTAGGGTCGTTCCAAAAAAAAATAAAAAATTGAAAGAGACATCTGCGGTGGGCAAGCCCAGATCTATATTTTAAAAAGTAAGTATAAAAAAAAAAAAAAATTGTTGATATATGAGGAAATAGTGCTCTACAAGTTCCTTTTAACGTTATCTGCATTTTGTCTGGTATTCTGTTGCGTACAGATGTCCTCAAAGAAGACAACAATAGATTGGAGTAACCCACCCAGAAGGCGCCGCCGTATTCAGTGGCCGGTAAGTATAAAATCAACACTTGGAGTTTTTACAGTTTGATTCGTTGCATTAATCAGTATGTGCTCTTATTATAGATTTCTTCATCATCAGCTGAGGGCTCTCCCGAAGTGGGCGGCGCTGCCGGGGCCAGCTCGCCTGCCGCATCACCAGCATCCAGGGGAGGTGGACCAAGCCCGGACCGGGGCTGTCAAGAAGTAAGTATATATATATATATTTCGCAATTTTTTTTTTAATTTAAGTACAGTCTTCTAAAAAAAAAAAAATTTGTATTAGCAATCTGCACCTAGAGCTGCAGATTGCTGTCAGGGGCTGTCAAGAAGTAAGTATATATATATATATATATATATATAGATTTCGTAATTTTTTTTATTTATTTAAGTACAGTCTTCTAAAAAAAAATTATTTGTATTAGCAATCTGCACCTAGAGCCGCCAGCGAGGATCCCCCAGTCGCCTCTAGAGTCCGCGGGAATGAGCGTGGCGGTCGTAGACGTGTAAGTATTGAATTTAGTAGTTTTAATTAGCATTTTGTATTAGGATTTACATAAAATTTTGTATTTCCTTTTTTTCAGGGTTCCCTAGGCTCCACCAGGGAAGATGAGGAGTTCGGGGTTCCGAGCATAGATAACCTGCTCCTCATCCAACTGGTGGAGGCGCATCCAGCATTATGGGACCACTCAGACCGCCACCACGCCGATTATCGTCGTACCCAGCGGCTCTGGAGGGACATCTCTGCTGAAGTTTTTGAGACCTGGGGGGATCTAGATGCGGCGGCTCAGGAGAAATATGGTAAGTAAAACAATATGTATTTTAATACATTAAAATATTGTTCTTTTCCTTTCATCATGCTGATTTTAGTTTTTATTGTTTTTTTCGATAGTCAAACTGGTTATAACGCGTTGGCGAGCTATCCAGGACCGCTTCAGGAGGGATTACAACAAGGAGGTTCAGGCCCCGAGTGGCTCCGGAGGAACCTCAGGGGCCACCTACATCCATACGGCAGCCCTTGGTTTCCTACGAAAGGCACCAAAAAGGTAAATATTTATAACAACTGTTTAAAAAATTAATTGTAAAGGGGCTGTCTGTCATGGAACCATGAACCAGACGTACAACAAGAGATAAGTGGAAATAAGAAGGCTTTATTGAAAATCAAGCTGTAAGGCAAAAGTCCAAACGGATGGCTAAACCGAAGCAGGGTCTTGCGAAGCCAGAGGTCAGGAACCAGAAGGGTAGTCAGACGAAGCCTGGATCAGGAACCAGCAGGGTAGTCAGACGAAGCCTGGATCAGGAACCAGCAGGGTAGTCAGACGAAGCCAGGATCAGGAACCAGAAGCAGCAGCAGTCTTAGAAGCATGTGAACACAGGAGGACCAAGCAAGGAACTGAAGCCACAGACCTCCTATATATATGAGCTAGGCATCCAGCTCCTCCCAGTGGGAAGGAGAAGCCGCAGGGTGGGAGGCTACAAGAAACCCAGAAACCAAGATGGCCGCCAGCACATGTCAAACGAAGGAGAACAGCAAGAAGGTAAGACCATGACAGTACCTCCCCCTCAAGGGCCCCTCCTCCGCGGAGTAAAGAACGGTTTCTGAGGGAAGCGTGCGTGGAAGGCTCGGAGCAAGGCAGGAGCATGGACATCTGCGGAGGGAACCCAGGAACGCTCCTCTGGACCATAACCACGCCAATGGACCAAAAACTGCACCCGACCGCGGACCAGGCGTGAGTCCAGGATATTGCTCACCTCATACTCCTCACGATTGCCCACTTGGACCGGACGAGGCCGAGGAACCGAGGAAGTGAAACGATTACACACCAGTGTCTTCAACAGGGAGACATAAAACACGTTGGAGATCCGCATGCCAGGAGGAAGCGCAAGGGCATAGGCTACCGGGTTTACCCTGCGAAGCACTCGGAAGGGACCAACAAAGCGAGGCGCCAGCTTGGGAGTGGGCACTCGAAGGTTGAGGTTGCGGGTGGACAACCATACGCGGTCTCCGACCTGGTAGGAAGGAGCGGGCGCTCGTCTGCGATCAGCCTGGAGTCTCTGGCGCTGCGCAGAGACCTCAAGGGACCTCTGGATCTGTACCCAAGAAGTACGTAGTACGGAAAGGTGATCCTCCACAGCCGGAAAATCCTGGGGAGAGAATACCTCCGGTAACACGGCAGGTTGGAACCCATAATTGGCCATGAAGGGAGACGTCCCAGAGGAAGAGTTCACCGCCGTGTTCCTGGCAAACTCAGCCCAAGGCAGGAGGTCAACCCAATTGTCTTGGTGATCGGAGACATAGCAACGAAGGAATTGCTCCAAGGCCTGATTGGATCGTTCTGCGGCCCCATTGGACTGAGGGTGGTAGGCCGAGGAGAAAGAGAGATGAATCCCCAACTGGGAGCAAAAGGCGCGCCAGAACCTGGACACAAACTGACTCCCCCGATCCGACACAATCTCCTTGGGCAAACCGTGCAACCGGAAGACCTCCCTGGCAAAAATCGAGGCCAACTCTTGTGCAGAGGGTAACTTCTTGAGAGGAACACAGTGGCACATTTTGGAAAACCGATCCACAATCATGAGAATGACCGTATGGCCTCGGGATGCAGGGAGGTCCACAATGAAATCCATCCCCAGGTGTGACCATGGACGCTCCCCGGTGGCTATGGGTTGCAAAAGGCCCAACGGAAGGTGCCGAGGGGACTTACTCTGGGCACAAACGGAGCATGCCGCTACGTATGCGGCGATGTCGGAACGTAGAGAAGGCCACCAGAACAGACGTGAAACAGCCCAGGATAGCTGATTCTTTCCAGGATGCCCCGCGGCCTTGGAGTTATGATAGGTTCGCAACAACCGAGTGCGCAACTCCTCAGGCACAAAACATCTGCCGTTGGGTCTCCCAGAGGGAGCACCAGATTGAGCCGCCAAAATCTGCTCACCCAGGGGAGAGGTCAGGCTGGTGCGAATGGCGGCCAGGATCTGATTCGGAGGTATGACCGAAGTCGGAATCGACTCCTCCCCGGACAGCTCGGAGTACTGCCCTGATAAGGCATCCGCTCTGATGTTCTTGGAACCGGGTAGGTAGGAGACCACGTAATTAAAACGTGACAAGAACAGAGCCCATCTGGCCTGACGTGGTGTCAATCTCTTGGCCTCAGAGAGGTAGGTCAGATTCTTGTGGTCCGTCAGGATGAGAACCGGAACCACCGAGCCCTCAAGCAAGTGCCTCCATTCTTTAAGGGCCTGCACGATGGCCAATAGCTCCCTCTCACCAATCTGATAGTTGCACTCCGCGGAAGACAGTTTCCGGGAGTAAAACCCACAAGGAAGCAGAGGACCCTCTGGTGTTCTACGCTGAGACAGAAGGGCGCCTACTCCCGTCTCAGATGCGTCCACCTCGAGGACAAAAGGCAACCCAGGGTTGGGATGCGACAGAATCGGAGCCGACACAAAGGCGGACTTTAGAGCCTCAAAAGCTCGGATGGCCTCGAGCGGCCAGACCTGGGGATTACTGCCCTTCCTGGTCAGATCCGTGAGAGGCTTGGCTAGCATGGAAAAGTCCCTGATGAACTTCCGATAATAATTGGCGAAGCCCAAAAAGCGCTGCAGGGCACGAAGACCACTGGGCTGGGGCCACTGTAAGACAGCCGAAACCTTCTCAGGATCCATGGAGAACCCCTCAGCTGAAATGATGTAACCTAAGAAGGTTACCTGGGATCGGTGAAATTCGCATTTCTCAAGCTTACCGAACAGCTTGTTCTCTCGTAACCGTTGCAACACTCGTCTGACATCCAGAATGTGGGCCTCCATGAATTCAGAATATACCAAGATGTCATCCAAATAGACCACCACACACTGCTGCAACAGGTCACGGAAAACATCGTTGATGAATTCCTGGAAGACTGCGGGCGCATTGCACAACCCAAAGGGCATAACCAAGGATTCATAATGACCGGTCCTGGTGTTAAACGCGGTCTTCCACTCATCGCCCGCCTTGATCCTTACCAGGTTATATGCCGCCCTCAGGTCGAGTTTGGTAAAGACCGTGGCCCCTTTGAGGCGATCGAACAATCAAGGGTATCGGGTAAGCGTTCTTGATCGTGATGCGATTGAGACCCCTGTAATCGATGCAAGGCCTCAACTCACCGCCCTTCTTTTTCACAAAGAAAAATCCAGCCCCTGCCGGGGACGAGGATTTGCGAATGTGTCCGCGTGAAAGCGCCTCCCTCACGTACTCCTCCATGGCCTCATTCTCCGCTACCGACAGTGGATAGACTTTGCCACGAGGAGGAACGGCACCAGATTGTAACTCTATGGCACAATCGTATGGGCGGTGCGGAGGTAGGGCAACCGCACGCACCTTATCGAATACATCCCGGTACTCCTCGTATTCAGGAGGCAACAGAGAGTCCGAGGAAGTACACAGCAACTTGACAGGCCCATGGATGCAACTAGCCCCACACTGCGGTGACCACGAGAGGATCTCGGCCGATCTCCAATCGAAAGTCGGATTATGCTTCTGGAGCCAGGGGTACCCCAAGACCACCGAGTAGTGTGGAGACGAAATAACCTGGAGACAGACCGACTCTCTGTGAACGGCACCAATGGCCATCCCCACTGGGTCTCCTGAGTCACGTGTGGCGGCAGAAGGGGTCTGCCGTCTATCGCCTCAAGAGCCAGTGGGGAACCTCGAGGCTGCAGAGGAATGGAATTGGCGGCAGCGAACACACTATCAATGAACAAACCACCAGCACCAGAGTCCACCAACGCCTGGGTCGTCACCGAGCCCCCGACCCAGGAGAGGACAACAGTAATCAGTGGTTTGTCAACACGGGAAACCGGGGACGAGGAGACTCCACCCAAGATCTGCCCCCGACAGGATCTCAGGTGCGAGCGTTTCCCGGACGGTTCGGGCATGCCAACCGAAAATGCCCACCGAGACCACAGTACATGCATCGGCCCTCGCGTCTCCGGAGTGCCCTCTCCCCTCGGACAGGCGAGCAAACCCCAGCTGCATGGGTTCACCCCCAGACAAGTCATCCCCAGGAGGCGTGGGAGGAGAGGGAGGCACGGGTGGGACAGCAAACGTAGGCGCCAATCTGTTAGAAGGCCTCCGCAGGCTCTCCTTAAAGGAAGGTCTCTCCCTGAGTCTGGTGTCAATCAAAATCAGGAAAGAAATAAGAGACTCGAGCTCCACTGGTAGGTCCTTGGCTGCAACCTCATCCTTCAAGGCATCCGAGAGACCATGAGAGAAAGCAGCGACCAGAGCCTCATTATTCCAGCCCACCTCTGCTGCCAGGGTACGAAACTCAATGGCGTATTCAGCTACGGATCGTGAACCCTGTCTGATGGACATAAGGAGCTTCGCAGCAGAGGCAGCACGAGCCGGCACATCGAATACCTTCCGAAGAGAAGCAACAAAACCGGAAAACTCGGCAACCACCGGATTGTTGTTCTCCCATAAAGGGCTGGCCCAGGCCAAGGCCTTGTCCGAGAGCAGCGAGATCAAGAAGCCCACCTTTGATCTCTCAGTAGGAAAGGCATGTGGCAGCAACTCAAAATAAATGCCCACCTGGTTAAGGAAACCTCGGCACTGAGTTGGCTCTCCCCCAAAGCGCTGTGGAAGGGGGGCAGAACCGGTCATACCCCGAAACACCGCAGGCGCAGCAACAGGTGTCGGGGTAGACTCTGGCGCAACAACCGGAGCGGCAGTAGGAGCGGGCCCAGGAGCGACAACCGACCCATCGGCAACGGAAGCTAAATGAGCCGTGCGTTCAAGCAGGGTTTGCAACGCCACAGCGAACCGACCCAACAGGTGATCCTGCTGATCAAGTCTGGCAACCAGCGTAGGTAGCGAGGATGGCCCTGTACCGTCAGAATTCATGGCTTGGTCCTAATGTCATGGAACCATGAACCAGACGTACAACAAGAGATAAGTGGAAATAAGAAGGCTTTATTGAAAATCAAGCTGTAAGGCAAAAGTCCAAACGGATGGCTAAACCGAAGCAGGGTCTTGTGAAGCCAGAGGTCAGGAACCAGAAGGGTAGTCAGACGAAGCCTGGATCAGGAACCAGCAGGGTAGTCAGACGAAGCCTGGATCAGGAACCAGCAGGGTAGTCAGACGAAGCCAGGATCAGGAACCAGAAGCAGCAGCAGTCTTAGAAGCATGTGAACACAGGAGGACCAAGCAAGGAACTGAAGCCACAGACCTCCTATATATATGAGCTAGGCATCCAGCTCCTCCCAGTGGGAAGGAGAAGCCGCAGGGTGGGAGGCTACAAGAAACCCAGAAACCAAGATGGCCGCCAGCACATGTCAAACGAAGGAGAACAGCAAGAAGGTAAGACCATGACACTGTCTGAGACAGGGTAGCGTTTGGCTCCCCTGTTTTGGCCAGCCCCCCACAGTCAGATGGACAACTGTTCTCTCCGTCTGAGTGTAAGGAGCTGTCTGAGACAGGGTAGCGTTTGGCTCCCCAGTTTTGGCCAGCCCCCCACAGTCAGATGGACAACTGTTCTCTCCGTCTGAGTGTAAGGAGCTGTCTGAGACAGGGTAGCGTTTGGCTCCCCAGTTTTGGCCAGCCCCCCACAGTCAGATGGACAACTGTTCTCTGAGTGTAAGGGGCTGTCTGAGACAGGGTAGCGTTTGGCTCCCCTGTTTTGGCCAGCCCCCCACAGTCAGATGGACAAGTGTTCTCTCCGTCTGAGTGTAAGGGGCTGTCTGAGACAGGGTAGTGTTTGGCTCCCCAGTTTTGGCCAGCTCCCCAAAGTCAGATGGACAACTGTTCTCTCTGTCTGAGTCTACGGGGCTGTCTGAGACAGTGGAGCGTTTGGCTCCCCTGTTTTGGCCAGCCCCCCACAGTCAGATGGACAACTGTTCTCTCCGTCTGAGTGTAAGGGGCTGTCTGAGACAGTGGAGCGTTTGGCTACCCTGTTTTGGCCAGCTCCCCACAGTCAGACGGACAACTGTTCTCTCTGTCTGAGTGTAAGGGGCTGTCTGAGACAGCGTTTGGCTCCAGTTTTGGCCAGCCCCCTATGGTATACGGTAGACATAGCATAGGACATGGATGTTTTATTTAAAGAACAATTCCTAACTTTCCTTTTTTTTCTACAGAAGTTCCAGCAGCACTCGGGAGCCTGACCAACCTCCTGAGGCGGAACCGGAACAGATCGCCAGCACCAGCCCTCCTGTCCCTCATGCATCAGCTCAGGATAATCCGGGTCCCCTACCGGGTCCCTCCGCTCAACAGAGGCTCTTAGGTTTCCGTCAAAATTTGAGAGCCCTGGTGAGCGGGCAGAGATCCGGTAGGCCAAATCGAGCCGATTATGCAAACCTTGTAGAGGTCGTTTCCGACGCTCTAGAAGGTTTTGCCCAACATCAGATGGAGTTTGGTGCTGACTTCATTCGCCGCTGGGAGGGGGCGGAGTCGGCGTATCAACGCAGCCCAAACTACCATTATGGGCTAAGCATGATCGGTTTGATGGACTCAATGACGCCCGAGCAGTTGCATGAGTTTAAGATCATGCTAGAGAACGGGTCATGGGAAATCATGCACCGCCCCCAACCCCCACCCCCATCCCACACCTACCCCCATCCCACACCAGGGGCCAGTACCGCCAACCTTTCCCTTCCCACCCCCCCCCCGAGCATTTGTTTCCTTCTGCTTCTTTTTCTTCTCCTGCCCCTTATTTTCCTCCTACTTCTTTTCAACCTCCCTCCACCTCTACACATGCTCGGGTCCCCTCCTCCTCAGACCCTTCCTTTCTCCACACCCCACAATTACGCCCTGCATCCTTTCCTGTGGCCCGTAGTTTAACCTCAGTGGATCTCCAGGACAGGGGGGCTACCAGTGCCAGCCCCAGCGCATTAAGTCCACGACAGTCCACCTCCCCTACCAGTTATGAAAATTTATAAAAAAAATAAAAGTTTATATTTATTTTATTTATTTACAGTAAAAGAAATTTTTTTTTTACTTTACTGCACTGTGTCTGTGTTTTTATTGTCCTGTACAGGGAACCTTGGCACTATAGCTGTGTTGAAATTAAAACTACCCTAGTCTCTCTACTGTGCGTTTATTACAACACCCTTGGTAGTTTTTATATCAAAACAGCATTAGTGCCAATGTCGTAAGATCCATTAAAACCTGACCATCAATAATGAGCTAAATTTTGGCTCTTTATTGATCGTAGACCCTATGATTGGCACATGAACAAGCAAATGCTTGTTCATTGTTCAATCTTGTGCCCTTTCATATGAGCCCTTGTGGGAGTCACGGTCCATCAGCATCATCAGGAATTCATTAATAAATTGTGATTTTAACGTTTAATGATTTCCCGATGACGCTAATATAACTAGTGTGATTACCACAAGGGGCACGCAAGGGACATACAGTTTTTAAAGGGGTATTCACATAGACAATGGGGGGATTTCACTTGAATATGCCCCTATTGTCTGATAGGTGTGGGTAACATTGGTAGGACCCGCACCTATATTGAGAACGGAGCGGGGAGCACTGTTGCTGTAGGACACATTTCCCATGGTATGTCCACCACCAAGCGCTAATCCCCGCCTCTCACGTAGAAATTAATGGAGGGCGGCAGCACAGTACGACCTCATCTACTTTCTTGGCTTCGTTCTCAATATATGTGAGGGTACCAGCCGTGGGACCCGCACCTATAAGACAATGTAGGTATATCTTAAAGTGGTATGCCCCCATTGTATGAGATGAGAAAACCCCTTTAAGGCCTCTTGCACACGACTGTATGCCACAAGAGACATACAGTCCGTGAGCGGGCCATATGTCCCGTAGTGGCATTGATCGTGCACACGAGAGTACACAGCATCATAGTGTACAATCTTCCTGTGCAAGTTGAGCTGCCCGCGGGGATATAGACTGTTGGCACCATCAGGAATGGGGAAGGGGTACTCCAACCCTACCTCTGGCCCCCCGCATACCAACCCCATCTAAACCCCTTTAATAACGACACTGACACCGTTCAACTTTTCAACCCTTTATTTTGTTGGGTGGTAATCGGCCACAGCTTTATTCAAACGGCAAACCGTAACTTTGAACCGTGCTCTCCGCCAGCCGCTGGTCTCCCAGCGGACGGATTCGCCCATTTTTCTCCAACACCTTTAAGCTGTAATAACTTGCCGCCAGCTGTGACTTAAGAAAATTCCAACGAGGCGCAATGCCCATAAAAACCACTTCCATTAATCACGTAGAAAACCCCCTCAAGAGAGGCCCCACACTACCAAAACACAAGGGAGGGAGGGAGGGCAAATCGCTTCCGCACAAAGAGGAAGAAGAGAGGCGGGACAGCGGCATATAAGCCCTCCTAGCCGCCCGCCTCCTCTCCCAACCGGATCAGCAGATTAACCCCTAACTGCCCACACAAAACGGGTGCCAGTGGGGAAACCAAACTAAGGGGGATAAGAAAAAAAGGGGGGGGACGGACCACCAGTCCCTGCCCACCCTCCCTAAGCTGTCGGGTGGCCACCAGTCTTGCACTAATAGATCATATGAGTGCGGGACAATAGCCCAGTTTGCGGCACAACATGGTCAGCATCATGATGCTCTGTACTCCTGTATGCACGATCAATGACGATCAGGGACATATGGCCCTCTAACGAACACTATACATCTTTAAGTGCATGTAGTCATGTACAAGAGTCCGAAAGGTGTGGTCCATTATCAAAGTCGGACCAGCTTTGGAACGTCAACAAGATAGCCCTGGAGAAATATAGGAGCATTACAACCCTATAGATCTGAATACATGAAGATGGAACCTAGAGATGCTTTTCCTTCCAAAACGGATCCGCTAAACGGATGACAAAACGGAAACCAACGTGACAAACGGATCCGTACAAACGGATCCACCTGAATGGTTTCCGTTTGGATCTGTTTAGTCAGTTTATTGACGGATCCGTTTGAAATGCCCTTCAAACGGATCTGTGAAACGCTAGTGTGAAAGTAGCCTAAAGCTGCATAGTTATGCAACAATGTTGAAGTAGGAGTGTTTGTGCAAGGTAGATTTGCCTCCAGTACTACGGTCAAAGTGTGGGATATGTAATGGTTTAAATTTTTATTGCATAGACATCAAAGTAATAGATAATACTAAATAATCACGCAGATTTAGAACTTGAAACGTTTACAAGTCATTTTTTATGGAAATTCTGTTTTACATTGCATGTTTATGGGAAACTTTTTACAGCAGAAACTTGTACTGTTATGAAGTGTCAGCTCCTCTAGATGTGAGCATAATGCCGCAAGCTGCAGGACAGTGACACGCTAGTAAATCTACTATAGATGTTCTACTTCCATATATTTTTTTTTACTGACTACAGGTTAAGTCATTGTTAGAGATGAGTAAATTTCTCAAAAATTCGATTTGGCTGGTTCGCCAAATTTTCCGAAAAGATTTGATTGGATCTGAATTTATTTGTGGCGAATTGCGTTAAAAAACGGCTATTTCCTGGCTTCAGAGAGCCCAGTGTAGAGTGTAGAACACTGTGCAGTAACTCGCATAGGGAGTCTGCTGTGGTAGTAAAACAATACTGTGAGTCAGTACGACACGCAGATGACAGGCGTCACTTATTTGGGCAGTTATAGGACCAAAACTGACCAAATAACAAGTGTGAACTCAGTCTTACAGGTCGATGTTAGCGTCAAGAAGAAGCGCACTCCTTTTACACTGTCGTTAGCTGATTCCACATAGATGTCTACAGAACCTGTTCTATTAAACCCTTATACAAGTAAAGCCCCCCGACAGATTGGAGAGGGAGTCAGTCGTAAGTTTGTGTTGACGTCACTGATTATTTTGCCCTTCCTCTGATCCGTCATAACAATAACCCCCAAAAAACGGATCCTGTCTGTTGAGCATCCGCCTTAACTCAGTCAGCATTTGGTCAGTAATCCATCAGTTTTGCTAAAGCCAAAAGAAAGTAGATCCAAAACAGAGATGACACATGAATGGAATATTTGCATGTCTTCTGTTTTTTGTACCCACTCCTGCTTTTGGCTACCAAATCATGAGCCAATTCTGATGGGACTATACAGGCCTTACAAGCTGCTACATAGACAGGATCCATTTTGCATCTCATTTTTCCTTCCTTCTGACAGATCAGAAGGGTCAAATAAATGATGATGTCAACCAGGCCAAAAAGGCAAAATAGTGGCCCAGTCATGAAGTGGGGAGGGTGGTAACAGCATAAGAAGTCCACAAAGTGGCCCAATGACATAGTGGTGAGGTGGAAGCAGCATGAGGAGACCACAGAGTGGCCCAGTGACAGTGTTGAGGTAGCAGCAGCATGAGGAGACTACCGAGTAGCCCAGTGATATAGTGGTGAGGTAGCAGCAGCATTAGGAGACCACAGAGTGGCCCAGAGACAGAGTTGTGAGTTGGCAACAGCATGAAGAGGCGACAGAGTGGCACAATGACAGAATGTGGAGGTGGCAGCAGCAGCATGAGGAGACCACAGAGTGGCAAGGTGACATCCGCATGAGGAGAGGAGACCACAGAATGGAAAGGTGACATCAGCATGAGGAGACTATAGAGTGGCAAGGTGACATCAGCATGAGGAGACTATAGAGTGACAAGGTGACATCAGCATGGGCAGACCACAGAGTGGCACAATGACATAGTGTGGCAGGTGGCAGCAGCAGCGTGAGGAGACCTGAGTGGTGAGGTGGCAGACCACACAGTGACCCGGTGACAGAGTGGGGAGGTGGGTGGCAATAACAGCACCCGCTGACGATGGTGAGTTTAAGAAGGAACACTTGACATCAGATGTGTGGCATCAGGCGGGTGGCCGCATCAGAATAATAGCTGAGGCAGGTAGCCAGAAGAAACTGGTCTCTTTTGTCAAAGTGTTGGTGTGGCACCATGGATAATCTAGTCTGATGCATCAGGCATTGGTGTTTGAAAATCCTTGCTGATCCACGCCAGATTCATTTTGACAAAGGTCAGTCTCTCCACATTTTGGGTTGATAGTCGAGTTGTCCTTGGGGTAACTATGGCCCCCGCCGAACTAAATACCCACTCTGATGCCACACTACTGGCCGGGCAGGACAGATTTTCCAGGGCAAACTCGGCCAGTTGCGTCCACAAATCCAGTTTGGCTGCCCAGTAGTCCAGCGGTGTACGAGTGGCTAAAGTGCATGCAAAGTTTCCTGGCCCTTTTTAGCATGTCTTGCAGATGGGTGGAAGACTCCAGGAACCTCTTGACAACCAGATTGAACACATGCGCCATGCAGGGTGCATGGATCAGCCCTCTTTGACACAGCGCCGTAACTATGTTCTTCCCATTGTCGGTCACCATGGTTCAGATTTTTAGTTGTTACGAAGAAAGCCAGGATTCGATTTCTTGATTAAGGATGCAGAGAAATTCCAGTGACTCCATTCGCCCAGGCAAACGAGGTGTAGAACAGCGTGATACTGCCGTGCCATGTGGTATGCTGGAGCGGCACTGTGAATTGTCCCTGCAGTGGAGGCTGAGGACACGGTGGAGGATGAGGAGGCGGACATTGTCACAGGACCAATGGCATGAGAACGTGGAGCCGGAAGCAGCGTCACCTGGCCAAATTGCTGGTGTGGCTGGGCAGGAACCACATTTACCCAGTGGGCCGTAAAGGACATATATTGTCCTTGCCCATAGTTTCAGCTCCACACGTTGGCGCTGCTGTGCCCTTTGGCAGACACCCACAGGCTCAAGGACTGGCCCACCTTATGTTCTACATACATGTGCAGGGCTGGTACTGCCTTTTTGGCAAATAAATGATGGCTTGGGACTCTCCACCTCAGCTTGGCACAAGCCATCAGTTCTCTGAAAGGTGCAGAGTCCACCACTTGGAAAGGGAGGGACTGCAGCACCAGCAACTTGGCCAGGAGTATGTTCAGCTTCTGTGCCGTTGAATGACCACACACGTATTGTTGTCTCTTGCCAATCGCTTCGGTGATTGACTGCTGACGAAATGCGTGAGGAGGAGTAGGAGGACTAGGGGCTGGAGCATCAGGACCGGTAGATGATGAAAAGGACAGCTCCCTTTGGCTGAGGTGGTGGATCCTTGACTGCCTGAAATCAGGTGTGGGCCACTGGGTGATGCTGGACCACCACATCAGAGCCACGGTTCTCCCTGGCCACTTTATGGTGATGCTGCATATGTTGACGCAGGGCCGTGGTGCCAACATTGGCACCCTGGCCACGCTTCAACTTCTATCCACAGATTCGGCAAATGGCCATGTTCACCTCCTCCAGCAACTTATCAAAAAACTGCCACATTGCAGAGTGGGTGATTTTACCCCCAACACTCCGCACTGACTGACTGCTACCGCTGCTGCCTCCGTGAACCCCTGCACCACTACTTTCTGGGCAGGTAGACTCCTGTGAGGCGGGTGGTCTCTGCCGGGCACATTTGTCTCCCGACCTCCCACTAATGCCACCCTGCTGACTCCTGGCCACGCTACCGATTTGCTACCGCTGCTTCACGTGCAAGCTGCCACCCTCTTCTCCCTGTGAAGATGAAGCTCTTTTGTCACCCGACTCCCAATTTCGATATGCTACATCATCATCAAGTACTGTCTGCACGTCACTGATGTCCTCCTCAAAGGGCTCTGAGCCAGGAGCCTGACCGCATGCAACACCAGCTCCTACGCCACTCTCCTCATCCCTACTTGCCCGCCTACAGGAGGAAAGAGGCAGGTTGAGTACAGATGAGGGCACAGGGCCTGCTCCCGGGCCATGCCAACTAAGGGTTGTGTCTGACAAACCCACCGACACTTGGCTGGGGCTGTCTGATGTCACTTGGGACGGAGTGTCAACCATTCAAGAACCGCTGATGATACTGATCAAGACACGACCGCTAGATGACACCGGGAGCTCAGGCCTCTTGAAGTGACCACTTCTGCCACGCCCCCTTACTCTGCTGTGACCTGTGCCTGCGCCAGAAATATTTAGGCCTCTGCCTCTCCCCTGTGCAGGGCCTGTCACTTCTCTGTCTGACTTACCGTTAGATCAAATAAATAAATAGGAAATGAATACACTGCCAAAAAAAAAGGCTTTAGAACATATAACTGCACCGATGAACGGCAAATAATACTTTTTTCCCTCACTAATACACCCCAAAAAAGGTTGTAATTTTGTAACTTGACTGCACAAAGACTAATAAGCCCTTTTTTTCCCCACTAATACACCCCAAAAAAGGCTTTAGAACATATAACTGCACAGCTGAACGTCAAATAATACTTTTTTTACCACTAATACACCCCAAAAAGTAGGAAATAAAATAGCAATCTGGAGTTAATGGGGCACATTTACTAAATGACTTGTGACACTTTTAGATGTAAAAAGTGTTGCAAGTCCCCTTTTCTGTCCGGCTGTGTCATAATATTTTGTTGCACAGCAGGTTTTATGCTGCATACGCCAGATGCGCATGATAGGGGCAGAGCGGGACCTGTCTGGGTCCCAGCCTCGGCAAATTTACTTGCATTTGTGCATGGAAACAGGCGCAAATGAAAACGAAAAACTACGCCAGCCATGTTTTTATTCCGGGTCCACGGATACCCCTTGTCATCAATTAGATGGATCTTATGGCAGCGCAAAGGGGAAAACTAAGACCAGTGTAAAAAGCTAGTCTTAGTAAATGTGCTTCAATATCTGCTGTACTAATCATGTCTTACTGTAGGTAATGGTCCAAAATCTGGGTGACAGATTCCTTTTAAACCACGTTTAGTAAAACATATATTTTTTTTTACATTTCCTTTTTTTTCCATGCTGCTATCTATAAAGATTATGCTTAAAGGATGCTTAAAGGGGTTGTGCAAGAATGGGAGGAGGGGACCAATGGAGCAGTCATCTGTCATTGTAAGGCCTTCCTCCAGTGATAAGAAGGCAAATCTGATAACCCACCCTAAGCTGCACAGCACTGGTAAAACTGAGATGCAGGAAGTGTATCTCTTGTGAATGCTGCAGTGGCCTAGGTGAAAACTATAGTAGTTAGGCTACTTTCACACGCGTTTTTTCTGGATCCGGCAAGGTTCAGCAAAAACGCTTCTGTTACTGATAATACAACCATCTGCAGTCCGTTATGAACAGATCCGGTTGTATTATCTGTAACATTGCCAAGATAGATCTGTCATTAACTCCATTAAAAGTCAATGGAGCACGTATCCGTTTTCTATTGTGGCAGAGAAAATGGATCCGTCCCCATTGACTTGCATTGGGCGTCATGCCGGATACGTCTTACTCCACATCCCAGGGCGGAAAGCAAACTACATGTTGCGGTTTGCTCTCCGGTATGGGAATGCGACTAAATGGAATGGAATCAGTTTTGCAGCATTCCGTTCTGTTCAGTTCTGTTTTGTCCCAATTGACAATGAATAGGGACAAAACTGAAGCATTTTTTTCCAGTATTGAGCCCCTATGATGGATCTCAATAGCGGAAAACTAAAACACTAGTGTGAAAGTAGCCTTAAAGGGGTTATGCAAGAATGGGTGGGGGGGGATTGCCAAGCCACATGCAAGAAAGACATTTCAAGAAATACTATCATCCAAAGACATATCCTAAAAGCCATCCCCTATGGGGAAACAATACGGGCCAAGAGTAATTATAGTACAAATCAACTAGAATCCCAGAATATAAACCAGCCATTAAAACATAGGGGATACACCCCCTGGATGTTGGAAGGTGGGCAAAGTAAATAAATTATCCCGCCACCAATTTTGTCTGGTACCAATAAAAATAAAAATAAAAACACGAGCACTGCTCTGGTAATGGTTTTACAGTATAGTCCCCAATTTTTCTGAATACAACATATTAGTAAGAAATATTTACCCATACTCTATGAAGATGAAAAATTGCAAGGTTGCAGAATTGTATACAAAAAAAACACCTACTATTGGGCAAGTAGTTGCACCTAGTCTACCCAGAACTGTGTGTACAAATAAGACCTGGTTACACTGCTTTATTTTTTACAAATGGGGTACACATCCATGTAGAATGCGTATTTTTGCAAAACCTACCCCAAAAATTTCTGATTCAATTAAAAATTATATAAACAACTAACCGTTGCGCCTAAATATAGGCGTATTGAAGGTTAATAAATGACCCCCTTATTTACATGCAGGTTTGAATTACCGCAGAGACACAGATTACAAATCTGTGGCTGGCAATTATGCAGGTAGCTGTGGATAGTCACAGGTTCTCCCATAGGAGTCTATCTGCAGGTGTCCCCCTTATATGTGTAGCAACAGATGTCCCTACAGGATTCAAGTCACAGGTACCCTTATAATTACCAGCCACAACACCCCTACAATTGCCAATCACAGCCCCCTCCATATTTGCCAGCCACAGCCCTTCCTCATATCCCAGTCTTCATAAATAACAGCTATAGCCACCTTCTCTTTAGCCACATACCTGCATGGAATACTCGTTTTGCCTCGAGCTTAGGAGTAGAGGATGGTAGTGGTAGTAGCAGTCCGCACAACAATGCTCCTAGAAGGGTGCAATATTTCTTCCTTAGAGACACACTCTGATGTTGGGGTTCCTGCCTCATGGTAGTTGGGGTGCCCTTGGTGGTATAAGTTTGGTATGGGTGCAAGGGCAGAGATGGAGGTGCTGTGGCTGGTGAATGCTGCGGGAGTCAGTAAACAGGCTTGTTGCAGAAATAGGCAAGTCTCTCTTTACTTAAAGGGGTTGTGTCACTTCAGCAAGTGGCATTTATCATGTACAGAAAGTTAATACAAGGCGCTTACTAATGTATTGTGATTGTCCATATTGCCTCCTTTGCTGGCTGGATTCATTTTTCAATCACGTTATACACTGCTCGTTTCCAGGGGTTAAGACCACCCTTCAATCCAGCAGCGGTGGCCGTGCTTGCACACTACAGGAGAAAGCATCGGCCTCTCTGGTGGCAGTGACCGTAGGAGCACACATAGGCACGCATACACAGCACCTCCCATACCGGCCACCTGGTATCTGCGCTGCAGAAATGGCCGTAACCCCTGGATAGGAGCAGTGTATAATGCGAAAAATGAATCCAGCCAGCAAAGGAGGCAATATGGACAATAAGAATACATTAGTAATTGCCTTGTATTAACTTTCTCTAAATAATAAATGCCATTGACTGAAGTGACACAAACCCTTTAAGTCTCTCTAAGTGCAAAATAGGAGTTGTAGTGCATCCAACAGTATCAAACACAGTTCCAAACAATTCAGTGTGCATCTTCAATAGCAATGTATAGATATAAGCAATGATGGGTGCTGTAGTACTCCTTCCCTCTCTGTAGAATCTAAGGCTGGCAAAACTCTATAGTACAGGATGCAAACACTCAAAGATACAGAACTGAGCTTCTTACTGTCGGATAACCCCTTTAGATGTTCTATGCCACCTTAAATACATGTCAGCTCCAGTAAGCAGGGGACCAGGAGAGCAGGGCAGGGGAGACAGGTGCTGGTAGTGGGAGACTGAATTATTAGAGGTACAGATAGGGCGATCTGTCACAAAGACCGGGATCGTTGAACGGTTGTCTTCCCGGCGCTCGAGTTTGATACATCACAGATTGGTTTGACAGATTACTGGGAGGGGCTGGAGAAGATCCAGCGGTCATGGCCCATATCGGAACCAATGGCAAAGTTAGAGGTAGGTGGAGCATCCTTAAAAATGATTTTAGGGATTTAGGTCAAAAGCTTAGGGCAAAGACCTCAAAGTGTTTTCTGAAATACTACCTGTACCACGAGCCACACAAGAAAGGCAGCGGGAGATTAGGGAGATTAACAAGTGGCTCAAAACCTAGTGTAGGAAGGAGGGCTTCGGGTTCCTGGAGAACTGGGCCGACTTCTCTGTCGGCTAAAGGCTCTAACGTAGGGGTGGGCTGCACCTCAATGGGGAAGGGGCAGCTGTGTTGGGGGGGGGGGAGATGGCTAGAAGGTTGGAGGAGTGTTTAAACTAGGGACTGGGGGGGGAGGGAAATTACGTTATAGGATGGGAAGATAGTGCAGATAGAGAACTGGTGCAAGGTAATGGGACTGGGGGAGGAATGGAAGGGACTAGAACAGCTCAGAAGGAAAGGTGTAGGGTAAAAAATATACATAATCCTCTTAATTGTATGTATACTAATGCCAGAAGCCTAATAAAACTGGTGAACTGGAATTAGTGATGTGTGAGGAGGACTATGACATAGTGGGAATAACTGAGACATGGCTGGATGATGGCTATGACTGGGCGGTTAATGTACAGGGTTACAGTCTGTTTAGAAAGGATCACCAAAACCGGAGAGGGGGAGGGGTCTGCCTTTATGTAAAGTCCTGTCTAAAGCCCACAGTCCAAGAAGATATAAGTGAGGGACATGAACATGTGGAGTCACTGTGGGTAGAAATAAATGGAGGCCAAAACAATAATAAAATACTAATAGGAGTTATTATAAACCACCTAATATACCAGAGACCACAGAAAATCTACTACTAAACGAGATAGACGAGGCGGCAAATCATAATGAGGTGGTTATTATAGGGAACTTCAACTACCCAGATATAGACTGGGAAACTGAAACCTGTACATCTCATAAAGGAAACAGGTTCTTGGCAATAACCAAAGGCAATTACCTTTCCCAACTGGTTCAGGACCCAACTAGAAGATCTTGAAAATACTTTTCTTCAGTTTTCTTTGTTTAGTTGGATTACTTTAATCTCTCTGTATTGTTGAAACGGAGATGAAATAACCTTTTATTAAAAATGTTACAAAAAACCACATGCTTTCAAAGGGTGTCCTAATTTTTTCACATGACTGTAAATATTTTTTCTCCACTGTATTCACAAAGGAAAATAAACTGTCAGATGAAATGCAGAATGTAAAAATAAATTCCCCATAGAAAGTGCCCTGTCTGACCCAGTAAGAAGTACAGCGGCGTCTTAAAAAGATTAAAAAAGACAAATCGCCAGGACCAGATGGCATACACCCCCGTATCCTAAGAGAATTAAGTAATGTCATAGCCAGACCCTTCTTTCTGATATTTAAGGACTTTATACCGACAGGAAGTGTTCCACAGTATAGGGCCAATATTCAAAAAGGGTCCAAAAACAGAGCCCGGAAACTATAGGCCGGTAAGTTTAACATCTGTCATCGGTAAACAGTTTGAAGGTTTTCTAAGAGATGCTATCTTGGAGTACCTCAATGAAAATAAGCAAACAACACCATATCAGCATGGCTTCATGAGGGATCGGTCATGTCAAACTAATTTAATCAGTTTCTATGAGGAGGTAAGTTCTAGACTTGACAGCGGCGAATCCATGGATGTCGTGTATCTGGACTTCTCCAAAGCCTTTGACACTGTACCGCATAAAAGGTTAGTATATAAAATGAGAATGCTTAGACTGGGAGAAAATGTCTGTATGTGGTAAGTAACTGGCTCAGTGATAGAAAACAGTGGGTGGTTATTAATGGCACACACTCAGACTGGGTCACTGTCGCTAATGGGGTACCTCAGGGGTTAGTATTGGGCCCTATTCTCTTCAATATATTTATTAATGATCTTGTAGAAGGCTTGCACAGTAAAATATCAATTTTTGCAGATGACAAACTGTGTAAAGTTATTGACACGGAAGAGGACGGTATACTGCTACAGAGGGATCTGGATAGATTGGAGGCTTGGGCAGAGAAGTGGCAGATGAGGTTTAACATTGACAAATATAAGGTTATGCACATGGGAAGGAATAATGCAAGTCACCCGTACATACTAAATGGAAAAACACTGTGTAACATTGACATGGAAAAGGACCTAGGAGTTTTGTTGAACCAATGTCAGGCAGCTGCTGCCAAGGCCAATAAGATAATGGGTTGCATCAAAAGGGTCATAGACGCCCATAGTGAGAACATAGTCCTGCCACTTTACAAATCATTAGTCAGACCACACATGGAGTACCTTGTACAGTTCTGGGCTCCTGTGAACAAGGCAGACATAGCAGAGCTGGAGAGGGTTCAGAGGAGGGCAACTAAATTAATAACTAGAATGGATGTACTACAGTACCCAGAAAGATTGTCAAAATTAGGGTTTTTCACTTTAGAAAAAAGACGACTGAGGGGAGATCTAATTACTATGTATAAATATATCAGGGGTCAGTACAGAGATCTCTCCCATCATTTATTTATCCCCAGGACTGTGACTGTGATGAAGGGACATCCTCTGTGTCTGGAGGAAAAAAGGTTTGTACACAAACATAGAAGAGAATTCTTGACTGTAAGAGCAGTGAGACTATGGACTCTCTGCCTGAGGAGGTGGTGATGGTGAGTTCACTAAAAGAGTTCAAGAGGGGCCTGGATGTATTTCCAGTGTAATAATAATAATAGAGAGGGGTTGTTGATCCAGGGAGTTATTCTGATTGCCTGATTGGAGTTGGGAAGGAATTTTTTTCCCCTTAAGTGGAGAAAATTGGCTTCTACCTCACAGTTGTTGTTTTTTTCTTCCTCTGGATCAACTTACAGGATAACAGGCTGAACTGGATGGAAAGATGTCTTTTTTGGCCTTATAAACTATGTTACTATGGTACACCACTAATTGCACCCTTTAAGTGGAGATAGGCCTCTTAGTTGTTGGGCCCCGTAGCAGCTATGTCTGCCATCTGAGTGGTTACACCCATAGTGTTAAGTCCCTCTTATCTTTATGCAAACTTTACTTAAGTTTCAAGTCACCACTTCATGAGGATGTCAAAAAGTAAACATCATCAGACAAGATTTCCAGATATCATGTTGGGAAATTCCCTACTCAACCAGCACATATTGCTGAAAATAAAAAAAGATATTAGCTCAATATGACTTATTAAAAAAAGACCTATAAGCTCTCCTGACATGTCTCTTTTAGAAACTGCTTGCATTCCCCTTGTATTAACAATATTGAAGCATCCATTGGTATGACTCTGGGATGTGTTATTCCTTTATTAATTCTAAGTTAAGAATTACTTTCAGTTTGCACAGAAGGTCCAGATGGGTGTTATCAGTTGTAGGTGTAGTCCTGTGTGTTCATTGCAAACATACCCCTAATTGGTAACATCCATCTGGACTTTTATTACAGGTAATTCTCCTCCAGGTCTGATATTGGCATCTGATCTGAGGTCTCATGGGGGTCTGAGGATCTGATAAGGAGGGTCTGATGTGAAGATCTGATATGGGGGGTCTGATGTGAGGATCTGAGGTTCTAATATGAGGATCTGATATGGAGGTCTGATTTGAGGTCTGATATGGGGTTGTGATTTGAGATCTATTTTGGGCGTCTGATATGATATGGATGTCTTATCAGATGATCTGATATAGGTGTCTGATTGGAAGATCTGATATAGGTGTCTGATTGGAAGATCTAATATGGGGGTATGATTTGAGGGCTTATATGGGGGTCTGATTTCAGATCTGATATGGTAAAGGTGTATGTAAAAGGTCATTTTTTTGTACTGGCGCACATTACAAGGGGTATTTTTTGAACTGGCACACATTATAAGGGGGAATTTTTTGTACTGGTGCACATTGTAAAGGGGTATTTTTGTTCTGGCATAGATTATAAAGGGGTATTTTTTATACTGGCAGACGTTCTAAGGGGGCATTTTTGTATTAAAACACATTATAAGGGGGTATTTTTGTACTGGTACACATTCTAAGGGGTATTTTTATTCCAGAACACATTATAAGAGAGTATTTTTGTACCTGCATACATTTTAAGGAAGTATCTTTCTACTGCCACACATTATAAGGAGAATTATTACTAGTGGGGGACTGTGGGGAACATGATTACTAGTATGGCCACAATGGGTGCATTATTACTACCAGGGGTACTGTTAACACTAAGTGTAGTCTTACAGATACTTATGTCTGTTGGTGGGACTTTGGGGAGCAAAAGGCACAGCACAATGCGGTGACAAAGCGGCACTGCCCTAGTAGGCGGCGGGACCCAGGAGTCAAACAGCAACCCTGCTGTCCGACAATGCCACCCAAGGCGCTGCTTTGTCACTGCATGGTCACCGCGCCTTTTTGTCAGAGTAGGTACCACTCAAAGAGGCGACCTTGGCGTGGTGAGTGGGCTTATGCCATTTGATCAAAATGTACACTAATGCCTCTTGTACAGCATGCAGTATGGGGGGCTGTACACTTAAATATAGCGCTGAGAAGTGAGTTTAATTAGATCAAAGCATAGCATTGTGGATGTGCGATCCATTTCTGTTTTTCTCCGCCTGATAATTGGACTTTATGTTTATGACACTATTAGGGACACTGTTTCCTGGGCACAGTTGTTTTTAGGGCACTGTGTATTGAAGCGGGAACTATCTGTGTGGTACTAGTATTTTCAGGGGGACTGTTTCTGCAGTATAGTATTGTAGAGCACAATAAGCACAATATTGGGGGTGGCAGGATGGGGTGTTGAGAAGGTAGGGAGGATGATGGAAAAGTAAGAAACTAACATGTCTGTTTGTCAAACCCTGCAAAGACAAGAGATGGCTAAAAGAAATCATCATGGCGGTCTGGTCTGAATGGAGAAGATAAAGAAAGAAAAAGAGTACATCACTGGATGTAAGAGCTATGTGGCACTGTATTACCCTGTATGTTTTGTAGCGCTGTATGTAATGGTTTCCAAGTGTCTTTAACAGAAGTGCTAGAGGGAATTGGGGGTTCCATTTACATTTTTGCCTCAGGTAGCAGGAAAGCTAGGTGCACCCCTGCAACTTGCCAAAAAGCACTGAGGGAAGTGGGGCCGAAACTGATCTTTGTACTAGAGCCCATGAGCCTTTAGCTATGCCCCTGGTCAGCAGATTTGTACCTATGAAACTGGCTGACTTGTTGCATGTGTACTTGGCAGCGGAAGTAATCTGTGTTGGACCCATGGTCATACGTGCCCGCATTGCTGAGAAAAATGAAATCTTAATATATACAAATGAGTCTCTAGGAGCAACAGGGATGTTGGCATTACACCTAGAGGCTCTGCTCTATCTGCAACTGCGGCACCCTCTGCACTCTGATTGACTGCAATGGATCGCTAAGTGAAAGGTAAAATTACATTCAGCTGAGCTAGCCCTACAAGGCATTGTGCCTGGTTTGTATCCTAGCAATATGCCAACAATGTTTGAGGTGAGACAACCCCTTTTAGTTAAAGGGGATTCCAGGATTTCAAGAAAATTAAGTAACCAAGGAAACAGTATAAAATAAAACAACAATCATTACTTAAGGGCCCTTTACACAAGCTGAGAATCGCATTGATAATCTAACTAGCGTTCATACTAACACAGTCGTTAGCGATGATATGGCGGTGTAAATGTACCGCCGTTTACCCGATGAACGAGCCTAAACACTCGTTCTTCGGGTAATTTGATTGTTTGTGCGAACAATAAAATGCTAGTTTCCTGACAGCAGACACGATCTGCTGCCAGGAAACAACCAGTTGCTCCTCCCCATCTCTGAAGGAGATCGCTGCATGTAAATGCAGCGGTCTCCTACACTAGCAAGCAGCAGATCGTTGTATAGGAACTTTTTACATTGTCCCGGGTAAAGGGACCTTTACAAATGTTGGCGCTGTGCTTGGTTGGTGAGAGATTTAACAGAGAAGTAACGGATTTGTTTTTCTTTTATATGATTTCAGTTTTCTTGAACACTCTAGTTAAAGGGAATGTGTCACCTATATTTTTCTGCCAGTTAAAACCAGTGATAGCAGACCACTGGCTGCTGCATATTTTACCATATTTCAGAAGATTATTTTCTATATAGAATATACCCATTCAGGGGCATCGCTAGGTCAAAAAATCTGGGGCCCAAGGCCTGGATGTTTTGTCCAGGGACCCAGATATTGTGGCTGCAGACTATTCAACTGTATCTCTGTCCTCAGGATGACGATACAGTTGAGGCACTGTGCTGGGACATGAGAGCCAACAGTTACCTGCCCCGCCGCTTTCTCTCATAGACCACAGCCCACTAGGCCTGAGGCCTACAAGAGACTAGAATGGCCTAGGTGGTCAACAAGCTACCAACTGCGCCAGATCAGTGTGTGCCAAGCCACACACTGTGTTGGCTTCAACACAACAGTTTGGGCCCAGAAGCTGGAGACTCAGGCCGCAGACTGGAAGAGCCCTGTGTCCTGCATCGCAGATGGTGACAAGGAGTCAGGGTATTTTTTTTTTTTTTAAACTGGCTTTAGAGGAAGTTGGTACTGGGGGAGCTATGTAGGGAGGAGGTGCATTATAAATACAAGGGGTCTATATAAGTACTGGAGGCACCACAGAGGGTACTATAAGTGCTGGAGGCACCACAGAGGGTACTATAAGTGCTGGAGGCACTAATGGAGCATTATACCTACTGGGGCACTATGTGGGGGTCATTATAACTACAGGGGGCACAATAAGTACTGGTGACACTACAGGGAGCCACTATAAGTACTGAGTGCACTGCCAGGGGCCACTATAAGAACAGAAGGCACTACAGATGAGGTATTATAACTAGTGGGGACACTATAGGAAGCATTATAACTACTGGGGGCTCTACAGGGGGACTTATGGAGGGGCCTTATTACTACTGGGCACTTTGAGGAGCTTAATCACCACTGGGGCACTATGAAGCATTATTTGTTCTGAGGTTTCTGTGGGGTCATTACTGGGCTGAATATGGAGGGCACTATTACTAATAGGAGCACTCTCAGGGAGCATTATCACTATAGGGGGCACTATTACTAATAAGGGCACTCTGGCAGAGAATTATTACTATTAGTGGGATTTTTGGGAGCACTTTGGGACTGTGAGCGTATGTGCTATTTAGACATAGCTCAGGAATTAGTATTCAGTGGTATCGCTCCACTGGTGTATACTGATTAGACTCATCAGACTAGTGCTTCCTCTACCTATTGTTGAATGCATATATATATATAGGGTGTAGATACATGATAGGAACTAGCCTGTGACAGTGAGTACTTGTCCCCACTGGGTATGATTGATAGCCTGTGTTTGCAGGTATTCCAATGCTAGCAAACTTTGGGCTGTTTGTCAGAATGTCCTATATGTAGATGGTAATCATCTCAAATCCCTCTGTACATAGAGGTCTCCCGTTTGCATGATTTTTAATCCTTTTGATATATTCGTACCCTCTTTTACAAGGAATTTGAATAAAACTTTAGTATTTTTCTTTGTTTCAACGTTCTATCAGGTTGTGATTGTATGTAACACTTTGGGACTAACTGTATGGAACTGTTATTTGTTCAGTATAGTATTTGAGGACACTGGGGGACACAGAGGGCACAGCATTGGGGGTAGCAGCATAATAACACTGTGTATTTGGGACACCAGGAGAAAGAGGATGATCGGAAAATGAGGAATGTAAGATGTCTGTGTGGCACACTTCTCAGATGTAAGAGATATATGGTGTTGTGCTTCTCCTGTTCAAATATGCCTTTAGCATTGGGGCCGTGGCATTGGGTCTTGGGCCTGCAAAAGATTCCTGGAAATAAGAAAGCTCAACATATGGGATCAGAGAGATAAATTGTGCTATGAGTTGTTCCTGGGAATATCCTTCTGTATATATCACGTAATTCATGTCTCATTGTTTTAATGTGTCATTATGTCTCATCTAACAATATGGAATGCAGGGTCTCCTGGCCAGGCGCCTTGTATACATTGCCAGCACTATACTGCCATTTTATTGATTCATTCCAGTCTCAGACAGAAGTGATTCAGCAATCAATGAACTCAGATAATTAAAACAGCATTTTATGTCTGGCATAAAGACAAAGCTATTCATTTCTTTCTGGGTGGCTCACATAACGGAGCAGCCTCCTATGAGTATGTATAAGGAGAGAGGGCCTTACAGTAGAGGAGCAGGAAAAAAGTGTTCTAAGGATGACAATTTTTGTGGCATTTTTTTATGTATGCTCATTGACAAAAAATTATGCACCAAGAAGGAATTGTTGTAATTGAATGAGACTTTCTATGTGTGACTGTAATGATAATATATGTAAGTGATTACAATATTAGAGCAAGGATAGTAGAGTGAAGATAATTAAAGATAATTATATAGGGGGAAACTGTACAACTGAATTGAGGCTCTAGGACCCTGTTGGCCCACCTCTAGCCTGGATACAAGATGAGATAAGGTTGGGCATGGAGGCATACAGGTTCCATATGGTATCCTGCGGCACACATTTACCCACCAGTCGTTGGATCCCAAACAAAAGCTGGATGAGTTGCTAAAGACGATATGGTTCCAGTCCATGACAGTCCAGGTTTCTTGTTCATGAAAACACTGCAAATAAAGGCGATGGTGGCTTGTAGACATTGTAATTGGTAGCATGGCATCAAATTATCTTCAACTAAGCACTTGGAATTAGTCTGGGCAGAGGCACGGATGTGGAAAGAAGGTGCCACCTGTGTCTGGATGGTGGACAACAAAACTGTGGGAGCTGAATGTGTTTGTGGGTGGATCAAATGATTCTCTCTACTGGTGGAATGTCTGGGCTACCTGGGACCTGTACACCACATTGTGCGTGCTCTCATATAACCACTGCTCCCAACACTTCTTAATAGCTAGGTCAGAACAGCCCAGGAATTCCTCAAAATCACTATCCTGCTTCTCTCCATTCAATTATGTGCCCCCTCTCAAAGAGAAAAATGTTTTTGCATACGTTGTGGAGGCATGTCTAGAAGTCAAGAATCTTGACATGCACTACCCAAAAGTGGCCTCTGAAAGTCTTTTTATAGGGCAGTGAGGGAAACACTTTTATGCCCTCTTGTGGCATAACACAATGTCTAATCAGACCACACCTATAATCATTTGCATATCTACCTGAGACATAACTGCGTGCCCAGGTTTGCAGCAATCCAACATTTCTATTTGGGTGCTTTTTTTTCTGTCAATGAATGTAGTTTTTAGCCAATTCCAAAGCCAGAAATGAGATGGAAGGGAATGAGAAATATAAAGGAAGGACTTATACTGCTCCTTCCTGCTGTATCGACTTCTGGTTTGGGCTCAAAAAAAGACACAAAAAGTTGTATGTGACACCATCCTGACCCCTGTTCAAAGTACTGTTTCCCATGTATACCTCTGACATTAGGCACGACATAGGCATTTAGTCTCAAAGGGTATGCCAACATGTACTAGCCTGACATATACCAATAGGACACTCTCTTAGCATATGGTGGGTTAGTGGATGTTATATCTATTCAACGTATGCCTTGGGAAATCTCCCATATGTAGTGTAGTGTTTAAATGTCATGTGAACAAACCATAGCTGAAACAGGAATTCATTCTTGAGCTGTATATAGTTACACGATTTGAATGACTGTTTTACCAAAACACTAAGTAGATTTTTTACAATTCCTACAATTGTCTATAAGGGTGGATTCACACTAGGTTTTTGTGGCAGTTGTTTTTTTTTAAGACAAAGCAAGAAGTGGGTTGGAAGGGGAAGACTTATTCTCCTCCTTCCTGCCAAATCCACATTTGTCTTTGGCTTAAAACACCTACCTGAATTCACACACGGCAGATTTTGTTGCAGAAATTTCTGCAACAGTCCAATTCTCCTGGATGGGGTCTACAGTCCCTAGGGAAGCTGAGGTGTGGACTGTTAGCTCCACACCTAGCTCAGTCTAGTCTAGAGGGGTTTAGAGTTTGCAAAGGAAGGGAGAGGTTGTTTTCCTCACTCCACAGCTCTAGGCCTCAAGTTACAGAGACTAGCGATATCTGCATGATCTAACAAGAGAGAACCATCTATACATTGAAATACTCCTGGAGAGAGAAAGAAAATTTCAGAATCTGTAACGGAGTCAGTAAGGTACACTGCTATCAAAAGCCATAGACTTTACTGCTGTGAGTGGAATACTGAGAAGACACCATCCACACTTAGACTATTTTACATGGCAGAGAATGCCAGGAATCGTCCAACACAAACAGGGATTCCGTTTGCATCTGGCAGTGCCGGATCTGGAGAATTCCGTCAGGCTGTTCTCTGCCGAAACAGCCTGCCAAAGTACATGCTCCAGATGTGAAACTAGCCTTAGACATGACCTGGTTGGTCATTTCCCTACATGTGTATACCGCAGTATCGTATTACAACTATCTTACCAAAAGTATTATTGTCAGCCTCAAATTCTACAAAGAAAGAGTGAAAGAGAACATTGAATCTAAACCCAGCCTGTACCCATCCAAAACCATCTGGGGGAAGATTTGCACAGAATATTGTTGGAACCGTGTTCTGAGACTGTTGGAAGTACTATACCTCTCATTTTGCACTACAGTAAAAAGAGAGACCTTTATTCTGTTAAATCTGGGCTGGATACTGACTTTTACACCATATGCCGGCCATTGCATACCATACATGCACCACCTTGCACCCATACAAACACTGACACCAAGGGCACCCCAAACTACTATCAGGCAGGGTCCATAACATTGGGGAGTCGCCCGAGGGAAGAAACGGTGTGCCCTCCTTTTGCTGCACTGGCCCTAGGCGCAAAAGTGTGAGGAAAGCCACTGTGATAGACTTTCTGCTGCCAGTGCCAATACCACTCCCATCCTCCACTCCTGTTTGCTACACATGAGCCAGTTTTACATGGTCATAACAGCTGTAAACTTAGATCACCACAGCACACTATGGCAGTAGTAATTCGATTCTGTAGAACTATGAGTGTTAGGCAACTATCAAATTGTGGTGGTGTGCAGGGACAGACTGGCCATAGACCCTACAGGGAATTCTCACAGGGCCATCCAAGCCTACCTCACTGCCGCTGTCTAGGGGTCATTATTAGAGGAAGTCCAAGAAGCATGTAAAAAAGTAGGGCTGACTTGGTGGTGTGTCCCACATCTTACCTCCTAAGCCCCTTCCTCCATGCAGGGTGGACATTCTGCCCAGTGATGGCCATAATTGGCTAAAGTTTAGGGCTTGTCTGGTTGCAGGGTTTTCGGGTAGAGATACCGGGACCCTGGCAACAAGTGCCTGATTGGTGGAGGGGTTCAGGAGTGGGGCTATAATTGTCCTGGCTCCACGGGCTGGTTTGCCTTATGTCTGCGGCACCCCGTGAATCCTGGACCCACATGTTTTTTGGGACGGTCACTGGTACGCAGCTGCGTGGCACGCATCTTGGGTTGCGAATGCTGTATTGTCTAATTTGGTTTTGTTATAATTATTTCCAGTTGTGGTGGCATTAGTGCTTTGGGGTCAGAATTTTAGAGATAAGCGTATCCGTTTGCACACGGATAATAACGGCGTAATGTTTGTTGTTAATTGCTTGTCTTCTAAATGTCCTTTTGGTGATTAAACTTTTGCGTCATTTAGTTTTGATTTGTCTGAAGTTGAATATCTGGCTTAAGGCTGTGCATATCCCGGGTATTGATAACAAGATTGCTGATTCTTTGTCATGTTTTCAGATGGACCAGTTTTGGATCTTGGTGCCGTCGGCCGATGTTTTTGGGATTCTTTGTCCGGAGCATCTTTGGGGACTAATTTGGTCCTAGCGTTGGATTTGTTGAGTTGTTCTGTGGCTACAGCAACATGGAAGAGCTATGTATCGGCTTGGCTGCGCTGGTATTATTTTGCCTCTGGTTTGTCAGTTTCTCCGGTCGTAGTTAATTAATCGATAGCGTTAGCTTTTTGTTTGGAGCTGTTTGAACAAAAGTTGGCGTATAGTTCTGTTTGTAGGATTCTAGCTGGTGTTTTGTTCTTTTTTTTCGGTTCTAAGTCAATTTCTGAGTATTTCTTAATTAGGCAGCTTTTGAAGGGTTACAAATCTATAGGTCATTTGCCTGATGGTCGTTATCCTGTATCTCCTAAATTATTGGTGAGATTATGCAAAGTAGTTTTTCTTCCTTTGAGACCACTATTTTCGACAGCTTTTGTTTTATTATTTTTTGGAGCCTTGCGTATTTGAGAACTGTTGCCACATGCTAAATGTTCACATTTTGGTCTGGCCCTGTGGCACTTTAGTATGTGCTGTTCTGTTTTATCTATTTTTATTTAGAAGTCTAAAACAGACCAGACGGGAGTAGGTTGTTATGTGCATATTGGTGCAGTGTCTGATAAGACTATTTGCCCTGTTACTGCAGTTTTACAATATTTATCAGGCCACTTGGTAATGACTCCTTTTTTCTGGTACACGGGGATATGTCCCCTTTGTCTCAGTTCAGGGCTATTTTAGCTTAGTGTTTGACTGAATTGGGTCTCGGTGCTAAATTTTTCTCATCTCATTCATTTCGGATTGGTGCAGCAACTGCAGTCACACAGGCTGGTCTGCATGAATCCGTTATTAGATGAATTGGTAGGTGGTCTTCAAATAGATATCAACTTTATATTTGACCACATTTATTGATTCTTTAATTTTCTCATTAGTCTTTTCGTCATTTTGATTTGGAGAGTTGAGAGGCTGGCCTGTATTTTCATGATGGTACTCACCTTTCTGATATCGGTTGTGATATTCTGAACCTTAACTTTCAGGCTATGGTTAAAATAGTTGTTGACGGGGTGGGGCCCCTGCCGCTTGTTTAAAGCGTCTTGGAGCTTGTGGGTGGTTTTACATAGGTCATCCTATGTATAGGATGGACTCTGAACTTATTATTATTATGGTTTGAGTCTGAGTTTCTGACTAGGCTCTAAAATGTGTTATTAGTTACTGGTTATTTATGAGTTAATAAACAGGCCTTGGCCATTGGTTATCTCCACTCTCTTTGTCATGTTTTTAAGTGTTCTTGCATGGCTAGACCACTTACTGTTATCTCACATATATATATTCTTATTATTATAGCCAAATTTACCACCCTAACTCCTATCACAGTTTTCACACTACATAGACAGTAATATACCGGATTGTTCCCGATTGGTGTGCTATAACTTTGTGGAACGTTTTGCCGAATGGTTCACGAAATATCAGCTTTTTTGTGGCAAAATTGGTCCCATGGGGATGAATGGCGGAATGTTCAAAACTAGAGTGGGAGCTGACAAAAGCTAGAGTGTGAGCTGAAAAATCAGGACATGATTTCTAAACTGCCACCACTCCCTCCTTTTTAAGCCCACCTACACAAATCGGCTGCTAATGTTTTTATAAATGTAAGTTTTAATGTAACTGTGAAGCACTTTGGGCAACAACATTGCAATTAAATGTGCTATATAAATAAATAAAAGTTGAAATGCATTTCTCACTCTATCAAGCTTGCCATGTGCACTTTTTAAATTTGATCAATCAATTGGTTAGTGTAATGTTTACTGTCTTTACTCACGCCAAACACTCCACACAGTTACTCTGCCCACTTCATAAAGTTACTCTGCCCAGTCCAACCTTTCCACAATTACTCCAGCCACTCAAACAACAGTTACTCAAGCCACTCCAGTTGTAGACTACTGGTGAAGGCAAGAACACTTCACACAATTTCCCCAGAAATTGTAGCTTTTCTAGTTTATATTAATGTATTTATAGTTGAATTAGTAATGTGTATGGGACATACATGTTGTATGATTGCTATGTGACAGCTATTAATGGCCACCACAGAGGGACACACTTCTGGGGAGGTATTTTGTGCTACATTGTGGTACTTGGTTCTTTGAGATGCTATTCTGTGCTGCACTATGATATTGCCAACCCTGTCATCTTGAATTAGCCCCATCTACTTGTGTTGTCCCCTCTTGTATCAATTTGGACCCACCTACAACATTAGGGCCGCTTTAGATTTTCTCAGGGCCACTTTAGGTTCCCAGTCCGCCGCTGGTGGTGTGTTTTAGGCGAGATCGCCTTAGAGATATTTCACGTGCAACAATCACATATGGGCATCTATTTTATATCCGTTCGTTAAGCATTGCGTTAAGTAATCCTATGGGTGCCATGAGTACATGCAACTGTGATTCAGTAATGAGTGCTGGATCCTTTTGCAATTATCACAAATTACTACTGTTATTCAGGCTCTGTCCTGGATTTAAAAAAATTAACAATACTGAAGAATTTGACTTTCTATCAGCAGAATGACCTGGCAGGAATACCAAACATGGCTCTTCCAGCACTGACATTGGTGTCACTGTCAGACACAGATGCATCATGGGAGAAGGCTTGTAAACTAGGGTTGGGAGGAAGCCATAAATTACCTCCAGCAATTAGGAGATTTGTTTGCCAATGGTCAGTAGTCAGCAAAAAGTAAACACACAGAAGCTATTTCATTTGCGCAATCTGCAGAATCAGCATGTTATTTTCCATCGTTCTGACGACACTATAGAAGAATGTTAGGCGAGGTGGAACTGTTCAAAAGGCATGCAAAGACAAAAGGAAATATGGTAGAAATGTATTAAATCTGGTATAGCGAAAGACTGTCTTAGTTGCCCATAGCAACCAATCAGATTCCACCCTTAATTTTTCAGAGCTCCTTTGAAAAGTGAAAGGTGGAATCTGATTGGTTGCTATAGGCAACTAAGGCAATTTCCTTCAATATACCTGTACACTGTGTGCATGTGTTTGATATTGACTGCCATATAAAATGGTACCTGGCATTTTAAAAACTTAAAGGGATCAACTTTTGAATGTATCCCCTATCCTGTAGCTAACTGATTAGTTTGGGTCTGACCACTAGAACCCTTACCGATCCCAAGAAGAGGGGTCCTGTTCCCCTGATGTGAAGTGGCAGGGCGGGCATGAACCCTGCTTCTCCATTCATTCTCTATGTGACTGCCGGAGACGGACGAGTACAGCACTCCCAGTGGTGGGACTCCCAATGATCAGTTAGTCATCTCCTAATGTCAAACCTTGGCGCAAACTCTTTAAGATGCTATAGTGCTATGTTAGATATTTTGATTGGTTGGGGTCCTGTTGCTCGACTGAGCTCCGTGTCTCTTCTTGTTTGAACGACTCTGCTCAACTCTCCAAGCATTGTATGCGCATGGTGCCACATTCGTCAACTTAACTTCCAAATGTAACAAATATAAGACATACTGCAGATATGGATTAAAATGGCTGCAGCCTTTATTAACCCCTATTAGGACCCAGGACGAGAATGCTCATCCTAAATGGACGGTACTTTGTGCCCCAGTACGAGCATTCTCGTCCTGCGGTCCTTCCTCCCCCCATGTGCGGGGCCGCAATCATTGGCAGGGATAACACCGGTGGATTAACCCCCTCATATGCTGCGGTTGGCGCTGACCGCGGCATATGGGAGGTTTGCGCTCCCTCTCCTGAGCCATCAGGTCCCCGTGCTGCGATGGCGGGGACCCGATGGTTGCCATGGCAGCCCCAAACTATTCAAAGGCCTTGGGACCTGGCAGCTACGGTGGCCTATGAGGCCCAGCCCCCATACTGGGTCTCATAGGCAAACTATCAGTGTATTACACTGTGTAATACAATCATAGTCAATGCAGTACAATACAGATGTATTGTGCTGCATCGAAACAGAGATCAGACCCTATAATGTTGAAGTCCCACAGTGGGACAAAAAATTAAAATAATAAAAGTGAAATAAAAGTGTTTTTAACAATAAAAAAATTAAATAAAATAAAAAAAACTTTCCCATAAAAAGAGATAAAATTATATAAAAAAATTATAAAATTATAAAATTGTAAAATAAAGAAAAAACAGACATATTAGGTATCGCCGCGTACGTAACAACCTGCTCTATAAAAATATCACATGATCCACCCCGTCTGGTCAACATTGTAAAACAATTTAAAATAAAAACTGTACAAAAAAAAAGCCATTTTTTGTCACCTTTCATCACAAAAAGTGTAATACTAAGTGATCAAAAAGTCATATGTACCCAAAAATGATACCAATCAAACCATCATCTCATCCTGCAAAAAATTAGAACCGAACTAAGACTATCACCCAAAAAATTAAAAAGCTATAAAGATATGGCTCTGAGAAAATGGAGACACTAAAACATCATTTTTTGTTTCAAAAATGCGTTTATTGTTTAAAACCAAAATATATTTTTAAAAAACAGACATATTTAGGTATAGCCACGTCCGTAACAACCTACTCTTTGAAAATATCACATAAGCTAACCCGTCTGATGAACGCTGTAAAAAGAAAAGCCCAAAAATCAATTTTTTGTCATCTTACATCACAAAAAGTGTAATACCAAATGATCAAAAAGTAATATGTACCCCAAAAATACACTGAACAAAAATATAAACGCAACACTTTCGGTTTTGCTCCCATTTTGCATGCCGAACTCAAAGATCTGAAACATTTTCTACATACACAAAGGACCCATTACTCTCAAATATTGTTCATAAATCTGTCTAAATCTGTGTTAGTGAGCACTTCTCCTTTGCCGAGATAATCTATACCACCTCACAGGTGTGGCATATCAATGTGCTGATTAGACAGCATGAATAATGCACAGGTGTGCCTTAGACTGCCCACAATAAAAGGACACTCTGAAATGTGCAGTTTGATCACACAGCACAATGCCACAGATGTCACAACGTTTGAGAGAGTGTGCAATTGGCATGCTGACTGCAGGAATGTCTACCAGAGCTGTTTCCCGTGCAATGAATGTTCATTTCTCTACCATAAGCCGTCTCCAACCGGCCTCACAACCGCAGACCACGTGTAACCACACCAGCCTAGGACCTCAACATCCAGCATGTTCATCTGCATAATCGTCTGAGACCAGCCACCCGGACAGCTGCAGCAACAATCGGTTTGCATAACCCAAAAATTTCTGCACAAACTCAGAAACCGTCTCAGGGAAGCTCATCTGCATGCTCGTCGTCCTCATTGGGGTATGGACCTAACTGCAGTTCGTTGTCGTAACCGACTTGAGTGGGCAAATGCTCACATTTGATGGCGTCTGGCACGTTGGAGAGGCCTTCTGTTCACGGATGAGTCCCGATTAAGGGCAAATGGCAGACAGCGTGTGTGGCGTTGTGTGGGTGAGTGGTTTGCTGACGTCAACGTTGTGGATCGAGTGGCCCATGGTGGCGGTGGAGTTATGGTATGGGCAGGCGTATGTTATGGACAACGAACACAGGTGCATTTTATTGATGGCATTTTGAATGCACAGACATACGAGATCCTGAGGCCCATTATTGTGCCATTCATCCACGACCATCACCTCATGTTGCAGCATGATAATGCACGGCCCCATATTGCAAAGGATCTGTACACAATTCCTGGAAGCTGAAAACATCCCAGTTCTTGCATGGCCAGCATACTCGCCGGACATGTCACCCGTTGAGCATGTTTGGGATGCTCTGGATCGGCGTATACGACAGCGTGTTCCTGCCAATATTCTGCAACTTCGCACAGCTATTGAAGAGAAGTGGACCAACATTCCACAGGCCACAATCAACAACCTGATCAACTCTATGCAAACGAAATGTGTTGCATTGCGTGAGGCAAATTGTGGCCACACCAGATACTGACTGGTTTTCTGACCCCCCCCCCCCCCAGTAAGGCAAAACTGTGCACATTTTAGAGTGTTCTTTTATTGTGGGCAGTCTAAGGCACGCCTGTTCAATATTCGTGCTGTCTAATCAGCACCTTGATATGCCACACCTGGTTGGTGGGATGGATTATCTCAGCAAAGGAGAAGTGCTCACTAACACAGATTTAGACAGATTTGTGAACAATATTTGAGAGTAATGGGTCTTTTGTGTATGTAGAAAATGTTTCAGATCTTTGAGTTCAGCTCATGCAAAATGGGAGCAAAACCGAGAGTGTTGTGTTTATAGTTTTGTTCAGTGTAGTACCAATCAAACTGTCATGAAATCCCACAAAAATGAGACCTTACCTAAGACAATCGCCCCAAAAATAAAAAAGATCACTTTCAGAAAAGGGAGACATAAAAACATGATTGTTTTTCTTTAAAAAAATGCTTTTATTGTGTAAAACCAAAATAAGTATAAAAAATAAACAAATTAGGTATCGCCGCGTCCGTAACAACCTGCTCTATAAAAATATCACATGATTTACCCTGTCAGGTGAAAAGCGTAAAAACATTATAATAAAAACCATGCCCCAAAAAATAATATTTTTTGCCACCATATGTCAAAAAAAGTGTAATATCAAACGATCAAAAAGTAGTATGTACTCCAAAATAGTACCAATCAAACAGTCACCTCATGATGCAAAAACTGAGCCCCTACATAAGATAATCGCCCGAAAAATATAAATAATATGGCTTTCAGAAAAAAAAGACACAAAAACATGATTTATTTAAAAAATGCTTTATCGTGTAAAACTGAAACAAAAGAGAGTAGACATATTTGGTATTGTCGTGTCCATAACAACCTGCTCTATAAAAATAGCACATGATCTAACCTGTCAGGTAAACACCGTAAAAAAACTAAGTATAAAAACTGTGCCAGAACAGCCATTTTTTGGTTACCTTGCCTCACAAAAAGCGTAATATAGAGCAATCAAAAGTCATATATGCCACAAAATAATGCCAATAAAAGTGTCACCTTATCCTATAATTTCCAAAATGGGGTCACTTTTTGGGAGTTTCTACTCTAGGGGTGCATCAGGGGGTCTTTAAATGTCATATGGTAACTTCAAATTATCCCAGTGAAATCTACCGTCCAAAAACCATACAGCGCTCCTTTCCTGCCGTGTGCCCGTACAGAAGTCTACGACCACGTGTGGGGTGTTTCTGTAAACTGCAGAATCGGTGTAATAAATATTGAGTTTTATTTGGCTGTTAACCCTTGATGTGTTACAGGAAAAAATTGATTAAAATGGGAAATCTGCCTAAAAGGTGAAATTTTTCCTTTAATTCTTGTGGAACACCTAAAGGGTTTTAAATAACTTGAGGGGTGTAGTTTCTACAATGGGGTCATTTATGGGTGTTTTCTACTATGTAAGCCCCACAAAGTGACTTTAGTATTGAAGTGGTTCTTTAGAATTGAAGTGGGTTTCGGAAAATTTTCTTAAACATTTGCTTTTAAAATTCTATGCCTTATGATGCAAACATGAATGTAGATATATGGGAAATGTAAAGTAATAGCTCTTTTATGATGTATCACTATCTGCCTTAAAAGCAGATAAAATCAAATTTTTAAAATTTCAAATGTTTCTAAATTTTCGGTAAATTTTGGATTTTTTAATAAATAAAGGTGAATTATTGTCATGGAACCATGAACCAGACGTACAACAAGAGATAAGTGGAAATAAGAAGGCTTTATTGAAAATCAAGCTGTAAGGCAAAAGTCCAAACGGATGGCTAAACCGAAGCAGGGTCTTGCGAAGCCAGAGGTCAGGAACCAGAAGGGTAGTCAGACGAAGCCTGGATCAGGAACCAGCAGGGTAGTCAGACGAAGCCTGGATCAGGAACCAGCAGGGTAGTCAGACGAAGCCTGGATCAGGAACCAGCAGGGTAGTCAGACGAAGCCAGGATCAGGAACCAGAAGCAGCAGCAGTCTTAGGAGCATGTGAACACAGGAGGACCAAGCAAGGAACTGAAGCCACAGACCTCCTATATATATGAGCTAGGCATCCAGCTCCTCCCAGTGGGAAGGAGAAGCCGCAGGGTGGGAGGCTACAAGAAACCCAGAAACCAAGATGGCCGCCAGCACATGTCAAACGAAGGAGAACAGCAAGAAGGTAAGACCATGACAGTACCTCCCCCTCAAGGGCCCCTCCTCCGCGGAGTAAAGAACGGTTTCTGAGGGAAGCGTGCGTGGAAGGCTCGGAGCAAGGCAGGAGCATGGACATCTGCGGAGGGAACCCAGGAACGCTCCTCTGGACCATAACCACGCCAATGGACCAAAAACTGCACCCGACCGCGGACCAGGCGTGAGTCCAGGATATTGCTCACCTCATACTCCTCACGATTGCCCACTTGGACCGGACGAGGCCGAGGAACCGAGGAAGTGAAACGATTACACACCAGTGGCTTCAACAGGGAGACATGAAACACGTTGGAGATCCGCATGCCAGGAGGAAGCGCAAGGGCATAGGCTACCGGGTTTACCCTGCGAAGCACTCGGAAGGGACCAACAAAGCGAGGCGCCAGCTTGGGAGTGGGCACATGAAGGTTGAGGTTGCGGGTGGACAACCATACGCGGTCTCCGACCTGGTAGGAAGGAGCGGGCGCTCGTCTGCGATCAGCCTGGAGTCTCTGGCGCTGCGCAGAGACCTCAAGGGACCTCTGGATCTGTGCCCAAGAAGCACGTAGGACGGAAAGGTGATCCTCCACAGCCGGAATATCCTGGGGAGAGAATACCTCCGGTAACACGGCAGGTTGGAACCCATAATTGGCCATGAAGGGAGACGTCCCAGAGGAAGAGTTCACCGCCGTGTTCCTGGCAAACTCAGCCCAAGGCAGGAGGTCAACCCAATTGTCTTGGTGATCGGAGACATAGCAACGAAGGAATTGCTCCAAGGCCTGATTGGATCGTTCTGCGGCCCCATTGGACTGAGGGTGGTAGGCCGAGGAGAAAGAGAGATGAATCCCCAACTGGGAGCAAAAGGCGCGCCAGAACCTGGACACAAACTGACTCCCCCGATCCGACACAATCTCCTTGGGCAAACCGTGCAACCGGAAGACCTCCCTGGCAAAAATCGAGGCCAACTCTTGTGCAGAGGGTAACTTCTTGAGAGGAACACAGTGGCACATTTTGGAAAACCGATCCACAATCATGAGAATGACCGTATGGCCTCGGGATGCAGGGAGGTCCACAATGAAATCCATCCCCAGGTGTGACCATGGACGCTCCCCGGTGGCTATGGGTTGCAAAAGGCCCAACGGAAGGTGCCGAGGGGACTTACTCTGGGCACAAACGGAGCATGCCGCTACATATGCGGCGATGTCGGAACGTAGAGAAGGCCACCAGAACAGACGTGAAACAGCCCAGGACAGCTGATTCTTTCCAGGATGCCCCGCGGCCTTGGAGTTATGGTAGGTTCGCAACAACCGAGTGCGCAACTCCTCAGGCTCAAAACATCTGCCGTTGGGTCTCCCAGAGGGAGCACCAGATTGAGCCGCCAAAATCTGCTCACCCAGGGGGAGAGGTCAGGCTGGTGCGAATAGCGGCCAGGATCTGATTCGGAGGTATGACCGAAGTCGGAATCGACTCCTCCCCGGACAGCTCGGAGTACTGCCGTGATAAGGCATCCGCTCTGATGTTCTTGGAACCGGGTAGGTAGGAGACCACGTAATTAAAACGTGACAAGAACAGAGCCCATCTGGCCTGACGTGGTGTCAATCTCTTGGCCTCAGAGAGGTAGGTCAGATTCTTGTGGTCCGTCAGGATGAGAACCGGAACCACCGAGCCCTCGAGCAAGTGCCTCCATTCTTTAAGGGCCTGCACGATGGCCAATAACTCCCTGTCACCAATCTGATAGTTGCACTCCGCGGAAGACAGTTTCCGGGAGTAAAACCCACAAGGAAGCAGAGGACCCTCTGGTGTTCTACGCTGAGACAGAAGGGCGCCTACTCCCGTCTCAGACGCGTCCACCTCGAGGACAAAAGGCAACCCAGGGTTGGAATGCGACAGAATCGGAGCCGACACAAAGGCGGACTTTAGGGCCTCAAAAGCTCGGATGGCCTCGAGCGGCCAGACCTGAGGATTACTGCCCTTCCTGGTCAGATCCGTGAGAGGCTTGGCTAGCATGGAAAAGTCCCTGATGAACTTCCGATAATAATTGGCGAAGCCCAAAAAGCGCTGCAGGGCATGAAGACCACTGGGCTGGGGCCACTGTAAGACAGCCGAAACCTTCTCAGGATCCATGGAGAACCCCTCAGCGGAAATGATGTAACCTAAGAAGGTTACCTGGGATCGGTGAAATTCGCATTTCTCAAGCTTACCGAACAGCTTGTTCTCTCGTAACCGTTGCAACACTCGTCTGACATCCAGAATGTGGGCCTCCATGGATTCAGAATATACCAAGATGTCATCCAAATAGACCACCACACACTGCTGCAACAGGTCACGGAAAACATCGTTGATGAATTCCTGGAAGACTGCGGGCGCATTGCACAACCCAAAGGGCATAACCAAGGATCCTGGTGTTAAACGCGGTCTTCCACTCATCGCCCGCCTTGATCCTTACCAGGTTATATGCCGCCCTCAGGTCGAGTTTGGTAAAGACCGTGGCCCCTTTGAGGCGATCGAACAGCTCGGAAATCAAGGGTATCGGGTAAGCGTTCTTGATCGTGATGCGATTGAGACCCCTGTAATCGATGCAAGGCCTCAACTCACCGCCCTTCTTTTTCACAAAGAAAAATCCAGCCCCTGCCGGGGACGAGGATTTGCGAATGTGTCCGCGTGAAAGCGCCTCCCTCACGTACTCCTCCATGGCCTCATTCTCCGCTACCGACAGTGGATAGACTTTGCCACGAGGAGGAACGGCACCAGATTGTAACTCTATGGCACAATCGTATGGGCGGTGCGGAGGTAGGGCAACCGCACGCACCTTATCGAATACATCCCGGTACTCCTCATATTCAGGAGGCAACAGAGAGTCCGAGGAAGTACACAGCAACTTGACAGGCCCATGGATGCAACTAGCCCCACACTGCGGTGACCACGAGAGGATCTCGGCCGATCTCCAATCGAAAGTCGGATTATGCTTTTGGAGCCAGGGGTACCCCAAGACCACCGAGTAGTGTGGAGACGAAATAACCTGGAGACAGACCGACTCTCTGTGAACGGCACCAATGGCCATCCCCACTGGAAGGGTCTCCTGAGTCACGTGTGGCGGCAGAAGGGGTCTGCCGTCTATCGCCTCAAGAGCCAGTGGGGAACCTCGAGGCTGCAGAGGAATGGAATTGGCGGCAGCGAACACACTATCAATGAACAAACCACCAGCACCAGAGTCCACCAACGCCTGGGTCGTCACCGAGCCCCCGACCCAGGAGAGGACAACAGTAATCAGTGGTTTGTCAACACGGGAAACCGGGGACGAGGAGACTCCACCCAAGATCTGCCCCCGACAGGATCTCAGGTGCGAGCGTTTCCCGGACGGTTCGGGCATGCCAACCGAAAATGCCCACCGAGACCACAGTACATGCATCGGCCCTCGCGTCTCCGGAGTACCCTCTCCCCCTCGGACAGGCGAGCAAACCCCAGCTGCATGGGTTCACCCCCAGACAAGTCATCCCCAGGAGGCGTGGGAGGAGAGGGAGGCACGGGTGGGACAGCAAACATAGGCGCCAATCTGTTAGAAGACCTCCGCAGGCTCTCCTTAAAGGAAGGTCTCTCCCTGAGTCTGGTGTCAATCAAAATCAGGAAAGAGATAAGGGACTCGAGCTCCACTGGTAGGTCCTTAGCTGCAACCTCATCCTTCAAGGCATCCGAGAGACCATGAGAGAAAGCAGCGACCAGAGCCTCATTATTCCAGCCCACCTCTGCTGCCAGGGTACGAAACTCAATGGCGTATTCAGCTACGGATCGTGAACCCTGTCTGATGGACATAAGGAGCTTCGCAGCAGAGGCAGCACGAGCCGGCACATCGAATACCTTCCGAAGAGAAGCAACAAAACCGGAAAACTCGGCAACCACCGGATTGTTGTTCTCCCATAAAGGGCTGGCCCAGGCCAAGGCCTTGTCCGAGAGCAGCGAGATCAAGAAGCCCACCTTTGATCTCTCAGTAGGAAAGGCATGTGGCAGCAACTCGAAATAAATGCCCACCTGGTTAAGGAAACCTCGGCACTGAGTTGGCTCTCCCCCAAAGCGCTGTGGAAGGGGGGCAGAACCGGTCATACCCCGAAACACCGCAGGCGCAGCAACAGGTGTCGGGGTAGACTCTGGCGCAACAACCGGAGCGGCAGTAGGAGCGGGCCCAGGAGCGACAACCGACCCATCGGCAACGGAAGCTAAATGAGCCGTGCGTTCAAGCAGGGTTTGCAACGCCACAGCGAACCGACCCAACAGGTGATCCTGCTGATCAAGTCTGGCAACCAGCGTAGGTAGCGAGGATGGCCCTGTACCGTCAGAATTCATGGCTTGGTCCTAATGTCATGGAACCATGAACCAGACGTACAACAAGAGATAAGTGGAAATAAGAAGGCTTTATTGAAAATCAAGCTGTAAGGCAAAAGTCCAAACGGATGGCTAAACCGAAGCAGGGTCTTGCGAAGCCAGAGGTCAGGAACCAGAAGGGTAGTCAGACGAAGCCTGGATCAGGAACCAGCAGGGTAGTCAGACGAAGCCTGGATCAGGAACCAGCAGGGTAGTCAGACGAAGCCTGGATCAGGAACCAGCAGGGTAGTCAGACGAAGCCAGGATCAGGAACCAGAAGCAGCAGCAGTCTTAGGAGCATGTGAACACAGGAGGACCAAGCAAGGAACTGAAGCCACAGACCTCCTATATATATGAGCTAGGCATCCAGCTCCTCCCAGTGGGAAGGAGAAGCTGCAGGGTGGGAGGCTACAAGAAACCCAGAAACCAAGATGGCCGCCAGCACATGTCAAACGAAGAAGAACAGCAAGAAGGTAAGACCATGACAATTATATCGACAACATTTTTTCACTATCATGAAGTACAATGTGAGGTGAGAAAACAGTTTCAGAATCGCTTGGATAAATAAAAGCATTCTGAAGTTATCGCCACATAAAGTGACACATATAATATGTTAGTAGGATGCACAGAATTGTTGGTCCCCCAAACAGGGTGCTCACAGTCCCGCAGTGTCACCCCACTGCCAATAAAGAACAGAAAATTGAATAGAAAAGGACTGGGCACACCTGGGATACTGGGTCATTCACTTTATTTAAATACAGTTAAGATATATATAACAATATAACAGTAAAAACGAGTTATTCAATAAAGATGATTAGGATATTGTATCACCTATGGTAGAAGGTGTACAATGTTTCCAGGGACAGACACACTCCCTAAATGGGGTAAAAAGGTAATAGGGCTACCACTTATAACTGGAGTAGATGTGACATATGTTAGTTATAGCAGCATGGTTTATAGCAAATCAACAAATATAGCAGCATAGTTCGTTAAAATGGCATAAATTAATATCTGAATATAGCATAATTTGTAGCAGCGCTGATATTAACAGATTATAGGAATGGAGTCCATGCCGGGTCTTGCAGCCAATACCCCTTTAGGTATAAAAGAAACAATGTTCGGGGGGGTCCGATTACCACTGAGGAAGGGGATACCCCAACCCCGAAACGCATCTGGTCAGACCCCCCGAACATATGTGAGTGCACCACATCGACCACACTAAGGAACAGTGTCAAAGTCATTTGGGAACTCCGCTCGATAGGTGAAAAATAGACGGAATCCACATTCAAACAAGCGGTCTCACATGTAGTGAGCAAACAACGTTGTGGACACGTTACCTGCTCGATTGAAGGAGGGGACCTGAGCAAGTTCTTTTTGGATGGCAGAAACTCTCAACATCGGACGCTAGAAGCTCCTAACACCGGTAAGATTGTTTCTATTCAAAAAGCCGGCGATACTGTTATATGCTTCAACACTGACCGTAAGCGGGACGCCGCTAGGTCAGCGATATAGCGTGATTCTGCCTATAATTACAACTATACACTGTCCTACAAAGGTCCGACCAGAGGATCCGATATTATTATTCAATATTGAGGACATTTGGAAGACTCTAGTTTGGGAAAACCTTATTCTGAAAGACCATCTCAGAATTAGTCCTCTATTTAACAGAACACCTTGGGGGCTCAAATTTTAATTGTGTGTCTATTAAGAATTTGGGCCATTCCTATAATCTGTTAATATCAGCGCTGCTACAAATTATGCTATATTCAGATATTAATTTATGCCATTTTAACGAACTATGCTGCTATATTTGTTGATTTGCTATAAACCATGCTGCTATAACTAACATATGTCACATCTACTCCAGTTATAAGTGGTAGCCCTATTACCTTTTTACCCCATTTAGGGAGTGTGTCTGTCCCTGGAAACATTGTACACCTTCTACCATAGGTGATACAATATCCTAATCATCTTTATTGAATAATTCGTTTTTACTGTTATATTGTTATATATATCTTAACTGTATTTAAATAAAGTTAATGACCCAGTATCCCAGGTGTGCCCAGTCCTTTTCTATTCAATAAAGTGACACATGTCAAGTTTCAAAAAAATGGCCTGGTCCTTAACGTGAAAAATGGCAGGGTCATTAAGGTGGTAAAGGGGGTAACCATAAATATTAACAAATCCATCAATCTCATTAAAATTCCCACATATGTTAATTAAAGTCCATTAACCCCTTTAGGACACAGCCTTATTTAACCTTAAAGGGACACTGACAGGCCGAATAAGCATAATTAGCTGTACATATGCATGCACAGGTCTTCTATTGTGTATTAAAAACATATAAGTCTAACCCCTGTCCACCTTACCACCTTATGAAGACTGTAAAATGATGTTTTATAACCTGGCAGATTTTCCTTTTTTTTCCTTTTACAAAGCAAGGGTTAACAGCCAAACAAAACTCAATATTTATGGCCCTGATTCTGTAGTTTACAGAAACACCCCATATGTGGTCGTAAACGTAAACTAATGTACGGGCACACGCTAGGGCGCAGAAGGAAAGGAATGCTATACGGTTTTTGGAAGGCAGATTTTGCTGGACTGTTTTTTTTGACACCATGTACCATTTGAAGCCCCCCTGATGCAACCCTAAAGTAGAAACTCCATAAAAGTGACCCCATTAAAAGAAACTACACCCCTCAAGGTATTCAAAACTGATTTTACAAACGTCGTTAACTCTTTAGGTGTTCCACAAGAGTTATTGGCAAATGGAGATGAAATTTCAAAATTTCAATTTTTGGGCAAATTTTCCATTTTAATCATTTTTTTCCAGTAACAAAGCAAGGGTTAACAGCCAAACAAAACTCAATATTTTTGGCCCTGATTCTGTAGTTTACAGAAACACCCCATATGTGGTTGTAAACTGCTGTACAGGCACACGGCAGGGCGCAGAAGGAAAGGAATGCCATACAGTTTTTGGAAGGCAGATTTTGCTGGACAGTTTTTTTTTTACACCATGTCCCATTTGAAGCCTCCCTGATGCACCCCTAGAGTAGAAACTCCCAAAAAGTGACCCCTTTTTAGAAACTACGGGATAGGGTGGAAGTTTTGTTGGTACTAGTTTAGGGTACATATGATTTTTGGCTGCTCTATATTACACTTTTTGTGAGGCAAGGTAACAAGAAATAGCTGTTTTGGCACCGTTTTTATTTTTTGTTATTTAAAACATTCATCTGACAGTTTAGATCATGTGGTATTTTTATAGAAGAGGTTGTCACGGACGCGGCGATACTTAAAATGTATATTTTTTTATTTATGTAAGTTTTACACAATGATTTCTTTTTTTAAACCCAAAAATCATGTTTTAGTGTTTCCATAGTCTGAGAGCCATAATTTTTTCAGTTTTTGGGCGATTACCTTGGGTAGGGTATGATTTTTGCAGTATGAGATTACGGTTTTATTGCCACTATTTTGGGGTGCGTGTGACTTTTTGATCGCTTGCTATTACACTTTTTGTGATGTAAGATGACAAAAAAATAGCTTTTTTTACACCGTTTTTATTTTTATTTTTTTACGGCATTCACCTGAGGGGTTAGGTCATGTGATATTTTTATAGAGCAAGTTATTACGGACGCTGCAATACCTAATATGTATACTTTTTTGTATTTATGTAAGTTTTACAGAATGATTTCATTTTTGAAGCAAAAAAAATCATGTTTTAGTGTTTCCATAGTCTGAGAGCCATAATTTTTTCAGTTTTTAGGCGATTACCTTGGGTAGGGTATGATTTTTGTGGGATGAGATTACGGTTTTATTGGCACTGTTTTGGGGTGCGTGTGACTTTTTGATTGCTTGCTATTACACTTTTTGTGATGTAAGGTGACAAAAAATGGTTTATTTAGCACAGTTTTTATTTTACATTTTTTACGGTGTTCATCCGAGGGGTTAGGTCATGTGATATTTTTATAGAGACGGTCGATATGGACGCGGCGATACCTAATATGTATACTTTTTATTTATTTATGTAAGTTTTACACAATAATATCATTTTTGAAACAAAAAAAAATCATGTTTAGTGTCTCCATATTCATATTCTGACAGCCATAGTTTTTTCACTTTTTGGGCGATTATCTTAGTTAGGGTTTCATTTTTTGCGGGATGAGATTACGGTTTGATTGGCACTATTTTAGGGTGCATATGACTTTTTGATCGCTTGCTATTACACTTTTTGTGATGTACGGTGACAAAAAATAAACGGTTTCATAATTAACTGTATCTCTTCGTCAGACATACAATGAATAATAAAAGGTTTCCATTTCTGAAATAACCCCTTAGCTTGTCGTTCTTTTGCATCAAGAGAATTTAACCTCTCCAAATAAAATACATTTTTTAATTGTTCTATTATGAACTGCAACCCTGGAGTATCAGCCTGAAGCCATTTTTGCTGAATACTACGTTTTACTATCATACACCCAGTATGAAATAAACGGGGTAAACCTCCTCGACCAACCTCATCATTCTCGTAATGAAATAAATACAGTTGGGGGACAATGTAAACTCCCTTCCCCAGATCCTTCGGACCAAATCTCCCACCTCTTCCCACAACCTCTTACTCTGTGGGCAAGTCCAAATCCTGTGGAATAAGTCAGTGTATCCCACACCACACTTCGGGCAGTTGGTTATTCTGTCTGGTTTAGCTGGATGTGGGGGGATATTAAAGCCATATATGGCCCTATACATAAATCTAACCTGAGTGTCCCTCCACGACTCATTGATGACATGTCTCCTAACCACTTCCCAACCTTTCAATATCTTTTGTTTGATATCATTATCATCTAACTGCTCAGCCCATTTCCCAAAACGTTTACTCCTATCCCTAATCCCATCCTCTGTCCTCATGTCAGTGTAGATTGTAGAAATCGACATCTTCCCGCCCCCTAAATCAAGGATTCTATCCAGAATATTCCTACGAACCTCCTTTTGCACCAACAACAGCTGATTTACCACAGCCTCCTTTATCTGAGACCATTGAATAGTTTGGAAGGACGACAAAGAGAATTTTTCAATCAATTCAATTTATTTTTTTACGGTGTTCATCTGAGGGGTTAGGTCATGTGATATGTTTATATATACAAACTGAAAAGAATGGCGTGGTATTAAACAGGCAGGAAGTGCTCAAACCCACATGCAGTTGTGCATATATATATATACAGGGGAGCAAATCCTGCACTTGTGGCCCGTTGCTAATGACGATCCCCAGCAAAAATGCATACAATGGAGGATTCCCGCAGCGAACCACAAGTACCACAATAGACATCCTACATGCAGTAGGCATTGCACTGCCTTCCATGCCATCGGATCCCCCCTACAGCCACATGGGGACCCGATGGCACTGCCGCCAGCCGCCGCAACTGCAGGTAAAAGACCAAACCGCAGGTCTGAACCCCTGCGCATTTAGCCAAGGTGCCTGCTTAATGATTTTAGCAGGCACCTGGTTCCAATCACCGCCCGCCGGGCGGCAGTGATCGGAAATACACATGACATACCGTCATGTGTCCTGAAGAGGTTAAAGAACTGATTATCAGTCCACCCAGTAAGGCTAGGTTCACACTGGCTAGATTTCCGCGCGGGTGCAATGCGTGAGGTGAACGCATTGCACCCGCACTGAATCCTGACCCATTCATTTCTATGGGGCTGTGCACATGAGCGGTGATTTTCACGCATCACTTGTGCGTTGCGTGAAAATCGCAGCATGCTCTATATTGTGCGTTTTTCACGCAACGCAGGCCCCATAGAAGTGAATGAGGCTGCGTGAAAATTGCAAACATCCGCTAGCAAGTGCGGATGCGGTGCGATTTTCACGCATGGTTGTTAAGATAAAAGTCTATTCACTGTATTATTTTCCCCTATATATAACATGTTTATAAGGGAAAATAATAGCATTCTTTAATACAGATATAAAAAAATAAAAAAATAAAATAAAAATTAACTAACCTGCTCCAATTGATCGCGTAGCTGCCGGTCTCCTGTTCTTTCCTCAGGACCTGTCAAAGGACCTGTTGTGACATCACTGTGCTCATCACATGATACATCACATGATCCATCACCATGGTGATGGACCATGTGATGAGCTCAGTGACGTCACGACAGGTCCTTTGACAGGTCCTGAAGAAAGAACAGGAGACCGGCAGCTACGCGATCAATTGGAGGAGGTGAGTTAATTTTTATTTATTTTTTAAACCCTCAATTGACCTTCTACTAAGCATTCTGTATTAAAGAATGCTATTATTTTCCCTTATAACCATGTTATAAGGAAAAATAATAAAATTTACAGAATACTGAACCCAAACCCGAACTTCTGTGAAGTCCGGGTTGGGGTCTGGGTACCAAACATGCCGATTTTTTTTCACGCGCGTGCAAAATGCATTAAAATGCTTTGCACTTGTGGGGAAAAATCGCGCATGTTCCCGCAATGCACCCACATATTTTCCCGCAATGCCCGTGTGAACCCAGCCTAAGGCTTAGCGACTAACCCAGCCCCCTATTTAACAAGATTGCAACTAAAAATAAAGGGCGGGGCGGGCGGTGGTGGGGGTCTCAGCACCTGGACCCCAACCATCACAGATTTATGACATTTCACTATTTAATTTTAAACATTTGTTAATGCACAACACACAACTGAATATTTTTGGGGCTGTGGGACGCTTTTGGCAGTGAGTCTCCCTAAGAATAAAAATAATTCTATACAGAAACACCTTTGGCACCATATAGTGACACATGAGTGCATATAGCTGTGTATTATGGGGCTGCAGGAACTCTGAGTGCCTATGGATATGGTAGGGTCTGTATCATAGACTTCAATAGGTACCATAACTCAGAGGATGCACCGTAGTAATATGTCAGGTGCTTTAGGCCTCGGGCAGCCCGACGTCCACAGCATCATTGTAACCTATGGGGAAGCTCAAGACGAAAAGCAACAGGATTAATAATGGCAGAGATCTTGTATGGCCCAATAAACCTTGGCCCCAACTTCCAAGAGGGTACCTTCAACTTAATGTTTCTTGTGGACAGCCACACAGAATCACCCACTCTCAGGTCCGGACCACTCACACGTCTCTTGTCAGCCATACGCTTATACTTTTTGCCCATTTTATTTAAATTGTTTTGAATCTTCCGCCAAATAGATGACAACGAAGAGGAGAATCTTTCCTCTTCAGGTATACCAGACGTCTCAGTACCAGAAAATGTGCCAAACTGCGGATGGAACCCATATGAACAAAAAATGCAGACTTATCATTGGACTCCTGTCTACGGTTATTTATGGCAAACTCGGCCAACGACAAAAATGAAGACCACTCCTCTTAATTTTCATAGACAAAACTTTTTAAATAAGTCTCCAGATTCTGGTTAGTGCGCTCAGTCTGCCCGTTCGACTGAGGATAAAAGGCCGAAGAGAAGGACAATTGGACCCCTAGACGAGTACAGAACGCCTCCCAGAATCTGGAAACAAATTGAGTCCCTCTATCAGACACCACATGAGAGGGAATGCCGTGTAGTTTCACAATGTTACTGACAACCACTTGAGCGAGAGTTTTGGCATTAGGTAAACCTGATAATGGTTTAAAGTGCGCCATCTTGCTGAAGCGATCATCAACCACCAGAATCACAGTTTTCCCAGAAGAATTAGGCAAATCTGTGATAAAGTCCATGGACAAATGAGTCCAGGTTCGGGATGGGATAGTAGAAGGGAAGTAGAGATCCCGAAGGCCGAGTATGAGCCACCTTAGCACTAGCACAAGTCTCACAAGCTGCCACATAGCCCTCAACACATTTATGTAACCCTGGCCACCAGAATCTTCGAGAAATGAGATCCACAGTGGATCTGCTACCAGGGTATCCCGTAAGATCAGTATTGTGATGTTCCTTAAACACTTTGTGTAGTTCCGAAGGCACAAACAACTTCCCTGAAGGACAGGAATCGGGTCTCTCTCCCTGGGCCTCCAACACCTCTGCCTCAAGTTCAGGCTGGATAAAGGGTGGATACAACCACCTCATCAGCTAATATCGGAGCAGGATCCTCCGAATCCCCCCCTCCCCCGGGAAAGCTACGCGACAAGACATCCACCTTGACGTTTTTAATCCCAGGATGATAAGTGACAATGAAATTAAATCTAGTAAAAAAACGACCATCTGGCCTGCCTTGGGTTCAGACGTTTAGCCGACTGCAGATAGACCAGATTTTTGTGATCAATAATTACCGTAACGGGATGAATCGCTCCTTCCAACTAATGACGTCACTCTTCAAAAGCCAATTTAATGGCCAACAACTCTCTATTACCTACATCATAATTTATTTCGGCAGAATAGAGTTTTTTAGAGAATAAAGCACAAGGGCCATTTGCTAGGAGAAGAACCCTGTGACAAGACTGCTCCCACAATAAATGGTTGTGAGTTTGTGACACATCCGGTTGCACCAAAATAGGAGCAGAAGCAAAACATTCCTTTACTGCTGAAAAAGCATGCAATGCTTCTTCAGACCAGACTGAGAAATCCGTGCCTTTCTTAGTCATATCAGTTAATGGTTTAACAACAGTTGAGTAATGTAAGATACATTTACTGTAGTAGTTGGTGAACCCCAAAAATCGCATGAGTGCCTTTAGATCTTCGGGTCGATCCCAGTCCAACACAGAACTGAATTTTTCCGGATCCATATGAAAACCCGAAGATGAGAGTAGGTACTCCAGGAATTGCACTTCAGGGACCGCAAATACACACTTCTCCATTTTGGCATACAATTTATTCTCTCTTAGGATCTGTAAGACCTGTCTCACGTGATCCTTATGCTTCTCCATATCAGGGGAATAAATTAAAATATCATCCAGGTAAACCACCACAAACCTGCCCACCAGATGATGAAAGATGTAATTGATGAAATGTTGAAAAACCACAGGAGCATTGGACAAACCAAAAGGCATGACCAGATTCTCAAAATGACCCTCAGGAGTATTAAAGGCAGTTTTCCATTCGTCCCCTTCCTTGACTCTTATCAGACTATATGCTCCCCTCAAATCCAACTTAGAGAACAACTTGGCGCCGACAATCTGATTGAATAAATCTGGGATCAAAGGAAGGGGATAGGGATCACGCATAGTGATGCGCTTAAGCTTACGGCTAGGGAAGGCCTAAGAGTTCCATCCTTTTTTTTAACAAAGAAGAAACTTGCGCGCCATTGGTGATTTCGAAGGTCTAATATGACCTTTAGCCAAACTCTCGGTGATATACTCTTGCATGGCTACTCTTTCGTGTTCAGAAAGATTATACAATCGAGACTTTGGCAATCTAGCTCCGGGAATAAGGTTGACAGGGCAATCATACTTCCGATGAAGAGGCAACTCCTGGTCTCCACCCTTAAAGAATACATCAGAAAAATCTGAAAGGAAAGGAGGTAACATTTTAGTAGTTACAAGTTATCATCTTGATGTTTAACATAAGGACATATGTTAACAAAATGCCCTCCTTAACCACAGAAAAAGCAAAGTCTTTTCTTAACCCTAAAGTTTTTATCACCTGGTCCAGGTGTGACCTGACCCAATTGCATTGGCTCATCACCGGACACGAGCTTGAGTGTCTCTTTACACAGAGTGTCAGAAGAGACCACTTCCCTGTATGATAATAGGTCCCGTACAGTGGCGTACCGTCAATATATGCAGACCACGCACTGGCTATGGGGCCCGTGAGGTTAGGGGGCCCGGCCAGGCTGCATGGCTCCGCCCCCTTTCCGACCTAAATACACGCTGCATTAGTTAACAGTAGAGAGATAAATACTGGCAATGGGGCGTTTGGGTCGGCAATCCTGGGCCCAAACGCCCCAGTGCCATTACATATTTAGATTTTGATTTGGCATTAAACACAGCGCTAGTGCTGCGCTGACAACAGCAGGCTGGAAGGAGGGAGAGTGAGCAGCCGATTCCTCCAATCAGGAAGCAGCTCACTGCCTGATGTGCCCGCCCCTCTGTGATGTCTTTGCTGGAAGTTTGCTCCCACAGCTAGCAGCTCGGTAAAGTACCAGCCCTGCATTTACTTTTATCAGCAGTGATGTCCCACATGCTGACCCTCCTCTGGGTCTTCCTGCCCTTCTCTTGCTTGTTAACCCCCAGCACTGCCTTCACTATTCCTAGGCTGTGTGAGAGGGCAGAAGGAAGCAGAAGCGCTCTGCATGATGGAGCTGAGGTGAGAGGAGCTGACAGGAAGACCGGGCTGTTAGCTGCAGCAGTGTTACTGTACTCAGAGCTGTTAGGGTTAGACTCAGCTCTGCTCACTGTAGTACATATGTATTCTTTCACATGGGACCTGTGGCATGTGCTGGATGCTCCAGATAGACTACCTCTGAGGTAAAAGGATGGGACATGACTAAAATTGCTCAGCACTGCTCCCTGTTAATAACAAAGGGAGAAGTTGAGCTGTGAGACAGAGATCTAATGCTGTGGACCTAAAGAAGATCTGTCCCAGGGGTCACATTGACCAATGTGGACAGTTCTGCTGCAGTAATTAACCCTATAGGCTCTCCTCCGATTTACACCTATCATAAAATAAATAAAACTTAAAGGGTAAGGCCGAGTTCATGTACTGTTTTTTCCATCTTTTTCATATATACATACAGTGGCATCCTTCATCATAGAGTTTGAAAGAAAAATGTATATGTTAACCTATACGTTTTTTCTACTGGACTCTGTAGGATAGAAAAGCATAGGGTGCAGCACTTTTTTATCCCCCCCCCCCAACATATAAGTAAAAACGGATGGCAAAAACGTGATGTGACCACAGCCTAACCTTTTATTTAGCTCTTAATGTACCCTGCACCTTCACTAATCAGCTTTAATAATTAAACTTTTTATTGGGGGGGGCCCAATTCTGAGTTTTGCTATGGGGCCCCATGATTTCTATGTACGCCCCTGGTCCCGTAGCGAGAGGAACTTTAGATCGCTCCCTCAGGCGTCTGTCAATACGCACCACCAGAGACATGGCCGCCTCCAATGACTCTGGATTTGCATGAAATGCCAAGGCGTCCTTCAGGTTCTCAGATAGTCCTTGACAAAATTGACTACGAAGAGCTGGGTCATTCCAATCCGTATCAGTTGCTCACCTCCTAAATTCAGAGCAATAGGACTCAGCTGAACGCTCTCCCTACCGCAAGCAATGCAACTTAGATTCAGCCAGGGAAACCCGATCTGGGTCATCGTGCAACACGCCAGACCTGCAGGGTATGACGAAGTGAGGTCACAGTTATGGGCAATCGAGGGTACTCACTATATTTGAAGAACCCTGGGCAGGCGCGTGGCAGTGAAGGAGAGGTAGACACAGTTCCTCTGGGGCACGCTCTGTAGATAGGGACCAGGCCGGATGGTAGTTGAGGTGCCCTGGATGTTACAGGTATTTTGTGTGCCTGGGGCAAGGTCCCTGTGGTATTCGTGACGCCAGTGCCTTTGGACGGTGGCACGCCGGTTGGTGGTTGGAATGATGAAGGTACACAAGTATATAGTGAACCAAAACGCAACTTTACTGAACAATCCAACTTTGTACAGCAGGTGTAGCACAGTCTTCAGATTACAGTTCCACAAAGGGGCTTATTCACAATATGGCAGGCAATAGTCATGCAAGATACACTGAGGGTAAATTCCACAAGCACTCAGCAGCAGGTTGTACCTTTCCTCAGAATCAATGTACAGTGTCCTTTCTAGAACTCCTGCTCTGGCTTTATATCTCCCAAGGCCCGGATGCCTAACTGGGTGGCTTAAATCCTTGGTTACTTTCTTCCTCAGGTATTATACTGCTTGCTGCACTATCCATCAGGGTTACTCAGCTTACCCTGGGTCGCCTTCTCCTGTGAGGGGAATAACTGTGGGTTTTCTCCCAGGAGGTTGGATCCTGCAACTGGGGTATCTCTACTGAGCTGATCCTAGCTTCAGGAGCTTCAGGTGGACGAGGTGACTCCTCTAGTCCCCTGGAATGAACTAACACTTCCCTGTCTGGGCCTTCCTATATGTAACTAGGGCTCTCCAGCTCCCTCTAACGTCTGGGAGGCTAAACTACACCCTGACAGGCCTGACACCCAGATAATACAGGGAAAAACATGCACATGACATTTAATGCAATGCAACACATTAACCTGTGCAGTGCCCACCTTTACCTGGTGGGACACTACATACCCCCACGCTATAACGTTGCCCGTCCTCGGCGCAACATGGAGGGTCCGCCCATCTGGAACGGCAACCTAAAAGATAGCAGAGAACATACATATGCAATATTCACCACATTAACAATGTAACAGTTATTAAATGCACTGAAAGGAGTGATGACAAGGGGCGTCGTTCTCTTCTCTCAGGATAAGATGAGGGAACAGGGGCGCTGACCTGGCACAGCGTATCAATAAACCAGGATAGTCCGTATAAAAATAAATAAACATAAGTCCTTGGAGGCTCAAAGAACAACATGAGTCCGTACCCAGGCTTGTAATGGTTAAACAGGGGTTTCCCGTGAGGGGCTACCTGGGCCCATAACGTAGTCCACAAACCTCACAGGTCGGTGCCCCCTGGTAGAACGGGTAGACCTCCTTACTGGCAGGGATTCTTCCTGCCTGGCTTCAGGAATGTCAGAGGAGCCCATTGCCTCTGGAGCTTCTTCAGGAGGCTGAGGGCTAACAGGAACAGGAGCAGGAACCAATAGATTCAACCAAGGCGTGAGGGCCCAGTGGAGCGGCTCTTTATCATGGATTAAGTTCTCCACAGCCTGCATGGGGTCCATAGGTGGAGCCGGCAACTCTTCTTCAGTAGGCTCAGGTTCCATCTCCTCCGCCGCTGGTTCTCCTTCTATACAGGGCTTGAGGCGGTTCCTGTGAACAACTTGGGGACCTTTTCCTTCCCTGGAGATCTGGTAAATGTGGGCCGCAGCGTTAGGTATGGCAGTGATAAGATAGGGAATCCTTTCCCATTTGCTGTCCAACTTGCTGGTCCGGTGGTTGTTTTTCAACCATACCTTGTCTCCCAGAGCCAGGGGTCCCGCATGGGCAGTCTGGTCAAAGTCTTTCTGCTGCCTTTCTCGGACAATCTCCATCCGTTCCTGGACAATCTCCTTAGCATTAAGAAGACGCCTTTGGTGCTCCACTACCCAGTCAGTCTTGGGCAATGGGTTGATCTCATCCGGCACTTGTACCCCTAGGGAGTGGTCCGCAGGCAATCTCCCTTGTCGGCCAAACATCAAATAGAACGGGGTATAACCGGTGGAACAGTGGATGGTGTTGTTGTAAGTGTACATAAGCTGCGGTAACAAAGTAGGCCAATCTCCCCTCGTCTCAGGGGGTACTGCTCTCAGCATTTCAATGAGAGTCTTATTCATTTTCTCACAGAGTCCGTTACCTTGCGGATGATAGGCGGTGGTCCGGACCTTCTGGCAGTTGTGTAGCAGGCACATCTCATGGAACAGCTGTGACTCAAATGCGGACCCTTGATCGGTGAGGATCCTCTCTGGGCAACCGTAGGGCAGCAGGAAATGCTTCCAGAACGCCTCCGCTGTGGTCTTTGCTGTTAGGTCTTTCACAGGCACTGCTACAACAAACTTAGTGAAGTGATCAATTATAGTCATGGCATATGTATACCCTGAGCGACTTGGCTCTAACTTTACATGATCAATGGCAACAAGTTCTAAAGGAGCCTTACTTACGATGGGATGGAGAGGCGCCCTCTGGTCATGGCGTTCAGTTCGCCCCACAGCACAGGCAGTGCATTCTCGGCACCATTTCTCGATATCTTCTCTCATCCCGATCCAATAGAATCTTCTGCGAATGGTGGCCTCAGTCTTTTGCACACCGAAGTGTCCGGACTGGTTGTGGTACATATCCAGCACCAGGCTGGCATCCCGACGTGGCAGGAGAATTTGATACACTCTATCATAGGACACTGGATCCAGACTCCTTCTGAGCAACAGGCCCTTTTGAAGGAATAGTTGATGGCGATGTCTCCACAGTCTCACTAGCTCTGGGTCTGCACTCTTCCTGCGGATCCTCTCAGGGACTTTTCCACTAGTAAGGAAGTCGAGCAGTTCACCGAGGACTCTACTTTCGGACTGGAGTTTAATCCATCTTTCTTGATCGCCTCTGGACTCAGGACCATCTGATGAGGAAGGATCAGCAGCAGGGGAATCTCCAGCACGTATATTATCCTGCTGGGTAAATTTATTATAGAACGCTGGCATCTCCACCTCTTCCCAGGCATCTTTCGGTTCATCTGGGGCTTCTGTAGTGGGGAGTCGTGACAGAGCATCAGCGTTCTCATTGGAGCGGCCTGCCCGGTACTTCACGGTAAAATCATAGTTGGCCAGGCGGGAGGCCCACCTTTGCTCCAGTGCCCCTAATTTGGCTGTATTCAGATGTGCCAGGGGATTATTATCTGTGAAGGCAACAAACGGTGTGGCAGCGAGATAGTCCTTAAACTTTTCGGTCACAGCCCACACTAAGGCAAGAAACTCCAGCTTGAAAGAACTGTAATTCTGGTCGTTCTTCTCAGCTCCCTTCAGGGATCGGCTGGCGTATGCAATCACCCTTTCTTTGTTATCTTGCACTTGAGCCAACACGGCCCCCAGGCCTCTTTTACTGGCATCTGTGTAGAGGTGGAATGGCTTCTGATAATCTGGGTAACCCAGAACAGGGGGTTCAGTCAACTTCTTCTTTAGGAGTTGGAAGGCAATTTCCCGCTCTTCATTCCATTCAACAGGAATAGGAGTCTTTGGGCTCTTTTTTGGATGCCCCCTCAAGAGTTCCTGGATGGGATCCGCAATTTGTGCGAAATGCGGGATGAATCGCCTATAGTACCCTGCAAAACTGAGAAAGCTTCTCACCTCTTTCACGGTCGTAGGAGTAGGCCAGTTACGGACAGCAGCAAGTTTGTCAGGGTCAGGCTGTACCCCTTCGGCACTGACAATGTGCCCGAGATATCTGACGGCTGGTTTCAGCAGGTGGCACTTGGATGGCTTGATTTTGAGGCCATATTTAGAAAGAAATTGAAACACCTCACCCAGGTGCTTTAGATGGTCCTCATACGTCTTGGAGTATATAATGACGTCATCCAGGTATAATAGCACCGTCTCGAAATTCCTATGGCCTAAACAACGTTCCATCAGCCTCTGGAACGTTCCTGGAGCATTACACAGTCCAAATGGCATATAATTAAATTCAAACAGGCCCATAGGTGTAGTGAAAGCAGTCTTTTCTCGATCTTCTGGGGCCATGGGTACCTGCCAGTACCCGCTGGTTAAGTCCAAGGTGGAGAAATAGGCTGATGACCCCAGGGCAGTCAAGGACTCCTCAATGCGTGGCAATGGATATGCATCTTTGTGGGTGATTTGATTAATTTTCCTGTAGTCCACGCAGAACCTTATGCCGCCATCTTTTTTTCAAACAAGTACTAGGGGCGCAGCCCAGGGACTATGGCTGTCCCGGATTATATTAGAGTCTTTCATCTCTTTTATCATCTCTTTCACAGACTGATAGGTAGTAGGTGGTATGGGTCTGTGCCTCTCCTTAATAGGAGGGTGAGAGCCAGTGGGTATGGTGTGTTTGATCACACTGACCTCTCCATAGTCTGTGGGGTGTTTGCTGAAAGCCTGGTGGTGCTCCTTCACCAGCTTCAGGACCCCCTCTATTTGCTCCTTTGGGGTGGATTCGTTCCCCACATGTAGTTCTTCCCACCAGGATGCCGTTGGGGTGCTGCTGCTCTGTGTGGTCTGGAACGCCTCTGTGGCAGGCAGACGGATCACATCCTGGAAAGACACTTGGAAAAGCTGAGCAACGGGGCAATGCTTAAGGAGAGTAACGGGATGATCACCAAAGTTAATTAAACGAACAGGCACTTTACCTTGAGACACGGTCACCATGCTCTTGGCTGTCCGTACGAAAGGATGATCCTTAATAGGAATAGGTTCCACTAGGGCTTGGTAGTCCTGGCCCTGGATCCCTAATACAGCACGGCACCACAGGATGATCTGGGAATTTGGAGGCAAAATCACCGGCCGGTTATCCCGGATCCGGACAGTGCAAATTTCTCCTTTCTTGTTGGCGAACCTTTGTTGAGCGCACAGCACACTAATAGTTTTCTGAATAACTCTTCTGGAAGCAGGTGAGGCGGATGATATGGTTTGATTCAAGGCTTCAAGCACTTCGGAGTAACAATTTTTAAGAACATTAGTCCCTAAGATCACAGGGTGTCCTCCTTTACCTCCGGCTTGTACCACAATCACGCCTTGCTGTGGCAGGGTGGCTTCTCCCACCTGAAGAGTAGGTTCCCAATACCCATGCACTTTCACTGGCTTACCGTTGCTAGCGATGATATCTAGCCAGGACTCTGGTGGCTGGGTGAGGAGACTTGGATCCCAGAACTTGTCGAAGGCAGGCCGTTGAATGGTGGTGACCTGTGACCCAGTGTCCAACAGGGCTTCAAAGGGTATCCCGTTGATACATATATTAATTTTCGGACAGGATCCTACATACTTAGGCATCCAGCTTGGATCCTTTGGACCTACTGTCCTACCTCCCGAGGGGCGGTCCTCTGCCTCAGGGGTTGCCCGTTGTAACTGCCAGCACATTGATTCAGTATGTCCATATTTCTTGCAGTGGTGGCAGACAGGCTGTTTCCTGCTTCTGGGCCGGTACTTCGGTCGCCCATCAGGCTCTTTTGGATATACATCTCCATTTGCAGGTGGGAGCCTTGGAGGAAAAGGACCTTCATCTTCTAGTAACAATGGTCTCTCCCACTCCTCTATTTTCTTGCACACCTTCTCTAAGCTTAGAGTAAGATGGTTCACCTGCTCCATTAATGCGGCCTCCACATCCGTGACCGGAGCTTGGGTGGCTTGACAGACTCCTGCAGACCCCACATTAACAGTCTTTGGCTGACAAGCCTGGGGTTCAGGGAAGGTTGCTGGCCCTGGAGCAGGGTTCTGGCCTAGTATGTTGATGGCCAATTCTTTAAAATCCAAGAATGTACAGTGAGGGTGTTGAGCTGACAACATCCGTAGCTGGCCCTTTAAATGTTCAGTACTTATGCCTGCAATGAATTGCTCTCTAAGAGTCCGGTCCTGGTCCTCAGCTTCTTTAGGATCCACTTGGACTACAGCTCTCAGCGTCTCCTGTAAGGACAGGGCAAAATCACGGAGCGACTCTCCAGGCTGCTGCTTTCTGCTGAAGAAACGCATTTTAACTTCTGACACCGTTCTGGCTTCAAACGTGGTGCCCAAACGTTCAAAGATCTGTTCCAGGCTATTTTTCTCAGAACGGGGCCATGACATTACTTCCCTGCGGGCGGCCCCTTCTAATTGAGCTAAGAGGATCTCCATTTGCTGCTCAGCATTGATGGGATAGAGCCGGAACAGAGCCAGTATTTGTTCCCTAAAGTCTTTTAACTTGTGGGCTTCCCCTGAATAACGTGGGAACCAGGGGGCCCCGAAATAGTACGGCATGGTTAGCGGCATCAGGCTTGGCGGTGCCGCGGCGACAGGGGCCCCAGAGTCGGCTGCGGGTACTTCGGCAGGCACGACTGGGGCTGCCTGTGCGATTTCCTCAACCGCGGACATGGCGTTGCTAGGTGGGTATGGCCCTTTAAATGGAGCGGAGCGGACCGGGCTATGGCAGTAACTTTAATTTTTTTTTTTTCAGGCAAGTCTTTACTACTAGCGGGGGTCCCTCCGGTACCTTGGCAGGGGTCGGGAAGCTTCCGGACAGGTAAGCGGAGAAACCGGCAAAAGTTATTAAAGTTGGTACTCACTCCGGTGGTGCTCGCTCCAAGTCTCGCGAGATACGCAGCTACGGGTGTCGGACGTCTTGCGTACCGCGTCAGCAGGTAGGCGCGGCTTCTTCTTCCTGGTTGGCTGGGCGATGGCTCCGCCTGATTCTTTTCGCGCCAAAGTCCTCTTTTTCGCGCCAAACAGCTCCACGAGGCGCACTTGTAATCCAATCAGGTTAAGTGGGCAATATGGCTGTCTATTCACTGACAGCAAGCGGTGACTCAAATAAGCAGAAAACAGTCCATATAGCACAATCTTCACACCGCAGTTATTACAGTTCACTTTGGCCCAGCAATTTTCAATAAAACAATTGGGGCATGTCACTTTAAGACAATTTTCAGCACACAGTTTTTAAATCCGCTATGGCGCAGGAATATTCGGATCCTGTTCGTGACGCCAATTTATGCAACACACCAGACCTGCAGGGTATGACGAAGTGAGGTCACAGTTATGGGCAATCGAGGGTACTCACTATATTTGAAGAACCCTGGGCAGGCGCGTGGCAGTGAAGGAGAGGTAGACACAGTTCCTCTGGGGCACGCTCTGTAGATAGGGACCAGGCCGGATGGTAGTTGAGGTGCCCTGGATGTTACAGGTATTTTGTGTGCCTGGGGCAAGGTCCCTGTGGTATTCGTGACGCCAGTGCCTTTGGACGGTGGCACGCCGGTTGGTGGTTGGAATGATGAAGGTACACAAGTATATAGTGAACCAAAACGCAACTTTACTGAACAATCCAACTTTGTACAGCAGGTGTAGCACAGTCTTCAGATTACAGTTCCACAAAGGGGCTTATTCACAATATGGCAGGCAATAGTCATGCAAGATACACTGAGGGTAAATTCCACAAGCACTCAGCAGCAGGTTGTACCTTTCCTCAGAATCAATGTACAGTGTCCTTTCTAGAACTCCTGCTCTGGCTTTATATCTCCCAAGGCCCGGATGCCTAACTGGGTGGCTTAAATCCTTGGTTACTTTCTTCCTCAGGTATTATACTGCTTGCTGCACTATCCATCAGGGTTACTCAGCTTACCCTGGGTCGCCTTCTCCTGTGAGGGGAATAACTGTGGGTTTTCTCCCAGGAGGTTGGATCCTGCAACTGGGGTATCTCTACTGAGCTGATCCTAGCTTCAGGAGCTTCAGGTGGACGAGGTGACTCCTCTAGTCCCCTGGAATGAACTAACACTTCCCTGTCTGGGCCTTCCTATATGTAACTAGGGCTCTCCAGCTCCCTCTAACGTCTGGGAGGCTAAACTACACCCTGACAGGCCTGACACCCAGATAATACAGGGAAAAACATGCACATGACATTTAATGCAATGCAACACATTAACCTGTGCAGTGCCCACCTTTACCTGGTGGGACACTACAATCGTAGATAAGTCCCAGAGCTCTGAAAAATACATCTCCCGACCAGAGGGATTGTGAACTAGTCGGCAAAGAGAAAGCCCAAGACTGAGCGGCACTTTCAGCAACTAAATAATAATCCCCACTCTCTGACTCTCGTCCCCAGAAGAAGTAGGACGCAGTCTGAAATATAATTTGCACGATTCCCTGAACCGAACAAAGTTGTCACTTCCCCCGGAAAACCTAACCGGGAGAGCAACCTTCGGTTCAGGGCAGGCCTGGTTCCCGCTGCCGGAACCCACCGCCTGTGGTCTCTGAAACTGTGCAACGGACGTGTGGAGGTCAGCCACCTCCAAAGACAGCCCCTGCATACGATCGACCAGTGCAGAAACAGTATCCATAGCTGCACAGATAAAACAAAGGATAACAGTTTGGGTGGTTGATAATGTCACAGGTTAAGGGGAAGGGAAAACACCAAATACACACCACAATGAATAGACAACAATCTAGGCCTCAAAAGCTAAGGAAGAGGGATGGTTACCTACTAGTAATCCCTAGGCCTTTCCCTAACTCCTGCCAGTATGAGCAGATCCTGATGGTGGAAATACTCATACACTGAATACCTAAAGCCCTGCTAAAACTGACGCGCCCTAGGATAGGTAGCAGGGGATGAGACAGCTGGTTCCTTCCAGAATGAAGTAACCTGCATCTCCCTGAGGCCTAGAAACAACACACTCCAGATTATAAGAAACAGCGAAGGCAACAAGTGCTTAGCTTAGAGATGTATGGAGAAGCAGGAGATCCAAGGCAAACCAGCACTAGCAACTCCAAGCAGAAACTATTGACCGCATGGGCAGTAGTATGAGGCGGATCTAAATAGAGCCTCATCACTGATAACGATCGGCACCTGAGGAGAGGTGAGATCCTGCCAAACAACAACATACATAGAGGAAAATAGAGAGACCTGTCAGATAGCCTCACATGCAGCAAGTCTATCCGATCTTCTCACCTCTCTCACCTCACGTGACCGTGACAGTATGTCACGGAGGACATACGGTTGTGTGCAAGAGGCCTTAGTATGTACTGTATGAGAGGAGCATTTGAGCTTTTCATTGCTCCACTGCAGCACGAGCCTGTGACTTACCAGGCTTCACAACACTATGCTAGGCGGGGATTTTCACCTAGCAGTGAGAATGGAGACATCAACGGCACAGATGGGCCTTCTATAGTGCTGTCCTAGGCTCTTTTGGAGGCGGTTACTATGCTACTCTGCTCGTCCTCATACAGATTCATTGTTTCTGGGCAGCAGATCACTGTTCACACAACACGATCTGCAGCCTGCAAACGATGATTAAGGTTTCCTCATCAAAGATCATTTCACCCAATGAATTAGCTTTTTGCTTGTTCATTGGGTGATCTGCGGCACCTTTACACCAGCAGATTATCGGAACAAGCAACTAAGGGAATAAAGGTTTAAGGGGGTTACTTGTGACAATAAAAAAACATGAAAGGACCAACTGTGATCCACAGGGTTAACTCTGTGGCAGTTATAATATGGAAACTAAGCATCTCACTGTCCTGAATTATCAAACTGAGAGCTATGTTCAGACATAGGAAGCAGGATAAGGGCAAACCATTGCGCACAGGGTTAATTAACCCTCTATAAACAGTAATGGTCTGCCTCACTGTCGTGCATCTGCAGACAGGGTTACCTGCTCAAAGAACTGCCTCCTGTGTCTGAGCATGGTGCTGGGTCTGATGTAGGGCAGTGAGAGAGACAGTGTCCATATTATATCTGTCACAGATTGGTTTTTAAACTCATGGAATACTGTCTGTCCTCTAGCAAATCTTTTATTTGGCTAGTTTCACACTAGTGCTTAACATCCAGTAGCCTTTTCGGCAGGGAACAGCCTGCCCAAAAAGGCTACCCATGATAGTTAATGTGGCCAGATGACGATGTTTAAGCTTCCGACAATGCTGGAATGCTGAGAGATCCGACATGCTGTTCTCTGCTGAAACCTCTATTGATTTTGAGGTCTGTCTGGAGTCTGTGTTAAGTTTGAGGTCTGGGGGTCTGCCTGGAGGTTTGTATTCTTTTGGGCTTGGGGATCTGTGTTAATTTTGGGGTTTGTCTTGAGGGTCTGTATTAATTGTGGGGGTCTGGCGGTCTTTAGTAATTTTGGGGCCTGTATTAAGGGGTTGTCTAGCCATTGAAAGCTGATTGGAATGCCATAAAATAAAAATAGTGTTAACTTTCTGATCCTCGCTGTTCTCCTTTCGCTGCTTCCTGTGTCCTCGCTGGTTATCGTACTTCCAAGTGTCTCTGGACTCGGACTTGTGACCGCTGCGGTCAGTGGGGCTGTAAAGCAAGATATTGGTATTTTATATACCAGTAAATATTTTTTTGATTAATTATGACCACTTATGGTAATTGATGCTACGTTTTGTGTATATAGCCTCACTATGGCATATGTCACTTAGCTTGAGAAAGGCCTCATTGTGCCACCACTCTTCACCACATTTGGAGTCCTGCCTCTTTTTTTGTCAAGTATTTATCTATCTATGTCCATCTATCTATCTATCATATACTATACGTTCCTAATCAGTGGGTGCATGACTGCTGGGCTTCTCAACCATGCTAATAATGGGGGTGTTTTCTCGCTCAGTCCAGGTGAAGAGGTGGGCTCTTGCACAACTTGCTGTTCTCTAACAAGGAGCTTAACGGCAAAATACACAACAGGTGTTTGATCCATGAATCACCCAATAAATGGACTGGTTCAATTAGAATGACTATTTAAACAGTCCTCCTCATCATGCTGTTCACATTTTGACATAATGAGATCAGGACGACACCTAACAATTTATCAACAGTACTTCGCCATTGCGAGGGTTCAAACAGGATGTTCTCAGACGGGGGTGGCCACTGAGCTGAGTGTCATCAGCAGATTGTCACAAAGATACAGATAGACTGGAAAAGTCACAGAAAGGCATAGAAATGGACATCCTTTGACTACATCCCGCACTGATGACCGCTTCATTATGAACAATGCCCTGCGAAATCAGATGATGAATCCCACACAATTCCAGGTACATTTAAGGGAGGTGAGAGGCACCCAAGTGTCACCACTCCTGCACCTGGCTTCTATCTGTGTCTGCTAACATTAATGTCATCTATGCATTTTATTCCAGGTCCTCCACACTCTCCATTCCTAATCTGTTTGCAACTGTTATGTTCAAATGTAATGTGCCTGGTTCACCAGCAGGTGGCAGCAAATACGGCAGAGCTATGTGTAGATAGAATGGAACCTTCCATTCCATTCTAACCCCCTCCCCCGTGGAGAGTTAGTCTAGTTTATCCCCTGCTAGGGAAAGGTGTGCAGGGCAAGTCCCTGCTGGACGTGCCCACGCCAGCCAGAGCACCTTAAGCTCTGCTGTCCATGAGGCCAAAGCTTAAAGCCTCAGGAGCCAGGTGGAAAGTTCCCTGGCATAACTTAGAGTCAGACTACAGAAAGAAAGTGCAGCTTATAGAGGAAGCAAAGTTACCTATTCAGCTTATCAGTACAGCAGAGAGAGAGAGAGAAAGCAAGTAGAGTTATTGAAGAAGCCTGCCAGTTGAATGCTAAAGACTGCTGGAACCAAGACAAAGCCTAAAACTGCTTGGAGAAACATTTATGCAAAGTAAAGCTGCTGTTCAACTACATACAAGGTCTGGACTCAAGTTATTCTATTATCCCTCAATTATTCCCCCTATTTATTGCTTTGGAGCCAAAGCCTGGGGTCCAGCGGTATCCAGGTAGGAGCACTGTGACACATATAAAGAGACATTTGGGCCGCACCATTACACCACTCGGCATTTCCTACACCTGGGATGCGTTATATATAGGGCCCTAGGGGGAGGCGTCCGTTGCACACGGGCCAGGGAGCATCTATGCTGGACAAGGGACCAGTGGGCCTCAGTGCTGTTAAATGATGAAAGTCGATTCATGCAGAGCAGAAATGATGGCCACCAACGATGTTGGAGACGTCAAGAAGAGCGCTATGCATCAGACACTGTTGTCATCAGACAAGACTTTGTTGGTGGTGGTGTTACAGTGTGGGCAGGTGTGTCTAGTCATTACAGAACTGCCCTACACTTTGTAAATGGTACAGTTACAAGCCCATACTACTTGAATAACATCATTAATTCAGTCATTGTGCCTCTGCATGAACAACACAGACCTAATTTCATCTTCATGGACGACAATGCGCCAGCTCATCAAGGTCATATCATTAGGGAACGGCTGCTGGAGACTGGGGTACCTAAAATGGAGTGGCCTGCACTTTCTCAAGACCTGGATCCCATTGAAAACCTATGGGATCAGCTGAGTCGCCTTGTAGAGGCTCGTAACTCTGTACCCAGAACCTCAATGACCCGAGAGCAGACAATAAGTGAACTTGTGAACAGCCTGAGACGTCGTTGTCAGGCTATAATTGATGCTCAAGGCCACATGACAAGTCTTTGAGACATTTACATTTTTTGTGGAGGTATACCATCTCCGGTGTTGGATTTTGTTTCAATAAATAGTTTGAGATGAGGAAATCACCATTGCATGCTTCTACTTAAATGCCCTACTATCATGATATAATATCACCGTAGAGTGAACACTTTACGTTTTCCATAAATTTCACCGGAAAACCAAATATCCCTAACTTTTTGTGAGTAGTGTACTTTTCCAACCCATACACATCAATAGGGACATGGTATGCATGGCCACTTTTCTGCCACTTATGGTAGACTGGGCACCCCTATTTAAGTGATTGGGGGTGAGGGGAAGGACAGAAGCAGTCGAACCCCAGAGGTTAAACTTTTATATTATATATTATTCTAACAATATGACCATTGTCTTTCATCGCAAAATATGGAATGAATCACCTGATTTTCCACCAGAAAGAGTTGCGTAAAAATGAATGGATATGCTATGACAGCTGATAATCGGCCCAGACTCCGCTCTCCATTGATTGCATCCACTGTACATTGCTTTGTAGACATGCTGCGACATGTTCTGCTTATTTGTGCTCAACTTGTCCTATTTGCATTAAGTTAAAGGGCCTTGTTTTGAAATAACGTAGGTAAGTGCCCTGAATAGTGAGGTAAGTCACCAGGGGGTTATTTACGCTTGAGGTAGACATTTTTGTTTTGACAAAAAACAATCTCCAGCATTAGCATAACCTGCATTTAGTTGAGTCATATGTTGGACGGATACCCAAATGATACACAAAATGCAGTAGCGTTTATCTGTGGCACAAGTCTGAACAGGGCCTGATGCTTAACATTTAACCCTGCCTATCATTTGCTAATTTTATATTCACACTAGCTGAAGGACCCGGCTTCGCTCCTAGGGTGGTCAGAGGTCCAGTTTTAGGCCGGACAGTCCGTCTTTCAGACTCCCTGTCCTACGTCTGGCGTAGGGCCTGGACGGACACAGGGATGTCCTTTTGAACAGCTCACTCTCAGACGGCAGCACTGTGCTGTCTGAGTGTGAGCTGCAGGGAGAAATTCACCCTCCCACCTCTGCAGCTGACAGAAGTAGATTTTTACCTTAATTTTTTCAATCTCTGTTGGCTAAGGAGTGGGAGGGGGCGTGGCCTAATCAGATCCGGGGCGCGGCTTCGCATGACCTAGAAGTTGATTTTTAACTTCATTTTTTCAAATGAGGAGTGGGAGGGGCGTGACCTAACCGGATTGGAGGCGTGGCTTAGTGGGACCTGGGGGGCAGGGTTTTAAGTCTGTCTTTTCAGGGTCGCCTGAATGGCCACCCTACCTGCCCCCTGAACTGTGACCTCCACAGCACTCAGCTCCCTTAACAGTGTCATCCACAGCTATGAAGTCATGGCTTTAACACGGCCGTGTGCATTTGGCCTTATCCTGGTGACAGATATCCTTTAAAGCTGACCTACAGCAGGGAAGAAAAATGGCTGGGTTGTTATGGAAACCTGGAGTTAAACTGTGTATGTGGAGGCTAACGGCCTGCAAGATTCTATTGGCTGATAAGGGTCATGTGACCAAGCTTCTATTGGCTAATGCAGTTTTTGGGAATATCTCAGGAACGGTACGTCCTAGAGAGCTGAGACCTGGTATAAAACCTTCCCAAACACCTGATGTACATGTGTGCCAAATTTCGTGATTGTAAATGCAGCGGTGCGGATTCCTTTAGCAGACATACATACATACACACACATACACTCAGCTTTATATATTAGATGGCTGTTTTTTTAGAATTCCCTGTAATCTAAGGATTTACTGGTATGCCATTTAAAGAAAATGTGAGAATACAATTATGGCATATTGCTGGGTATGCCACCTCTGGGACCCACTCCTTATTTTAAGAATGGGTCCTACCGTGAATGGAGAGAATGCTGCACATGCGCGGCTTTCTAATAGTGCTGGCTCAGCTATTTTCTGAAGTCTCAGAGCAGTGAAATGAGAAAGCTGCACATGACCAGCATCCACTCCATTCACTTTTGGGCTCCGTTCTTGATATTGAGAAGGTCCCAGAGGTTGGGTCTGCATCTATTAGACATTTATGACATATCCTATCAATATGCTGTAAATGTCCATATGGATAAACTCCTTTATAGGGGTCTCCCCCTTCTATTGTGCAACTGAACAGGTGCTTTCATGCTGATAGTAGATGGAGTGTTTTATTGGATGCTCTTTACGGCATTACTATTATTAATGTGCATTGGCAGCAGATTTTCCATGTACGGATTTGAAATTCACATGGTGAAAAAAAAAAGAACCACGGTTTGTCACTTTTTGGCACAGATTCCACACAGATGGTGGGTGGCAACATGCACACAACTGTAAATCTGTGGCAGAAATTTGAGGGTCAGTCTTGGATTTCTGCCACAGATTTCACATGGTGTACTATGCCTTCCTCACATTAACTGCAGAATGTCAGCGGATTCTAAATCCTGGAGAAACCCTGAATGTGTGCATATGGCCTAGCTGTCCACAGTTTGATTACGGGTGGTCTCACGCTAAATTATAAAATACCCCACAGACACTGCTATTTTGTAGCGGCATTTTTGTGGTTTTTAATCTCACTTATTATTATATTATTATATTTTTTATAAATCCCAGCATGCACTGGGTGGTGGTGTTTTGTAGATACAGAATTTTACCATAGACTTCTCTCTAGAAAAAAAAGAAAAAAGAAAAAACACCATCCCAAAAATACTTATGCAAGCCCAAAAATGTACCCTCCCCCCAAAAAGTTTTTGTGCAGTTTTGTGGGGTTTTTTGTACCTGCGATTTTTTATTTTTTGCAGTAAAAATGCCAGCTCCAGATTTTAGCTGAAAGTCTATGGAAAATCTGAAATTCAGGATACACAAGCATTTTTTGCTACTGGCGCTTTTGTTAATTGTCATTTTTGGGTCTCTGGAGTTTTTATTTTATTTTAAAGCAACATGCTTTAACTTTTGACGTTTTTTTTTCTGGTGTTTGCCATCTCCTTTTCTATAGGGGAAAAACACCATTAAAAATGTGGTTCACACAGTCATTTATAAATACGCCACTGAAAAACAGGTCACGCAGCATGAAAAAAACCACAGACGGTTTCTATGGCATTTACTAGTGGTAAACCCCAGTGCAAATTGATGTGTGTAGGGGGCCTTAGGGCTCATGCACACGACCGTGGTTTGGGTCCGCATTTTTTGCGGGTCAGATGCGGACCCATACACTTAAATGGGGACACACATCCGTTCTGCGCCGTCTGTAAAATGATAGAACTTGTGCTATTATTATCCGCATTACAGACAGGGATAGGACTGTTCTATTCGGGGCCAGCAATGCCGTTCCACAAAGTGGAAATGCACACAGCCAGTATCTGTGTATTGCTGTTCCGTAATTTGAGGAACGCAAAACAGCCAACGGTCGTGTGCATGAGCCCCTATACAGCATTTCCCATCAGAGACAAAGCACTGGAAACCATCTGCCAGTAAGTGGAAAGGATCTCAATAGAACAGTGAGATTAGGCATATATACCGGGATCTCTGCTGTACGTCAATGTAAAGAGCACAGATGGCTGTGGGATTAAGGTACATATACATGCTCTCTAAGGTCAGCTGGATGTAAGGCACATAATCATAGAGCCCAGTGTGATTTCTGATCATTGCCTTCAAAGCTACAATCCTTCCACCAAACTATAAGGCCTCATGCACACCACCGTATGTGTTTTGCAATCAGCAAATTGCAAATCCGTAGAACATGGATAACGGCCGAGTGCATGCTGCCATTTTTTTTTTTTTACTCATGTAGAAATTTTCTATCCTTGTCCACAAAACAGACAACAATTGAACATGCTTTATCTTTTTTTCGGGGCAGCGGAACGGACATGGTGTGCTGTCTGCATCTTTTGCAGCCCCCCAGCAGTTATTATCCCCCAGCAATTATTAACTGTATTATTAATTACTCTATCACCTGCACTTTTTGATGCGCTATCTCCAAAATGATTAATGGAGGTGTAATGTAATTTCCCCAAATCTAGTGATGGCGTTCATGTTCCCCTATCCTTTCTGGTTTTTATATAGGGGGTAACCTTAGAAAATGACCCATGCCACAGCTGGAGCATCTAAAGGGAATCTGTCAGAATTATCTTGGACATGAATAGTTCTATAGATAAGGAGTCCAAATTGCCATTTATATTTTCCTACTGCCCCCCATTCCCCTGCTATCAGCTCTCAAAGCTGTGCTGAAATGCATTGTCAGGACTGCTGTGCAATGCCAACAATTGTCAGGACTTCTGTGCTACGCCAACAGTTGTCAGGACTGCTGTGCCATGTCAACATTGTCAGGACTGCTGTGCAACGCCAACAGTTGTCAAGACTGCTGTGCAATGCCAACAATTATCCGGACTACTGTGCGATGTCAACAATTGTCAGGACTGCTGTGCAATGCCAACAATTATCCGGACTACTGTGCGATGTCAACAATTGTCAGGACTGCTGTGCGATGTCAACAATTGTCAGGACTGCCGTCTAATGCCAACAATTGTCAGGACTGCTGTCTAATGTCAACAATTGTCAGGACTGCTGTGCGATGTCAACAATGGTCAGGACTGCTGTGCAATGCCAACAGTTGTCAGGACTGCTGTGCAATGCCAACAGTTGTTAGGACTGCTGTGCAATGCCAACAGTTGTCAGGACTGCTGTGCAATGCCAACAATTGTCAGGACTGCTGTGCTATGTCAACAATTGTCAGGACTGCTGTGCAACGCCAACAATTGTCAGAACTGCTGTGCAATGCCAACAGTTGTCAGGACTGCTGTGAAATGCCAACAATTGTCAGGACTGCTGTGCCATGCCAACAATTATCAGGACTGCTGTGCAATGCCAACAATTATCAGGACTGCTGTGCTATGCCAACAATTATCAGGACTGCTGTCCAATGCCAACAATTATCAGGACTGCTGTGCGATGCCAACAATTATCAGGACTGCTGTGCCATGCCAACAATTGTCAGGATATACAATACAATGTATGTCAGAGCAGCTTTAAGCTCTGACAGCGGAGGAACGGGGGGCAGTAGGAAAATATGAAGTAGTAATCTGGACTCCTTATCTGCAGTACTACTCATGTATAACTTTACATAATCTTTCAAGATAGTGGTGACAGATTCCCTTTAAATGGAACATATATTTCATATTTTTTCAATCAGACCTAAAATATATATTTTGTTTCATTCCATGTGATGATCTTATTCATGTCTCTGCCTAAAAAAAGGGTGAGGGTGACAGAAAAGGGGGGAAAATTACCTGCAAAATAGAATTTGTGTCAAAATTAGCAACTTTCGTATGTCACAGAAGTGTCGTATAACAATGATACATCCCCCGATATCCCTATCGCCCACCACGTTGTAATCTTAGATAATAACACATGACGGTCGTGCTTTTTTTACAGGACAAAAGAGACAAGTGATTCTGGGCCAGCGACGGCAAATAATGGAAGTAGCATAGGTCAATGATCTTGCAACTGAAAGCCAAACTGCCTTTGCCTAGGACCATGGAGGAGGGTGGATGAGATCAGTTGTTTGGGGAAGTTCCTGGTTACTGCCTGTCGTCAAGCTTTGAATAGAAGAAAAGCTGAATCTTTTCTATATACTTCCCCTAACTTTAGGATTTGCTTCTGACATTGGTTTTATAAATGGCAACAAAAAACCTCATGAAAACAGCGCACGTGAAAGCAACCTTAAAAGGGTTGTCCAAGTTAAAGAAACATTCCCACCAAAATGTGTATTCTCTGGCCTATTAGAAATGTACATGATGTGAAATGAAGCTAATCTCACCTGTGGCTGTCTTTGTGTCATGTAACCAACACTGTGACTCTACAACCGACACAGTGTCTTATGTGTGGACAGGAAGTCAGTTTCCTATAAGAGCGAATATAGAAACTGACTTCCTGTTCACACATAAGTCACTCGGGGAGATTTATCAAAACTGATATAGAGGAAAACTGGCTTAGTTGCCTATAGCAACCAAGCAGATTCCACCTTTAATCAGTGCTCCTGTGAAAGGTGGAATTTGAATGGTTGCTATGGGCAACTAAGCCAGTTTTCCTTTACAACGCATTGGAATAGTGGTTCTCCCTGCTGGCCTGCATCCAGCTTTTGTAGGCTGCATAGGCGTTCATGGGGTATTACCGATCTGCTCCTGTTCCTGGTTCTGGATCACAATCACTGACCAAAGCGGTTTTACGATACATACTTGGGGTTCATATTTATCATGAGGGGAATTTTTTAAGTCAGTTATTTGCATTAGTCCAGGATGCTTCATCAAATGTCATGAGGTGTCGTTTTAAATTCTGTGCATCTTTAAAGGGGTTTTCCAGTAATTTCAAGAATTTGCAGATATCCAGCAGTCCCATAAAGACGGAGTGGCAGTCTGCATGCTCCACCCGCTGCTTCGTTCATTTTGGGGGGCCCTGCGGAATACAAGGCCCCCATTTGTGATACCAATGGTAGTCTAAGGGCTCATGAATGAGGCCATTGCCGCTTTTGCGGTCCGCAAATTGCGGATACTGGCAGTGTTTGCGGAACAAAACGTCCTGCCCTCTATATAAATGTTCTAACCTTGTCCTCAGAAGGGACGAGAATAGGACATGTTCTATATTTTGCAGGTGCCACGGAACGGACATACGGATATGGACAGCACACAATGTGCTGTCCGCATCTTTTGCAACCTCATTGAAGTGAATGTACAGACCCCCCAGAGCGATTAGCTTGGGGGACACATGGGGGCAATAATGACACCTCCCTTTTTTCCATTATATATTAGGGTAGTTCTTGTTCTCTAACCCCCTCCCCCCACTCTTTTTTCCCTGTCCTGCTTTCCCGCTTTATTTTTCAGGTAACATTACCTCAGTCAAGGTGAAGATGCAGTTTAATCCGGTTGGACCTGGTTCTTGTTTCTTCAGATAAAGTTGTATGGCAAGTCAAGCTGTGCTCCTGATTGGTTGCTGCCCGTTGCTGGGGGAGATTTCCAGTGCTGTGATTTGTTCTCGCCCCCGCGGCGGGAAATTTCCCCCTTTTATATTCCCAGGTTCGGCGCTACTTCAGGGCAGTCGACGAAGATTTGAACAGCGCCCGCCCTCCCTTATTTTTAAGTTATTTGCCGCTTTGCTTTATTAGAGGGGCTGTATCACCCAGCTAATGCTGAGTGGATCTTGGTCTATATATGGATGGTTTAATATTGGTCTATATTGATATGGTTTTAATTATTTAATTTATTTATTTAAATCATTTGATGGTATTTATTTATGGTTACCCTTAATAAAGCACTGCGGCCCTTTCTATTCCATTAGGCCCCTTTCACACGGGCGAGATTTCCGCGCGGGTGCAATGCGTGAGGTGAATCCGGACCCATTCATTTCTATGGGGCTGTGCACATGAGCGGTGATTTTTACGTATCACTTATGCGTTGCGTGAAAATCGCAGCATGCTCCTCTTTGTGCGTTAACGTAACGCAGGCCCCATAGAAAAGAATGGGGTTGGTGAAAATCGCAAACATCCGCAAGCAAGTGCGGATGCGGTGCGATTTTCATGCACGGTTGCTAGGTGACGATCAGGATGGGGACCCGATCATTATTATTTTCCCTTATAACATGGTTATAAGGGAAAATAATAGCATTCTGAATACAGAATGCATAGTACAATAGGGCTGGAGGGGTTAAAAAATAAAATAAAAATAATTTAACTCACCTTAATCCACTTGTTCGCGCAGCCGGCATCTCTTCTGTCTTCTTTTGAGAGGAATAGGACCTTTGATGACGTCACTACATTCATCACATGGTCCGTCACATGATCCATCACCATGGTGGTGGATCATGTGATGTACCATGTGATGTACCATGTGATAAGCATAGTGATGTCATCAAAGGACCTATTCCTCACAGAAGAGATGCCGGCTGCGCAAACAAGTGGATTAAGGTGAGTTAAATTATTTATTTATTAAAAAAATTTTAACCCCTCCAGCCCTATAGTACTATGCATTCTGTATTCAGAATGCTATTATTTTCCATTATAACCATGTTATAAGGGGAAATAATACAATCTACACAACCTTGAACCCAAACTTCTGTGAAGAAGTTCGGCTCTGGGTACCACATTCAGTTTTTTATCACGCGCATGCAAAACGCATTGCACCCGCACGATAAAAACTGAACAACGGAGCGCAATCGCAGTCAAAACTGAATGCAATTGCGTACCTACTCGCGCGGGTTTGCCGCAATGCACCAGGACGCATCCGGACCTAATCCGGACACGCTCGTCTGCAAGGGGCCTTAAGTTGTTAGTGTTTTATTTTATTTAGTTGCATAAGGTTTTTGAGGCTGAGTGGTGTCATTTGCCTCCATGGGTCCGCATCCGACCAGCAGAAAATGTGGATCTGAGACGGACAAAAACAACAGCCGTGTGCATGAGCCCTAAGGCCTTTTTCCCTCGAACGATACGGATTGTGTCAGGGTGCGTTCAGTGAAACTCGCACCACTTCGCATTCAGTCAGTTTTGTCTGCAATTTGTTTTTGCCTTCCTCTGGATCAACTTGCCGGACAACAGGCTGAACTGGATGGACAGTTGTCTTTTTTCAGCCTTATAAACTGTTACTATGATTGCTTTCAACATTTCAGTTTTTTCCGTGTGCGTGCAATCAGCTTCGATGCGTTTTTCACGCACGTGAAAAAAAAAAAACCTGAAGGTTTACAAATAACATCTCCTAGCAACCATCATTGAAAAATGCACTGCATCTAGATTGTATCCGGAATGCAATGTGTTTTTCACTGAAGCCCCATTCACTTCTATGGGGCCACTGCTACGTGAAAAACGCAGAATATAGAATATGCTGCGATTCTCACGCAACGCAGAAGTGATGCGTGAAAAACCGGCTCATGTACACAGCCCTATTCAAATAAATAGGTCAGGATTCAGTGCGGGAGCTACAAGTTCACTTCACGCATTGCACCCCTGCGGAAAACTCACTCGTGTGAAATTACTATATATTTCTACATGGATTTGTGTCCGGCCAGCGCATGGAGGAGTTGGATCTCGCTTGTCTAAGGATTTATTCACATCCCACTGGTTTTTCTCTGCATATTTACAGCAAGATCACTGTGAGATGTGAAGGGGGTGGCCTTTTGGTGTATGTGATCGTCCATGAGGCATGTGGACCCCTGATGCTGATCTGACGGTACTGGGACCACAGAGCAGACCGGAGCACACACTAATTACGCTTGTTTGATCCCACACAGGAGGAGGCAGGCTGCTGGATGTGGCAGGCAGGCACGTGCTTCTCTAGCAGGGAGGGGCGTGTCCTTAAATGACGGCCCCGCCCCCGAGATCAGTTATATCCCTAGAGCCCCGCCCCTGACAGATACAGCGTGAGCTGCTGGCTGCAGGACGGCTCGGTGCGGCTGCAGGGACCGAGATGACTTTGAGACGCCTGAAGAAGCCGCATCACAAGGAGGACTACACCTCCCCGCCAGACCAGGCCATATACCGGGAGAGGGACAAGGCTGAGCCCTACATGGCGCTGAGCAGCTATAGGAGCGATGACATGTACAAGGCTCTGGTGGTCTCCGGCGGGACCCTTCCCAGGGCTAAGAAGGTAAGAACCTGTGGCAATTGTCATGGCATTTTCTGCACAGTGTGAATAGAGCTGCGGCTCTGGGAGGTCAGCGGGGAGTGTGCTCTGAGTGCTTGCCCGGGGCTGACCCCCGCAGTGCTCCCGTCATGTTAGGAGCGTGTCCTCCCGTTGTCATGGCATCTTCTGCATGGCTTTATTTTGGCCCGTGCAGGGACCTATTGTTTTATAGGCTCCATTGTCTGCTGTGACTTGTGCCTCTACCTGCGGCGGTGGTAAGTGCCCTGTGTCCTACTGCTGAGGACTGTACATGGATGTGATATAATAGTACCTGTCCTGTGTCCTACTGCTGACTGTACATGGATGTGATATAATAGTACCTGTCCTGTGTCCTACTGCTGAGGACTGTACATGGATGTGATATAACAGTACCTGTCCTGTGAGGACTGTACATGGCTGTGATATAACAGTACCTGTCCTGTGAGGACTGTACATGGCTGTGATATAACAGTACCTGTCCTGTGAGGACTGTACATGGCTGTGATATAACAGTACCTGTCCTGTGAGGACTGTACATGGCTGTGATATAACAGTACCTGTCCTGTGAGGACTGTACATGGCTGTGATATAACAGTACCTGTCCTGTGAGGACTGTACATGGCTGTGATATAACAGTACCTGTCCTGTGAGGACTGTACATGGCTGTGATATAACAGTACCTGTCCTGTGAGGACTGTACATGGCTGTGATATAACAGTACCTGTCCTGTGAGGACTGTACATGGCTGTGATATAACAGTACCTGTCCTGTGAGGACTGTACATGGCTGTGATATAACAGTACCTGTCCTGTGAGGACTGTACATGGCTGTGATATAACAGTACCTGTCCTGTGAGGACTGTACATGGCTGTGATATAACAGTACCTGTCCTGTGAGGACTGTACATGGCTGTGATATAACAGTACCTGTCCTGTGAGGACTGTACATGGCTGTGATATAACAGTACCTGTCCTGTGAGGACTGTACATGGCTGTGATATAACAGTACCTGTCCTGTGAGGACTGTACATGGCTGTGATATAACAGTACCTGTCCTGTGAGGACTGTACATGGCTGTGATATAACAGTACCTGTCCTGTGAGGACTGTACATGGCTGTGATATAACAGTACCTGTCCTGTGAGGACTGTACATGGCTGTGATATAACAGTACCTGTCCTGTGAGGACTGTACATGGCTGTGATATAACAGTACCTGTCCTGTGAGGACTGTACATGGCTGTGATATAACAGTACCTGTCCTGTGAGGACTGTACATGGCTGTGATATAACAGTACCTGTCCTGTGAGGACTGTACATGGCTGTGATATAACAGTACCTGTCCTACTGCTGAGGACTGTACATTGATGTGATATAACAGTACCTGTCCTGTGAGGACTGTACATGGATGTGATTTAACAGTACCTGTCCTGTGTCCTACTGCTGAGGACGCTGTGATGTCCTGTAATAACTGTGATGGACCCGCGTGGCGTATACGCTGTGATGGACCCGCGTGGCGTATACGCTGTGATGGACCCGCGTGGCGTATACGCTGTGATGGACCCGCGTGGCGTATACGCTGTGATGGACCGTAATAACAGTACCTTTTTGTGCTGCAGTTATTAGCGCCTCGTCTTTGTACACCTTCCTGCGCTGAGTGTGGGTAGCTGGTCTGATAATCTGCCCCTCACCATACAGCTATAACCATCAGTCGTCTCATGTATTTGCTGTTGTGCATTACTAATTCTGTGAGCGGTGACTTATAGCTTTGCACTCTTCTGGATCTGATACGTGGGGTTTCAGTGGTTTATGTTGGCGTTTTAGTACTCATACATGAAGCAGTTATTACCACTTTACACGTCTGTATCCTGCGTCTCCAGTAATACGTGGAGGTGTCTGAGGTGGTTGCACATCCGCTGTCTGATGCTAGCCGGTTCCTCATGACTTCTTATAGCTGACCACAGCTATTTCCGAATGCAGCCCCATTGATGGGAGACTGAGTATCTACGCTGTCTGTATGTGCAGGTGGAGTTGGCCCACAGTGTCTGGCTACAATCTCCAGTCCACTTTATTTCGGGCGCCCCCAGGCTGCCGACACACTTTATTAATAGCAGGTGCGCATCTAATTGATTTGACTGTTCCTTTCTTGTGGGTGACTCCTAGAAGACGGCAGAAGGATTTCACCAAGCATTTGAAGGATTTATTTGCTAAATGCTGGATAAATTGGCCATGAGACTCCTGAAGCTTGAAGACTAAGTAGTCACTGCTTTGAAGTCATGTCCACGTGCAGGGTATTGTCCATGCTTGCGCACGTGCTTTGTGTTGTATTTTACAGGTCACACAACTTTACGTTTAGGCTACATTCACACAAATGCAGGTACTGGTCGTGTGCATCCTGCACCTTCTTCAGCCCCGTAGAAATAAATGAAGTCCTATGTTGTATGACGGAGTGAAGGATACTCGCCTGGCCTGACCAGGTGCCTGGATGGTGTCAGTGGTCAGTCTAGCGCTAGCTTGTCTAAGCCACACTTCAGTGTGCGCCAAAACCAGGTGCGGGTCAAAAACACAGAATGGCTGCAGATCTTTCCATTGTGCCTGATCTGTGTAGGCTTCACTCCTGTAAATAACTGACCAAACTGAAGTGTGAATTCACCCTAAGGCCTCATGCACACGACCGTATGTATTTTGCGGTCCGCAAAAAACACGGATGACGTCCGTGAGCATTCTGTATTTTGCAGAACGGAACAGCTGGCCCCTAATTGAACAGTACCATCCTTGTCCGTAAGGGTCTATTCACACGTCTGTATGCGTTTTGCAGATTTGCAAAACACGGACACCGGCAATGTGCCTTCTGCATTTTGCGGACCGCTCATCGCTGGCACTCTCATAGAAAATGCCTTTTCTTGTTCGCAATTGCGGACAAGCATAAGACATGTTCTATTTTTTTGCGTATCCGCAAGTGCAGATCCAGCACATTCCGGCCCCGTTGAAAATGCATGGGTCTGCACCTGTTCTGCAAAATTACGGAACGGATGCAGACCCATTTTGCGGACATGTGAATGGACCCTAATGCGGCCAATAATAGGACATGTTCTATTTTTTTGCAGAACGGAAATACGGAAACGGAATGCACACTGAGTAACTTCAGTTTTTTTTTTTTGGTTTTTTTTGCGGACCCACTGAAATGAATGGTTCCGCATACTGTCCGCAAAAAAATGGAACCGACACGGAAAGAAAATACATTCGTGTGCATGAGCCCTAAGCTGGAGATGGCCCTTGAAATTGCTGCCTGTCGTCTTCTCACGTCAGTTTAGTGCCGTGGACCTCAGGAGCCAGTAGTGCGCTCCAGAGCAAGTTCTCCCACTTCCAAATTGCTAGGACACATTTATCAAGCTTGTCTGTTTTTAGGCCTAAAATTAAACAGACGAATTTAATTTGTCTGTCTTTCTTTTGCCAAGCAATTAAGTCGCACAGCACTTCATGAATTAGACTAGGAGTATTGTGATTTAGTCTGACCTCTGGTGGTTGTTTTTAAGTACGACAGGTTCATATTCACTTAGACTGGTCTAATTTATTTGTGCCGGAAAAAAATTGCATCTTTGAGGAGGAAAGTCACATGGCTCTCGGAAACTGACTTTTTTAATGCAAAAGTGTCACACTTCACCACTCGAAACAGACAAAGAAAAGTACGCCAGCCTGGGAGTGGAGTAGAAGAAATTAGACTGATTTTGCGACATCTTCAAGCACACCTACATAAATGGGTTGGAAAAAGTTTAGAAAATGTCTGAATTAGTCTAAAAAATCATAATAGGCGAACGAGGCCCAAAAGCCTCAAAGTGCACATTTTTTTGTTTTTTAGTAAATTTGAATGAAAAAAATAAGACAGTCTAAAATAATTTTTGACTAAAAACAGGCGCAAGCACTTTAGTAAATGTGCCTGCTGTGTTCTGGCTTCTGGGATTGTCCTCCTCGAATTAACATCTTCGCAAGCTGGTGAATGTCTGTTCCTTCAGCTTGTAGACATCTAACCCAGCTTTCCAAGGAGAGGTGGGAATAGTTGATGGGGGTGAAGGGGCACAATGCTTAGATAAGCTGGTTTCTTTCCTCAGTTGATGGTGGGGTCTAAGAGCCCCACCAATGTCTATAGGTCATGGTCTCACAGCTCTGTTCCTTTTGGTATCTCTGCTCTATACACGTTTACTATTGCAGCTCTGTTCCTTTAAAGTGAACGGAGCTAAGCTGCAATACCACAGACAACCTGTGGACAGATGGGGCACCATGTTTAGAAGAAATCGGCCATGTTTTTCTCATCCTGTGCGACACTTTCAAGCACTTGTTACAATTGAATGAATGAAGTTATCCAGTTGTTGCAGGCCACACACTTTAGATAAGTCGCCCAAACCTGTGATTTTTTTTTTTAACAGCCGACCTCCCGTAGAGCAGTTGGATTTCGAATAGCCGATTCTTCTGTTTTCTTAGGTGAATAAGCCATCGGCCGGCGGCTTTCACCCCATTCACAACGCATAAATGCTTGACAGAGCCAAATGTGCTTGTATATTGGGGGGGGGAGGGGATGATTGGGAGAGATGGAGGTCAGCTGGATGAGACTTACCTCATGTGTATGGCCAACCCTCAGCGTTTTGCTTGCTTCCTATGATTTGCCTCATCTGACCTCTGATTTAATTGACCACCCTTGCATGAAGGTGGTATGCTGGGTGAGGTCTGAGTGCTGGCTGTGGGATTTGGGGAGTGTTTGGCCTTGTAACATTTAATAGAGGAAAAATGTAGTAAAGCTGAGAGTACCACAGCTGGTCACACCAGGGCTACAACCCAAGGACTTCATGACAGGATAAACTCTGGATCACATTGGATGAGGTCCACTGCTCCGCTCCTCGGGCCAAGCATCTGCAACAACAAGAGAAGAAAAGCAATTCCAGCACAAATCTGTAACGAAGAGTTTGTCATACGGGTGGGGAGCAGTGTTCATGTAATTACTACGGGGTCATATGCCATGTTTGTAAAGCCCCCGTGCCACCACGTTTATGCTGTACATATGACGTATAGGTTAAACGGATGCCTCTGACAGATGCCATATAGTGACACCCGTCAACATAGGGTTCCTTTGTAAAGACATGGCACTCATATATACGCTATGCTTTTAAATCCTTTTTCCCATCGAAATGTACTGCATATGTTACGTGTGGGATTTCACACCAGTGTATTTAGTGTGGAGAATCTGCTCCGTGTGTCAGAGGTACTAAGCACAGTGCCATCCATGGGATAGTGGCTGTGCTTGGTATTGCAGCTCAACCCTTTCACTTGAATGGGGCTGAGCTGCGCCTTGGTCATGTGAACGATGGACATGACATCACTGGCCTAGGAAGAGGCTGCAGCATTAACCAGAGTGCTTTTTCCTCTTCAAACAGCTGATCGGTGGGGGTGTCAGCAGTTGGAACTTGGACCCCCAGCCAATCTGATACTGACGGCCTATCCTCCGGTTAGGTCACTGATATCAAAAATTTGGTAAACCCCTTTAAAGTAGTGTGCGGCATGTCACACAGTAGGAGCCAAATTAAATGTCAACTTGGTAATTTCTACAATGTTGATGCAGCAGTATCGGTAAGGGCTCATTCAGACGAACAGAAGGTCGCTGTGCCCATGTATTGCAGACCTGCTGTTTGCGGTCCAGTCTGTGACTAGCCCTTAGCATATATGTTGTATGCAGTGGGTATATGCGCATGGTAGTGTAGTTTGACAATTTTTGTCTGGTTTTTGCACCAAATTCTCATGAAAATCTGCATGTGTTAATTTTCGATTTTAATGTGGCTTTTCCCCCAGAATTCCCACTGCGGACCAATTTCTGCGCAGAAAATCTCTGCACTGTGTTAATGAGATTATGCTGCAGATGTGCACATAGACCCTCTTCAGACCAGCATATTAGTGAGGAAAACACACACCCTCTTAATTTCATAGGATGGCAGAGCATTGTAATGATTTATAATGCTGTGTGTCTCTGCAGAATTATACTGACAGCATTATGTCAGTATAAGGCCACATTCACACGACCATGGACTCTGCATTACTGTGCAGACCTGTTTCCTTTAATGGGTCTGCGCTTCTCAAGATGTCGCAGAAGATAGGACGTGTCTATCTTTTGGTGCATCCTGCAGATTGAAGGCAATGTGTCCGCACCGCGATGCGGAGTTGACATGGCTGGCGGCTGTGTTGAGCGGTCCTACAGATGACACCACGGTCGTGTGAATGCAGCCGAAGGCCTCGTGCACAGGACCGTGCTGTGTTTTGCAGTCTGCTAAAGATTGGATACTGCCAGTGTGCGTTCCTCAATTTGCGGAACAGGGAGGGTGCCCATAATAGAAATGCCTATTCTTGTCTGCAAAACGGACAAGAATAGGACATGTTCTATTTTAATTTTTTGCGGGGCACGGAACGGAGGAATGGATGCTCCGCATCTTTTGCGACCCCCCATTGGAGTGAACGGGTCTACATCTGAGCCACAAAAAAATGCAATTCGAATGCCGACCAAAACGACGTTCGCGTGCATGAGGCCAAATTCTGTAGAAGCAAGGTCCCGCAGAGAGACGCAGCATTGTAAATCATTATAATATCCTGTGAAATGAGCAGCGTCCAGAAGGGGAAATCACGTCCCCACACAGAGCGTGTTTTCTGCACTGGACAACATGCTCGTCCGAAAGAGGCCTACCCCAAAGGTATGGCGGCGGTAATTGTGCACAGCTGGTGCTGGCGAGTCTGGTGCGGATCTGACTGTTTGGAGCTCAGCTGTGTAAGTGCCTTATCATAGACTGTAATGAAATAGCAGGCTGATCTGAGGGAATAGAATTACTTCAAGCTGGATCCAGCCTTTGGCACCCAGATAAAAAGCCGTCAGTTATGCAAACGTTTGGCTATTTACTTAACACGAAACTGGAAAATCGAGTTTCACTTTGCGTACAGCAGGCTTCTTTAGGGCTCATTTTATTAGCAAACGAAGGCCTAATTATGTACTAATTTGCATGACTTGAAGTCAGCCAAATCAAATCGCGACGGCAAAGATAAGCATCTGCCAGAGTTGTGTAAACCGTCCTGCAGTTATATGTGCAATAAGGATGAATGATTATGGGAGGGGGGGTTATTAGTCGGCATATGTCGCTGAGCTGTGTATATCATAGCCCACAAGTGACCTGCCGCCTCCTTTTCTAATTTCACTTACAATATGTTCAAAATGGCGATTAATTCCAAGTGTGTCCTGCTGCATAGCTGGAGACAATACAGGGCTGGGAGTGGGCGAAAGGGTCAGCTGCTCCGAATTGTAATGTATGTCTAACAGGACTCCCTTTTCCTGTATTTGTTCCATCTGTGTAGCCAAGCTGGAAAGCCTATAGCACATTGTAACCTTCACGTGTCACGTCTCTGTATACAGTTCTCAAGCAGCTGGGGCAAGGAATTCTGCACTTTTTTTTTTGCTTAGTATCAGTAGTCGCATAGAAATGGAGTGAAAAGTAATATCTTCCACCATCTGCCTCAGAAAACAGCATGCATCTTTCCTAGTGGACTGGTGCAGTCATTGGTAGAAGTTAGAGCGATCCTCGGAGAAATAGAGTTGTGTAAGTAAACGCATTAAAATTGGTCTCGGGGACTGCAGAAGAGGAGTCCTTGTTTTCATACACTCCATAGATATGTGTGACTTGGTGTCCATCAGGGTTCCTTCCTGGTGTCTGTCATTTTCCTGGAAAAAGTAGTGCAAATGTGGCAGAATCTAAAACGGTAAACCACTATCTTGCCTGTCTTTACGTACATAGGTATATCTTTGTCCACTTTGTATTCGCATAGCTCCCTGTAAAATCCAGCATGAGACCCTGTGATTAATCTGGTGAAAACCTAGACCAGGGATGGCCAACCTGAGGCTCTCCAGCTGTTGCAAAACTACAACTCCCAGCAGTCTGATAGCTGCCTACAGCAGGGCATGGTGGGAGTTGTAGTTTTACTTGAGCTGGAGCGCCGCAGATTGGCCATCCCTGGCCTAGACAGTCTCTTAGCTTCTGCCATCTTTAGGATTAGTAAATCTGGACCAATGTGTGCTCTTATAAAACTCCTTTTTAATATATGTATTTTTATCTGATCTTGTAGGAAGAAGCCACATTTTGTAGAGGTGACCATACACATTAGGTAGAAGTAGGTCGATAGTTGAACAGCAGTTGAGCAAACACATCTAGTGAGCGATCATTTCACAGACACGGCCATATACACTTTAGTCCGTATTGGGTGTTGCAGTTGTTTAAACTGGCCATACACATTCAATGAAGGATCTTTCTGGGAATTTTCTTTCAAAGAAAGATATCACAAACTAAAGGTCCAACTATTGGCCAAAAATTTCAAGCATGGCCTACTTCTCTTCAGATGATAATGCTCTGCCATCAGCTTCTGAAATAATCATTTGTTAAATTTCAGCCGCTGACTGATCGTTTTGGTTAAAATCATCAATTTTGATAAACTTTAGATAAATGTATATAGCCACCTTAAGAGATAAGATGGAATCCCATCTGCTTTACGTTCTGCCCTTGACTGTATTGCAATGATATTTGTAAAATCATGAAGATCACTCTTGGTTAAGGAGGACCTTGTCAGTTGACATAGTGACATCCTTCTATATTCATTTATAGACCTCACCTTAAAATATTGTTCTGGTAAGGTTATGGGTTAGTCAGGAGCTTGTTCTCCCAAGGATCCTTGAGCTTGATAAGTAAACAGCAAGTGCATACATGTGGTGACTTATTAATTGTGCGTTGTGTCCCTGGTGAGATCCAACCTGTTACTGACAGATCGGCATCAGGTCACAGGCCATTCCCGCTGAGCCGTTTTGTGGCCGGTCAAGCAAGAAACTTCATTTATCACAATGTCCTCAAGAAATAAGAGATGCAACAGAAAGGAATCTGTCCCCTTGTCTCTGGCAACCCTTTCGAGGTTCGCTGTTCCTTATGATTGTGTCAGTGGCTAAGTTCCAGATCCTCAAGGTCTCTAAAGTTTTAAAGGGAACCTGTCACCGGGATTTTGTGTATAGAGCTGGGGACATGGGTTGCTAGATGGCCGCTAGCACATCTGCAATACCCAGTCCCTATAGCTCTGTGTGCTTTTATTGTGTAAAAAAACTAAACTATTTGATCCAAAAGCAAATTACCCTGAGAAGTGTCCTGTACGTGAGATGAGCCCAGCACCGCCCCGCGTCTTACGAATCTCCTCCTTGCTCCCCGACGTCAGTAAGCCAGAACGCCGTAATCTCACGATGCGCGAGCAAGTGCATGTGCAGTTCCTTCCTTGAGGCTGATGCCAGCACAGAGAAGGGACACTGCTCATGCGCTAGCTCTCGTGTCACGAGATTATGGCGCTCTGGCTTTCTGACGTCAGGGAGCCAGGAGGAGATTCGGAAGACGCGGGGCGGTGCTGGGCTCCTTCCCGCTGGACTCATCTCACGCACAAGACCCATCTCAGGTTAATTTACATATGTATCAAATCGTTTTTTTACACAAAAGCACACAGAGCTATGGGGACTGGGTATTGCGGATGTGCTAGCGGCTATCTAGCAACCCATGTCCTCAGCTCTATACATCAAATCCCGGTGACAGGTTCCCTTTAAGTGGTAGTTCATATCAGACATACATATATGTAGTTCTGTAGGACCATAAGCCTGGTTTATTGAAAGCTTAGTCATCTGGCGCTCAGACAGCTGAATGGAGAAGTGAGCGTACCTTACCCATCGTGATGAAATGTCACTTGTCTGGCCATACGTCATTGATCTTGAGAACTTCTGTAAAACTTGCTTCTGTACGTAACATCTGCATGTAGCTAGATCTACCCAGAGACATGTTACATTACGTTGCCTAATTGTGGAACAGGTGCCAAGGCTTTGCCACGTGCAGAAATGGCTTTCCCTTGAGCTGCCATAACTTGAGAAGCGTATGTTTTAGGCTACATGCACACGACAGTTATTTTTCTCTGCGTCTGTCCCTTTTTTTTTTTGGGCTGATCGGATGGTTACCCATGCATTTCTATGGAGTCTTTAAAATTGCGGCGTAGTCAACAATTTCTTTTCCGCGTCTGCTGTCCAGGTTTCCTGTCCGCAAAAAAAGTATTGCATGTCCTATTGTCCGCAATAAACGTTTTGCAGACCCATTGAAGTCAATGGGTCCGCAAAAATGCGGATGACCAGCGGAAGCCATCCGTATGTCACCCGCATTTTTTTTTTTTTGTGTGTTCACACAAAAACGACCTACAAAATTTGTGGACAAACTGAACGGATGTGGATGTAAAAAAAACAGGAACACGAATCTGCTTTTTGCGGACCGCGTGTGCATGTAGCCTTACTCTGTTATGTTTAGGGAGTTAATGGGTAATGCCACGTCCTCTCCGTATTGAAGGGTCGTTTGGGCTTTACAAGTGTCATGGTGGCAGAGGTCACATTTTCTCAGTTTAATTACATTTGAGTGACGGCAGCCTGGGCGTTCTGTACCAGCGACACATTTGGTGCTAGTCCACTTTACGTTGCGGCTAATCGGCTAATGATATGTTTGCTCCCCAGTCGCTGTCTATTAACTTGATCTAATTTACCGTAATTGCACTTTTCTCAGTGACATTACCCTGACACGCTGCTGTCTGTGGCTTTTTTTTTTCCCCTTGATCTTTTTAATAATCCATTTGTTTTTCCGGTCTTCCCAGCAAGTAGTGGCACGGTAGTCACACCCTGTCTCTCTAAATTGCCCACATTTAATGATTACTTTGTTTAAGCTGTATTAGCCACTATCCTTTGGAGAGCAGATGGCTCATGGAGTTGGGGACAATAAGATGATTGAGCTTTTGGTAGACAGGAGCAGGGACACGGGCCCTTGAAAGCTGGTAGCCATATGCCCGGTGGAGTTTTATAGCCAGGACTAGTTTATTTACTTTGTGTGTCACAAGCAGGAACCATACGATACAATACAATTACAAGTTCTCTATTCTCCATATGGTTCATTTTTTGTTTTATGGTCTAGCAAATAGTAGTATTGTATCCTCATTTGTAGAAGTTTGAGTTCCTCATTCACTAGATGTAATGTACATTCTTAACGATGAAGCTTCATCTCGGCTTCCATTCCGTCTTCGTAGTTCAATGAACCTGTCGTACATTGATGGTGAAGCCAGATCCCTCCATGACATGCTTCGTTCTCAGGACCTCTGCTGACACGTCAGCCTGGTTTTGATGGCCTAAACTGGTTTTGCAGTATCTAAGCACCTGCAGCAAACACTGGTGATACGGCCTGAAGGCTTGTTTACATGTCTGGAGAAGTCCTTGTCAACGCCTTCTCATGGCCTATAGTAATTCTGGAAGTTCCTGTGGGCTTGAGGCCTTTACGTTATATCTTTATAAGCGTTTATGTAGAAATTAGACCTTTTGTGGTCATCCCTTACATCACTTGCTGTCTTTAAGGTTTAGCAATAAGGAACAGAAGCTTTGGGGTTGGATTTGATGACGTTACTTTCTTCCTCCAGCTCAGCACTAAGCATTTCCCCATAGACATTAACCTTTTATATAGGTACTATCCGCTGTCGCCATGCTCACAAGAGTCCACTCTAGGAGTCATGTGCATCTTTGGAGCCAACCACATGACAAGTTGAATAGCTCTTGACTGGGGACCTCAGTGCAACAGGTTATAAAATGAAGTAGTAAACTCCCCCCCCCCCCCCCCACTCCACGCCCCCAGCATTGTATTTACCAGACTCGCAAAGTCTTTTATGCTCATTTAATTGCGTAAAAAAGTTTATTCTGCGCAGGCTGGAGACGCAGTGTCTCGTTCACATCTCGCAAGAAGTGACAACTATTCTGTCAACTCTCAAAATTGTGCTCCTTAAAGGGAATGTCTCCTCATGACACCACCTGTTTACATTGAGTGAGCATTTGTCTCTGAAAGTCTGACTCTGGATACGTAGACAGATCAGCCAGACCAAGAGGTGCTGTTTGCAGAAGCTTTGAGGACCCTTTTTAAGCCTAGGTTCACACCAGCGCGCTAGAAATTTCCATCATTCTGCTCCATAAGAGGAGTAGAACAACGAAAATACAGGAAGTTTGGGATTTGGAATATAACTGAACTGAACGGAGGTGAACACACCCTTTTCACTATAACAGGGTTTGGTTTCTATTTGAGGTGCTGCTTTTTACCGGATAAAAAAGGCCTGCATTTGGGACTTTGTTTGCCCTCTCTATTTGAAGGGATCTACGACGGAAGGCAGACCAGAACATTGCCTGACTTGTCATACAACACCGGTTAGAGTAAAGCAACCCACGCTGACACACTGAAACAGAAGTAGTAGTAGCATGCGAAAATTAACCCAGCCCCACCCCTAATTTAATAAATTCTAGTGGGTGGTTTCGCACATAGAATTGATGCAGTTTTTTGAGCTAAAACCATAACTGGATTCAAAACAAATTAGAAATATAAAGAAAGGTCGTATACTTCTACTTCCTGCTGGATCCAGGTCCAACATTAGCTAAAAAAAATAATTGCGTCAGACAGAGCAGTGTCGACTTTACCAAAAAACTGCGAAACCACCCCAGTGAGTTCTGTAGATAGAATGGACCTCTACCGGTTCTGTAATCAAGGATTTATTGCAAAGGAATGCCAATGATTGTGGCCTTATACCTGAAGAAGGTTCCAGCCGGGTCCAAATCGCGTAGTTTTAGTGAAATTATTTTAATCTAACTCCTTTAGGAACAAATCTTTGGCCACTTCAGGTATGGCTTCCATTCTTCAATAACATAGATTGGATTACCTTAGTCCCAGAATTAGCCTGGCGGTAAGGTCGCTCAGCTGCAGTGTAAGGGCCCATTAACGCGACCATATCCGTTTTTGCAGACCGAAAATTGCAGATCCGCAAAACACGAATACAGGCCGAGGCCATATAGGACATGTTCTATCTTTTTTGCGTGCTGTCCGCGTCTTTTTTGGCCCAATTGAAATGAATGGGTCCGCAAAATTGTGGAACGGAGGCGGACAGAAAAATACGGTCATGTGAATGGGCCCTTAGGTGCGCAAAATGTACGCGAGATTTGTCTGATCTCATTCACTTAGCTTGTGCAGCATTACGCTGCGTTTTTTCTGCAGGTAGTACGTTCAGGTAGCCTAAATGTTTTAAAGTGATCCTCCCTGTGAAGCGGTACTGATAGAACCACCCTGAACAGAAATAGATCTGCACAGCACTTCCCCATTGTTTCTAGCAAATTTAAGATGAATTGTAGTTCTTCTTCTTTTCAGCTGATGTAATGTTACCTTCTGGACTGGAAGGGTTTGCTCCGTCTATATATGATGCTTCACATGGTCCGCTCCTCAATGTTCTGCAACAATTCGGCTTTTGCTGCAAATATTACGTTGACTTTGCACGTTTAATACATATTTTGCATTCTTGCCCGTGTGAAGCTTAATGCTGTGATACTCTCACGTCTCCCCCCCACGCCTGCTTGAAAGATTGAGGTTCCCATTGAGATGTAATAAATGAACTTGGAATGAGCCCATTTTCCCCACAGAATATGCCCCTTGTTTTCAGTTCTGGACCTCGAGTAGTACAATGGCAGAAATTGTCTTTGGTAATGAATTGCGAGTTATTAAAATTTACGCCGGACAACGTGAAAGAGACTTTTATGAGTGTGGACTGTAGATAAAGGGTTCTCCTTATAAGCGGCAGAACGTTATGGAGAAATATGGAGTGAAGACAAGAATGTGGCTTGCGTTGAACGCTATGTAGATGCCGTTTAGATGTAAATGTCTTGGCGTATTTAAATATATGAATATTAAATATTGTGATAGCTTCTTCAATAATGGTGGCTTTGTAGAGTCTGCGTGGAACCAGCGTCATTTTGCTTGACTTTTTGATACAAGCAGATGTTTGACGTCACTCCTGCATTGTGCCTGTGGCCAGGGTGAAACGTGCTTGTACTGTTCCGTCTTAGGCTACTTTCACACCTGCGTTCGATCGGATCCGTTCTGAACGGATCCGCTCATATTAATGCAGATGGTGGCTCCGTTCAGAACGGATCCGTCTGCATTATAACTTAGAAAAAATTTCGAAGTCTGAAAGTAGCTTGAGCGGATCCGTTCAGACTTTACATTGAAAGTCAATGGGGGACGGATCCGCTTGAAGATTGAGCCATATGGTGTCATCTTCAAGCGGATCTGTCCCCATTGACTTACATTGTAAGTCGGAACGAATCCGCACGGCCAGGCGGACACCCGAACGCTGCTTGCAGCGTTCAGGTGTCCGCTCACTGAGCGGAGGGTGAGCGCTGGCAGGCGGATGCATTCTCAGTGGATCCGCCTCCACTGAGAATGCATTAGGGCCAGACAGCTGCGTGAGGCTCTTCAAACGGAGCTCACGAGCGGACACCTGAACGCAGGTGTGAAAGGAGCCTTAGGTGCGGAAAAAAGGGCATTAAAGCAGTGAGACATCTGCTACATGACTGGCACCAACAGATCCTGATGGACCCCCTTGACTGTGCCCATCATTTTACTGAAAAAAATAATGCATGTTGTCCTTTTTCCTCGCATATATGACAGAAACTTTGATTCCTCCGATGCAGATGTGAACATAGCCTGATCAGGATGGTGGCTAGGTGGTTAGCATCAGTGTCTTGCAGCGCTGGGCTCCTAGGTTCATCCTGACAAAGGACAAACCTAATCTACATGAAGTTTGTATGTTCTACACATGTTCTACTGTTTGCAGCCCCCATAGCATAGAAATTAATGGGTCCATGTGGCTCGGACATGGAACGAAAGTACATTTGTGTGCATGAGGCCTAAAGCACGGCAGAATATGTCGGTGCTATATAAGAGTAAAACAAATAAGGCTGGTTTCACACGGGCGTTGCGAATTGGGGCCGGATGCGTTCAGGGTGCGTTCAGTGAAAATTGCACTATTTTGCAAGCAAGTTCAGTCAGTTTTGTCTGCAATTGCGTTTAGTTGTTCAGTTTTTTCCGCGCGGGTGCAATGTGTTTTGATGCGTTTTTCACGCGCGTGATAAAAAACTGAATGTTTACAAACATCATCTCTTAGCAACCATCAGTGAAAAACGCATCGCACCTGCACTTGCAATGCGTTTTTCACGCAGCCTCATTCACTTCTATGGGGCCAGGGCTGCGGGAAAAACGCCGAATATAGAACATGCTGCGATTTTCACGCAATGCAGAACTGATGCGTGAAAAACAACGCTCATGTACTCAGACCCATTGAAATGAATGGGTCAGGATTTAATGCGGGTGCTATGCGTTCACTTCACGCATTGCACCCGCGCGGAAAACTCGCTCGTGTGAAAGGGACCTAATAAAGATGATAGTATCTGGCTATAGCGTAAAAGGGCAACATTTGCATTAATTGGTTAATGAGGCCCTTGTTCTGATACAGCTCATTATACCTCATTTCCTTAGAAAAGGTCATCACCAACAACCTAACAGGCTCTGTAGACACCTCGGTGTTAATTTGCCTGTTCAGTAACCATTTGACCCAGTCTTGCATTTGCACACAATGTATTTAATACGTCTAATCCCAGATTAACCTACTGAATTCCTTATTGTTGTCTTGGTACCATGTCTAAGATTATCATCCCATTTAGCATGCCACTCTTAATGAATGTCTTTGTTTTAAAGAATTGAACCATTTGTTTCCATTCATACCATTCATACGGCCGCTGTATAAATGCCGTAAGGCCTCGTTAACACTGACGTCCGTGGAAAGTCGGTCCATACATGAAGAATGCGCATGTTTGGTCTGTCTGTTTTTTGCCCTCCATCGTAATCCATATTCCACATACACTGCTCAACTCATCTCCTACCAATGGTCCGTTGAAAAAACCACTGACAGAACACGGATGCCTCTCACATCAGTGGTTTTTCACAGACTGGAGCTACATGCACACGACCGTATATTCGTATGCCATAGGACATGTTATATTTTTGGACAAGAATAGGACATGTTGTGTGTGTTTTTTTTTTTTTTTTTTTTTTTTTGCGGGTTCACGGAACGGACATATGGATGCGGATAGCAGTGTGCTGTCTGCATTTTTCGAGGACCCATTGAAATTAATGGGTCTTCATCCTATCCGCAAAAAAACGGAACGGACACGGAAACAAAATACTTTCGTGTGCATGAGGCCTAAATGTGACAAAGTACAACACTGACTCGAGCAGAACTGACTTCAATTTTTGTTTGTGTCCGTCCCATTTTTTTTATTTATTTTGCGAATAGGATGCAGACCCATTCATTTCATCCGCGTCTGTTCCGTAGCCCCGCAAAAAAAGTAACATAGTTACAATGGGTCCGCAAAAATAAAACTGATGGCATATGGATATAATCTTTTATTTTTTATTTTTTTGCAGACCGCAAAACACATACGGTCGTGTGCATGTATCCTTATCAAATATCTCATGTTACTTGATAAACTTGTCTTATCCTCAGACCTAAGGCCTCTTTCACACGAGCGTGGTAGATTGTCTGAGTGCGTTCAGTGAAACTCGCACCATTTTGCAAGCAAGTTCAGTCAGTTTTGTGATTCCGTTCAGTTTTTAATTTTTGTCCGCATGGGTGCAATGTGTTTTGATAAACTGAAGGTTTACAAACAACATCTTTTGGCAACCATCAGTGAAAAACGCATCGCACCCGCACTTCCGGATGCAATGCGTGTTTCACTGAAGCCCCATTCACTTCTATGGGCTGCGTGAAAAAAGCTGAATATAGAACATGCTGAGATTCTCACGCAATGTAGAACTGATGCGTGAAAAAAAACCACTCATGTACACAGACCCATTAAAATGAATGGGTCAGGATTTAATGCGGGCGTTGTGCATTCAAGTCACGCATTGCACTTGTGCGGAAAACTCCCTCTTGTGAAAGGGGCCTAACACTTCTGTCTAGAGAAGCCCCTCCAGTTTTCCTACTCCAGATTGCGACTTTTTGTAACTTTAAAAATAAAAAAGTCTCAATGATAAATCTGGAGTGAAACTGATTATCAGCCCCTCTTTCCACCCACATTACAAAACTGGAGCGAGGGGTGTAAAAATGCAAAAAGACGCAAACGTTTGCGCGCGTGAGTGCAAAAAGTTGCAAGAGCCCTATTCTTGCAACTTTTTGATACCAGAATTTTGGAGTGACGGTATGATAAATAAGGGCCATAGCAGTGCACGTCTCTTGTGACTTTACCACTGATCATTGACTACTGATGTGTGAAGAAACTCATCAAAATCAATGGGTAGGTGTGCTGTCCTTAGAAATTGCAGATGGCACACGTGAAAAATGGACGTGTGAACAAGGCCTAAGTCTGTCACAGCCACTTAACTCTGCACTTTACAGATCATAAACTTTGTGGATGAAATGATTCCTCCCAACATCTCCCACCGCACATACATGCACGCACTGTTTGTCCAAGCGTGCATGTGCTCAGCATGGACAGAGGAATAAGTAGCTGTAAAAAAAATGTTCTCTGAGCATTACCTAAATTCTCTCGTCCCCATTCAGTTTGCATTTATCAGCAGCACATCCCCTGTGTACGCGGCGAACCGTCCTGCTGACGCGCTAGCATTTGTACGGCCAAATAAAACGTGCAATCAGCCGACAAGAGCGCATGCTTAATGGGCAGGATGTTTACATGGGACATTGATCAGAAACCAATGTTCATGGGACCATTCATTGTTCTGATCATCACCACATGTAAAGGTGTCTTTAGACTCTGTGCTGTCAAACCCTGCGCTATTACAATTTTTCGGTTTGTTCAGAAGATAAGGCACCCGTTTATTAATAGAAACCGTTTCCTTTCCTTTGTTCTCACTTTTTTACTATATTAATTTTTGCTGAATGATTCCATATATTGCAGGCAGATGTATCATTCATGTGTCACCGTTTGTCTTCATTTAGGGATCTCCAGTGGGTTGGAAGAACGTAAGCCAGGTATCGGAGCATCACAGGTAAGACATCTGTAATAGAAATCAATATCTGATTTATGGGGGTCTGATTCTTGGCACCCCCGCCGATCACCTGTTTGAGGCGGTGGGAGCGCTCCGGTCTCACAGCACAGCGCTGTACATTGAATAGCGGCATTGGTATTGCAGCTCTGGTCACATGGCAATACAAATGAACTGGCCTATGAAAGTGACATCACTGGTCTAGAAAGAGGATGCAGCGCTCACTGGAGTGCCGCCACCTCTTCATACAGCTGATCCGTGGGGGTTCCAAGCTTTGTACCCCCACCTATCAGATATTGATGACCTGTCCTACCATCAGTATAGAAGATTTGGACAACCCTTTTAAAAAAACATTCCAGATTCCTCGTTTGCGTTGCTTTCTCTATGTTGACTAGTATATTTATTACCAGATTCCTGGTTTTAGTTTCATATGGCATCTGCTTTCCATATTCTGCTTATGAGTTTCTATTGTAGTTGGGAACCGTGGACTTTTCGTGCAATTATTATGGAGGAGCGTCGCTCACCGTTGTCTTTTCTATAATGTATATTAACTGTGCATTATCCATTTTTGTTTGGTCAGTGGACTGCTTTTTAGGTAGCACAGTATAGATGGAGTTTATGCGCGACTAAGTTTTCAAGGAGACTCTTGAATAAAGGGCTCCTCAAGCATTGGTGGGTGTTGTGGCTTTCTATGTGAGCAGCCCACAGCCTCATTTAGAAAGAACAAAGACGTATTGTGCAAGACGCTGCACATATGCTTTGTCCTGGTTAGTGGCAAACGACTGTGAACATGTATGGGGGAAGGAAGGCATTAAATATAAAAGCCTTTTTTTTTCTTTGTTCTTCCAGGAAAACAGTCACTTTAGAAAAAGAAGATTGTGAAACATTTGGATTTGAGATTCAGGTGAGTAAAGGAGCACCCTCCTGAAAGGCATTTTAGTTTTTTATCATTCTTCACTCTGGCCACTAAATCTCTAATAGGGTATAGGAAAATGGCTTTTCTAAACTGGACAACGCCTGACCCACAAAGATTGTTGTGAATGGTAGCAAATTTATCAAAAAGGGGCACACCTCTTAATAAATGTGACACACTTTAGACTATTAGGAATAGATTTATGCCGAAACTTGCGCCATTTTCTGGCTTTAGTATTAATAAATATTTTTAAAAGTTCTAGTCCATGTCCCCCGCCAGCAAGCCTTGCTGACTTTAACTTTTGGAAAACATGGTTTAAAAAGTGACATTCAAAGTATGTTTATTATTTTTTTTTTTAAGGCTTAGTTTATGCAAAAAAATGACTTAAAGGGAACCTATCACCAGGATTTTGGGTATAGAGCTGAGCACATGTGTTGCTAGATGGCTGCTAGCACATCTGCAATACCCAGGTCCCATAGCTCTGTGCTTTTATTGTGTAAAAAAAAAAAAAGATTGATACATATGCAAATTAACCTGAGATGTCCTGTCCCTGACTCGTCTCATGTACAGGACTCATCTCAGTTTTTTTTTTTGCACAATAAAAGCACACATAGCTATGGGGACGGGGTATTGTGGATGTGCTAGCAGCCATATAGCAACCCATGTCCTCAGCTCTGTACACAAAATCCCAGTGACAGGTTCCCTTTAAACCTGAGGGCCTGTGTGATTTGCGCAAGTTAAAGGGGTATTCCAGTTGTCATAAGTTATTCACAGTCCACAGGATGGAGAATAAATATTAAACTGAACGGAAGCCCCCTTAACCCTTAGGGCAGAAGGTTGATCACGCACATTGCTGCTCCGTTTATCTCTATGGGAGTGCTGGAGACAGCCAAGTACAGTGCCCAGCTATTTCTAGGACAGAGATCGGCAACCTCCCTCACTCCAGCTGTTCTGAAACTACAACTCCCAGAATCCTCCTTTCACTTTGGGAGTTACAAGAGCAGCCGAGTTAAGTGTGCATGCTGGGAGTTGTAGTTTCACAGCAGCTGGAGTGCCGAAGGTTGCTGATTCCTGTTTTAGAACGTCACTAGAGATGAATGGAATGGCAGTTTTGGGGGGCTCCGAGGGGTGTGGAGTCCTTTCGTGATCAGTGGGATTCCAGCAGTAGGACCTCAGCCAATCTAATAGTTCTGGGAATAGAGGGTAACTTGTAATCGGAATACCCCTTTAGTTCTTTTCATTTCGTGAACAAGAGATGTCGTCTCCCAGTGGTGTTTGGAACATGATAGGCCACTGCTTTTTTCTTTGATGCATTTCCTTTCCTAGAATATGCTTCAGTACATCCCGAATCCCTTTTAATTAGACTGTATTAATACTGGACAAGTATGAACGGTTTAATAAAATGTACCCTGTGATTATGGATCCAGCAAGTGGTTAATTAATAATGGCTACATCCGTTCACTTAGCTGGGCTCCTGGATTATCATCTGTTAAGTAAACAGAAGCATCTGGCACTGTGTTCATCCAGCGCAGCCGCCTGTCATGGTTGCTAGGAAGTGTTCAGACCAAGTGTTTGCACAGCGTCATTTTTTCCATATTTGTCTGACCATTTCCAGCTCTTCTCGAGGACTGTGGAGGTTTATTCTTGTAGTATTTTTCAATATCAAGCTAGACAGCATTTTCCAAAAAGTTTTCTTCCAATCTTTAGTGTCACTTTGGCATCATAGCCTCCTACCCAGTTATCCATCCTCTTGTTTATCCTTGTCTCTAATTACTTATGTACCATTTTTCTCGTTCTCTAGACGTACGGACTACATCACAAGGACAGAAACGCAGTGGAAATGTTCACTTTTGTCTGTCGGGTACACGAAGGAAGTCCTGCCATGTTGTGTGGGTTGAAAGTTGGTAAGTGTATTTTTATTTATTTTTTTCAAGATAAGCCCCCCCAGAGCAGGTTTTTTACATTTGCCTCAGTTCAAGTAAAATGCGAGCGTTGCATTTATCTAGAATTTCCTTGGGTTATCACCATCATCCTGCTGCCGTTAGAAGTAATGCGAGTGGTTTTGCTTAGGAAACCAAAGACGTGACTTCCTGTCTGAGCTGCTCTTTCCAGTTAATGATTCTTAGAGTAATTGCTTTGTGCTGCTTATTATCAAAGTGTAAGACAGTTGCATATGTATTATAGCGGTTATGACTGACAGTATGGGCAGGTCTGTATGCCTGAGAGGTATCTGGTAAGAGACGATCGACTGGTAGACTACGAGAGTGCAAAGGAAATGAGAAAAGGAAAATCCTATCGCCTAGAAGACAAATGTGACCGCCGGTCATTTATCTAATCAGGCGAGGTCCCTGCATACTCCCCGAACTGACTGCATCATAGTAATTTATAAAACATCCTATCTGATTGCAGGTCTGTTGTACTGTACTCACATCGTCCATGTAAGTTCAGTACAATAGAGCCACGATCAGATAAGAACTGACATATCATAAGTCGCTATGATGCAGGCAGTTCGGGATCAGGGGAGCTACGGTGGGTCCGGGAGATGCAACAACACACCGCCTGAGCGTGATCATGTGAATCGCCCTCTATTTATTGCGTAAGGTCAGACTGAATGTTGCTCAGCAATGCACTTTGTCAATTTTCTGTCAAACACTCTAAGGCTGGTTTCACATGGGCGTTGTGGGAAAAGATGCTGGTGCGCTGCGGGAACATGCACGAAAACATTGTAATGCGTTTTGCGCGTGCAAAAAAGGCATGTTTGGTACCTGAACTTCACAGAAGTTCGGGTTTGGGTTTGGGTTAGGTGTTCTGTAGATTGCCATTATTTTCCCTTATAACCATGTTACAAGGGAAAATGATACATTCTGAATACAGAATGCATAGTACAATAGGGCTGGAGGGGTTAAAAAAAAAATATATACTAAATAATTTAACTCACCATAATCCACTTGTTCGCTCAGCCCAGTGTCTCTTCTGTCTTTCTTCAGGACCTGGGTAAAGGACCTGTGGTGATGTCACTGCGCTCATCACATGGTCCATCACATGTTCTTTTACCATGGTGATGGATCATGTGACGGGCTATGTGATGAGCGCCGTGATGTCACCACAAGTCCTTTACCCAGGTCCTGAAGACAGAAGAGACACCGGGCTGCCCGAACAAGTGGATCAAGGAGAGTTAAATTTTTTATATTTTTTTAACCCCTCCAGCCCTATTGTACTATGCATTCTGTATTCAGAATGCTATTTTCCCTTATAACCATGTTATAAGGGAAAATAATAATGATCGGGTCTCCTAGCAACCGTGCGTGAAAATCGCATTGGATCCGCACTTGCTTGCGGATGCTTGCAATTTTCACGCAGTACCATTCACTTCTATACACACAGTATAGAGCATGCTGCGATTTTCACGCAACGCACAAGTGATGTGTGAAAATCGCTGCTCATGTGCATAGCCCCATAGAAATGAATGGGTCCTGATTCAGTGCGGGTGCAATTCCTAAGGTGTCACAGAATTTCAAAAACTATTGTGTATCTAATATTTTCCCACAAAACATATCAGAATTTCGGGCTCATTTGTGGTATAAAAAAAAAAAACTGACACGAGTGACTAATAAAATGCACAACTTTAACTTTCGAGGAGTTTCCGAAATGAAGCTGTGGTTGTTTGACTAAACATGGAGAAATTCCATTTTATCTAGGATTTTCCACATCACTATGTCCCCTATGAATGTACCTTTTTGTGAAATGATGGTAAGCCTTAGACTTAAAGGGAATCTGTCCGCACTGTTAAACATGAATTTGGGACGCAGATAAAACTGCAGCATGTTGCGGTATTATCTCCGTCCTGGGAAGTCAAAAAGACTGAACTGAAGACATCCTGATGCATCTTGAACGGATTGCTCTCCATTCAGAATGCATGGGGATAAAACTGATCAGTTATTTTCCTGTATTGAGTCCCTAGGACGGAACTCTATGCCGGAAAAGAAAAAAGCTAGTGTGAAAGTACCCTAAGGTGTATATTTGGTGATATGGTCAGAAACCCACAAGATCTGAGATCTGTGCAGAAAGTACATAAATAGTATACAGACAACAATACATGTATTCCTAAGTATGGTGGACCTGACTGATCCTGGTGAATGACTGTATAATGTATATGAACCCTGACAGCATTGTTTACTAGTGCTTCCTTCCCTCAACTCTGGTTACTTTCTTTAATCCGGTTAATTTCTTGTATTTTAAGAAAATCTGCCGTCCATGTCCAGTGTTTGTTTGGCTAATGATTCTGTGACTTTGAACAGCAGTGTGTTAATGTGAAACTCATGTTCGCTGGGATGTTTTTGTTCAAGTCCCTGTTGCTTTTTTACATTATACAGCATGTTCAGTGCAGGAAATGAGTCAGTGAAGCCGAGGACTTGGACAGGAGCCTCCGATTGTGTCCACAGGACGGAGAGAGCATGAACTTCTTCTGTTCCTGCTCTAATCAGAGCTGCCAAATGTTTTAGAAATTCAGGGAAATCCTTGCATTTCAGGCCCCTTCCCTCCAGTCCATATGACCACAGGCTAGAGTTTAGGTTATAGTTGCCGTAATTCTCTAATATAACTGCATTGCGGTCTCCTAGTAGATATAGTCTCCTTTTTACCACTAGGACCTCGTTCTCTACAGTACATTTTCCCTCACTTGAGTCAGTGCCTCCTAGCTAGCGTCCATCCATAAACCTTGTTCTTGTGCGTTTTTTAAGGCCTCGTGCACACAACGTATCCATTTTGCAGTCCAAAAATCGGCAGTGTGAGTTCCATATTTTGCCGTTCTGCGCATCTGGTCTTATGTTTAAATATGGTTGCTTATTCGTGTCCACGAAATGGACAAGAATAGGACATCTTTTATCCATTGTGCAGGATGACGGAACGGACATATGGGTTGGGACACCACACAGTGTGGCCCCATGGAAATGAATGGGTCCACCTCCGATCCACAAAAAAATGCAGATCGGCTGCGGGCTAAAAATATGTCCATGTGCTTGAGGCCTTATAGCTAGTGTACATTGCCCAGTGATTTTCTATTAGAGTATTAGAACATAGGACATATGACAAGGATGCATGTGCTAACAAAATGTACGCTGCTTATTTAGTTCTGCCACTGACCTCCGTGTACTTTGTGTGCCTCCATGTAAATTGCTTGTTATATCTTTTATATTTTTTAGGTGATATAATTGCTGGTGTCAATGGCCTCAACATGGAAGGAGTCAGGCACAAAGACATTGTAGAACTGATTAAAGCGTCTGGGAATAAAATCAGGTAGGATTAATATGACATTTTTTTCCAGTTACAGAACAATGTGCTATTTTACATCTAATCCAAAGCACTGGGGAACGTGGCCAGTTCTTGCTTCCCACAAATGTATTTGCAAACTTCCTGTACATCGCTGGGTACTTCTAGCCTTTTGCTGCCAGTGGTGAAAGGTAAAATGTCACTGTCCCTCGTTTTGCCAAATTGGTGAGAGGGATGGCTACATGCGACGAGCACAGCTTGATGCCATAGCTGTTTTTCAAGTCTTTAGCAGAGTGGTCATACCTTAAATATGCTGGTTCCTCAGTGCAAGTATTGGCTCCCGTAGTAATGCCCATAATGGCAGACCCGCAACAGTCACCATAGAATTCTAAGGTTACTTTCACACTAGAGAGAAACGCTTCAGTTTTGTTCCCATTCATTGTCAATGGGAACAAAACTGAACAGAACGGAATGCTCCAAAATGCCTTCCGTTCCTTTTGGTTGCGTTCCCATACCGAAGAGCAAACTGCAACAAGCTTGTGTCCGAGAAAACTGATCCCTCACCATTGACTTGCGTTGTGGGTCATACTGGATCCGTTTTCTCAGACACAATAGAAAACTGATCTGTCCCCCATTGACATACAATGGTTTTAATGCTGCATCCATCATTGCTATTTTAAAGGGAACCTGTCACCAGGATTTTGCGCATAGAGCTGGGGACATGGGTTGCTAGATGACCGCTAGCACATCTGCAATACCCATTCCCCATAGCTCTGTGTGCTTTTATTGTGTAAAAAAACCGATTTGATACATATGCAAATTAACCTGAGATGAGTCCTGTACGTGAGATGAGTCAGGGATAGGACTCATCTCAGGTTAATTTGCATATGTAGCAAATCGTTTTTTTTACACAATAAAAGCACAGAGCTATGGGGACTGGGTATTGCGGATGTGCTAGCGGCCATCTAGCAACCCATGTCCTCAGCTCTATACACAAAATCCTGGTGACAGGTTCCCTTTAAAGATAATACAATTAGATCCGTTCGTAACAGATGCAGACTGTTGTATTACCAGAAACTGAAGCGCTTTTGCTGATCCTTGCCTGATCCGTTTCTGGGCAGCCACTCTCCTATTCCTCTTCTTTATGACATTTGGGAGTTCTAGCTGTGAGCCTAATTATTCAATCAGTGGGTAGCTGAGCGCCTTGACATGGCTGCTGATTTACGGAGCGGCGTCGATTACTGATATATTGGATTCATTTATCTTATCTGTGAAATAGAATAAACTGTGCGAGGCTTCAGGACTTCACTGGTGCAGTCTCCTTGTAAGTTGTACATTTTATGAGGCTGTTGATTCATTCTCTTGTGCTGTCTCACAGGCTGGAGACGGTCTATGGTTCTGCCATCCGAAAAGCTGAACTGGAGGCCAGACTACAGTATCTAAAGGTCAGTGATTGTCAGTAACTCCCCGGGGGATCTCCTATATGTTGCTGTCTCCCTTGTGGCTGTGCTATTGCAGTGCCTCAAAAGAAGATAAGCTATGTCTGGTCCATTGGGCTGTATGGCTGAGCATAAACTGATACAATATAATACACATTGTTAAACACTTTGTCCCTCATCAAATATTCTACATTTTTCCGCCAGCACCTGGATCTGAATACTTTTGTACTTAAAATTTTGCATAGGTACTGAGTTATTCAATGAAATCTATCTGTAGCAACACATACTTTTTGCCTTTAAAGGTGTTTTCCAAGACTTTGTACTGCTGACCTATCCTTAGGATAGGTCATCATTATCTGTCCGGTGGGGGTCCAACACCAAGCACAGCACCGTACATTGTATAGTGGTTGTGCTTGGTATCACGCTTGGCCCCATTCATTTTATGGGGGGGCTCCTAGGTGATGTGATAGATGAACATGTTGTCACTGGCCAAGGAAAAGCTGAGAGAAGGCTGTTGCGCTCATAGGAGCCGCCGGTGCCTTCTCAAACATCTGATCGGAGAGCGTTCCGGGTGTCCGGCCCTCACCGATCAAATACTGATAACCTATCTAGAGGATAGGTCATCAGTATACAAAGCTCCATGTGAGGGTCAGCGCTGGTTCTAAGTTTGTTAACAAGAGAGAGTCATGTACTAATCAGATTTTCATTTTTTACATTACTCATGGGGTAACCCCTTTAATTTATTATATAACCCAATAAGAAAACGCTCCTCAGGTTCCAAAGTCGACATGGCAGCTCAGCACTGTCTACTTTGTACTATTTTCTCCCATTGCTCTGTACTTACTGGTTTCTTTCTCGTTCTTACAGCAAACATTATATGAGAAATGGGAAGAATATCGCTCACTAATGGTGCAGGAGCAGAGGCTGTTACATGGTAAGTGACATGGTTACAATCTAAAGCTTACACTAGAGTTCTTCCTGCTGAATAGACCCTTCTGTCGCTGCTTCTATCCATATCGGTCTGAATAGAGGACTGAATTTTGCGAATATAATTTCAGTCCGCTACGAATTCACTTCATTGGTCGGCAAATTGAATTAGTTAGAATTGGTTGCTACCCCAACATTTTTTCATATGGTGTAATGTAGGGGTCTGCAACTGCTGGCACTCCCAGCTGTGGCGAAACTACAACTCCCAGCATGCTCATTTCACTTCTATGGGAGTTCCGAGAACAGCCAAGCAAGTGTGCATGCTGGGAATCGTAGTTTTACCACAAATGGTTGTTGATCCCTGGTGTAACTGCACAGCTTTCCTTTTTCTTTTCGGTCTATATTGTCAGCCGTTTTTTATTTTCTTTATAAATCTGCAGTACTTTTACAACACCAGAACGCGCGCACACACTACCTGACCTGTGCAGAAGAACGGTTTATTGCCAGGTCAAAGGTTACACATGGGGTCGGGAGGATTGTTTCTTTTACTGGATTAGTTATTAAGTGGATGGAATTTCCTAGATCTCATCATAAGGAGTGGGAAAATGTTTGGAGACGGCAGTTTTTTATGGTTTCCAAACAGAGGACACATGTTTGCATACGTTGCTGCCATGTCTTGAGGTATTTTTGGACTAAGTTGAACCAGGTTCTAATAGTTAACCAAAACTTTTTTTTTTTTTTACTATGCCCTAGGTTGTCATAATGGGCTTATTTATGCCACCAAAGGAGACAAGGCCAATACTTGTTTCAGTTGAGGTTAACGTTGAGACATGTGGTGCTCAGGCAAGTCAACTTTGCCATGACGTAGTTCAGTTCTCGGTTTTCTCATGCAATCATTTTCTGTCTTCCAGGCATCGTTGTAAAGGACCCCAGTGTTTATGACACCTTGGAATCCGTCAGGTCATACATTTACGGGACAGTTCCACCATGTACCAAAGATCCACTCCCCAGCACCCTGGCCACTGGAAGTATATGCAGCAGCGCAAGCTGCCTGAGCACAGCCGAGGATAACGAGGAAGCGGTCTATCAGACCTGCTACTTCAGCTCCGACTCTACAGATGATATTCACACCGTTCTCAACAAAAGCACAATCAAGCCTTACAAGTCTCCACTCACTCGCAGCTCGAGTGTGAAGTGTACAAGTCCTTCTACGAACTGGGAGAAGCCCAAGGAGCAGAATAACTTTGTGTCTTTACCCAGGAAAAAACACAAAAGTTTTCGGAAAAGACTTCTGAAGTTTATCCCTGGACTAAACAGATCTTTAGAAGAGGAGGCCAGTCCTCTTTAGCCCCCACCCCTCACCCCCCTTATATAAAAAGTTAAGTTATTTATTTATTGTTCTGGAGAAGAGTGAAAATCTTTGTATTTGTTTTGTTAGACTTTATTGTTAAACTTTATACCACTTTTTGTTTTTCATTAAAATGTTTGCAAAGGTGGCGGGTGCCAAACGCCAGGTTTTTCTATGACACATTCTTCAAGTGAATTCTGTTCTTCAAAGGTTTACGGAGGAGTACCCGAGCCAGCGGGACGCTGCTGCACAGTAAACGGTTTTGTTCTGGTTCAAAGCACTATAGAGTCCTGCTTCCTGTATAGTGCGAGAGCCGAGACACTGCAGCACCTCTCCTTAAATGCCAGGGGAACCTGCCGCACACGAAATCTAGTAACTAAAGCTCTGTCAGGTTCTATGTATGCAACACACTCCCCATTGTGTGGAGGTATGGGCCACGGCTAACTTGTGGATACATTAAATGGTTAATTTCCTGGATTTATAGTTAACTCTTGGCACACAAGGCTCTCATTGAACTGATGATGAATGTGACTGACAGATTTTTATGTACAGGCTTATTCAGTTGGAATTGGGCAGATGTAGTAATCGGGGAGATCTCCTTCTCTTGCTCTATGTCCTCTCTGACCGTCCAGTATACACTTGCAGTTCTCGTGCCGCCTCAATGTATCTTCTTCGTAGCTGTGTTGCTTGCTGAAACCTTAGTGTGGGGAAGAGATAAAGATTAGGTCCATATGAAGCTGCCTCTAAATGGGTTATCTAGGATTAGAAAAACATTTTTTCTTTTGTAAACAGCACCACACCTGTCAACAGGTAGTGTGTGGTATTGCAGCTTAGTCCCATAAACTCTGATGGAGCCAGACTGCAATACAAGATATAAAATATGGATAGGCGTGGCACTGTTTTTAATTTTAACCTTTTTAAAAAAATAAAGAAAAAAAAGACAACCCTTTTAATTTTTTGGGGTGGATATTATCTATACTTTCCCACATAAATGGTGGAGTAGTGGGCACAAAGAACTACTAATTGGCACCCACCACTACCCAAGTGGCACCTTTAAAAAGATGGTGTCTTTTCCTACATTTTACCAAAACCAAGAGTGGTTGCCCTGAGCCTTTATAGGGAACAGGAAAACTCACATTTTTTTAATGGGGGGGGGGGGGGGGGCGTGGAGCGCTGTCTTCTGGGCCCATTTTTGGGCACTTTATGGGCTGTTTAGTTAATGTAGTTGTGCCCACATTGTACAGATGCTTCATTTATAGGGAAGCTGTACTAGTCTGAGTCTTTAAAGTAGGACTGTCCCCTCTCCTGACATGTCTATTAGTATCTGCCTGCTTTCCCCTTGTAATAATAATTCTGGAGCATCTATACTCTGTTGTGCCATTCCTCTATTATTCCTGTTAAGAGTTTATTTACTACTGATTGGATAGTGTCAGAATGTGCAGGAAAACACCCCAAATAGTACATTCCCATTGGGAATTAATTTAATAAACTGCCAGTAGGAATAATAGAGGGATGACCCAACATAGTCCTAAGAATAGATGTTCCAAAATGGTCATTTAATGTGGAATACAATTATTTACTGTTAAACAGACATGTCTGGAGTGGTGACTGGTCCACTCTGTAAGGTCCTCACAATGCAACACAATTCAGAATTGTGTATCCACATCCAAAACGTCTCGGCTGATAGGATAGTGGTGTGCAAACTGTGGTCTCCAGATGTCAGAATTTCCTTGGGTACTTTAAGTATTCCTGTAGTATTTGCTCTAATTATAACTTAAAGGTTAGGGACCTGCCTAATGACCAGTTCTACTGTATCCACTAGGACAGTAACCCCACACATTGTGTCAGAGGAGTAGTCGGCAGGTACGGCTGCGCCTGCTCTCAACATAAAACGAGGACTGTGAAGGGTTAACGGACGTAGATCAGGGAGCCAACTGCCTGATCATCCCACGGAAGCACTTGAAGGGTTAACCTTTAAAGTGATGATTGCTATCTATACCGGTTACTGTCGGGATTTACCAGGGGTGCATGTTTATTAGACGACCTGCCTGTTAAGTTTCTAGGTGTTGTAAATCTGCAGCTTATTGGAGCCAGTCTCCGAATGTCTTCCAGGAAAGCGATCGGCGCTCTGTCCTGAGATGACCCCTGTGCTTCTTTTGGCGTTAGCAGCGCACGGTTCACATGAGCTGTATGAAGCAGGCGCTCAGTGCCACATCTTCAAATCATAAGCAGCTCGTCCGTCTTCTTGCAGTTCATAAAGGTAACCTTTTCCTTCATACAACACTCGCGCTGTTTTATAGCACGCACTCCATATGCTACTGCTGTGTTATGGACGTTAACGGGGCGCTCCTAAATTCCTGCCTGCCTGTGTGGGAGGAATGCTGGAGAATTGTTCCCATGTGTAGCTATTACAAATCTTCTTTGACACAGTACAATATGCCAGTCAGAAGCACACTGGCAGAACGAGCACCATGTGCTGGACAAATGTTACTGTCATTGAGGCCTCACAGCAGCTCCAACCACAAGTCCACATTCCAGCATCCCAAGGAAGGCACCACAGCTGTGACGGGCTGTATGCAGGACCTTGGAGCGCAAGTCCCGCAGTCGATGACATCTCTCCAGAAAATCTGCAGGGTAAGGGCTTGTTCACACGACCGTGCCGTGTTTTGCGGTCTGCAAATTGCGGATTCTCAAAACACGGATGCCGCCCGTGTACCTTATGCAATTTGTGGAACGGAACAGACAGCCCTTTATAGAAATGCCTATTCTTGCCTGCAAAACAGACAAGAATAGGACATGATTTATAACTTTTGCAGAGCAACGGATGCGGACAGCACACAGAGCAATATCCGCATCTTTTGCGGCCCCATTGAAGTGAATGGGTCCGCACCAGAGCCGCAAAAAATGCAGCTTGGATGCGGAACCAAACCACGGTCGTGTGAATGAGCCCTAATACAGCACCAGCTTAGTAGATAAGATCTTCCAAATCTCAGGACTTTGAAATCTGCAGCATGTCAATTGCTTGTGCAGGCTTCACCCTTTGCTATGCAAAGCATGAGATCGGGGAAATTGCATCCAAATCCACCAAAGTCTGCAAGTAACACATGCAGGATTTGGTGCAAAAATCGGAAATTACTGCCGTTCGTATTACTTTTTAATATGGCTGTGTTTGGGAACTGTGTATTTACTGCCAGGAAGAAGCGGGGAATAATTTCCCGAAGATTCTGGAAGGGATCTGACCATGTCCATTGGATACACCGCTCCAGTACAGAGCCATGCTACAATTGTCAGAATTGGACCTAATTAGTGTTGAGCAAACTTGTGTTTTTAAGTTCGGCGTTCAGGTTAGGGTTATCTAAGTATCTCATTATGGATTCCGCTACCACGGACCATAACGGAATTCTATGACATTATGCACCACGGAAGCCTATAAGAGGATCCGTCATAATAGAAGTGTATGCTGGACTTCTATTATGACGGAATGCAATATGGAAAGCCTCTTATAGGCTTCCGTGGTGCATGCTGTCATAGAATTCCGTTATGGTCCGTGGTAGCGGAATACATAACTGGATTACTCTATGTGCATTTAGTTTTCGTATTTCCACATGTTCTGTTAGCGGCCAGCTGTTCCGTTCCGCAAAATACAGAATGCACACAAAAGACATCTGCATTTTTTGCGGACCACAAAATACATACGGTTGTGTGCATGAGCCCTAATGGTGATCAAAGTTCATTCAGTAATACTGCAGTTGATACTCAAGATATAGAAGCTACAATAGTTTCCTGATGCAGTTTTGTAAGCCAAAGCCAGGAATTAATCATAAAATGAAAGTATTAAGGACTTTTTTTTTTTTTCTCTTCCAAAATTGCATTAAGAAACCTAACCCTGTGGCCGTACCCTTAGGGGTATTTTCATACATAAATCTTCCACGTATTCCATGGCAGAAGCCACTGCGCTCTACTGAGGATTCTGCCATGGGTTTCATGTGGACCTGCTCTGGAGCTCAACTGCAAACAGGCTCCCACTGCAGCTTTGCGAGGGATCCGTACGGTAACGGACCTATACGTTCTTGGTGCGATCTTGAAAACAGCGTGGTAAAAATCCAGTGCCGCATGAACTGCGGCGCAGCCTCCCATTGAAAACTTCCGTCTGAACACACCCTCTGTTAATTTATTGCGGTTTATGTTTCCTGAGAATCCCTTTAACACAAGGAAATGGCTATAATCAGGTCCGTGCCCTTCTCTTCTGAAGTTCTGTTGAAACTGGACCCTCCTCAGTACAGTAACTTAACGGCTATATTTATCTCATTTTATTAATCTCTGATATTATGTACGCCAGAAATTTTTGTGAGCCCCCTCCCTTGCATTTCTACATAGTTGTCCATGACTGTATGTTGTCATAGGAGTGGTCAGCCATGGAAACGTCTTTTGGAATCTTGTCTGAATTTCAGAAGACGTGCTTAATTCAATCCACGCAGGTGAAAGACCAAGCCAGCACATGCAGTGAAGGCAGAAATGCTGTGCACTTGATGGGACAGCTGGGCCAAATTCTTGCACGTTGCTTTTGTTTAACGAACCCTTGCACTTAACACAGCCTAAAAATCACTACTTCTCTATGATTTTCGGTTTAGATTCATGATCTACAAGCCACTCCTAGGATATTGGGCAGTATGCTAATACTTAGCAGTGTCTTTGAAGTCTTTCCTTTGTACATCTATTGATTATCCTTACATCTTGGTTCTGATACAGTATGTTCTTCATTAGGATCTGCTCTGGTTGGATTGTCACAGGACCATCAGTATGTTCTCTATCCGCTGTCTTTTATTTCTTTACATTTTTTTTTCACTCCATCATAGGTAGAAATTGCTAAGACATGAAAGAAACCTTGTCCAGACCCACAGAATATCTCTGAATAAAGTGCTTGAGGCATCTTGAGTCTTGTTCCAAATGACTAAGACCTCCAGCCCCCATGAGAAGGCAGAGGAAGCTGCTTTAAAGCCCAACACATGGTCACACGTATTGTGAGCAATTGACGTATGTGGAACATTTCTATTAATCAGGGAAGCTGCTTGTAGCAGTGGTTAATCGTGTATGCAATGTATATTACAGAAATGATTCATTTGGCATATTATGATTATAGGATAAACTGTACTTTGTAACACTTGTTTTTTGAATCTGTGTATTTTACATAATGTCATTCAGGAGTCCACTAGTGCATATGGTAAGCCATCGGCCTCATGATTTTCCATGTACTGGTTCTAGATATATAGGAACAGCATGATATTTGTAATTTGAGTATTTAACCAAGTGGTTGACCACAACCATCAATGGTTCTATACATTGGCTGATTCTGTCATCTATTGTTAACCAAGTTTGCCTTCTACTATAGCCCCTCCAGTGGTTTTCATTCCATGTCCTCAATGGGCGTTCAAGTCCAGTTTAATGCTGACAATAGTTTGACAACTTGTGCTTACAATATACTGCTGAGGACAGGCCTCATTCAGAGGTCTGTAGTATTGGGTGTATTTTTAAGCATCTGAATTAGTCTAAAATCCTGGCCCAGCCAACATGGGATGCTGTAAGTTTGGATCATTAGACCCACAGTCTAAAATAAAATGTGTTCACATTGTGGTCAAAGGAATGAGACCTTTAAAAGGGTTCTTCACTGATGAACTTATCTGTCACCTGGTGAACTGCATATTCAGTGCTAGTGATGTGCAGGTATGGACATATAGCATTGACCTCATGGCTTACTTGTATCACACACCTTTTTGTGGCAGGTTTTTTGAGTCAAAGCCAGAAGTATATCCAGCAGAAAGAGGTAGAAGTCCTTTATAGTTCACATTCCCTTCCAAACCCAATTCTGGCTTTGGCTCAGAAAACCTGTGGGTGATACCACCCTTAGGGTGGTTTTAGACACCACATACTGAGGAACTGCATTACTTGCCTACAGGGGTCAAGTCCTGGGAAAAAAAGTGTGGGAACTCACCCAAGATCCACTGCAACCCCCCCCCCCCCCCCCCCCTCCAAAAAATAAAAAAGCACAGAAAATCTAGCATGCTGTAATTTGTGTCGCTGCGGACTAAAAAATAAATTAAAAAAATAGCACTTTTAGAATAGTTTGTCCTGGGATTCGATCTCATGACCTCTACACAGCAGAAGCAAGGCATATGCCCTCACAGCTATGAAAGCTGTCTAGCTTGCTACTTAAAAAAAAATATATATAAGACTTCTACTGTAGGTAACTTTGCCCACTGTGTATGGATGTAGCAGAGCTGGGTGTGTTGGGGCAGCTGTCATGTGTATGGTTGTACACTAGGTATCAGTACACAAGGTATCAGTAGAAGTATCAGAAAAAGAAAAAAAAACACACTTAGTTTGTCCTGGGATTTGAACTCATGACCTCTACACATTACAGGCAAGGCATTTACCCTCACAGCCATAAAAGCTGTTGAGGTAGTTGCTTAAAAAAAAAAACTAAGACTTCTACTTATACCTAGTGTACTGATACCTAGTGTACAACCATACACATGACAGCTGCCCCAACACACCCAGCTCTGCTACATCCATACACAGTGGGCAGCTGTCATGTGTATGGTTGTACACTTGGTATCAGTAAACTAGGTATCAGTAGAAGTCTTATAAAAAAAAAAAAACACTTTTTAGAAAAGTTTGTCCTGGGATTCGAACTCATGACCTCTACACATTACAGGCAAGGCATTTACCCTCACAGCCATAAAAGCTGTTGAGGTAGTTGCTTAAAAAAAAAAAAACTAAGACTTCTACTTATACCTAGTGTACTGATACCTAGTGTACAACCATACACATGACAGCTGCCCCAACACACCCAGCCCTGCTACATCCATACACAGTGGGCAGCTGTCATGTGTATGGTTGTACACTTGGTATCAGTAAACTAGGTATCAGTAGAAGTCTTATAAAAAAAAAAAAACACTTTTAGTAAAGTTTGTCCTGGGATTCGAACTCATGACCTCTACACATCAGAGGCAAGGCATTTACCCTCACAGCCATAAAAGCTGTCAAGGTAGCTGTTTAAAAAAAAAAAAATAAGACTTCTACTTATACCTAGTGTACTGATACCTAGTGTACAACCATACACATGACAGCTGCCCCAACACACCCAGCTCTGCTACATCCATACACAGTGGGCAGCTGTCATGTGTATGGTTGTACACTAGATATCAGTACACTAGGTATAATTAGAAGTCTTATATTTTTTTTTTTTTTAAGCATTTACCTAGACGGCTTTCATGGCCGTGAGGGTAAATGCCTTCCTCTGATGTGTAGAGGTCGTGAGTTCGAATCCCAGGACAAACTTTTCTAAAAGACATTCTAAATGATCTCGTAGTAAAGGAGATGATGTCATTAGGGGGCGGGGCGCCATGAGAGGAGTCGCAGGCAGCGGCACCGCACAGACAGCTTCCTCTCAACTGAAGCCGCCCCTCCTCCCTTAACCTGCCCTGCACAGTGCGCTCCGTCTCCCCCTGTGAATCTGATTCAGCCGTGTTCTCCTGGCTTGAGGCTGAAAGGGAACGGCGTTCCTGCCATGAAAAAAGTGCAGGAACGCCGTTCCCATGCGTTCCCCCTCCACTCGACCCCTGCTTGCCTAGCATTTGGTATTAAGTCCCTTCTAGATGTCATGTTATAGGTGATATCTCCTGCGCAATCGCCTGCATAGATGTCCTTTTCACACTGCTGTATCCTGTCAGGGTTTGGTTATTTGTAAGGCTCCTTATACATCATGTACGGAAGATCTGGTTACCACTATGTTCTTACAGTAGATCAGAAGGAGTAGCAGATCTCGGCACTAGGTAGAGGAAGCAGACAATATTAGGCCTCATGAACACATCCACATTTTTCTTACATGTGATAACACCCTAACCCATTCATTTCTATGTGGACTTGCATACATCCGTATTTTCGGATCTATGTGGCTTTTCTGCAGATTATAGGACATATCCTATTCTGGTCCGTATAGCGGATGAGAATAGCCATGTCGATAGATATCGGTTAGAAAAGATACAAAATGCACACGGAAGGAATCTGTGGTTTGGAGCCTTAGGGAAAGTTTTCCTGCATTCTTGTGCTCTGCTTAGATCCTTCTTTTGGTCTAAGAAGAACAGATCTCCTGTATGTCATGTAACAGCCACATAGGTCATCTTCGTACGTGACTTCATACAATAGCATACATCCTCTGTAGGTGCCATGCAATACTACCTCATGGTTATCCCCCAATAACTGGATCGTTTTCAAATAATAAGCCAAAGCGCATGGAGAGGTATACATATGCAACTGCTACAAGGGTGCTCATGTTGTAATATTGGATTTGTCTATGTGAATTTGATCTTGATTGCCTTTTTTACATTTTGAATAGAAATGTTTTTTATTGACTTCACCCCATTTTTATTTATTTTTTACTCTACTGGAATGTAACACGTTTATCACCTGCATATTTTCTAACTTTTGATTCATTGCACCTTTAAACCATGACTATTGCTTTTTTATGCTTACGTGCCCTTTTATACTGCCTCACCTGTGATAATACAAGATTGCTATTTTAATCTATTTGTCAACGCCGAGTCTTATTTCAACGTCTATGTCATGGGTTAGACTTTGCACTTCCTATTCCGTTTCATTACCATAAAACAACAATGAGCTGTTTTTAATAAACTCAGTCTGAGTTTTACCTTTATCATGTGACTTCTGAACTGAAAACATTATTCACAATACTGTGGTTTTAGATTTATCGATTATTCAGAATTTGATGATTAGACAGTGTTCAGATTATTTACCATATAGAGTTTTCATCTGTCTACAGGAAGGACATGCCCATGCACAATGGTGCCAATTTAGCAAATACTAGATTTGGGAAATTATAATGACAGTCTCAGTACAGTTAGAAATGCTTATTAACATATGTCTCTTTTCTTAATGAGTAGGATAGAAAAATAATCCTTAGAGGTTATAGATCCTATGCACCAATGCTTAGTTTTTTTTTTGGGGGGGGGGGGGGGGGGGGACTTAGATATTCATGGCCTATCCTCAGGATAGGTGATTAATATCAGATCAGTGGAGGTCCAACTCCCTGGACCCCCACTGATCAGCTGTTTCAGGCAGCCGCTGGAAACCAATTGCTCCGTTCCTGTGTAGTGGCCATGCTAGGGTACTGCGTCTCAGCTTCCATTAAAGTGAATGGCAGTGGAGCTCCAGCATGCCAGAGCTGAAAACCACACAGTGGGCTGAGCCTTCTGTCCACTGTATAGTTTCCAGAACCAGTGGTTGTTCGAAACAGATGATTGGTAGGGGGTGCCAGATGTGAAACCGCCCAACCAGCCTGATATTGATGACCTACATTGGTCATCAATATCTAAATCCTGGAAAACTCCTTTGGTGACATACAGCATTTTTTTGAGATGTGAATTTTATTGTCAATAAAGGGGTTTACCACTTGGGACCTTTTCTGCAAAATCGATCCTGCCCCCAGTGTGGCCAGACCAGTGGTGGAAGTCACACATACAGTTGTGTTCAAAATAATAGCAGTCGGACATCACTCACCTGATCACTCACAGTTTTTGGTAGAAATTATATTTCTACATGGCAAATAATTTACTAGCAGGTGTAGTAGAGTAATATAAATCCAACAGTCATGACATGCATGCTGCTGATTCTGTGTAATTCAGTCACTTATTGAAAGGGGCATGTTCAAAATAATAGCAACGTGGAGTTCAATGAGTGAGGTCATTCATTCTTTGAAAAACAGGTGGCAATTATTGCCCTTATTTAAGGAAGGAAGGCAGCAAATGTTGTACATGCTGGTTACAGTTATTTCTCTCTTAAATTCTGAGGAAAATTGGTAGTTCCAGACATTGTTCAGAAGAACAGCGTACCTTGAATAAAAGTTGATTGGAGAGGGGACAACATAAATAGAAGTGCAGAAAATGATAGGCTGCTCAGCTAAAATGATCGCAAATGCTTTAAAATGGCAACCAAAACGTGGAAGAAAAAAAACTACCATTCAAATGAATAGAAGAATAGCCAAAATGGCAAGGACTCAGCCAACAATCGGCTCCAGGAGATCAAAGAAGGTCTGAAGTTACCTGTGTGCACTGTTACAATTAGAAGACGCCTATGTGAAGCCAAGCTATCTGCAAGAAGCCCCCGCAAAGTCCCACTGTTGAAAAAAAAAAAAAAAGACATGTGCTGTAGAGGTTACAATTTATCAAAGAGCACATTGACTGGCTTAAAGAGATATGGCGCAACATTTTGTGGACTGATGAAAGATTGTTCTTTTTGGGTCTAGTGGCTGGAGACAGTTTGTCAGACGCCCCCCAAACACTGAATTCAAGCCACAGTGCACTGTGAAGACAGTGAAGCATGGTGGCGCAAGCATCATGATATGGGGATGTTTCTCATACTACGGTGCTGGGCCTATTTATCGCATACCAGGGATCATGGATCAGTTTGAATACATCAGAATACTTGAAGAGGTCATGCTGCCTTATGCCGAAGAGGAAATGCCCTGGAAATGGGTGTTCCAACAAGACAACGACCCCAAACACACCAGTAAACGTGCAACATCTTGGTTCCAGACCAACAAGATTGATGTTATGGAGTTGTCAGCCCAATCCCCGGATCTTAATCCAATAGAAAACTTGTGGGGTGACATCAAAAATGCAGTTTCTGAGGCAAAACCAAGAAATGGAGAAGAACTATGGAGTCTAGTCCAATCACCCTGGGCTGGAATACCTGTTCACAGATGCCAGAAGTTGGTCATTTGGCCGCTGTAACCAATAACTGGCTACAGTATTGACGTGTCCCCTATGCATCACATGACCCAGTGCCATGACGCATGGGTGATGTTACAGCTGTGGTCAGTCAAACCACACGGAGATCCAAGACCTGCGGTGCCCAAGGTGGAGCAATGGACCTGGAGTCCAGCCTCAAGGATCAGGTACATTTAAAGACAGCCTAAGATTATTTAGAGGTGATTAATTCTCATAAATGGGCCTTAGATTTACAATATTTTCTACTTTCTTGGGCCATCATAGCCTGAAATGCAACTCTTGGTTTGGTATGCCATTTAAGTACATTTTAGATGAATCGTGAACAAGGTGCTCCATGGCTCTCATTAAGCAATTGGAGAGCAAGGGGCCCATGTATCCTTAGTGCACAGTGGCAAGCGGGAAGGTGAGTTTGATCATAACACTCTAGTTGTGCATATAGGGAGCATTTCCATTAATTGCATGCATTATTGAGTTGCTGTTTAAACAATTTGGTATACCATTTATTGGTGGAAAATTGCAGTTTTCTTTCTTTCGAACAGCAATGAGCTTTGTTTGCTCCCTTAGGTGTTTTAGAAACAGACAAGCTGTGAATAATTTAGAAGTGCGGGTAAGTTAAGCAATTAGTTCAGTGGTTACTGTTATTGCAGGAAGAATACATTTATTTGTCTGTAGGTAAAACTGCCTAGTTTGCCCCATATACAGTATCTTAAGACAACAAGCACACTGCAAACCACTGAGTTCCTGGTCTTACTGATTAGAAAGCTGTAACAGTAGAGGAAAACGCAGAAACTCTGAGATGTGTCTGATTAGGGGAAGTGGAAAATTAGAGAAACCACAGAGGCGTCACAATGGCAATGAAGCACACACTGCTTGCACGTCACCGATAGACAAGCTGGGAGGAGGTGAGGACCTGGAACAGCGATTCGAATTAGTTGCTATATTAAGTGACACTATGATTACATGTACAGCCCTCCACCGAGCGCAAGGAGGAACAACTTCTTGAGTAGCAGTCTAAAAGTGATAGTCAAACATAGTATTAGATAAGAGTGTATATTCAGAGGTTGTTCAAAGTAGAAACAGTAAAAAATAAAATACCCACGTAAGAAGCTGCCAAAATATGGATGTGTGCATGGCCCTATAGAAATTAATGTGTCAATGTGCTAAAAAATGCTGATCGGACACATGGATGAAAATACAGTTGTGTGCATGAGGCCTTAGAGCATGGTCCTGTAATAACATGCCACTGTTGCAACAAGCCAGTTCATGAGATTTCTTCTCTCCTAATATTCCATAATCAACCGTAATTGGTAGTATTGCAAAACTGTAGCATTTTGGCCCAAAGTGGAGACCACAAAAAGTTACAGAGCGGGGCTGCCGAGTGCTGAGGGACTTGGTGCATTAAGGTTACCATTGATCTGCTGACTGAATAACTGCAGAGTCCAAACCCCCTCTGGCATTAACATCAGCACAAAAACTGGCATTGGTTTCCATGGCTGAGCAGCTGCATGCAAGCCTTACATCACCAAGCACAATGCCAAGTGTTGGATGGAGTGATGTAAATCACGCCACCATTGGATGCGGGAGCAGTGGAAACATGTTCTTTGGAGTGATGAATCACACTTCTCGTCTGATGGACGAGTTTGGGTTTGTCGAATGCCAGGAGAACGTTACCTGCCTGACTGTGTTATGCCAACTTTTAAGTTTGGATGAGGAAGGCTAAAGCTATGGGGTTTCAGGGGGTGGCCTAGTACCCTTAGTTCCAGTGGAGGGAAAGTTTAATGCTTCAGCATATCAAGACATTTTGGAAATTTGTATGCATCCAACTTTGTGGGAACAATTTGGAGAAGACCATTTTCTATTTCAGCATGACTACCCCCATTACACAAGCTTTGGTCCAAAAGGGCATGGTTTGGTCCACTTGGTGTGAAAGAACTTGACTGGCTGGACAGAGCCTTGACTTCAACCCCATTGAACACCTTTGGGTTGAACTAGAACAGAGATTGTGAGCCAGGCCCTCTCATCCAACATCAGTGTCTGACCTCACAAATGCTCTTCTGGATGAAAGGATAAATTCCCACAGACATGCTCCAAAATCTTGTAGAAAGCCTTCCTAGAAGAGTGGATACTGTTTGAGCTGCAAAGGTATGGGGAACAACTGCATATTAATGGATATAGAATAGGATGCCATAAAAGCTCTTGTAGGTGTAATGTGTGGGCATCCCAGTATTTTTCTCCATCTAGTATATTTCTTATGAAGCACAGCATCATCAAGAGCAGAGGTACACAACCTTCTTTTGTTTAAGGGTCACACTGTCTTATTGTACCACTTCCAAAAGTAAATGAACCTTCATCTGGTATATTGACGGTATATGCCGTAAATAAAAGGGGTTCAAGTTTTAGAAATCCCACCTATCAAGCAAATAAATAAACAGCAAAGGATTTTGCAACTCCCAAAACCTACAATGGAGAGCTCAGCATGCATGTCTATCTCTACACCTCATCTCATGCTCTATGCAATAAATGTATCAATTGAGACTATCTTTTAAAAGATTCCTTTAGGCAAAATGACTCACCTAGTTCAGAGCCTGAGAGGGCAGTGTAATACCAATCATACACCGCCTCCTCAGGCTAGCACTGGGCTTCAACCCCATAAAAATATCAGCCATGCTACCTGTAGGGCCAGCCATGCATTGCCCCCTAATAGCACCAGCTGCCTGTAGCTTCTTGCAGCTCCTATTATCTCTGGCAAAAGAAGAATCATGTATCTTCCAAGACCTGCACTGATATCTATTATCAGCGCTACAATGAAAAGATGGAGACGATGTCTACTGAACACACTGCGTCAGAGTGGTGAGGCGGCCTTTTTTAAATAATGAGAGACCGATTAGTACATGTGTGTCCTGCTAGTTGGGAGTCGTAGAGAACAGCTTGGTGGACTTACAAGTTGTTCACCCCGTTCTAGATGCCCCAGAGAGGTTGAAACAGTGGGTGCTAAGTGTCCCCTATTAAACATACTCCAATGAGAGTATTTCCACGCGGCCACTACTCCACCGGACTATAAGGTGTCTATATTTACAAAGTGCATGGATGTTCACAGACTTGCTTTAAAGGGGTCCACCTCAGGATAGGCCATCATTATCTGATGGTGGGATTTGACATTCCATACCCCCCACCAATCAGCTGTTTCATAGTAGCACTGAAAGATGGCACCAGAACTTCACTGTCCAGTCCACGGTGTTGTGGATGGAGCTGGTTGCTGCAGCACTACTCCCTTTCACTTCAATGGGAACAGTCCTGCATTAACCAGCCCTATCTACCACACAGAGGATAGAGCTGTGTAGTTTTGGTGCCTGTCTCCCAGCCCCAAAGCTATTGTGAAACAGCTGATAGCTGGGGTGTAAAAACAGCGCCGATCAGATATTGATGGCCTATCCTGAAGGCTAAACATGGCTAAACCCTTTATTTAAGAAAGACACATCTCAGCGTCTTATAGGAGGGTGTGAGTGCTGATCATATTTTTTTGCCTAATTTCTTTATTCATCACAGAAATTGAGGCTAAAAGATCAGGATGTGGTTTGTTTTCTCCTTGCCCGAATGGTATTTGTGGCAGAGATGGGTGACTAAAGCACAAGTTCAGACATAAACGCCATGGGCCAGATTTATCATTAGCTCAGGTCAGAATAATGGAGTGAAAAAGTCCCAAACGCTAAAACTGCGCACAAATTTGCGACTTTTTTCTGCTCTGCACTATGCTCGCCAGTTTTCTGAAAGTGGGCGTGTTTTCTTATGTAAATGAATCTCTAGACAGATTTACTATTGGGACTATTTAAAGGGTTTCTACCACTTGAATATCACATATTTGGTGTTCAGACACTAGCGATCCGCTAGTGTCTGTTCTTGCCTACAAGCTAATTATCACATTAATCCGGCCTGCCGATACCTCAAAAAAAGCACTTTTATCTTTATGCAAATGAGCCTCTAGGTGCTATGCAGGCGTTTTTCATAGCACCTAGAGGCTCCGTCTACCTTGCAGTTTGCCGCCCTGCGCCTCGCTCCAGCACGCCCATCTCTGCCTGTAATCGATCCTCCCCCTGCTTCAGCCTTCCGAAATCTCGCGCCTGCGCCGTCCGTCGCGGCATTCGGAGGCATTCGGCGCAGGCGCAGTCAATGTCTGACCGCTCCGTGCTCAGACATTTCCACTGCGCCTGCGCCGATGACATCGGCGCAGGCGCAGTGGAAATGTCTGAGCACGGAGCGATCAGACATGGACTGCGCCTGCGCCGAATGCCTCCGAATGCCGCGACGGACGGCGCAGGCGCGAGATTTCGGAAGGCTGAAGCAGGGGGAGGATCGATTACAGGCAGAGATGGGCGTGCTGGAGCGAGGCGCAGGGCGGCAAACTGCAAGGTAGACGGAGCCTCTAGGTGCTATGAAAAACGCCTGCATAGCACCTAGAGGCTCATTTGCATAAAGATAAAAGTGCTTTTTTTGAGATATCGGCAGGCCGGATTAATGTGATAATTAGCTTGTAGGCAAGAACAGACACTAGCAGATCGCTAGTGTCTGAACACCAAATATGTGATATTCAAGTGGTAGAAACCCTTTAAACTCCAGTGAGGACCATGCTTATCTTATGAGACTTTTTAATAGAACATGCGACTTTTTCATAAAAACTTGCAACTTTTGTAAAGCTGCTTACTGACGGATAAACTGCTACCCTCAAACCACATTTATTACAATCTTAAAGGGCCAATCATAAATCTGACTTGGCTAAAACTGACTTTAGCCATATGTGAAAGTGGAGTGAGCTGTCAGAGTCATGATAAATCTGGCCCCGTGAGTATTTGGAATCTCAGGCTCCAGAAAACATTACAGCTCTCTAATAAAACAATTAAGGTTTTAGGAACAGATCCAAAAAAAAAAATCCATGTATTGTTATGTTGAATAATGAGGTCCTATGCATTCTGCTATATTGTAATCACATTGATGCACATCAAGATGGCCAAAGATGTAGAGATGGCAGCGTGAAGCTGCAATTACAGGATCTTCTTTAAGAGGGAGGGTATTCTCTAGGTATTTGGTACTAAGTTGATGAATTGCTTTCTGAAAAGTTGCAGAACTAGTCAGTAGGCACTTTACATTCAGGTGCTGTGATGTCATCTTGCACTAGGTGATGACTTTTCACATAATACCAGTACTGGGAGATTCCAGTGTGAAAAGTGTAAGTTACAGGCATCCCACGTCCTCCGCTTTGATCTCTCGTTATGAATACCACTTTAAATGTACTTTTTACTTTCAATATAACTATTAGAAGGGAATTCTACAAAAACCTGTGTTACAGGAACCTGATTTTCAAAGAAATGTATTCTCCATGTGAGTGATGCAGAGAGTCACATACAGGTGAAACTCGAAAAATTAGAATATCGTGCAAAGTTCATTTATTTCACTAATGCAAATTAAAAAGTGAAACTAATATATGAGACTCATTACATGCAAAGCGAGATATTTCTAGCCTTTATTTGTTATAATTTGGATGATTATGGCTTACAGATTATAAAAAAAAAACAAAGTCACAATCTCAGGTACCCGTTGCTCAGGGGGTATGGACTAATTAGCTGACTAGAGTGCGACACTTTGAGCCTAGAATATTGAACCTTTTCACAAAATTCTAATTTTAAGCTGCATTAATGCAATTCCTTTTAATTAGCATTATTGAAATAAATGGACTTTTGCACGATATTCAAATTTTTCGAGTTTCACCTGTACATCAGTGCTCACCAAATCCCATCCCCAAGATCTGCCAGCAGTGTATGTATTCCCTATTACCAACGAGGGGCAGAGCTGTAATAGGGAATGTCTACATGTGTCGCTCCCAAGTATCACAGTATAGCGGGCTGCCATAGGAATGAATGTGTCGCAGTGCGATTCGCATGTTTGCTGTGACCGCGACACACGAATCGAAAAAAAAAAAGGAACTGGTGTGAGAGAATAGCACAGGTTCACACATGGTGTATTAATTGGGAATCCCCATTGGAGCAGAATTTTGCCATGGACACCCACGCCATAATTTTGGCTATTCATTTCAATGGGAAGCAGCGGTTTAGAGCTGTGGGAGATGTCCGCTCTCAGCACAGCTCCAGCTTTAAGTCCTGCTCAGCGATCTTTACCGCTGCCTCCCACTGAAATGGATGGGAGGCAGAAACCACGCAGCCACTGGCGAATTATTGGCGTGAGTGTATGTGTGAACGGGCTCTAACAACAACTCATTGCGTCATGTGTTTTTCTTGTGTCTAATGGCTCAAGTATGCTGATTCATTCATTTTCTCGATTACATTTAAAGGGTTACTCAGTTGTGATAAGCCCCAGTAGCATTTACATATGTGTATATGAAACTGTTATATCTAGTATATATATATATCTTAGGAAAAGGAAATCTCTATGTATCAGGACATTTCTAGGACTGATCTGGTAACTATAATCCAAGGAGACTTTTAATTGTCCATCATATGTTCAGCATTACATGAAACAGACAGTAAAATTATAGAAATGGTTGAGGTATGTTTTGGTTCAATGTGTAATGTGTGTTAAATGGCTTCCATACGTTAGGCTATGTGCACATCTGTGTCGGAAGCCTCCATCGCAAACTCCGTTAAATTTTCTGGACAAAATAGCGCAGCATTCATTGCTAGTTTTGTGGTTAAATGATAGACACCATGCTGGAAACCAATGAACCCCATTATAAGCAAATGGGGTCTATCAGGCACGGTTTGTATCTGTCTTAGGCCTCTTGCACACGACCGTGTGCTCGCCTTGCCCGTGCTGCGGACCGCAAATTCACTTGAATGAGGTCCACGATCCGTCCGTTTCACAAAAAGATAGAACAAGTTCTATTTTTTTGCGGAACGGAACCACACGGAAGCACTCCAGGTTTGCGGCCCTATTTAAGTGAATGGGTCCGCATCCGTGATGCGGAATGCACACGGCCGGTGCCCCGTGTATTGCGGACCGCCTTATGCGGCCCGCAGTATGGCCACGAGAGCACTACGGCCGTGGGAAAGAGGCCTTATGATGGATTCAGCTCTCTGCCATGATGCAACAGAAAATGGAAACCATCAGGTGTTAACCCAGCCAAACTTTTAAGGAAAAGTGATATATAGAGTCATCTTATAAAATGAGATGGGTCACAGGCGTTGAGTCCCCACCATTTATATTTGGAAACTGCTTTTATAAAGAAAGATTGGCACATATCACAAAATAAATATTGTATGGATCAATGATCAGATCAAATGTCAGATAACACGTGAGAGTGTGTCATGCCTGCAATGAACCAAGACATTCGGAAGATTCACACATACTGTACACCTGCCTACTGAGTGTGACCGGAGGCACGAGGAAGCAGAAGAGTTTCATGCAGTCCTCACAGAGAAGATGATCACATGGGCTAGTGCAAAAACTTGTGATACAAAAGGATTTTTCATATTTATTTTAAGAAAGGCAGAGGTCTTTATTACTGAGGAGGGGGCAGAGAGGGCATTCCTACTATGGAGGGGGCACAATGGGCATTTCTACTTAACACTACTATGGAGGGGGCACAGAGCCAGAGGGCATTACTACTACAATGAAGGGGGCACAGAGGTTATTATTACTGTGAAGGGGGCACAATGGGGATTTCTACTATGGAGGTGGCACAGAGGGCATTACTACTATTAAGGGGGCACAATGGGCATTATTACTATGAAGGGGGTACAGTGGGCATTATTACTATGAAGGGGGTACAGTGGGCATTATTACTTTGAAGGAGGCACAATGGGGATTATTACTATAAAGGGGGCACAATGGGGATTATTACTATGAAGGGGGCACAATGGGGATTATTACTGTGAAGGGGGCACAATGGGGATTATTACTGTGAAGGGGGCACAATGGGGATTATTACTGTGAAGGGGGCACATAGGGTATTACTACTATTAAGGGGGCACAATGGGCATTATTACTATGAAGGGGTACAGTGGGTATTATTACTATGAAGGAGGCACAATGGGGATTATTACTATGAAGGGGGCACAATGGGGAGTATTACTATGAAGGGGGCACAATAGGGATTATTACTATGAAGGGGGCACAATGGGGATTATTACTGTGAAGGGGGCACAAAGAGGTTATTACAACTGTGAAAGAGGCACAGAGAGGGCATAATTACTGTGAGGGGGGCACAATGTGGGAAAAACTACTGTGAGGGGGCACACATCTGTACAAAACTACTGTGAAGGTTGTACAATAAGGGCAATACTACTGTGAGGGGGGTATTTTTTTTTTAAAGCATTGGGGGAGGGGGTGCCAGAGAAAGGACCCGCCCTCGGTGCTAAACACCCTAGACAAGCCACTGGAAAGGGGTGACATTTTATGCAGCTCCTAGCTAAATATGCCATCAGCTACTGATCAATAAGGGCTGATTTTAAGAACCCACACCAAATCCGCGAATTGTGGATCTGCAATATACAGATGTGGTCCGTGTTGCATCTTCATTTTTTGCGGACCCATTGACTTCAATGCGTTTGCATTTTGTGGACAAGCATAGGACATGTTGTATTTTTTTTAGCAGAACAGACATTCAGAAAACACATGGATCATCCGTGTACTTTCTGCATCCATATGCCCATTCCGCAAAGAGATAGACTATGTCCGCAAAGTGCAGACCACGGACCCATTGAAAACAACAAGTCCCTAAATAAAATGCGAATGGCACACAGACCGCATCTGTATTTTGCAGATCTGCAATTTGTGAACCATAAAACGGATATGGTCGTGTGCGTGGGGCCTTAAGGAGCAGCAGCGCTAGTTTGAGGGGCTGTTCCTAATCAATTCGGATCACCAATCCACAAGATAAGTGATCAGTATCTGATCGCTGGGGGTTTCGCCCATCACAGGAATAAACCAGGGGTTGTGCATGTGCGCTGCTGCTTCATTCAAAATCCATGGGATTAATGAGGATGGCCAAAATCTGTACTATAATCTGATGGGCCCCATCAACTGTCTCCCACACATTTTGTCAGGCCTAATCCATGAGGGACTGACCCGAATCTTGTTTCAAATACCTGAACCTTTCATCCAGTGTGCCCCAGGAAATAAAGATGGTAATTTTCCCTTTATACATGCTGTTCCAATTAAAGGACAGAGTTAAAAGCTGAAGTCCTATCAACCACAAGAACTTCCCATAGACCCCAAGGCAACAGCTTCATCTGCATACTGTACAGAACTAGTAAAATACTCCACATTGCAAACATGTGTGTAACATCCCTCCGAGCTCACATGCCAGAAAGGCCATAAACCATCCAGAGAAATACAGGATTCCTACCAGGATATGTAAAGTTCAGCCCAGTTTTCCAGACACCCCACTAAGCTAGAAGCTCGTATATCTATGACGATCATATGTGAACAATGGAAATGAAATGTTAATAACTACTTACAGTATATGTGTGTGGTGCATTTATACATGCTGTGCATATGTGAATGAGCAGCCCATGCGATGCACAGATGTGTCGGCTCCTCCAGACGGAAGGACACATTTTGCATCTGCTCTTCCTTCAGGCTAATACATGAGGATACTGACTTGGACATGTCCGTAAAGCCAATGTGTCATCGGAAAATGACCTATTGTTTAAATCCGTTTTTATGTTAAACATATATATTTAAAACATTTTGGTGTTTTTTTTTCCCATGTCCCTATCTTTATTAAAAAATGTATATAGTCATGCAGTTGCCACACTGGCCACTAGACCTAAAATATGGTAAAGGGGTTATCCAACCGATATAATGCGATTCCAAATGCCCGAGACAAGCCTCCCTAGTGTCACCCGTGATGCTAGGGGGGCTCGTCCCCATTGAGGCCTGCTATTGGCTGCCCCCCGTTGCGGGAAATTTTCTTCCACATGACAGGGAGATGCAGCGCCGGCCATCAAGAGTGACGCAGATCCCGGGGAGCGAGGTAAGTACAATCTGTGTCAGGGGCCCGGGCAATGGTAGAGTTTTCTAGGCATGCTAGCTATAATATCACCTGTGTTGTCTATACAGAGGTGTTCGTCATTGTAATTCTGCCTGTGATGATAACAAGATAGTTACTGAAAATTTACCTGTACAGAACAGGAAATCATGACCTGTTATTAGACTTAGTGGCCAGTGTGAAAATTGCAGGATTATATACATTTTTTAAATATAGTGAGATGGAAAAAAAAAATTGCCAAAAATGACAAAGAAATATGTTTAATAGAAAAACGTGTTTTAAACAAAAGGTCCTTTTCTGATGACACATTGCTTTTAAAGGTGTCTTCAAAATGCTTTCAGTGTTACTATGGCACCCAGGACGCTATTAAAGTCCTGGTTGCCATAGTAGGAGCGGGGAGCGGGGAGCGGGGGAGCAGTATACTTACAGTCCGCGCGGCTCCCGGGGTGCTCCAGAATGACGTCAGAGCACCCCATGCGCATGGATGACGTGCCATGCGATCACGTGATCCATGCGCTTGGGGCGCCCTGACGTCACTCTGGAGCACCCCAGGAGCCGCACGGATGGTAAGTATACCGCTCCCCCGCTCCCCACTACACTTTACCATGGCTGCCGGGACTTTAGCGTCCCGGCAGCCATGGTAACCATTCAGAAAAAGCATTGCCGGATCCGACGTTTAGCGCCGAAACGACTTTTAGCTTAAGGCCGGATCAATGGCTTTCAATGGGCATTAATTCCGGATCCGGCCTTGCGGCAAGTCTTCAGGATTTTTGGCCGGAGCAAAAAGCGCAGCATGCTGCAGTATTTTCTCCGGCCAAAAAAAGGTTCCGTTCCGGAACTGAAGACATCCTGATGCATCCTGAACAGATTTTACTCCATTCAGAATGCATTAGGATAAAACTGATCAGGATTCTTCCGGCATAGAGCCCCGACGATGGAACTCTATGCCGGAAGAAAAGAACACAGGTGTGAAAGAGCCCTAAAAGTAAGAAGTGTTGCAGTTACAAGCTTCATCCACTACTCTGAAACAGCGGACTGCAGTGGGTATCCCCACTGGTCAGTTAGGATAGGTCATCAATAATTAAAGAGTGAAGAGCCATGCCGTATTTACACAATTCAAAAGCCGTAACGTTTTTATTTTTCCATTGACATAGACTATCTAGGCTTCTTTATTTGTAAGAATTGTATTTTGGCTCCATTTTGGGGTGCAACTAATGTTATAGAACTTTTTTAGGAGGTGGAATGAACAGTGTGGAACTTAAACCTGCGATCTTTTGATCGCCCCTATAATACACGGAAATACTTCTGTATTGCCGTGTATTATGTCAAATACAGTAAAACTGAAAGAATGCCTTTTAGGCACTACTAAACTACATCATGAAAGGCCCCCTACTTCTCTCTAACCACTTAGATGACTGGCACATCTAATGGGTTAAAATGTTGGGACTGGAGTTAATTCCAATCCTTGAAGAGAGTATGTAATACAGCTGGCACCTGCAAGTGATGGCGCATGCATAGTTCCTGAGCCCATACAATCCTTGTACTGCAATAGTATGGTGTCTCACGGGTAATACCTCGCTGCTAAAATGCACTATTATGGTGCAGGGCACAAAAGGGTTAAAGGGTTATTTCCATCAAAGCATGTAACATAGTACATAAGGCCGAAAAAAGACATCTGTCCATCCAGTTCGGCCTGTTATCCTGCAAGTTGATCCAGAGGAAGGCAAAAAAAACAAAAAACTGTGAGGTAGAAGCCAATTTTCCTCACTTTAGGGATATAAAAAATTCCTTCCGACTCCAATCAGGCATCAGAATAACTCCCTGGATCAACGACCCCTCTCTAGTAGCTATAGCCTGTAATATTATTACGCTCCAGAAATACATCCAGGCCCCTCTTGAATTCCTTTATTGTACTCACCATCACCACCTCCTCAGGCATAGAGTTCCATAGTCTCACTGCTCTTACCGTAAAGAATCATCTTCTATGTTTGTGTACAAACCTTCTTTCCTCCAGACGCAGAGGATGTCCCCTCGTCACAGTCCTGGGGATAAATAGATGATGGGAGAGATCTCTGTACTGACCCCTGATATACTTATACATAGTTATTAGATCTCCCCTCAGTCATCTTTTTTCTAAAGTGAATAACCCTAATTTTGGTAATCTTTCAGAGTACTGTAGTTGCCCCATTCCAGTTATTACTTTAGTTGCCCTCCTCTGGACCCTCTCCAGCTCTGCTATGTCTGCCTTGTTTACAGGAGCCCAGAACTGTACACAGTACTCCATGTGTGGTCTGACTAGCGATTTGTAAAGTGGTAGGACTATGTTCTTATCACGGGCATCTATGCCCCTTTTGATGCAACCCATTATCTTATTGGCCTTGGCAGCAGCTGCCTGACACTGGTTTTTGCAGCTTAGTTTGCTGTTTATTGAGATTCCTAGATCCTTTTCCATGTCAGTGTTACCGAGTGTTTTACCATTTAGTATGTACGGGTGACTTGCATTATTCTTTCCCATGTGCATAACTTTACATTTGTCAGTGTTAAACCTCATCTGCCACTTCTCTGCCCAAGCCTCCAATCTATCCAGATCCCTCTGTAGTAGTATACTGTCCTTTTCAGTGTTAATTACTTTACACAGTTTAATGTCATCTGCAAAAATTCATACTTTACTATGCAAGCCTTCTACAAGATCATTAATAAATATATTGAAGAGAATAGGGCCCAATACTGACCCCTGAGGTACCCCACTAGTGACAGTGACCCAATCTGAGTGTGTACCGTTAATAACCACCCTCTGTTTTCTATCACTCAGCCAGTTACTTACCCACATACAGATGTTTTCTCCCAGTCCGAGCATTCTCATTTTATATACTAACCTTTTATGTGGTACAGTGTCAAATGCTTTGGAGAAGTCCAGATATACGACATCCATTGATTTGCCGCTGTCAAGTCTAGAACTTACCTCCTGATAGAAACTGATTAAATTAGTTTGACATGACCGATCCCTCATGAAGCCATGCTGATATGGCGCTATTTGCTTATTTCCGTTGAGGTGCTCTAATATAGCATCTCTCAGAAAACCTTCAAACAGTTTACCCACAACAGATGTTAAACTTACCGGCCTATAGTTTCCAGGCTCTGTTTTTCTCTTGTTAATCTCCCTAATCTCCTGCTGCTTTTCTTGTGTGGCCCGTGGTACAGGCAGTATTTCGGAAAATACTACCTTTGAGGTCCTTGCCCTAAGCTTTTGACCTAAATCCCTGAAATCATTTTTAAGGACTCTCCACCTACCTCTAACTTTGTCATTGGTTCCGATATGGACCATGACCGCTGGATCTTCTCCATCCACTCCCAGTAATCTGTCAACCCGATCCGTGATGTCGAACTCTAGACAGCACACTGTTTGGCGATCACGGTCTTTGTAACCACTTTAACCCCTTAGTGGCTGGCCTGTTTTGTACTATAGTGACCAAGTATTTTTTTTTTTCAATCTTTCATTGTCACATTCCAGGACCAAGACCCTTTTCATTTTTCTGTCAATGTAGCCATATGCACCATTTTGGTGTACACATAAGAGATGTGAACCTGCCCTTAGACTTACCAGATGCCAGGCAAAGGCACTGGCACCATGCAATCGTATTCACAGGAGTGCAGACGAGCCCTCTCCCTATGAAACCATATAGATGCCACATTTGCTGTTGGCTGTGACATGTTAGGGTTAAATGCGTACCTCCCAACTTTTAGAAATCGTAAAGAGGGACAATATGTGCTGCGTGCATGACAGCAGTTTTTTACATACTAGACTACACCTCTAACTTTGCCCAAAGCATAATTACTGACTCCTTTATTTTTTTACAGCATGTGGAGCCTCTGTGACAATTTTTTTTTCTTGCCCTTTAATATCCATTTAAATATTAGCACATAAATCATCAGAATATAGATATTTTAAGGTCCAAATTGCACAAAATAATGAAGTTATTGTCTAATATACAGGTAAAAACCATACAGGCACTTTAGTAAGGAGTAATTTAGTGACTTTATTAATACCCATTTATGCATTAATTCCCAGTGTCAAAAAGAGTGATGTTTAAAGGATAACTGTCACATATATATTTTTTTCAATATTGGATTTTGGCGATTAATATCACTTTGTTTGCCATGTTTCAACTTTTGGCTCTTTAGTAAATAACTCCTAAAAACCACATTTATGTCCCCAGCATATGCTATTCTTACCTAAGATTAAAATCAGGTTGCTATGACTCATCCGTCTTCCAATTTTGCTCAGACGGAAGACGAAGGACGCACAAAGAGGCCACCCTCCTGCGTGCGTGCACGTTCATGTTGCTGGCCAGCCTGGGCTGCTGGCTGAGGATTAAAAAAAAAAAAAAATTCAAGTGGCGGTGCGATAGGCCCCCCCCCACCTCATTGGTGGCAGCGGCAGTTCCGATCGGAGTCCCAACAGTGTAATGCTGGGGCTACGATCGGTTACTGAAGTCCTGGCTGCCATAGTCAGTTACTCTGCAGCAGACTAGCCATGGCAGACAGGACTTCAATAGCATCCTGGCTGCCATGGTAACCGATCGGAGCCCCAGCATTACACTGCTGGGACTCTGATTGGAACTGCCACCAAGGATGGGGGGGTCCGCACTGCCCACCAATGATTTTAATACAGGGGAGGGGGAAAGGGCACACTGCCCACCATAATTTTAATACGGGGGGGAGGGCACACTGCCCACCAATAATTTTAATACGGGGGGGAGGGCACACTGCCCTCCAATGATTTTAATACGGGAGGGCACACTGCCCACCAATGATTTCAATACGGGGGGAGGGCACACTGCCCACCAATGATTTTAATACGGGGGAGGGCACACTGCCCACCAATGATTTTAATACGGGGGGGATTGCACACTACCCACCGATGATTTTAATACTGGGGGGAGGGCACACTGCCCACTAATGATTTTAATATGGGGGGTGGGAATTGGGCACAATTCCCACCAATGATTTTAATACAAGGGAGGAGTGGAGGGTGCACTGCCCACTAATGATTTTAATACGGTGGGGGGGAGGGCACACTGCCCACCAATGATTTTAATACCGGGGAAGGGGGGGGGCACACTGCTCACCAATGATTTTAATACCGGGGAAGGGGGGGTACACTGCCCACCAATGATTTTAATACCGAGGGAGGGGAGGGTGCACTGCCCACCAATGATTTTAATACAGAGGGGGGGTGCACTGCCCACCAATGATTTTAATACCGAGGGAGGGTGCACTGCCCACCAATGATTTTAATACCGAGGGGGGGGAGTGCACTGCCCACCAATGATTTTAATACCGGGGAGGGTGCACTGGGGGCTGATGGAGATGGTACTGGGGGCTGGTGAGAGGCACTGGGGGCTGATGGAGAGGGTACTTGGGGCTGGTGAGAGGCACTGGGGGCTGATGGAGAGGGTACTGGAGGCTGGTGAGAGGCACTGGGGACTGATGGAGAGGCACTGGGGGCTGATGAAGAGGCACTGGGGGCTGGTGGAGAGGCACTGGGGCTGATGGAAAGGCACTGGGGGCTGATGGAGAGGCTACTGGGGCTGCTATGAGGCATGGGGCTCTTATCTGAGGTCGTATTGGTGGTCATTCATATTGGGGTCTGAGCTGAGGTGTGATCTGATGTCTTATTGGGGTCTTATTAACATTGGGGGTCTTATTGGTGCTGTCAGCTGAGGTCTGATTAACCTTGGGGGTCTGATTGGTGGTCTGACCTGAGGTGTAATGAAATGTTTTTTTTTCCGGAGCAGCTTGGAGAAAAAAGGCCTCACAGTCTCCCACACTCCTTCTGCCCGGCCAAGCCTGTCAGCACCCCTTAGGCCAAGCCTGTCAGCACCCCTTAGGCCAAGCCAGCCAGCACCCATTAGGCCAAGCCTGCCAGCACCCCTTAGGCCAAGCCTGCCAGCACCCCTGAGGCCAAGCCTGTCAGCACCCCTGAGTCTTCAGAACTGTAAGTAAATTATATATAAGGGGAGCTTATAATATGAAAGAGACGAATTATGTCAGAGCCGCTCTTCACCTACACGTGTATCAGCACTAGATATATACCCCCTTACTCTCCCTAATACCCAAACTACACAAGATACATATCCCTAATTCCTAAAGTGTATGTGATATAAGGAGGAGGAGGAGGGCCTGTTTAAGTGTGGAGAGCAACCATTGGTTGAGGTGCAGAAGCTAGTGCACGAGGAGCTCAACGCATTGTGGGTAATGAGGGCAGGCGGGATTAGCCTCAGGGCTGTGGGCAGTGGCAGCCATCTTAACAGAATAGTGAAATTGCAGTTTTATGCAGACTGCTTGCTAAGAGCTGAATCTTCTGAAATATTGGGTAATTAAGTCTAATACTTAGTGATTCTGGAATATCATGGTAATAGTAACTACATATACAAACCGGATTCCAAAAAAGTTGGGACACTAAACAAATTGTGAATAAAAACTGAATGCAATGATGTGGAGATGGAAAATGTCAATATTTTATTTGTAATAGAACGTAGATGACAGATCAAACGTTTAATCCGAGTAAATGTATCATTTTAAAGGAAAAATAAGTTGATTCAAATTTTCACGTGTAGAGGATCACCAATTCCCACAATGTTGCGCAGAAAGATAGTGGAGCAATATCAGAAAGGTGTTACCCAGCGAAAAATTGCAAAGACTTTGCATCTATCATCATCAACTGTGCATAACATCATGCGAAGATTCAGAGAATCTGCAACAATCTCTGTGCGTAAGGGTCAAGGCCGTAAAACCATACTGGATGCCCGTGATCTCTGGGCCCTTAAACGACACTGCACCACAAACAGGAATGCTACTGTAAAGGAAATCACAGAATGGGCTCAGGAATACTTCCAGAAACCATTGTCAGTGAACACAATCCACCGTGCCATCCGCCGTTGCCAGCTGAAACTCTACAGTGCAAAGAAGAAGCCATTTCTAAGCAAGGTCCACAAGCTCAGGCGTTTTCACTGGGCCAGGGATCATTTAAAATGGAGTGTGGCAAAATGGAAGACTGTTCTGTGGTCAGACGAGTCACGATTCGAAGTTCTTTTTGGAAATCTGGGACGCCATGTCATCCGGACCAAAGAGGACAAGGACAACCCAAGTTGTTATCAACGCTCAGTTCAGAAGCCTGCATCTCTGATGGTATGGGGTTGCATGAGTGCATGAGGCATGGGCAGCTTGCATGTCTGGAAAGGCACCATCAATGCAGAAAAATATATTCAGGTTCTAGAACAACATATGCTCCCATCCAGACATCATCTCTTTCAGGGAAGACCGTGCATTTTTCAACAAGATAATGCGAGACCACATTCTGCATCAATCACAACATCATGGCTGTGTAGGAGAAGGATCCGGGTACTGAAATGGCCAGTCTGCAGTCCAGATCTTTCACCTATAGAGAACATTTGGCGCATCATAAAGAGGAAGGTGCAACAAAGAAGGCCCAAGACAATTGAACAGTTAGAGGCCTGTATTAGACAAGAATGGAGAGCATTCCTATTTCTAAACTTGAGAAACTGGTCTCCTCGGTCCCCAGAGTGTTGTAAGAAGAAGGGGAGATGCCACACAGTGGTGAAAATGGCCTTGTCCCAACTTTTTGGGGATTTGTTGACACCATGAAATTCTGATTCAACATATTTTTTCCTTAAAATGGTACATTTTCTCAGTTTAAACTTTTGTTCCGTGATTTATGTTCTATTCTGAATAAAATATTAGAAGTTGGCACCTCCACATCATTGCATTCAGTTTTTATTCACGATTTGTATAGTGTGCCAACTTTTTTGGAATCCGGTTTGTATGAAAATTAAGGATCAAAGCGGGACAGAGGGACTTGGGTCAGAAAGAGGGACTGTCTCTCCAGAAGAATGACACTTGGGAGGCAAGGGTCAGGACTGCTACTATGACATCACAAGTGAGTTCCAGTCAGGTCTGCTGCTGTGACATCACAACTTAGTTCTAGTCAGGTCTGCTACTGTGACAACACAAGTAAGTTACCTTTAGGTCTGCTACTGTGACATCACAACTGAGATCCAGTCAGGTCTGGTACTGTGACATCACAATAAAGTATAAAGTCAGGTCTGCTACTGTGACACCACAAGTGAGTTTTAGTCTTGTCTGCTACTGTGACATCACAAGTGAGTTCCAGTCAGGTTTGCTACTGGGGCATCACAAGTGAGTTCCAATCAACTGCCAATGTCATAAGTGAGTTCTAGTCAGGTCTTCTACTATGACATCACAAGTGAGCAGTGATAGCCAGTTTACAGTGTTCGCCGACGAATGACCGCGTTTGTTTCTGACCGGCTCGCGGCGCAGGCACAGGTAAGGGCTTACCTGTGCATCGCCGGACTTGTGAGTTAAGATGGCAGCCCGCATGTGTTTGTTGGCGAACACTGCAAACTGGCCATCACTACAAGTGAGTTCCAGTCAGGCCTGTAACTGTGACATCACAAGTCATTTCTAGTCAGTTCTGCTACTGTGACATCACAATTGAGTTCCAATCAGGTCTGCTGCTACTGTGACATCACAAGTGAGGTAAAAATCAGGACTGCTACTGTGACATCACGAGTGAGTTACATTCAGATCTGCTACTTTGATATCACAAGAGAGTTTTAAAGGGTTTGTCCAAGTTATATTTATTGATGACCTATCCTCAAGTATCCTCTGGTTTAAAAAAAATGTAAAATTGTAATTCCTTAGTTTAGTTAGATCCCATGTTGTTAGTTTAGATTAGGGACTCGCAAGATAATGAGGACCCTTGACATGGGCTTGCGGGCTGAGGTATTTTGCCAAATCCAAAATTTGTTTGAAATTTGGTGTAAATACCTTCTAAATACCTAATTTCTAATTACGTCTATTAAAAGTGTTTTTGGAATTTTTACATTTGTTCATGTCCTCACAGCTAAACACGAACATGTCCCATTTTTATTAATAAAATTGTATATGTATGCGTTCAGCTTTGAACAAGGACAACAACAGACGTAATCAGGCCCACAAACCACATTGAAAATCCTTCTACCCAGAAAAGGTAGAATTTCATGCTCCGATGCTCTCATTTGCACAGCACTTGATCATGCATGGAAAGGGCTACAGTATTTTGGCTAAACATTGCCACTGATGGGCAGATGCTTCTACCAAGCACTGTGTTTGGTGATGCCAACAGCACTAATATGCGGGCTTCTGCGCTGACCTGGCCCAAAAAAAGGCTAGGGCTGTGCGAGAGCCAGCTCATTAGAGCTAGTGACATCATCAAAAACACTGCTTGCCAGAAGCATCTGAACAGCAGTGTGTTTTTTTAAATAGCCATTTCCATCAAGCAAAAAAGCAAAGGAGAATAAAAAGCTCTGATGCTCACGCAGGGTGAGCATGGCTGAAAATATGGATCCAAATATTATTGTTCTTGCAAATGACCGTAACCTACTTGTTGCAGTATTGCAGCCCTCAAACTACAGTTCCGCAATACACGGGCACCTGTCCCTGTGGTCTTCAATGATGTGGATCCATTCACTTGAATGGTTCCTCAATCACAGTGATGCAGAACGGATGGATCACGGACTCATTCAAGTAGAATGGGTCTGGATCAGTCCCGACTGCTGAACATGAGTTCTCTGTGTATTGGGGACCGCAAATTGCGGTACCAAATGCATGGAACAGAAGTATCAACTTTCGTGTGCATGAGACCATTTTTAATAATAATTACCTAAATTTATAATAGGTCATCAATATTAAATACAAACAAAAATGATAAAAATCTAAAACTTTCTAGAGAAAAATAACAGATATTTTTTTTTAAAGGTACCCATTTTTTTTAATAACAAAAAAATAAATAATTAAAGGTCATATAATTTCCTTATGAAAGGGCCCGGAGGATGTACCATTGGGCGATCAGGACGGTGACTTGAATGAGGATTGACATGAAGCATGGCAATTCTTGCATTAACCATATAGTCCACCAGATGATGTGGCTCCTGGGGGCGTGAAAAAAGGTCCAGAAGCATCGCTATTGCCGTTCTTCGGGCACACGGTGGAAGGAAGGAGCCAGCCCTTTTAATGCCGTTTCTTCCTTCTCGTCAGACCGATTCCGGTTTAGATACAACATCACCATCATATCTACCCGTTGGCGGAGATCTACACCGGAATCGGTATTGATTCGTCTGCCAGAAGAACGGCAAATGGGTTTCTCTGCTGCTTGGTTGCTGGGAGAGATTTGTGGAACTTCTAGATTTTCGGGGGTTTCTTCTGCTCTGCTCAGAAGCTGAGAACATGAGGCTTCTTCTGTGCCTTCTTGTAGTTCCATCACCACTTGTTGGTCCTCCACCATTGTTAAAGTGTGTGGCCTCTCAGCCTCTTTTACTGATGGTATTTGTGAACCGGAATTCTTACTTAAATTGTCCACAGTTCTATAATAAAAAATATTTTTATTTTTTTATTTTTTATAAAAACATTTATTCACATAGTACCTTTCACCAGTTAGAACTCTTTAAATGTGGTGCCTCACACTGTAGCACATGTACCCTAAATGTCATATAGCAAAAATTTGGCAGGCTATACTCCTCTGTTGCACCGCTTTAGGCCATATTCTGTTTAGGCCCCCTGTATGCTAATTACTAGCATCTGAAAAGGGAATAGGAGCCATCAGCTTTTCTCGGTTGGCGTTTCTTCGATCTGGCTGTTGCGCAGTCCTATCACAGAAGATCACGTCACAGGCCGGGAAAAAGAGAGGATTTTTTGCACAATGACGCACTTCGCAGCAATTGAACAGTGTCATAGCCAGATAGAAGAATCACCCTGTGAGAAAAGCTGATGTCTCCTCCACCCTGTTCCCATGCTAGGTAATTACATACAGGGCACCTAAATATAATGGGGACTACTGTACCGCAACAGAGGATATTATAAAGAATATTTGCTACATGACATGTAGGGGACATGTGCTACTGCGTAAGGTACCGCATTTTAATGAGCACAAACTGGTGAAAGGTCCACCCAAAGAAGATAACTTAAAAACTACTTACAGTCTTAACTCCATTATTTGCTTGAGAAATTGGAGTTTCCTAGTAAACATATACGGTTTATTCCGTTTGGCTCCATCACCGCTCTTTTGGGTACTATTGAGTTCTCTCCGGAACTGATCCCGGCAGGTGTACCACCTTTTTTTTTAATTGGTCGACTGGAATTTTTTTTTTATTATTTATTAATAAAATACTATAAAATTTTGGGTTAAAAGCTTAAAACGGACATTTATCTCATGTACACACAATCAGTGTTTTTCTTGGACATATGGCCTAATTACAGACCATGTGACTCGAATGATTTTTGGATTATCACTCCTACACATGACGCATACGGTCATGTGTAGGAGTGATAATCCAAAAATCATTCGAGTATTAGGGCTCATACACATGGCCGTATTGCTGCTTGCATATGGCACTCCACAATGCATTGAGTGACCACTCAACGGCCATTTCCATGAGCTCTAATAATCAATTTTGTCAAAGAGGCCTATTATAAATTCATATATAAGATAGTTTTATAAAGAAACTCATAAAAATGGATATTTACTTTGAAAAAATAAAGACAATTTCTGAATAGGCCTTTTTGAAAAAAAAATATCATTTAATATATTTGAAAAAAGTGATTTGACATCGGTCATGAAGAAGCATAGACTATGTACAAAAGTACACTGTCTATGCTGTTCCAGGACATATGGCGCACTCATGGAACAAGTTGTGACGCACACATCCGTGGAGCACGGTCCATGTATACCCAGCATAGCAACCAATGACGCCATGCACTCCTGCACGCCAGTGCATGGCAGGCTGGGTTTACACAGACCATGCACCATGAATGTGTGTATGAACCAATATTAAATACACATAACTTTTTATTAAAGTATAATCTCACGCATTTTAGCTTTCTTTTCTTTTGCTGCCGAGGTCCATGCAGTGGACAGCAACTCCTGGCAAACTTCGTTCCATGAACAATCTTTTACGGTCCGTTCATTATATACTTCGGGCCTGGAGTCCCACAGGGCTGGTCTCTCTTGGATGAGGACTATTAATTTTTCTACCTCAAAATTGCACATATTGTCTGTAGATAAATGTGCTGGTAGGCTCTGATAAAAGATGAATCCTGTCTTCTGCCACCTGTCTCCCTGGAGATCAAGGTCACATGGGGCAGGATTCTTTTTTTATTCCCAATTGAGGATGACATGCGGATGACATTTGCCATCTTTCCGCATGTCATCCGCATTTTTGCGGACCCATTCACTTAATTGGGGCCACGGTCCGCAATTTGCGGACAAAAGTAGGACATGTAGTACTTTTTTTCCGGATCCGCCTTACGGAACGGAATTGCGGATACGGACAGCATACTGAATGCTGTCCGCATCTTTTGCAGGCCCATTGAAATGAATGGGTCCGCATATATTCTGCATCTATTCCGCATTTTTGCGGAAAGGATGCGGAAACAAAATGCTGACGTGTGAATGGAGCCAGTCAGGTCTGCTACTATGACATCACAAGTGAGTTCCAGTCATATTTGCTGTTGTGACGTCACAACGTAGTTCCTGTCAGGTCTGCTACTGTGACATCACTAGTGAGTTCCATTCTGTTCTGCTACTGTGACATCACAAGTGTGTTCCAGTCAGGTCTGTTACTGTGACATCACAAGTGAGTTCCATTCAGGTCTGCAACTGTGACATCACAAATGACTTCCAGTCAGATCTGCTATTATGACTAGAGTTGAGCGGACACCTGGAAGTTCGGGTTCAACAGGTTTGGCCGAACTTCGCAAAAATGTTCGAGTTCGGGACCCAAACTGGACCCCGAACCCCATTGAAGTCAATGAGGACCCAAACTTTGGAGCACTAAAATAGCTCTAAAAAAGTAATTGAAAGGGCTAGAGGGCTACAAAAGGCAGCAAAATGTGGTTAACAGCATGGCAAGTGCTCTGCAAACAAATGTGGATAGGGAAATTACTTAAAATAACATAAGATATTAAAATAACATAAAATATATAAAAAATAAAAAATAATAGGAGTAGGAGGTCCATATGCAGTAGGAGGTTTAGGAGGCGGTGATTGTGGCGGTGTAGGTGGAAGCGGCGGTGAGGGAGGAGGAGGTAGCCAACACAGTTTTTTTTGTTTTGTTTTTTATTTTATAATTTTTATTTTTTTTGTGTAAATTTGGGCAGATCCCAAAATATTGGGAAATATAAAAAATAAAACAAAGAGAAAGTGCGCTGGAGTACAACAATGGCTGGGTGAGGCCTGTGGGATCCCTGCCTGGTTCATTTTAATGAACGTGAGCTTGTCCACATTGGCTGTGGACAGGCGCCTGCGCTTGTCTGTGATAACCCCGTCCTGCCGTGCTAAACAAACATTCAGACAATACACTGGCTGCAGGGCAGGCCAGCACCTCCAAAGTGTAAAGGGCAAGCTCAGGCCATGTGCCCAATTTGGAGACCCAGAAGTTGAAGGAGGCAGACCCGTCAGTCAGTACGTGTAGGCGTTTGCACACATACTGCTCCACCATGTCCACGATCCAATTGGATATCTTCTCTATCAACTTTCGATGTTCTTTTATGCGCCTACCATGGTGATCACAGGTAACGGGGAATCAGGGTTCCATGACGGAGAGGGAGCCGGAGAAAGGGATACCACATCCAAGGGAGGTCAATGGCTGAAATCTGATTGGGTGGGGAGGGTGGGACAAGTTATTAAAGCAGAAAAATCGAAGGAAGGCAGGAGGAGCGCGGCAATTACCCACTCCCGACTCAGGGAGGTAGTGACGATAAATAACAATACAGGACTCTTAAGATGCCCTGTTATTGGAATGAGTAATAAACAATTACAGGGAATGTCACTGTGGTATTTTGGATTAGGAAACTTTATACAGGAGAGGCCCTGCTGCCGCTTTGTTGACTCTAGATAACGTCTGCCTGATCGCACATTCCCTTGACGTCCACGATCCAATTGGATATCTTCTCTATCAACTTTCAATGTTCATTTATGCGCCTACCATGGTGATCACGGGTAACGGGGAATCAGGGTTCTATGCCGCAGTGAGAGCCTGAGGAAGGGATACCACATCCAAGGGAGGTCAATGACTGAAATCTGATTGGGTGGAGAGGGTGGGTCAAGTTATTAAATTAAATTCAGCACATGTGCCAGGCAAGCTGCTACGAGATTTCACCCATTATCACACACCACTAGGCCAGGCTTAAGGCTCACTGACACCAACCACTCATCGGTCTGTTGTTTCATGCCCGTCCACAGCTCCTGCGCGGTGTGGGGTTTGTCCCCCAAACAGATAAGTTTCAAAACTGCCTGCTGTCATTTCCCCCTTGCTGTGCTGAAGTTGGTGGTGAAGGTGTTACGCTGCCAGATAAGGAGGCAGTAGAGGAGAAGGAAGCAGCGGAGTAGGAGGAGGAAGCAACAGGAGGCAAAGAGAAACGCCCTGCAATCCTCAGTGGCGGAAGGACATGCACCAAACTGCTATCCACCTCAGGCCCAGCCGCCACTGCATTTACCCAGTGTGCTGTTAGGGAGATATAACATCCCTGACCGTGCTTACTGGTCCATGTATCCGTAGTGAGGTGCACCTTGCTATAGATGCCGTTGTGCAGTGCACACCTGATTTTGTCCCCCACTTGGTTGTGCAGGAATAGGGATGGCTCGCCTGTAAAAGTAGTGGTGGCTGGGCACAACATACTGTGGGACAGCCTCCGCCATCAGATTCTTAAAACTGTCCATGTCCACCAGACGGAATGACAGCATTTCAAAGGCCAGGAATTTGGAAATGCTGGCATTCAGGGCCAGGGATCGCGGCTGGGTAGGGGGTACTTCCTCTTTCACTCCAGTGTTTGGAAGATAGACAGTTGAACGCTTCCATGGGACATTGTGGAGATGCTTGGTGACTGAGGTGGTGGCGTTGCTGCCATATCCTCTGTTTGCGGGGTAGCAGGTGCCACTGTCACTCCAGAGGAAGATGAAGAGGCCGAGACTGCAGCAGAAGAGGAAGCAGGAGGCGCCAGAGACCTTACCTGGTTTTTGAGGTGTGTACTCCACTGCAGCTCGTTCTTTTCACTTAGATGCCTGGTCATGCAGATTGTGCTCAGGTTGAGAACGTTTATTCCTCGCTTCAAGCTCTGATTGCACAGCGTGCAAGCCACTTGTGTCTTGTCGTCAGCACATTGTCTGAAGAAATGCCACGCCAGGGAACTCCTTGGAGCTGGCATTGGTGTGCTCGGTCCCTTGGTGCAGTGGGCAGTAGCAGGCGTACTGTCTAGGGGACGGCCGCTCCGCTTTTGCACCCTGCTCCCACTTTTGCTGTGCTGGTGGCTCTGTGCGACCACCGCCTCTTCCTCCGATCTACACAGGTCACTCGCATGACCTTGATTCCATGTGGGGTCGAGGACCTCATCGTCCTTCACATCATCTTCCACCCAGTCTTCACCCCTGCCTTCCTTGGCGGTCTGCACACTGCAGAAAACCGCAGCAGTTGGCACCTGTGTTTTGTCATCATCCGAGACGTGCTGCGGTGGTCCTCCCATGTACTCATCCTGAAACATAAGTGGTTGGGCATCGGTGCACTCAATCTCTTCAATTTCTGTGGCAGGGCTACGTGGATGGCCCTGGGAAACCCTGCCAGCAGTCATCAAAAAGCAGAATAGACTGCTGCATGACTTGGGGCTCAGACTGCTTGGCTGATTTGCAAGGGGATGAGGTTAAAGACTGATGGCCATGGACTGCAGGTGCCAACTCTGATCTTTCAGCAGGGGACTGGGTGGGAGACAATGTGAAGGAACTGGAGGCGCTGTCAGCCACCCAATCTACTATCTTCTGTACTTGTTGTGGCCTCACCATTCGTAGAACCGCATTCGGCCCTACCAAATTACGCTAAAGGTTCTGTCGCCTACTCGCACCTGAGGAAGGTGTTTCACTTGGGCATGTAGCTGGCACAGATCGACCACGTCCTCTACCTGCAACAGGAGCTCCACCAACACCAGAAACTCTACGACCAGGGCCACGTCCCTTGTTTGACACTCTCCTCATTTTTCGCGGTCACCCACCGAAGTAACAGACGTCTTTACTAAATTAAGTTCCTTGTGAACAATGCAGAGCAGGGCTTTTTTGACAGCCAAAATGGGTTAATGTCACCCAACAATGGAACAGATGAATTTTAGAAATTTAAGTCCCTGTCACCTAGGCAGAGCAGAGGTTTTTGGACAGGAAAAATTGGTTAATGTCACCCAACAATGGAACAGACGAGTTTTTTAAACTTATTGCCCGGCCTTCTATGCAGTGCAGGCAGCAAAGGTACTTTATTGCCCAAAAAAGTTTTTTTCTCACACACAATGAAACGGATTTAACTGTTATTCTTTAACTACCAGAAATGCAGCAGAGGGCTAAAAGGTACTTTATTGCTCCCAAAAAAAGGTTTTTTAAACCTTAAATGAAACAGATGGATTTAACTGTGATTATATTTCATTCTCACAAATTAAACACAGGGGTTTTTAAACATAAAAATGGTGGATATGTCACCCCTACAATGGAACAGATGGATTTGCTGAATTTATGTGCATGCCTGTCACATATGCAGTGCAGGCGTCAGAGGTACTTTACAACAAAAAATGTAAATATGTCACCCCACAATGGAATAGATGAATTTAACTGATTATATTTCACTTTCAGAAATGCAGTACAGAGGTACTTTACAGAAAAAAAATGGGGATATGTCACCCCCTGGGTCCCTGAACTCACAGAGGTATTATTTTCCCTTCCCCTGGCACATATGCAGTGCAGGTGAACTTTAAAAATGGGCATATGTTGGCCACTAAACTGCAAGAACAGGATTAAATGATTGTCCTTGGCACATATGTAGTGCTGGTGCACTGCTGTTGCACAAAATGGCCGCCGACGCCCACCTAACTAACAGATGGATTAAAACGTTTTTTTCAGTCTCACTGGGCTCAGGGCAGGGTACAAAAATGTTGCACTGCACCCCCAAAACAAAAAACGCTGTAGATCACTGACTGCACACTCTCCCTCACAGCAGCAGCATCCTATCCCTACAACTAGTAAGAGCAGAATGACGTGCAACGCTACGGGACTCCAGCTTATAAAGAGGCTGGGTCACATGCTGCACTAGCCAATCACAGCCATGCCATTAGTAGGTGATGGCTTCTAAGGGCACACTAGTTAAACGCTTGTTGATTGGGTGCCCTGCAGCCTTTCAAAAAGTGCCATTCAATCGCCGAACACCGAACTCGAACCCAAACTTTTACGAAAATGTTCGGGTTCGGGTCTGGGTAGAAAAAACCCTAAATTTCGGTATGAACCCGAACTTTACAGTTCTGGTTCGCTCAACCCTAATTATGACATCACAAGTGAGTTCCCGTCAGGTCTGTTACTGTAACATCACATGTGAGATCCAGTCAGGTCTGCTACAGTGACCTCACAAGTGAGTTCCATTCAGGTCTGCTACTGTGACATCGCAAGTGAGTTCCAGTCAGGTCTGCTACTGTGACATCACAAGTGAGTTCCATTCAGGTCTGCAACTGTGACATCACAAATCAGTTCCAGTCAGATCTGCTATTATGACATCACAAGTGAGTTCCAGTCAGGTCTGTTACTGTAACATCACATGTGAGATCCAGTCAAATCTTCTATTGTGACATCACAAGTGAGTTCCAGTCAGGTCTGCTACTGTGACATCACAAGTGAGTTCCAGTCAGGTTTGCTACTGTGACATCACAAGTGAGGTCCAGTCAGGTTTGCTACTCTGATATCACAAGTTAGTTCCATTCAGGTCTACTACTCTGACATCACGAGTGAGGTCCAGTCAGGTTTTCTACTGTGATATCACAAGTGAGTTCCAGTCAGGTCTCCTACTGTGACAGCACAAGTGAGTTCCAGTCAAGTCTGCTACTGTGACATCATAAGTAATTCCCAGTCCGGTCTGCTACTGTGACATCACAAGTGAGTTCCAGTCAGGTCTGCTACTGTGACATCACAAGTAAGTTCAATTTTGGTCTGCTACTGTGACATCACGAGTGAGTTACAGTCAGGTCTGCTACTGTGACATCACAAGTAAGTTCCCTTCAGGTCTGCTACTGTGTAATCACGAGTGATTTCCAGTCAGGTCTGCTACTGTGACATCACAAGTGAATTACGTCAGGTTTGCAACTATGACATCACAAGTGAGTTCCAGTTAGATCTGCTGCTGTGACCTCTTGAGTGAGATCTAGTCAGGTCTGCTACTGTGAGATCCAGTCAGCTCTGCTACTGTGACATCAAGAGTAAGTTCCAGTCAGGTCTTCTACTGTGACATCATAAGTGAGTTCCAGTCAGGTCTGCTACTGTGACATCACAAGTGATTTCCAGTCAGGTCTTCAACTATGACATTACAAGTAAGTTCCTGTCAGATCTGCTACTGTGACATCACAAGTGAGCTCCATTCAGGTCTCCAACTATGACATCACAAGTAAGTTTCTGTCAGATCTGCTACTGTGACATCACAAGTAAATTCCATTCAGGTCTGCTACTGTGACATCACGAGTGAGGTCCAGTCAGGTTTGCTACTGTGACATCACAAGTTAGTTCCAGTCAGGTCTGCTACTGTGACAACACAAGTGAGTTCCAGTCAGGTCTGCTACTGTGACATCACAAGTAATTCCCAGTCCGGTCTCCTACTGTGACATCACAAGTGAGTTCCAGTCAGGTCTGCTACTGTGACATCACAAGTAAGTTCCATTCAGGTCTGCTACTGTGTAATCACAAGTGAGTTCCAGTCAGGTCTTCTACTGTGACCTCATGAGTGAGATCCATTTAGGTCTGCTACTGTGACATCACGAGTGAGTTCCCATCTGGTTTGCAACTATGACATCACAAGTGAGTTCCAGTCAGGTCTGCTACTGTGACCTCAGGAGTGAGATCCAGTCAGGTCTGCTACTGTGACATCACGAGTGAGTTCCCGTCAGGTTTGCTACTGTGACCTCATGAGTGAGATTCAGTCAGGTCTGCTACAGTGACATCACAAGTGAGTTCCATTCAGGTCTGCTACTGTGACATCGCAAGTGAGTTCCAGTCAGGTCTGCTACTGTGACATCACAAATCAGTTCCAGTCCGATCTGCTATTATGACATCACAACTGAGTTCCAGTCAGGTCTGTTACTGTAACATCACATGTGAGATCCAGTCAGATCTTCTATTGTGACATCACAAGTGAGTTCCAGTCAGGTCTGCTACTGTGACATCACAAGTGAGTTCCAGTCAGGTTTGCTACTGTGACATCACAAGTGAGGTTCAGTCAGGTTTGCTACTGTGACATCACAAGTGAGTTCCAGTCAGGTCTCCTACTGTGATATCACAAGTAAGTTCTAATCAGGTCTCCTACTGTGACCTCACAAGAGAGTTACGGTTGGGTCTGCTACTGTGACATCACAAGTGAGTTCCAGTCAGGTCTGCTACTGTGACATCACAAGTAAGTTCCCTTCAGGTCTGCTACTGTGTAATCACGAGTGATTTCCAGTCAGGTCTGCTACTGTGACATCACAAGTGAGTTACGTCAGGTTTGCAACTATGACATCACAAGTGAGTTACGTCAGGTTTGCAACTATGACATCACAAGTGAGTTCCAGTTAGGTCTGCTACTGTGACCTCTTGAGTGAGATCTAGTCAGGTCTGCTACTGTGACATCACGAGTGAGATCCAGTCAGCTCTGCTACTGTGACATCAAGAGTGAGTTCCAGTCAGGTCTTCTACTGTGACATCATAAGTGAGTTCCAGTCAGGTCTGCTACTGTGACATCACAATTGATTTCCAGTCAGGTCTCCAACTATGACATTACAAGTAAGTTCCTGTCAGATCTGCTACTGTGACATCACAAGTGAGTTCCATTCAGGTCTGCTACTCTGACATCACGAGTGAGGTCCAGTCAGGTTTGCTACTCTGATATCACAAGTTAGTTCCATTCAGGTCTGCTACTGTGACATCACGAGTGAGATCCAGTCAGGTTTGCTACTGTGACATCACAAGTTAGTTCCAGTCAGGTCTGCTACTGTGACATCACAAGTGAGTTCCAGTCAGGTCTGCTACTGTGACATCACAAGTAAGTTCCATTCAGGTCTGCTACTGTGTAATCACGAGTGAGTTCCAGTCAGGTCTTCTACTGTGACCTCATGAGTGAAATCCATTTAGGTCTGCTACTGTGACATCACGAGTGAGTTCCCATCTGGTTTGCAACTATGACATCACAAGTGAGTTCCAGTCAGGTCTGCTACTGTGACCTCAGGAGTGAGATCCAGTCAGGTCTGCTACTGTGACATCACGAGTGAGTTCCCGTCAGGTTTGCTACTGTGACCCTTTTGAGTGAGATCCAGTCAGGTCTGCTACTGTGACATCACAAGTGAGTTCCAGTCAGGTCTTATACTGTGACATCACAAGTGAGTTCCAGTCAGGTCTGCTACTGTGACATCACAAGTGAGTTACATTCAGGTCTTCTACCGTGACATCACAAGTGAGTTACATTCAGGTCTGCTACTGTGACATCACAAGTGAGTTCTGCTACTGTTGTGGCAGGCACAGCACTATGAAGTGCCTTTTGTGCTGTGGCATCTTATTCCTCTAGCGCCGTTCTATGGAAACAGTAGGTTTAAAGAGCCCACCAAATGCTTGAAATAACTTCTTTATTAACTTCAACTTTTCTTCATATAACACTGCCTCTGCAGCAAATAGTCCATGTACAAAACACGTGTTGCATAAAGATTCATAAAATGGCGGTATGCATAGGATGGTGGTTCAACTGTTCAATCTTGTCATTCAATATAAAATGGTGGACATATTTCTCTCTTCAGTATCTGTACTCTCACTTTATGTTATTTAAGCACTTTATGATCTCTCTGAGAGGTATATCTGAGGTTAACCAATAGTTCACTTGCTCTACTTGGTTTGCAGTTTGCTCTATACAATTGCTTATGATCTGGTATGAGCAGTTTGCATTTGTATGCAATTTGTTTGAATTGTAGGATTGTATGGCTCAGTAGTTCGTTTGTATGTGAACTTTGTAGTTTGCAATTGGTGGAACTGTAAATAAACACACATATAGCTGGTTCAGTATACAGTTCTAATCACTATATTAACAGTAGGAACATTATATAACTGTTCTAAATACCTATTTTGGCCTCTCTGCTTCCATAAAACACAGCTCTTAGTGGAGTGAATGTCTGTTCAGATTCTTTCTGGCGAATAATAATTTCTAGCAGTTCCTGCTAGGGAATTTCCCACACAGGCTTTGTGTGAGGCTGGCTGTGATTGGCCAAGACTCCTGCTGTGTGTGAGGCTGGCTGTGATTGGCCTAGACTACTGCCCAGCAAAAACAGTTTAACGCTATGCTTTCTGTTGTTTCTGCTGTGTCATTGATCGTACCTCACATCCATATAATGAATCTTAAAGGCATATCATCTTTTCTGCTTCTGTGAACACAATATATATAACAGTTATATGACATCAAAACATGAAGTCACTGTAAATAACTGGTTTTGTCTTTAACACACAAACATAGGAACTGTATTAAGGTTATTTGCAGGTCTAGCTGTATAAACATAAGCTAGATTAGCCACCTAGATTAGCTGGCCATCTACAACTGTAACATCACAAGTGAGTTCCCATCAGGTTTGCTATTTTTATTTTGTTTTTTAGGTTATAAACACTTTATTAATCGTCCAACAATAACCATTACATAAAACCTGTCATTATTAACATATATCAACATATTTTCCTTTAACCCCGCAAAACTCCCGCCCCCCCTTCCCTGCGATGCGTCTTCCTTCACCACCACTCCTCCGTTCTAAGACAGAGGAGTAGTGGTGACGGGTGAAGAGCGGGGAAGCTCTATGAGTTCCAGTCTCCCCAGATTCCAATCAATTTTTTCTCAGTATTTCTCTGCTTATACAAAATATATTTATATCTCTTAGTAGTATTCACCAGATTTAACCATGTATTCATAGTGGGACTGTTTCGTGAAAATCAAGAACGTGCTATCAAAAGTCGTGCCAAAAACATTATCTTAAAAGATTTTATTTTATATTGCTGACAGCTCACCTTGGCCAACTCACTCAGTACCCAACATTCAGCGGAGAAATGGATCTGCACCTTTAATTTTCCCTCAATATATTTATGAATAGCCCCCCAATAGTGTTTCAACTCTGCACAGGACCAGAACTTATGCAAATAATCAGTTTCAGGAACATTGCACCTAGGACAGTTGGAATCATTCCTAATCCCACATCTATTAAGCCAGAGAGGTGTAAGATAAAGTCTATGTAAAATATTAAACTGCACCACAACGTGATTAAAATTATGTGAAACCAATTTTAAATTCAAAGTTAACTTCTGCTGGTCACCCAAATGGATCGTTGGACATTCATTTTGCCAAGTCCTCTGGCCAGCAGAAGAAACACCTCCAAATCGAGATATAAGTAGATTTTTATAAAGGTGAGAAATCTTCATCTTCTGATAAAAATTCCCTATCCACTCATTAAATTGTGTTGAAGTGTGTATTTGAAACCAATTTTTTTCCTTTATACTCAAAAGTGCCGATCTTAACTGTAGATACCAGGTTTGCTACTATGACATCACAAGTGAGTTTCAGTCAGTTATGCTACTGTGACATCACAAGCGACTTCCAGTCAGGTCTGCTACTGCGACGTCACAAGTGATTTCCGGTCAGGTATGCTAGTGTGACATCATAAGTGATTTCCAGTCAGGTCTGCTACTGTGACATCACATGTTAGATCCAGTCAGGTCTGCTACTGTGATATCATGGGTGAGATCCAGTCAGGTATGCTACTGTGACATCACAAGTGAGTTCCAGTAAGGTCTGCTACTGTGACATCACAAGTGAGTTCCAGTCAGGTATGACATCACAAGTGAGTTCCAGTCAGGTCTGCTACTGTGACATCACAAGTGAGATCCAGTCACGTCTGCTACTGTGATATCACAAATGAGTTCCCCATGTCTGCTACTGTGACATCACAAGTGAGTTCCATTTAGGTCTGCTACTGTGAGACATCACAAGTGATTTCTGGTCAGGTATGCTACTGTGACATCACAAGTGAGTTCCAGTCAGGTCTGCTTCTGCGACATCACAAGTGAGTTCCATTCAGGTCTGCTACTGTGACATCACAAGTGATTTCCAGTGAGGTGTGCTACTGTTTCATCACAAGTAAGTTCCAGTCAAGTATGCTGCTGTGACATCACAAGTCAGTTCCAGTCAGGTCTGCTACTGTCTTGATAACCACAGGCGAGTCTAGAGTACCCCTCGGTCACGAGGGGAACAAAAAGACAAAAGAAGGGGTATGGGGAGCGTACAATAGGGTAATAGGTTCAATGAAAACTTAATTGTTATACAAGTTTTAAGGTGCTCACCTTTTTAGGTTGTGCAATAATAGACACAACTCTATTGTAGGTATGTAAGTAAATGAGAGACTTTCCGGATCCGTGGATGCAGCCGCAGAAGAGGTGTCTTTGGGATCGGATGCCCAATCCCCCAAAGGATGCTTGCAGAGAAAAAAGGTTTCTGGTCAGGCGCAAAACACATAGGATCCAATCCGTCTCTTATAGGTGAAACTTCTTTTATTTCATAGGAAATGTAAAACAACGCGTTTCGGGGCTCAAAATGTCCCCTTCATCTGGTTAACAATAGTCACCTAGACTATTGTTAACCTGATGAAGGGGACATTTTGAGCCCCGAAACGCGTTGTTTTACATTTCCTATGAAATAAAAGAAGTTTCACCTATAAGAGACGGATTGGATCCTATGTGTTTTGCGCCTGACCAGAAACCTTTTTTCTCTGCAGGTCTGCTACTGTGACATCTATAGGTGTGCCTGGGCACACCCTAATCAAGCCTGCAGGACCAGGAAGCGGTGAACGCTATGTACTGCTTCCTGGTCCTCGGCTGTCGGCTGTGCAGGGCTGCGCACAGCATGAGGCGCTTTGTGACGTCACGCTGTGCGCGCCAGTTCAGAGCACAGCCGACAGCAGGAGGAAGAGGATCGCGGGCGGCGAGGAGCGGCCGCGTCCAGGAGCTGAGAGGTAAGTGTTTTTTTATTTTATAAAAAATGAGGCTGCTGGGGGCATAATGCTGGCTAATGAGAGGCATAATGGGGGCTAATGAGGCATATGGGGCTAATGAGGCATATGGAGCTAATGAGGCATATGCAGGCTAATGAGGCATATGGGGCTAATGAGGCATATGGGGGCTAAAGAGGCATATGGGGGCTAATGAGGCATATGCGGGCTAATGAGGCATATGGGGGCTAATGAGAGGCATAATGGGGGCTAATGAGAGGCATAATGGGGCTAATGAGGCATAATGGGGGCTAATGAGGCATAAGGGCTGATGATGGGGGCTAATGAGGCATAATGGGGCTAATAAAGCATAATGAGTAGGGATGAGCGAACTCGAACTGTATAGTTCGGGTTCGTACCGAATTTTGGGGTGTCCGTGACACGGACCCGAACCCGGACATTTTCGTAAAAGTCCGGGTTCGGGTTCGGTGTTCGTCGCTTTCTTGGCGCTTTTGTGACGCTTTCTTGGCGCTTTTTGAAAGGCTGCAAAGCAGCCAATCAACAAGCGTCATACTACTTGCCCCAAGAGGCCATCACAGCCATGCCTACTATTGGCATGGCTGTGATTGGCCAGAGCACCATGTGACCCAGCCTCTATTTAAGCTGGAGTCACATAGCGCCGCCCGTCACTCTACTCTGATTAGCGTAGGGAGAGGTTGCGGCTGCGACAGTAGGGCGAGATTAGGCAGATTAACTCCTCCAAAGGACTTGATTAACTGATCGATCTGCAGCTGTGGATCATTGAGCTGCTGATCCTCAATTGCTCACTGTTTTTAGGCTGCCCAGACCGTTTGTCAGTCACATTTTTCTGGGGTGATCGGCGGCCATTTTGTGTCTTGTGGTGCGCCAGCACAAGCTGCGACCAAGTGCATTTAACCCTCAATGGTGTGGTTGTTTTTTGGCTAAAGCCTACATCAGGGTGAAGCTGTCACACCAAGTGCATTTAACCAGCAATAGTCTGTTTATTTTTTGGCCATATACTACATCAGGGGCAAGCTGCGCCTGTCACCAAGTGCATTTAACCCTCAATGGTGCGTTTGTTTTTTGGCTAAAGCCTACATCAGGGTGAAGCTGTCACACTAAGTGCATTTAACCAGCAATAGTCTGTTCATTTTTTGGCCATATACTACATCAGGGGCAAGCTGCGCCCGTCACCAAGTGCATTTAACCCTCAGTAGTGTGGTTGGTCAAGCTGTGACACCAAGTGCATTTAACCAGCAATAGTCTGTTCATTTTTTGGCCATATACTACATCAGGGGCAAGCTGCGCCCGTCACCAAGTGCATTTAACCCTCAGTAGTGTGGTTGGTCAAGCTGTGACACCAAGTGCATTTAACCAGCAATAGTCTGTTCATTTTTTGGCCATATACTACATCAGGGGCAAGCTGCGCCCGTCACCAAGTGCATTTAACCCTCAGTAGTGTGGTTGGTCAAGCTGTGACACCAAGTGCATTTAACCAGCAATAGTCTGTTCATTTTTTGGCCATATACTACATCAGGGGCAAGCTGCGCCCGTCACCAAGTGCATTTAACCAGCAATAGTGTGGTTATTTTTTGGCCATATCCCAGTCTAATTCTGTCACTAAATCCATACCGGTCACCCAGCGCCTAAATACTAGGCCTCAAATTTATATCCCGCTAAATCTCTCGTTACCGCTGTCCTGTTGTGGCTGGGAAAGTTATTTAGTGTCCGTCAAAGCACATTTTTTGTTCTGGGTTGAAATACAATTCCCAATTTAGCAATTTAAAAATTTAGTGGTTTCTGCTGTATCAGAGCTATTTGAAATCTATCCCTAAAAGGGTAGATTATATTGAAGGTGCACATAGGGTCATTCAGAATAACTTCACACACACGCTACTGTGCATTTCCAAGTCTAATTCTGTCACTAAACCCATACCTGTCACCCAGCGCCTAAATACTAGGCCTCAAATTTATATCCCGCTAAATCTCTCGTTACCGCTGTCCTGTTGTGGCTGGGAAAGTTATTTAGTGTCCGTCAAAGCACATTTTTTGTTCTGGGTTGAAATACAATTCCCAATTTAGCAATTTTAAAGATTTAGTGGTTTCTGCTATATCAGAGCTATTTGAAATCTATCCCTAAAAGGGTATATAATATTCAAGGTGCACATAGGGTCATTCAGAATAACTTCACACACACGCTACTGTGCATATCCCAGTCTAATTCTGTCACTAAATCCATACCGGTCACCCAGCGCCTAAATACTAGGCCTCAAATTTATATCCCGCTAAATCTCTCGTTACCGCTGTCCTGTTGTGGCTGGGAAAGTTATTTAGTGTCCTGTCAAAGCACATTTTTTGTTCTGGGTTGAAATACAATTCCCAATTTAGCAATTTCATAATTTAGTGGTTTCTGCTATATCAGAGCTATTTGAAATCTATCCCTAAAAGGGTATATAATATTCAAGGTGCACATAGGGTCATTCAGAATAACTTCACACACACGCTACTGTGCATTTCCAAGTCCAATTCTGTTAGTAAATCCATACCGGTCACCCAGCGCCTAAATACTAGGCCTCAAATTTATATCCCGCTAAATCTCTCGTTACCGCTGTCCTGTTGTGGCTGGGAAAGTTATTTAGTGTCTGTCAAAGCACATTTTTTGTTCTGGGTTGAAATACAATTCCCAATTTAGCAATTTCATAATTTAGTGGTTTCTGCTATATCAGAGCTATTTGAAATCTATCCCTAAAAGGGTATATAATATTCAAGGTGCACATAGGGTCATTCAGAATAACTTCACACACACGCTACTGTGCATTTCCAAGTCTAATTCTTTCAGTAAATCCATACCGGTCACCCAGCGCCTAAATACTAGGCCTCAAATTTATATCCCGCTGAATTTGAATACAATACATTGGGCCAAATAATATTTTTGTTGTTGTGGTGAACCATAACAATGAGGAAAACATCTAGTAAGGGACGCGGACGTGGACATGGTCGTGGTGGTGTTAGTGGACCCTCTGGTGCTGGGAGAGGACGTGGCCGTTCTGCCACATCCACACGTCCTAGTGTACCAACTACCTCAGGTCCCAGTAGCCGCCAGAATTTACAGCGATATATGGTGGGGCCCAATGCCGTTCTAAGGATGGTAAGGCCTGAGCAGGTACAGGCATTAGTCAATTGGGTGGCCGACAGTGGATCCAGCACGTTCACATTATCTCCCACCCAGTCTTCTGCAGAAAGCGCACAGATGGCGCCTGAAAACCAACCCCATCAGTCTGTCACATCACCCCCATGCATACCAGGGAAACTGTCTCAGCCTCAAGTTATGCAGCAGTCTCTTATGCTGTTTGAAGACTCCGCTGGCAGGGTTTCCCAAGGGCATCCACCTAGCCCTTCCCCAGCGGTGAAAGACATAGAATGCACTGACGCACAACCACTTATGTTTCCTGATGATGAGGACATGGGAATACCACCTCAGCATGTCTCTGATGATGACGAAACACAGGTGCCAACTGCTGCGTCTTTCTGCAGTGTGCAGACTGAACAGGAGGTCAGGGATCAAGACTGGGTGGAAGACGATGCAGGGGACGATGAGGTCCTAGACCCCACATGGAATGAAGGTCGTGCCACTGACTTTCACAGTTCGGAGGAAGAGGCAGTGGTGAGACCGAGCCAACAGCGTAGCAAAAGAGGGAGCAGTGGGCAAAAGCAGAACACCCGCCGCCAAGAGACTCCGCCTGCTACTGACCGCCGCCATCTGGGACCGAGCACCCCAAAGGCAGCTTCAAGGAGTTCCCTGGCATGGCACTTCTTCAAACAATGTGATGACGACAAGACCCGAGTGGTTTGCACGCTGTGCCATCAGAGCCTGAAGCGAGGCATTAATGTTCTGAACCTGAGCACAACCTGCATGACCAGGCACCTGCATGCAAAGCATGAACTGCAGTGGAGTAAACACCTTAAAACCAAGGAAGTCACTCAGGCTCCCCCTGCTACCTCTTCTGCTGCTGCCGCCTCGGCCTCTTCCTCCGCCTCTGGAGGAACGTTGGCACCTGCCGCCCAGCAAACAGGGGATGTACCACCAACACCACCACCACCACCTCCGTCACCAAGCGTCTCAACCATGTCACACGGCAGCGTTCAGCTCTCCATCTCACAAACATTTGAGAGAAAGCGTAAATTCCCACCTAGCCACCCTCGATCCCTGGCCCTGAATGCCAGCATTTCTAAACTACTGGCCTATGAAATGCTGTCATTTAGGCTGGTGGACACAGACAGCTTCAAACAGCTCATGTCGCTTGCTGTCCCACAGTATGTTGTTCCCAGCCGCCACTACTTCTCCAAGAGAGCCGTGCCTTCCCTGCACAACCAAGTATCCGATAAAATCAAGTGTGCACTGCGCAAAGCCATCTGTAGCAAGGTCCACCTAACCACAGATACGTGGACCAGTAAGCACGGCCAGGGACGCTATATCTCCCTAACTGCACACTGGGTAAATGTAGTGGCAGCTGGGCCCCAGGCGGAGAGCTGTTTGGCGCACGTCCTTCCGCCGCCAAGGATCGCAGGGCAACATTCTTTGCCTCCTGTTGCCACCTCCTCCTTCTCGGCTTCCTCCTCCTCTTCTTCCACCTGCTCATCCAGTCAGCCACACACCTTCACCACCAACTTCAGCACAGCCCGGGGTAAACGTCAGCAGGCCATTCTGAAACTCATATGTTTGGGGGACAGGCCCCACACCGCACAGGAGTTGTTGCGGGGTATAGAACAACAGACCGACGAGTGGTTGCTGCCGGTGAGCCTCAAGCCCGGCCTGGTGGTGTGTGATAATGGGCGAAATCTCGTTGCAGCTCTGGGACTAGCCAATTTGACGCACATCCCTTGCTTGGCGCATGTGCTGAATTTGGTGGTGCAGAAGTTCATACACAACTACCCCGACATGTCAGAGCTGCTGCATAAAGTGCGGGCCGTCTGTTCGCGCTTCCGGCGTTCACATCCTGCTGCTGCTCGCCTGTCTGCGCTACAGCGTAACTTCGGCCTTCCCGCTCACCGCCTCATATGCGACGTGCCCACCAGGTGGAACTCCACCTTGCACATGCTGGACAGACTGTGCGAGCAGCAGCAGGCCATAGTGGAGTTTCAGCTGCAGCACGCACGGGTCAGTCGCACTACAGAACAGCACCACTTCACCACCAATGACTGGGCCTCCATGCGAGACCTGTGTGCCCTGTTGCGCTGTTTCGAGTACTCCACCAACATGGCCAGTGGCGATGACGCCGTTATCAGCGTTACAATACCACTTCTATGTCTCCTTGAGAAAACACTTAGGGCGATGATGCAAGAGGAGGTGGCCCAGGAGGAGGAGGAGGAGGAGGAGGAGGAGGAGGAGGAGGAGGAAGAGGGGTCATTTTTAGCACTTTCAGGCCAGTCTCTTCGAAGTGACTCAGAGGGAGGTTTTTGGCAACAGCAGAGGCCAGGTACAAATGTGGCCAGACAGGGCCCACTACTGGAGGACGAGGAGGACGAGGATGAGGAGGAGGAGGTGGAGGAGGATGAGGATGAAGCATGGTCACAGCGGGGTGGCACCCAACGCAGCTCGGGTCCATCACTGGTGCGTGGCTGGGGGGAAAGGCAGGACGATGACGATACGCCTCCCACAGAGGACAGCTTGTCCTTACCCCTGGGCAGCCTGGCACACATGAGCGACTACATGCTGCAGTGCCTGCGCAACGACAGCAGAGTTGCCCACATTTTAACCTGTGCGGACTACTGGGTTGCCACCCTGCTGGATCCACGCTACAAAGACAATGTGCCCACCTTACTTCCTGCACTGGAGCGTGATAGGAAGATGCGCGAGTACAAGCGCACGTTGGTAGACGCGCTACTGAGAGCATTCCCAAATGTCACAGGGGAACAAGTGGAAGCCCAAGGCCAAGGCAGAGGAGGAGCAAGAGGTCGCCAAGGCAGCTGTGTCAATGCCAGCTCCTTTGAGGGCAGGGTTAGCATGGCAGAGATGTGGAAAACTTTTGTCAACACGCCACAGCTAACTGCACCACCACCTGATACGCAACGTGTTAGCAGGAGGCAACATTTCACTAACATGGTGGAACAGTACATGTGCACACCCCTCCACGTACTGACTGATGGTTCGCCCCCATTCAACTTCTGGGTCTCTAAATTGTCCACGTGGCCAGAGCTAGCCTTTTATGCCTTGGAGGTGCTGGCCTGCCCGGCGGCCAGCGTTTTGTCTGAACGTGTATTCAGCACGGCAGGGGGCGTCATTACAGACAAACGCAGCCGCCTGTCTACAGCCAATGTGGACAAGCTGACGTTCATAAAAATGAACCAGGCATGGATCCCACAGGATCTGTCCGTCCCTTGTCCAGATTAGACATTAACTACCTCCCCTTAACCATATATTATTGGACTCCAGGGAACTTCCTCATTCAATCCTATTTTTATTTTCATTTTACCATTATATTGCGAGGCTACCCAAAGTTGAATGAACCTCTCCTCTGTCTGGGCGCCGGGGCCTAAATATATGCCAATGGACTGTTCCAATGTTGGGTGACGTGAAGCCTGATTCTCTGCTATGACATGCAGACTGATTCTCTGCTGACATGAAGCCAGATTGTCTGTTACGGGACCTCTCTCCTCTGCCTGGGTGCTGGGCCTAAATTTATGACAATGGACTGTTGCAGTGGTGGGTGACGTGAAGCCTGATTCTCTGCTATGACATGCAGACTGATTCTCTGCTGACATGAAGCCAGATTGTCTGTTACGGGACCTCTCTCCTCTGCCTGTGTGCTGGGCCTAAATATATGCCAATGGACTGTTGCAGTGGTGGCTGACGTGAAGCCTCATTCTCTGCTATGACATGCAGACTAATTCTCTGCTGACATGAAGCCAGATTGTCTGTTACGGGACCTCTCTCCTCTGCCTGTGTGCTGGGCCTAAATATATGCCAATGGACTGTTGCAGTGGTGGCTGACGTGAAGCCTCATTCTCTGCTATGACATGCAGACTAATTCTCTGCTGACATGAAGCCAGATTGTCTGTTACGGGACCTCTCTCCTCTGCCTGTGTGCTGGGCCTAAATATATGCCAATGGACTGTTGCAGTGGTGGCTGACGTGAAGCCTCATTCTCTGCTATGACATGCAGACTAATTCTCTGCTGACATGAAGCCAGATTGTCTGTTACGGGACCTCTCTCCTCTGCCTGTGTGCTGGGCCTAAATATATGCCAATGGACTGTTGCAGTGGTGGCTGACGTGAAGCCTCATTCTCTGCTATGACATGCAGACTAATTCTCTGCTGACATGAAGCCAGATTGTCTGTTACGGGACCTCTCTCCTCTGCCTGTGTGCTGGGCCTAAATATATGCCAATGGACTGTTGCAGTGGTGGCTGACGTGAAGCCTCATTCTCTGCTATGACATGCAGACTAATTCTCTGCTGACATGAAGCCAGATTGTCTGTTACGGGACCTCTCTCCTCTGCCTGTGTGCTGGGCCTAAATATATGCCAATGGACTGTTGCAGTGGTGGCTGACGTGAAGCCTCATTCTCTGCTATGACATGCAGACTAATTCTCTGCTGACATGAAGCCAGATTGTCTGTTACGGGACCTCTCTCCTCTGCCTGTGTGCTGGGCCTAAATATATGCCAATGGACTGTTGCAGTGGTGGCTGACGTGAAGCCTCATTCTCTGCTATGACATGCAGACTAATTCTCTGCTGACATGAAGTCAGATCCTCTGTTACGGGACCTCTCTCCTCTGCCTGGGTGCTGGGCCTAAACTTATGAAAATGGACTCTTACAGTGGTGGGTGACGTGAAGCCTCATTCTCTGCTATGACATGCAGACTAATTCTCTGCTGACATGAAGCCAGATTGTCTGTTACGGGACCTCTCTCCTCTGCCTGGGTGCTGGGCCTAAATTTATGACAATGGACTGTTGCAGTGGTGGGTGACGTGAAGCCTGATTCTCTGCTATGACATGCAGACTGATTCTCTACTGACATGAAGCCAGATTGTCTGTTACGGGACCTCTCTCCTCTGCCTGTGTGCTGGGCCTAAATATATGCCAATGGACTGTTGCAGTGGTGGCTGACGTGAAGCCTCATTCTCTGCTATGACATGCAGACTAATTCTCTGCTGACATGAAGCCAGATTGTCTGTTACGGGACCTCTCTCCTCTGCCTGGGTGCTGGGCCTAAATATATGCCAATGGACTGTTGCAGTGGTGGCTGACGTGAAGCCTGATTCTCTGCTATGACATGAAGACTGATTCTCTGCTGACATGAAGCCAGATTGTCTGTTACGGGACCTCTCTCCTCTGCCTGTGTGCTGGGCCTAAATATATGCCAATGGACTGTTGCAGTGGTGGGTGACGTGAAGCCTGATTCTCTGCTATGACATGCAGACTGATTCTCTGCTGACATGAAGCCAGATCCTCTGTTACGGGACCTCTCTCCTCTGCCTGGGTGCTGGGCCTAAAGTTATGAAAATGGACTCTTACAGTGGTGGGTGACGTGAAGCCTGATTCTCTGCTATGACATGAAGACTGATTCTCTGCTGACATGAAGCCAGATTGTCTGTTACGGGACCTCTCTCCTCTGCCTGGGTGCTGGGCCTAAATATATGCCAATGGACTGTTGCAGTGGTGGCTGACGTGAAGCCTCATTCTCTGCTATGACATGCAGACTAATTCTCTGCTGACATGAAGCCAGATTCTCTGTTACGGGACCTCTCTCCTCTGCCTGGGTTCCGGGGCCTAAATATCTGAGAATGGACTGTTCCAGTGGTGGGTGACGGGAAGCCAGATTCTCTGCTATGGGACCTCTCTCCAATTGATTTTGGTTAATTTTTATTTATTTAATTTTAATTCATTTCCCTATCCACATTTGTTTGCAGGGGATTTACCTACATGTTGCTGCCTTTTGCAGCCCTCTAGCCCTTTCCTGGGCTGTTTTACAGCCTTTTTAGTGCCGAAAAGTTCGGGTCCCCATTGACTTCAATGGGGTTCGGGTTCGGGACGAAGTTCGGATCGGGTTCGGATCCCGAACCCGAACATTTCCGGGAAGTTCGGCCGAACTACTCGAACCCGAACATCCAGGTGTTCGCTCAACTCTAATAATGAGGGCTAATGAGAGGCATAATGGGGGCTAATGGCGTAAAGGCTATATATATATATATATATATGTATATATATATATATATATATATATATACACACAAACATACGTGCGCGCGGTGTGTATGTTTGTGCTTTAGGGTGCACAACCTAATGCAATAGGATGCGCAAGCCTATGGTGACATCACAAGTGAGTTCCAGTCAGGTCTGCTACTGTGACATTCCAAGTAAGTTCCAGTCAGCATACCTCCCCACTTAAAAAAAATCGCAGAGGGAAAATATGTGTGGCGAGCATGACGGCAGTTTTTTTCATACTAGGCCACGACTCTAACTCCGCCCATAGCATAATTTCTGACTCTGTCAGAATGCTGCAGTTTTATCTCCGGCAAAAAAACACTTGCCTGAATGCCGGCATTTTTTTTCCCATAGGAATGTATTAGTGCCTGGTCCAGCATTCAAAATACCGCAATGCCAGATCCGTCCTTTTGGTCTGCACATGCGCAGACCGGTAAAAATCGTTAAAAAATATATAACGGATCTGTTTCTCCGGATGACAAACGGAGAGACGGATCCATTATTGCAATGCATTTGTAAGACGGATCCGCATCCGGATCCGTCTACAAATGCTTTCCATTTGCATGCAGACTGCCGGATCTGGCAGGCAGTTTCGGCGACGGAACTGCTTACCGGATCACTTTGCTGCAAGTGTGAAAGTAGCCTTACATGCAGATATCTGTTAATCACTGATTAGACCGCCCACTGGACTCCTAAATCTATGAGCAGGAATTTAAATGTATAAATGACATATTTATCCCCACACCCCCCAGCACCAAACTATATAGCATTCTGCTCAGCTCCTCCTGCTCTATAGCATGCTTCTCTCAGATAAGACACCATGTTCAATGTGACAGGTTCCCTTTAAATATAGGACTATTGACTTACTGAAATCCAATGATACCAAGCTGACAAGAGTTTAAAATAGTATCTCCACCTTTAAAATCTCCACCTTAAAAAAAAGTTTTGGGGTAAAAATGGGTGAGAAAAGAATAACAAAATGCATATACTTTTTCTGTTTCTTCCTCTTTTTCTTGTTATGTTCCTGAAATAGTTTGGGTGGAGTAAAATATACATTTACAGTAAAAAAATGCATGTGCTGCAAGAGGCATGACCCTGAGCAAATCTCCAGACCTTATTAATATTTTCTGCTTTTACCAGTAGAGACGGCGCAGTATTTTTCGTGATAAATAAGTGAATGTCATAATGAATAGATAAAATTGCTGTTATTCTAGTGTAAGTTGGGCTTGAGCCATGTGCATACTACACAATGTAAATGTCTGTTATGAAGAATCTGTACGTTGGGTATTGAGCGTAACACATCAAAACAATTTAGGATTTATTGTGCTTAGTTGTAAATCGTTAGTACAATCGTGGCCAAAAGTTTTGAGAATGACACAAATATTAGTTTTCACAAAGTTTGCTGCTAAACTGCTTTTAGATCTTTGTTTCAGTTGTTTCTGTGATGTAGTAAAATATAATTACACGCACTTCATACGTTTTAAAGGCTTTTATTGACAATTACATGACATTTATGCAAGGAGTCAGTATTTGCAGTGTTGGCCCTTCTTTTTCAGGACCTCTGCAATTCGACTGGGCATGCTCTCAATCAACTTCTGGGCCAATTCCTGACTGATAGCAACCCATTCTTTCATATTCACTTCTTGGAGTTTGTCAGAATTAGTGGGTTTTTGTTTGTCCACCCGCCTCTTGAGGATTGACCACCAGTTCTCAATGGGATTAAGATCTGGGGAGTTTCCAGGCTATGGACCCAAAATATCAACGTTTTGGTCCCTGAGCCACTTAGTTATCACTTTTGCCTTATGTGCCATATTTATCCCCACACCCCCGACCCTCCATCGTGCTGGAAAATGCATTGTTCTTCCCTAAACTGTTGTTGGATTGTTGGAAGAAGTTGCTGTTGGAGGGTGTTTTGGTACCATTCTTTATTCATGGCTGTGTTTTTGGGCAAAATTGTGAGTGAGCCCACTCCCTTGGATGAGAAGCAACCCCACAAATGAATGGTCTCAGGATGCTTTACTGTTGGCATGACACAGGACTGATAGTAGCGCTGTCACCACCAGATCTTTGAGAAGTTCTGATAGACGTTCTTCAGTACCTTCTGCATAATCTTCTTTTGTTTTGCTTTCGTTTTGACATCTCTCCTCCCTCTCCCAGCTGTCATCTATTAGCAGTGATTGCCTCCCTATATATCTCCTCCCCATACTGCCTCACCTTGCGGTTTATATTACATCCTGGATTGTGTTCTCTGCTAGAAGTTGCTACAGCTGGGTTTTCAGATAAGTCTATTTCTGTATTTGTTGTTTTCCTGTTGGCTTGGTTCTAGGTGACCCTGACTCCCTCCATATAAAGTGCAGGGAGCTGGTGGTCATGTCCCCTCACTATTATAGGGTTTGCAGGTGTCATTCAGTCTAGGTACGTGGACATGCAACCTTCTATCACTGAGATCTTTGCATGGGCTGAGAATACAGGGAGAGCTTCAGGGCTTTAGCAGGGGTCACCCTTTTGTTCCTTAGTTTTGGATCAAGCCAGTCGGATCCTTATTTGTAACTTCTTGTTTTCTGTTACACCATCCGTGACAAGCGCTCACCTTTTCTTCTCCGTACAAGCTTTTTTCCTGACGCCCCAAACAATCGGAAAGAGGCTTCATTGGAGAATATGACTTTTCCCCAGTCCTCAGCAGTCCATTCACCATATTTTCTGCAGAAGATCAATCTGTCCCTGATGTTATTTTTGGAGAGAAGTGGCTTCTTTGCTGCCCTTCTTGACACCAGGCCATCTTCCAACAGTCTTCGCCTCACTGTGCGTGCAGATGCACACACACCTGCCTGCTGCCATTCCTGAGCAAGCTCTGCACTGGTGGCACTCCGATCCCGCAGCTGAATCCTCTTTAGGAGACGATCCTGGCGCTTGCTGGACTTTCTTGGACGTCCTGAAGCCTTCTTAACAAGAATTTAACCTCTTTCCTTGAAGTTCTTGATGATCCTATAAATTGTTGATTGAGGTGCAATCTTAGTAGCCACAATATCCTTGCCTGTGAAGCCATTTTTATGCAACGATGGCTGCACGCGTTTCTTTGCAGGTCACCATGGTTAACAATGGAAGAACAATGATTTCAAGCATCACCCTCCTTTTAACAGGTCAAGTCTGCCATTTTAACCCAATCAGCCTGACATAATGATCTCCAGCCTTGTGCTCGTCAACATTCTCACCTGAGTTAACAAGACGATTACTGAAATGATCTCAGCAGGTCCTTTAATGACAGCAATAAAATGCAGTGGAAAGGGGTTATCCCATCTTAGACAATGGGGGCATATCGCTGGGACCCGCATCTACAAGGAGAACGGAGCGGAGAAAGTGGAGGAGGGCACACTGCGCATGCGCAGCCGCCCTCCATTCGTTTCTATGGAGCTGCCGAAAATAGCCGAGTGCTGGCTCTGCTATTTCCGTCGGCCCCATAGAAAGGAATGGGAGCGGTGGCCGGGCATGCGCGGTGCACTCCCATTCACTTCAATGGGAGAGGCGGGGAGCTGTGCCTGGTGGTGGACGGACCCTGGGAAACCCGGGGTCCTCCAGCCACTACTCTCCCCGGCTCCGTTCTCGTTGTAGGTGCGAGTCCCAGAGGTGGGACCCGCACCTATCAGACAATGGGGGCATATCCTAGCGATATGCCCCCATTGTCTAAGATGGGATAACCCCTTTAATTTTCATGACAAAGAAGGACTATGAAATTCATCTGATCACTCTTCATAACATTCTGGAGTATATGCAAATTGCTATTATAAAAACTTAAGCAGCAACTTTTCCAATTTCCAATATTTATGTAATTCTCAAAACTTTTGGCCACGACTGTATATAATTGTGGCATGTATGAGTGATCATCAGATATAGTATATGCTATAAGGAATATTACGCTACACTATGTATGATGTACACAAGCCAGTTATATGCACATAACCCAAACTGGAAACACAAACCTTTCCAGTAGAGCCAGAAACATAACTTGAAAGTCCTGGACCCCAATCTGTAAAAGGGCTCTACCTCTACCTATTATGTTTTTGTATAAATAAAAGTCATTTTTTAAAGGGGTTGTTTTATCTATGCCACTAGTGTCAGATAGGTGTGGGTCCCACCTCCGGGACCCACACCTATCTCCAGAACAGGAACCCCGAAGTGAACAGTCTCTCATGCTTGGTCGCTGTCCATTCATTTTTATGGGACTGTTGAAAATAGCAGAGCATTGGCTCGGCTATCTCCAGTAGTCCAATAAAAGTGTCCGTCTCCATTGATTTGTATGGGACTTACGAAAAAAAAGTTGTGCGTGCTAGAGGCGGGGTCCCACACCTATCTGACATTGGTGGCATATCCTAGTAATATGCCATCAATGTCCCAGATGAGACAACCCCTTTAATAATATTATGGAAGCTGACAATGAGAATACCTTTAAATTTTTACTTTTTTTTTCAAATTGTGATTGCTCTATCCAGATGCTATGAACCCTCCTAGCTCTGACATTTCACACTACAGTATATGGAAACAGTATCAAAGCACTATATATGTGTGCAAAGCTGCAGTAAAAGGGTAAAAACAAAATTCCCATTAAATGTCATGTGTCATCATGAAAACCCATTGACGCAGATACAAATGTTTGGGGGCTTTCATGAAATTATATGAGCAGTGAAACTGTGGAATTGTTCATAGTAACCAGAATTTACATTTGCCTGAAAAACTTTTGTGAAACAGTGCTGGTCCTGATCATTTATCATTTATTAATATACTATATATCACATCAAAAACAGACTGTCAATTGTGAATTGTTTCCTATTTGTGAACCTAGCCTTAAAGGGAACCTGTCATCAACTTTATGCTGCCCATACTAACGGCAGAATAAAGTAGAGTTGATTTCAGTGGTCTGTCATTTCTAAGTTAAAAGTAAGTGGCTGTCGAGAACCAACTTCACAATCCTTGCAGACTGGGCCTGGAAAAGAGTCACGGCCGCCTGAGAAGAGTCCTGGTTATTCATGAATTCCTGCTCTCCTGCCCACCTGCTGATGGCTGACAGTCTAATACCTAGTTTTCTCCCTTTCTCTCTAGGAGACAACTGCCAATTGTCAGCAGATGGGTGGGGAGAGCAGGAGATTATGAATAACCAGGACTCTTCTCAGGTAGATTTGACTCTTCTTGAGGCCTGGGCTGCAATGATTATTATGCTGGTTCTCAGCAACCACTTACTTTTAGCTCATGAGTGACACAGCGCTGAAATCTGCATTTCTGTCACTACTTTATACTGCCCTCAGTCAGGTCAGCATAAAGTTGATGAAAGGTTCCCTTTAAAGGGGTTTTCCAGGGTTACTATGGTTTTTAAACAGAAGTTAAAATGTATACTGATGTCCAGTTTTGCAGTAACAACACCCAGCTAATTTATAGCTCCTTCCACAAGCTAGTTACATAGACACTCCTCTATCACTACCCCGCCCATGGACATGACATCACAGGAAATAAGAAAGAACTACATGGACATGGTCATGTGACCACAGCCCAGAACTGAAGATAGGAGCAATAAAGTGTAAAGAAATACATTATAAAATGACAGCTACCTTCATGAATGATTATTTTAAAGAATGCGGATGGAAACCTGCAAAATGGAAACCCCTTTAAGGACCCATTCCAATGGTGGCCATGGCCCTTCAACAGCTGTTGGCTGAATACTCTTTTGAACGACATCTACCCCCCCCCCCCCCCAGAACTCTACCATACAAATACTCACTGGGTTTGGCCACGTGTATATGTGTTTTCAATGGGTGGTAGGGGAGTGGAGAAACCCATTGTCAGATACTTCTGGAGGCAGCTCCTTTCCCAGTAGAACAAAAGGATCAAGAATTGAAGGTCCATGCACCTGATCCTATCTCTCCACCAGCATAATCTGTCAAAGGAAAGTTGAGAGCCCTCCATACATGGATTATTGGCTGGTTCCACCAAAAAAGGCTGACAGTCTCATGTGTGTGGTGACCTTCAGCATAAACTAAGCCGAGCATTCCATAATTCTCTGTGCAAACTTTCTATGTTCTTGTTCTATGATACATTCTGTTCTATGTTTTTCATACTACAAATGATTTCAGTTTTATTGATCTATTCCCAAATACGATCTATTACTGATATATACTTTCAAAAATGTAGAGGATCAAGTACTAAAATGAAAGAAAAACAGCCATATTTTACAACCGTGTCAATTTCTGTAGAACTTTCCTGTGTCTACGAGCCTAAAGGGGGATTGACTTGGCCTAGGGTAATATGTCATTATATGTCTTCATACAGTGAGTTTGTATAATTCAGAATTAGCAGGCTGGGTGGTATAATGTTCATAGGAGGCCTCTGTTTTACCATCTAATAACTGGTTGGCTCATTTACAGAGCGCATTCATATGATTGAGCTTTTATAAACACTATTTTTATCCATCCATAATTATACCTTGAGTTAATGTTGCATGAGGTGTATAAGTGAAAAGACTGCAAACCACTGATTGTGAGCCTTTGGAGTGTACAGTATATAGCTCTATCTTCTATTATATTAACCCTTTCAAGACCAAGCCATTTGTCGCCTCCGTGACCAGGCTTAATTTAGCAAATCTGACATGTGTCACTTTATGTGGTCATAACTTTAGAATGCTTTTATTTATCCAAGCCATTCCAAGAATTTTTTCTCGTGGCATCTTTTACTTGATGTTAGGGGTAAATTTGGGTCGATATCGTTTACCTATATATCATAAAAAATCCCAAATTTAAATAAAATGTGGAAAAAATATAATTTTCTAAATTTTAATTTCTATACATTAAAGGCAGATAGTGATACCTCATTAGATAGTTTTTACTTAAGATTCCCTATATGTCTACTTTATGTTGGCATCATTTTAAAAATTAAAATTTTATTTTTTCAGGACATTAAAAGGCTTAGAAGCAAATTTTTTAATTTTCTATAAAATTTTCAAAACCTACTTTTTCAAGGACCAGTTCACTTCTGAAGTCACTTTGAGGTCCTTACATAATAGAAACCACCCATAAATGTCCCCATTTTAGCGACTACACCCCTCAAATTACTCAAAACTGGTTTCACAAACTATGTTAGTCCTTTAGGTGTTCCACAAGACTTTAAGGAAAATGGAGGTAAAATTTACAATTTTCAGTTTTTGTGCAGATTTTTTATTTTAATCCATTTTTTCCTATAACACAGCAAGGGTTAACAGCAAAACGAACCTCAATATCTATTACCCTGATTCCGCAGTTTACAGAAACACCCCAATTATGTTCTTAAACTGCTGTATGGGCATAGGGCAGGGTTCAGAAAGAAAGGAGCAACATATGGGTTTTTAAGGGCAGATTTTGCTGGAATGACTTTTGGGTGTTGTGTCATATTTAAAGACACACTAAGGCACCCCTAGAGAGGAACCCCCCCCCCAAAAGTGACTCCATTTTGTAAACTGCACCCCTCAAATAATTTATTGAGAGGTTTACTGACCACTGTGACGTCACAGGTGTTTCATAATATTTAGAATCACATGGCTGTGAAAATGAAAAATTATATTTTTTACAAGAAAAAGTCGCTTAAGCCCAAATTTTTCACTTTAACAAGGGATAATAGGAGAAAATGCACCCCATAATGTGTTACTCATTTTCTCCTGAATACAGCAACATCCCATATGTGGTCATAAACTGCTTTATGAGCAGACAGCAGAATTCAAAAGGAAAGGTGCGGCATCTGCATTTTCTAACGTGGAATTTGCTGAAATAGATTTTAAGGGCCATAGCTTTTTAATTTCTTTGTTGATTGAGCTGTGTGGGGGCTAATTTGTATTGCGGGATGGGCTGTAGTTTTTAATGGTACAATTTTTGGGTACATATAACTTTTTGATCGCTTTTTATTAAAACATTTTGTGAGGTGAAGTGGGCTAATATTGCAATTCTGCCAGTGTTTTATTATTATTATTTTTTTTATGAGGTTCTCCATGTGGTATATTTGATAAGATAATTTTATTCTGTTGGTTGATACGGTTATGGCGATACCAAATTTATATTGTTTTATTTATGTTCTACCACTTTTATATCATAAAATCACTTTTTATTCATTTTTATTTTTTTGCATCACCAAATCGAAGACCTCTAACTTTTAGATTTTTCAATCAATGTAGCTATGTGAGAGGTTTTTTTTTGCAGGACGGGCTGTAATTTTTACTGGTACAATTTAGTGGTCTATATAACTTTTTGAATGCTTTTTATTAAATTTTTTAGGAGGTGAAGCAGGCAAAAATTGCATTTCTGTCAGTGTTTTTTATTAAAAAATTTTATGGGGTTCTCCATGTGGTATATTTGATAAGATAATATTATTCTGTGGGTTGATACGGTTATGGCAACACAAATTTCTATAGTTTTTTTTCATGTTCTACCACTTTTATATCATAAAATCACTTTTTATGAAACATTAATTTATTTTTTTTGAATCACCAAAATCTAAGACCCATAATTTTTTTATTTTTCCATCAACATAGTTATATGAGGGCTTATTTTTTGCGGGGTGGCCTGTAGTTTTTATTGATATCATTTTTGGTATGCATATGACTTTTTGATTACTTTTTATTAATTTTTTTGGAGGTGAGGCAAAAAAAAAGTAATTCCGCCATAGGTTTTTATTTTTATAGCATTTATCATGCAGGATTAGTACCATTTTTATTTATTTAATCCACTATAGTACAAAAAGAGCAGTAGTAATACATTTAACAATTACATAATAATCCGCATCAACCAAGAGGGAGTAAGAGTGCTTAATACAATTGCACCGATAAGAGTAGTAGGGTATTCATTCCCCTGCCACTAAAACATCCCCTACATGGAGATACTTGATCTATCCAGTACATTACAGTATTACCTTTAAACCTTTATTCCTTATTTCCCCCCTCCCCCCATCCTACCCTTCCCAAACCCATATCCCCCACCCTATATTCGCCGGGAAGGGGGGGGAGGGGGAGGACAAAAAAAAAAAATAATAATAAAAAATAAAAAATAAAATATATATATATATATAAATATATCTGTATCTATATTTATATGTTTTGACCACTGAGCCCAAATTTTCTCATGTCTATAACCTATGTTAATGTTACTAGGGATTAGTACCATAATCATTTTAAAGATCAGGTCATTACGGACGCGGTGATACCAATTATGAGTGGTTTATTTTATTTTTTACATTTTTTTATCTCTTACAAATGAGCCGATATAAGAAAAGGCTATTTATTTTCTTTTTCATTTACATTTTTATTTATTTATCTTTTTACATTATTTTTTTTTACTTAAAAATTTTTTTTTTACTCCTTCACATTCAGGAGGACCACAACAGGGGGGACAGATGGGAGCAGGGGGCTCAGATGGGGGCAGGGGACACAGGCAGGTACAGTTAGAGACAGGGCCGGCCTTAGGTGTTCAGGCGCCCTGTGCGAGCTAACCTTGTGGCCCCCCCCCCCTCAAAAAAAATAATAATATTGTGTGGCACAGTGTAGGCTATATGTTTATAACAAACATATTTCACATGAAAACTTAGTTACTTGGCTTGGCCCTTGGGGATCTCGGACGCCACTTCCACACTTTGGCCGGGGGCTCGGTGGAGCTGATGAGGTGTTTTATCCTAATGAGAAAGATTTCCTAATAAGTATTTGGAGAGAAGGGGCAGAGGGATAGCAGAGCAGGGAGAGGCTGGTGCTGCTACTAGGGGGTCATACCATGGGGGAGTAATAAAGCCCACCATAATACCCCCCCCCCTCCCAGTAGTAATAATTCTCCTTATAATTTGACAGTGCAAAAAATACCTCCTTGTAATGCCCCCATTTGAGCTAATGTCCTCATAGTGCCCCCATAATGTGCCAGTATAAAATACCCCTATATAGTGACCCTAGTAAATGACCCCATAGTGCTCCACACCCTCCTTCCTCCTAGTGCCCCCCATAATGTACCAGTATAAAATGCTCCAGTAGATGCCCTCAGTGTCCCGCATAATTTGCAAGTATAAAATACCCCTTCTTAGAGCCCCCCGTAGATGACCCCATAGTACTCCTCTCCCCCTTCCCCTTACTACCCACCATGTGTCCCAGTATAAAATTGTACTGTACAGAGAGCCCATATAAAATACCCCTTCTTTGTGGCCTCAGTAGATGCCCCTATAGTGCCCCCAATCATGTGCCAGTATTAACAGCCCCCCCCCGTGCCAGTAATAGCCCCCTATGCCAGTAATAATAGCCCCCTATGCCAGTAATAATAGCCCCCTATGCCAGTAATAGCAGCCCCCCTGTGCCAGTAATAGCAGCCCCCCTGTGCCAGTAATAAGAGCCCCTCTGTGCCAGTAATAACAGCCGTCAGTAATAACAGCCCCTCTGTGTCAGTAATAACACCCCCCCTTGCCAGTAATAACAGCCCCCCCCCCTTTGCCAGTAATAACAGCCCCCCCCCCTTTGCCAGTAATAACAGCCCCCGCCAGTAAAAGTATTGTATATAATTAAAATAAAAAACACATACTTAACTCCATGTCAGTGATGCGATGCAGGCCTCTTCTGGCCTGTGTCCCACGCTGTATTGCTCAGGCGGCGCGATGATGTCATCGCGCCGCCTGCGCCGGCCTCTGATAGGCTGCCGGCCTAGTGCCAGCAGCCTATCAGAGGAAGGGAAAGGGACACGCCTCTCCCTCCCCTACCGCAGCACAGGCAGGCATCTGTATCGCTGTCCTGAGGACGGCGATACAGATGACTGGAGATGAGCGCTTTCACAATGGAAGCGCTCATCTCCCTGTGCCCCGCTGCCGCCGCCAGCTCGCTCGCCTGCCGCAGCCCGCATATTACACTGCAAGCTGTCGGCCGCCTGGCGCCCCTGACGCTATGGCGCCCTGTGCGGCCGCACAGCCCGCACACCCCAAAGGCCGGCCCTGATTAGAGACAGGGGCCGACGCATGCAGAGTACGGCTGGCAGTTAAAGGTACTGCGCACAGATTGCACACAGGGCACAGGCGGGGAGGCAGGAGATATTAGGGCACACAGATGAGGGCACAGATTGGGGAAGAGGACACATCAGTTGGCACAGATCAGCTAATGCCTGATTTCAGGCTCTGATCTGCAGAGTGCAGATCAGAGCCTGAAACCAGCATTTTAACACTGCCGCGCTCCGGTTGGTTAGGCTGCACAGACTAACCAATCGGAGCGATCGTCGGCAACGGACCACTCTAATTGGTCCCTTGCGGCATTACTGGACTGTACATTGTCCCTGACAGCAGCAGTCCAGGGGCAGAAGCTTTAATCCAAGCGCTTTGCAGCGCTAGTATTAAAGAGCCGCCATAACATTTATATACATGCTATCTGCAAGGGCTATGTGCAGATAGCATGTATATAGCCGTATGGCAGTCGTGAAAGGGTTAAATAGGTGATTTATGCAAAAAAAATATAATTATACAAGTGAACTAAAGTGAAGCTTCAGTGTACAGGGAATTTATTATGGAAGTGAAGGAGGAAAATCACTATAATGATTAGTGCTCGAATATTTGAATAGCGAATATCAGCACTTTATATAATATTTAGAATATAGTGATATATATTAATAATTTAGAATATTCTAGATTTTTTTTTTTTTCATCAGTAACCTCCCGTCTTGCTTGTGGGCCAATGAGAAGGCTGCAATGTCTTTGTCTGAGCTTAGCAACATCCCTAGCAACCAATAGGAAAGTTGCCTACCCCTTACTATATAAGAACCTCCCCAGCAGCCCTTGTATGCAGTATTTTGCAGATCTGAGAGAGACAGCAGTGTTATTGCTGCGCTCTCTGCTTTCCTGTGTCATTACATTAAATAGTTAACCTATATATATTGTGGCGAAACCAACCTCGCCACAGTGTTTTGGAGGGGGCTGTTTGAAGGCCTCTTGCCTCAGGATTATGGCCCATAGTAACTTTAAAGGAGAAGACAGACCGGCCGCACAGCTTAAATCTGTCTGTAGAATTGTATTTTATGTTATGCATTCGGTTAAATTGTATGTTATGTGAGGGCACCCAGATAGCTAATATTATTGTATTCATGTATTCTGAGTGCCATTCACCTAATGATATGCACTCAGACTTGAGCTATCTGGGGATATGTTAAATGTCTGTGTTTGCTGTGGGGGTGTGCCATTGTGTGTTTAAATGTCTCCACATATGTATTGGTGACCTCCCTTTGTCCTGAGAGATAATTGGATTGCCCTTGGTTGTCTCCCAGGCAGAGAGGAGGAAACCATGATGCATTGTGGGGATATGTTGTATCTGTTCTGTGTCGCAGTCTCCCTTCTGGTCCTCTAGGGGGCGGGAACGATTGGTTGCTGTATTTACATTGTGTGTGTTGTGAATTACTGATTGGTTGGATTTCAAAACCCTGTGGGCAGTACTATGTTTGTTTTTTATGAATAAAAGAGTCTGTATCTGAAGTACAGTCAGAGCACTGCTTGACCCTCAACACAGAGCCTTGTCTCGTTATTGGGGGGATTCCCTGTATGCTGTTGGAGACTGATTGCCAGGAGTGTAAGCTGACTGTACGCTTTTCCTGTTCATCTGCTGACAGCTATTCGCGAGGTTCCAGTTTGGAGTGCTATTTTGTATCCAGTTCGGGAGGTTGGTGTTCTGCAGTAGCTGTGCCTGTCTCTCAGAAAGGGGCATATCGCCTAAACGGATTTTAACCCCTTGTCTGCTGAAACGGTCCGTTACATATATATATATATATATATATATATATTACAGATAGTGGGAGATAGTCAGTGTAGGTTAGTGATATAGTGTAGCTGGTTCTGCTGTCCATACATACATGCTACATACATAGTGCTGTATGTATGTATGTATGTATTATTATTATTTATTATTAAAGCGCCATTCATTCCATAGCGCTATACATATGAGAAGAGGTATACATACTTAATACAGACAATTGCACTAATCATAAACAAGACGAGCTACAAACTGGTACAGAAGGAGAGAGGGCCCTGCCTGTGATGGCTTACAATCTACATGAATGCTATGCTACATACATACATAGTGCTGTGATGTCACAAGTTCACAACCATACTTAGTGCACTAATCAGTAATAAGTAGTCAGACCTGTTAAAATGTGAAGTTGCATGTATTGCGCCAAAATATTAGCATCATTGGTCCTGATTTCGCAATCTCGAATATATTGGAGCACTCTATCAAGCATATAAAGCTATTGTAATGTTCTGCCGTGCCAACCATTTTCTCCAGGAGACTTCTAGCAGCTTGAAAAATGTAGCTATAGTTACCCACGCCTGTATTTCGAGCGCATTACATGAATATTACATTGCTGATTTTTCGCAATTATGATGAATATTCTACCAAATATTTGCGAAATATAGCAAATTTGAATATTGCCCCTGCCGCTCGTCACTAATAATGATTGCATTTTCAAATGATCTCCTTACTAACTTCAGCCTTTCCTCAGCTACACATATGATGTACTTTTGGAATGGGAATATGGAGGTAATTTTGCAACAGAATTTGTAGCTAAATATGATTATTGATATCAAATGCAATGATATATTTTTAAAGACTGTCACCTCCAAAATCTGTTAATCAAAGTAAAGATACCTTCATGTAGAGTAGGTGCACTGGAACATAACCATACCTTTCTTGTGAAAATCCTGAGAAATTGTTATTTTTATTTTTATGCAACTAAGGTTTTCAGTGCACTGTGGGTGGCGGAGCTCCATTTGGTGCACCATTATTCTGCCATAACACTGCCCAGCACGTCCTTCTCTTGTTTGATCGAGAGTCCCTGACATTTTAGAGCTGCCAGCAAAGATGTAGGGGCAGTCTGGTGCACCAAACCCAAGAAAGGTATGGCTATGTTTCAGGGCAGTGTGCTTAATCTGAAACAGATTTTGGAGGTCACAGACTCCCCTTAAAGATGTTATCCCATGATTCACTTAAAAATTAAACTCATACATCGTAAATCTCCCCATTCATTGCTCCAATTGTTCTGCTAGATTTATTTCAAGCTGGCAGCTCAGGGGAGCGTGTCCTTTCTCAGGGGACGTATGCTTTCTGCTGCAGCTGGTGGTAGTGGAAAATGTGCTTCCATTTTAGGGAGGTGGACAGAGAAATTAAAAAAAGGACAAACAGAAGGTGGCGATGTACAGATAGATTTCACTGAATAACTCAGTAGCTATACCATTTTTTTAAAATTATATGCAATTACAAAGGTATTCAGATCAAGGTGCTGGTTTGAAAAATGTAGAATATTTTCTGTGGGACAACCCCTTTAACTAATTTTGTTGTATATGAAAAACCCTAATACATAAGTGTAGACAACATGTAATCCTACACTATCATAGGCAACTAAAAAAGTGACACTAGACATAAACGTTGTGAGGCAGTGACAGGCCTCATGGCTATTAGGGGAGGTGTATGGCAGGTTTTTCCATCTCTTCCCCGTCAATCAGCAGGCCTGAGGCAGCACCAGGGGCCACAATCATTACTGAGGAGTAAAAGCCCATCCCAGACCGTCAGTTGGGGTGCGGTTACAACCAGAGGCCAGGTGAGGTTCTGGATGTGTGGTTTTCAGCCGGGGTTGGCTGAGAAACCATGAAGCTGGGAAATAGCCTGGACTGACCGTGTTACAGCCTGGGGCCTGGTATACGCTTGGCTGAGGAAGCCAGATCTGACACGTATATGAACAGCACTGTATAGGAGAGTCAGGGATTAATGGGGTTAAAAAAATGCATTGGAGATTGTAAGCCCTCGCGGGCAGGGCCCTCTCTCCTTCTGTACCAGTGTGTAACTGCTCTTGTTCATGCTTAGTGCAGTTGTCTGGATTATGTATGTGCTCCCCTTATCCTATGTACAGCGCAATGGAATGAATGGCCCTATAATAATAAATAATAATAATAATAATTACTGTATCAGACGTTGAAAATGACACAAATTGCTACAAATGCATCCAAATGGCACTTGATCCATTTAGAGCAGCTCATGCAGCAATGAAAAAGAATAGTTACGCCACGCATTTCAGACTTTCAATGTGAATTATCCATTTTCAGGTTGATCTTCATTGTAACTACTTATCCATTGATGTATTTCTACTAATAATTTTCTTGTCTATGTAGTTAGAGCAGATCTCTCATCTGCAGTGATGGTAATAACTACTTCTGCTTCTATATTTTTCTAACCCTGATTTTCATTCTCTTTTTTATCTTCTTTATTATTACGCTCGGGGGTCTAACCGCCATTTGTTTTGTCAAAGACCCAGGAGAACAAACGATGAACCTAACAAAAGCTGGCACATCTTGTTCAGGTGCCCAGACTCCTTGTGTAGAGTTCAGGTGTGTGTTGCCCTGAAGCTGGAAGATGAGGGTAATCTAGGAACGAATGTTTCCTTCTAAAAATATACTTTCAAGTAGTAACAAAGCAGGAGCCATCCAGCCATCTATCAGCGCAATCTTTGAAGTTTTTGTCCTTGTCCTCTGTTTACATTGCTTCCATGGATCAGTTACTGCGTTTGCACAGCACATGGGGAAGACTCCAGACTAATTATCTCATACACAACCGCCCTAAGATGACTTAATTGGTCTCGTTTGCCGACATGGTTTTGATGTGCACATAGACATGTTTTTAGGACAATTTCGGCTCCCCTCCACTCATTTTATAAGCAGCTCTAATAGGTGGGGGATAATTCTGCATTTTACTTTAATGTATTGTGTTTAGGTTTTAACGGGCAGCCATCTTTATTAAGTAAATGGAAGGAAGTGATGAGCGGTTATGAAGTGCACTCATTTTATTTGACGTTAGCTACTATTTATTTTGGATGCTTCAGACAGGTTCAGACAGAAGGAAAGGTGCGGTTCCACTTTGAAGCTTCTCTGTCTATATAACACCTACATTTATGCCTGGACAGAAATAGCAGCCATGTGTATTTACCGTGCAGATTAGATGAGTCAGAGATAGAGCATGAGTGTGCAACGCGACGAGGATGAAAAGTGAAGACAGTGGAAGTAGATTCTGTGCGATTCTGTCTCCGCTTCTGTATTCATCTGGCAGATTCTCAAAATCATTTCCTTTAGGCTCCATTCACACGTCCGCAATTAATTTCTATGGGGCCCCATGATGTGCTGCCCGGATCCAGAAATTCCGGGTCTGCAATTCCAATCCTGAAAAAAATTGAATATGTCCTATTCTTGTCTGCAATTGCGGACAAGAATAGGCATTTTCTATTAAGTGCCGGCGGCGTGCGGTCTGCAAAATGCAAAACGGACATTGCCGGTGTCCGTGTTTTGCGGATCCGAAAAATACACACGGATGTGTGAATGGACCCTTAAGGGTACTTTCACAGTAGCGTTTATCTTTGCCGGTATTGAGTTTCCGTCACAGGGGCTCAATACTGGAAAAAAACTGTTTAATCCTAATGCATTCTGAATGGAGAGTATTCCGTTCAGGATGCATCAGTTCAGTCCCTCTTACATTTTTTGGGCCGGGGAAAATACCGTAGCATGCTGCAGTTTTCTCTTCGGCCAAAAATCCTGAACACTTGTCGGAATGCCAGATCCGGCAATAATTTCCATTTAAATGTATTAGTGCCGGCATTAAAATTTTCGCATTGACGGATCCGTTCTTCTGGTCCGCGCATGCGCAGACCTTTAAATCTGTGAAAAAAAATTATAAACACCGGATCAATTTTTCCGGATGACAACCGTAAAGACGGATCTGGTATTGCAATGCATTTGTCAGACTGATCCGCATCCGTCTGACAAATGAATCCGTTTGCGTCCGAATTAATCCTCTGCCGCAAGTGTGAAAGTACTCTAACAGTATTGCAGAGGCTCTGCTTGAGCAGTGACCGTTACCCAGAAGTGCAGCCTCACATGCACCGTCGTTGCTCCAGCAGTAGAAGCAGATCCTCTGTGTTTGCATCGCTACTCAGAGCAATGGCACAAGTGTGAGATGTCCATCTCTGTCAGTCAGGTGAATGGGGGGTGTCCTCAGCTTCGGGGACACCTAGTCACAGATGAAGTACCCTAATAGATAAGACAAGTCGATTCTTACGAATCAATTTCCTCATCTATACCTGGCATATTCAAAGCGGACCTTTCACCGCTCCTGACATGCCTGTTTTAATAGCTACTTGCATTCCCCATGTAATAACAATTCTGGAGCCTCTATTCCTATGGCTCTATGTTGTGCCATTACTTTATTATTTCTACTAGAAGTCATGAATAATTGCTAGCAGTCTGCAGTAAGGGTACAGAGGGGAGGTAACCAGTTTGGGGGGTGTCACTGCACAGTTTCACTCTATCCAATCAGTGCTGCCATTTTCAGACTGTGCAGGGACGGCCCCCCCCCCCTCAACTTGTTACCTCCCCTCTGTACCCTTACTGCAGACTGCTAGCAATTCATCCACAGCTTCTAGTAGAAATAATAAAGGAATGGCACAACATAGAGCCATAAGACTAGATCAGTGGTGGCGAACCTTTTAGATATAGAGTGCCCAAAATGCAACCAAATATCCACTTATTTATCGCAAAGTGCCAACACGGCAATATAACCTGAATACCACAGTCCAGTATAGTATATCTTCCATGTACTTTATCATTTAGCTATAATAGCCTGCCTACATTCAGTGTGCTGCCTGTGATTTTCATAGCACGCCCTGCACTGAGGAATGGCAGGATAAATCTAAGGCATACCATAGACTTTTTCCAGGGCGCGGGTGCCTACAGAGAGGGCTCTGAGTTCCGTCTTTGGTACCCCTGCCATAGGTTTGCCACCACCAGAGCAGATGCTCCTGAATTGTTATTACATGGGGAATGAGCGGTGGTTAGGTACGGGGTGGATAATATTCTGTATTTGTCGTGACGCCAATTGCAGCGTGCGCAGGGTACTTTCCCAGGGCCCTTCCAAGGTGTTATAACACACGTACCAGATTAGGAATGCCAGAGTGGTGTAATGGCCTATAATGTCTTTATAGCTTGATGTTAGTACCTGGGTACGGCCGGACTCCTGGCACACTTGCAATAAATTTGAGCGTAGTGATAGTAGGAGTAATAGAGGAACCTGGCAGAATAAATTATGTCTAAACCTTTAGATGAAGTTCAAACGTTGCTTTACTTTAAATAACTTGCATCCAAGCAGTATACAGCTTTGTTCTCTTGGTCCCAGCAAGTTTTGTCAATGATTGGCAGGAATGTGCACTTCTGCTTTAAATGTAACTTCTGCTGTGTGGGGACAGACTAGCTGGGGAGGAATAGGCTTCTCCTAGGCACTGGACTTATCTCACAGATGGATTCTTAGGGGATGCTTTCTTCCTGGAAATCTGGAGTTTGACTGTAGTTTTTGCTTTCTTCATCCAGCACAGCTGAAGATGCTCAGACTGGGTATATGGCCAAGTCTCAGCCGAGACTAGGTCCTTGCTGTCTTCCCTATGCAGAGGAACTCCACACACACCCTAACTCTAGCAAGGGGTTGGGCTACACTACAACCAACTTAATTCTCCACCCAAACTGCAGGATGTGGGTCCAGCCCACCTCTCCACAGAGGGGGAGCTAAGATGGAATAATCCATTCCAGCTCAGATACACTAAACTGTAGCTTGTACCTGACAATGCATTGCTGCCACCTGCTGGTAGCCAGGCAAATTACATGAACAATTGCATTTAACATAGATTTATATGCACATTTGTGGAGCAAAATCACATCTGATGACAGTATAAAGGTTCCTAGGAGATAGTAGCGGGGTAGAGGAGTGTAGTAACACAACTCTGGGGTGTTACAAATGCAAGTAGCTATTAATATAAAACCAGCATTTCAGGAGAGGTAACAGGACCTCTTTAAAATTCCCAGCATCCTAGCATTTTCTGTCTGACACAACGGGTTAGCCATCAGATACACAACTATAAGACTACACTAAACGTGTATTACTATAAACAGCTTTACAGTTTTTTGTGTCTTAGAGGTAGAAACACTAGAGTCTCAATTTCACAAGTGATTCCTTTAGAAATTAGGAGGAAACAGGGGGGTGTAAACATTTTTAAAAAGTCACTTGCCTTGTGGAAGCCCGCCGTTCCAGCACTGTGGCTCTTGTCCTCTCTGTATTTTCCATCCTTGCCGGTCCAGAAGTGATGGCATGCTGCTCCCATGCATGTGTCAGCTGTAGCCAATCACTGGTCTAAACAGTCACTAAGAACTGCCTGTGACCGCTAAGCTTGGGCAGCATGCGATGCAGCATTCACATGAATGGTAGCAGTATATGACTTCTGGCCTGGCAGGGAAAGGAAATGGCAAGGACAGGAGCCACAGCCCAGGAACTTGTCTTTCAGAAAATTTGTGATTGTTTTTCATTTTTTTACACCCCCCCTGCCTCTGCTTAATTTTATTTTTGGTTTATGTAAAGGGATTCTCCAAGATTGTCCACGACTATTCCAGTTTAGCAAATAATTCTGGATAATCTTTTCTCAGAGTTCTATATTGTGCCATTCCTCTGTTATTCTTCTTAGAAATGTATGAAAAGATTGACAACTGGGAGTTTAACCCTCCACACTGCCGTTGTCCAGTTAATGTTAGTGTTGTCCATGTATTCACAAATGTCTAGGAGAAATAACAGAGTTCTAAGCAAAGATGTTCCATAATTGTTACTTCCATCTAAGGGCCCTTTCACACTATCCTAATGCATTCTGAATGGAGAGCATTCCGTTCAGTATGCATCAGAATGCATCAGTTCAGCCCCTCTACGTTTTTTGGCCGCAGCATGCTGTATTTTTTTCTCCGGCCAAAAATCCTGAACACTTGCCGGAATGCCGGATCCAGCATTCATTTCCATTGAAATGTATTAGTGCCGGATCTGGCATTAAAATTGCCGCATTGACGGATCCGTTCTTCCGATCCGCGCATGCGCAGACCTTTAAATCTGTGAAAGAAATAAATACCGGATCCGTTTTTCCAGATGACACCGGAGAAACGGATCCGGTATTTCAATGCATTTGTCAGACGGATCCGCATTAGGATCCGTCTGACAAATCCCATCCGTTTGCGTCCGGATTCCCGGTGATGGAACTGCCTGCCGAAATCTTCTGCCGCAAGTGTGAAAGTACCCTAAAACAGGCATGTACAAAGAGCAGACAGGTCCTCTTTAAAGGGAGTCTGTCAGCAGTATAAATATACCTTTTGAGGAGCTTTCATTATCAAGATAAGATTATTCTGAATAAAACTTTTATTTTGCCAGATTGTGGGCCAGAAGTGCACGGGAGGAGGAGCTTCATTGGGAAGTGCTCTTTGCATTCGGCTGCTCCACAGCCCCCCGTTCCCTTGCTCTGAGTGACAGCTGTAGCATCCACCCAAGAGACCACTATAGCTATCACTTAGAACAGAGGGTCAGGCTGTGAAGCAGCTCAATGTAGAGAGCACTTTACAGTGAAGATTTGCCTCCAGTGCTCTTAAGGGTCCATTCACACGTCAGTGTGTTTTGCAGATCCGTGGACATCGCTGGCACTTAATAGAAAATGCCTATTCTTGTCCGCAATTGCAGACAAGAATAGGACATGTTATATTTTTTTCAGGATCGGAAGTGCGGATCCGCACTTACGGATCCGGGCAGCATATTGTGCTGCCGCATAGAAATTAATGGGTCCGCAATTCCGTTCCGCAAAATGCGGAACGAAATTGCGGATGTGTGAATGGACCCTAAAGGGGAGTTCTGGTTGGTACAAGTTATCCTCTATCCACAGAATAGGGGACAACTATCAGATCGGTGGGGGTCACTCCATTATTTCTATAGCAGTTCTGGAGATTGCCGAGCACAGCACTCCATTATCTCTAGACCTCCCATAGAAATTAATGGAGCGGCCGAGCACATATGTGATCGGACCCTCCGGTCATTTCAGGGGATCTGCAGGGGGTTCTTGTGATAGGGGATAACGTGTACCAACCAGAATACCTCTTTAAGAAGCAGAATCGTGGAGAAAAAAAGTTCATATTTACACTGCTCCAGATGATAAAAGCTCCAAAAAATGTATGTTTAGTCTGCTTTACCCAGCTTCTAACTAGCGCTGTCAGCAGTTTGGCATGGCCCAAACTGCTGACAGATTCCCTTTATGTGAATAGCAATGCCAGAGAGAGCCCATGGATAAGAATAGAACTGTTTCTCTGTAAAATCAAGCATTTTCCCCCTAATCCCAGACAACCCCTTTAAATCTGCAGCCCTGGCTCCATAACTAAACTTTAGACCACCAGTGAAGGTTTAGAGTTTGCTGACAGCATCACAGTAAGGGAATTTGTGTTCGGTCACTAGCTGATGATCGCTCCTGCTTGTAAAATACAGAAGTCTCAGTTGTTTGCATCAGTTTTATATATTTGCTGGATGCTAAGCTCATATAAAAGTCAACCTATATGATATACCACATGTTGCAGCATTTTGGTTTTTAGAAAGAAAAAAAAGACGGGAGAAAGATGAAAATATAGATCTTAACACTTCATAATGACTTTGAATTACTCTAATGAGGTCATTCTTGGTGCCACCTTCCAGGAAGTTGTGCATTAGATTAAATACTGCCTGCATGTAACATACTCCTCCATCGTACTCCAGTAGTCACTGGCTTCAAAGGCTCGGATTGCTATAGCAATGGTGGGGCAGGCGAGGTTATGCCTTTATCCTACTGAGTGTAGAAGTCAAAGGGCCTGTTGTGAACCAAAACATCTGTCAGCACCATTACCAGCACCTATTCCCAGTTCCTCTTTTTAATTTATCCCACAGCACTGATCTGCTGGGTCGTGGGGGCATTGTGACATAAGGATTGTGTAACCATTGAGAACATGTCACGAACACAGAGCTCTTCTTTTGTGAAATACTTTTCACACAGAATCAACAAGACTGGTGGTAGATTATATCACCCAGGTTCTCTGTGTTTTATAATAAATTATATTTGAAGATCTGAAACGTGTTACAAATATAAAAGCAGACTAGGAACTGGAAAAAACGTACAAGTGGTCCCCATGTTGTAGGTAGGTCCAAATAGACCAAGGAAAGGGCAACACAAGTAGATGGAGCAAACAGCGAGGTCAGCAATACCATAGTGCAGCACAAAATATTGCCCCAGAAGATGTCTTTGTGGTGGCCATCAATAGCTTCCACATTCTGTCCTCCTCCTCCTTCAGTTATCACAAATTGAGATATGGAGCAGGGACGTAGGAGGTGAATTGTGGGCCACAGCACCAAGCCTGTCCTACTTTCAGCATGCTGTCTGGACTTCTCCTTGTAATGACCACTATAGTGCCCCTAGTAGTATTCTCCCCAAGTGGCCAAGTAAAGAAAAAAGAAAACCTGAGTCCTGTTCCAAGCCGTCGTCTGAGGTGCAGGCTTCAGGCCTATTCTAGCCTGTGACCTAAAATATGCGTCCCTGAACCATTTGTACACTGCCTCATGTAGTGGCCTGTGGCCTATGAGGGTGAATGGCGAGGTAGAGGGCCATGGGTTACCATGATCTGCTGCAGTATTCAACTGTATCACCATCCTGAGGACAGAAATACAGTTGAATTCAGGTGGTGGACCTGTGGCTGCTGGCCTGGTATGTAAATACCTGGTGCTTCCAGTGCTTCCCCTCTGGGCATTGGCCTCCTGAGAAATTTCCCTGTAGAGTTTATGGCCAGTGCGCGTCTGGACAAATGCCCCAATAATATAAGAAATTAGAATACTTCTCGACATCATTCAGTCTCATTTATGTCATGCATTTCTGTAGGCCCTGCATATAAACTTTATAGGGAGTCTGTCACCACCAGTGACTGCTTTTAACCCCTTGCATCACAGTGTAACTCCAATTGTGTTTTCAAAATATATATTTTTTTCCTGCTTCCTCTTCTTTTGACCATTAAAATCAGCTTTTTATAATTATGATAATGAGGAATAAAAGAGCACAGCTAAGCCCTCCCGCTCCTCCCCTCTTCTTCTTCTCTCCACCTCCTAGCCTAGCCTAACCTCCCGACGTCATCATGATGCTATTTCAAATCTCATTTGTGAACTTCTGTGGGCATCGGCTTCTTTAACAGAACTGCATATGTGCCATTAGTAAGCCCAGTTCATTTGACCCGGAACTGGCCATCTTCCGCAGCCAATCACTGGCCGCAACTATGTCAAACCAGATGTTTACAAAGAGGGAGCCCAATGGAGCAGGCCTAGTGAAGAAGGAGCCTAGCGCTAGGAAATAGGTATGTAATCTTCCCTTTATAGACCAGTCCTCAACTATAAGGTGTGAGGATTCGCTCTGGTAGGCAGGGTAAGAGGACGCAGAACAGAGGCAAAAGAAACAATTTGTAAAACAAAACTTCAGTGTTTATTCACACATGAGAAAAAAAAACAAAGCAACATTAACAGTCTTAGTGTTCGTTCACACAAGGAAAGTCCAAAGCACAAAAACAGTTGCCTTGTTAGCAGGTTCTTTTAGCGTCCACAACAGGCTTTATGGGGCCTGTTTCCCCCCATGCGGCTCTAAGCCCTCTAGTACGGCACCATGCCTCAGATCCCAAGACAGAGACTCTGATTCTGAACCCAGCTGCCTATTTAAAAGGACATCCAGGTGCTGCCAAAACCCGGACCGGCACTTAAACTCCGACCCGGTATTTGATCTCATCTGGCTGGAAATCATCCCAGCCACCCATGTTGGGAGGAAAATACCTGCCTTCCCAAACAAAACCCCTTGCTATGGCACATACCCCCCCCCTCCCTTTGTTCAACCCTGAGGGGGTGAACACACGCCAGACAGTGTACCCGGGACAGGGCATCCGCATTTCCCTGTAACCGGCCTGCCCTGTGTTCTACTGTAAACTTAAAGTTTTGCAAGGACAAGAACCATCTGGTGACCTGAGCATTCCTCTCTTTGGCCTGGCTCATCCATTTGAAAGGGGAATGGTCGGTCACCAGACGGAACTTTCTCCCCAACAGATAACAGCGGAGAGACTTGAGTGCCCACTTGATGGCCAGGCACTCTCTCTCCACTATACTGTACCGGGTCTCGGCTGGAGTGAGCTTATGGCTGAGGAAGACAACGGGATGCTCCTCCCCGTGGACTTCCTGAGACAGTACAGCACCAAGGCCTACTTCGGAGGCATCGGTCTGTACTATAAACTCCCTTTTGAAGTCGGGCGTCACCAAAACCCACACAGGGGGACCCACACAGGGCCGACTTCAAAGCGGAGAAAGCCTCTTCAGCCTGGTCATTCCAGCAGACCATCACGGACTTCCGTCCCTTCAAGAGCCCTGTCAACGGAGCCGCTAAAGTGGCAAAATGGGGGACGGACCTCATATAATAGACCACCATTCCCAGGAATGACTTCACTTGCCTAGAGGTGACAGGTCGGGGCATATTCCTTATCGCCTCTATTTTGTTTACTTGGGGTTTTATGACTCAGCGCCCAATGACATACCCTAGGTATTTGGTCTCCTCTAACCCTATCGCGCATTTGTTTGGGTTAGCTGTTAGACCAGCCTTTCGAAGGGAGTCCACTGCGACCTGTACTTTGGGCAGGTGACTTTCCCAGTCGGTACTGTGAATGACAATATCATCCAGATAAGCTGATGTGGACGAAGCCCATTAGACATTGAAAAGTGGCATGGGATCCATGCAGACCGAAGGGTAACACTCACTTTTAGATTCCTCGATGACGTCTAGCTGCAGCATGAGCTGCACTTCCTCCGAGATGGCTTGTCGCCGAGCCTCGGGTACCCGGTATGGCTTTAACCGGACTTTGGCCTGAGGCTCAGTGACAATGTCATGCTGGATTGCGTAAGTGCGTCCAGGGAGGTCCGAGAACACATCCGTGTTCTGACTAATGAACTCCCTGGTTTCCTGAGCCTGTTAAGAGGAGAGGCTGTCAGCAATTTTTACTGTGGCAACCGCTTCCCCTGCATCAGGCAGAGGGGCCAGAACCTCTTCCCCTAGAAAACTCTGCCAATCCTTCCCATCTTTAGACACCATCCTTTTTAACATGGTTTTTAGAATTTTGTTGAACCTTTTGCAGATGGTACACGGACGTCCGTAACTGTCTGATATGCAGCAACTTACAGAGTTCCCTCATGACCTTGGCAATCAAAGGGGTCCCCTGGTCAGTCAGAATCTCTTTAGGTAGCCCCACTCGGGATAACAACTCCATTAGCTCCTTAGCTATAAGCTTCGCCGATGTATGTCGCAGTGGCACCGCCTCTGTGTACCGAGTGGCGTAGTCCAGGATGACCAAGATGTGTTGTTGTCCTCTAGTGGACTTTGGTACTGGGCCTAAGAGGTCCATAGCGATTAGCTCAAACTGCACCTCGATGATCAGGAGAGGTACCAAGGGACTGCAAAAAATGTGTTGGGGGCTAGTTCCCTGGCAGGTCGGACAAGACTTACAGAATTCTTCCACCTCTTCCACTTAAACACACTGGGCCAGTAAAACCGTTGTAGTATCTGGTCCTGTGTCTTCTGCATTCCCAGATGACCCCCGAGAACATGCTGGTGGGCTAACTCTAACACGAGTTTGCGATAAGCCTGGGGCACCACCAACTGTTCAATAGATTCACCTCACAGCTGGTTTACCCGGTATAACATACCCTGATGAACCACAAAACTGGGGAACACGACTCTGCCCCTGGTTGTTGTGGTTCACCATCTACTATTAATACATTTTCCCAGGCTTGGCATAGGGTTGGGTCCTGATGTTAGGCGTGACCAAAATGATCCCCGGAGACATTGAGGTCTGCCAGCTCAGGACCCGGCGGCAAGTCCTCCGTGTCTCCCACCATTACACTTAGCGGGGTTGTCTCCCCCTCTTCCACCGAAGTAGAGGTCACCCCTACCGCCCTTCAGACTCAGGTTCCCAGGGTTCTGGTCTCCCCCCTGAGCTGTGCCACTCTTCTAGGGTTACCCCTGTCACATGGGTATCAGTCACTCCCGTAGTAGGCCACAGTGCTGGCAAGCCCGGGAAGTCTCTCTCTATTATAAGTTCATAGTGTAGATAGGTGGCGACAGCCACCTCGTGGGTCCACCTGCCGGAAACCGTGGATAGAGACACCATAGCAGTGGGGTAGTCTTTTAAGTCTCCATGAATACACATGACCCCAACTTTCCGGCCAGTATACTCAGTGGTCCATACCAGGGGAACCCTTACCAGGGTCACCAGACTCCCTGAGTCCAACAGAGCCTCCGCTGGAGTGTCTTCCACCTCCACCTGGCACAGGTGATTCAGAGTCCCGCTGCACACTGCTTCCTAGCATATAATGACTGGCGGAAGCAATAGTTTATGTCCATAGGTTCCACCTGATGTGGACAGACAGCTTGTACATGTCCAGGCTCCCGACACCGCCAGCAGATTATCGGAGCTGGGTCCACAGGGGGCACATCCCAGGTGGGTATAAATCGCCGGGTCTGGGGTGGAGAGTTACGGGTTTTGACTACCCCCCTCCCAAAAGAACCCCCCTGTAGATTCCGGGTAGCCTCATAGCGCTCCACCAGGTCGACCATCTCAAGAGCATTACCTGGAGATACCTGGCCAATCCATTGCCAGAGAGGGGGTGGCAAAACCCTCCAGAACATATCAACCACCAGACGGTCCAGCATAGCAGTGGGGCTCAGCACGTCAGGCTGTAGCCACTTTTGCAAAAGATTAAGCAAGTTATAATACTGGGGTCTCAAGGGCTCAGCCGGCTTAAACCCCCCACTGATGCACCCGCTGGGCCTGGACCAACACATTCACCCCCAGTCTTGCCAGAATCTCACCCTTGACTCTCTGGTAGATGGCCACTTGGTCGTCCGGCAAGTCGAAATACACTCGCTGGGAATCGGATGTCAGGAACGGAGCGACGACCTCAGCCCACTGATCTCGGGGTAGATTCTCCCTTGTGGCTACCTTCTCATACATCGCCAGATACGTTTCGACGTCATCTAATGGTGTCATCTTAGGGATCGCCGCACGGACCGCTTTCCGGATATCATGGACACTCTGGGACGCTCTTTCTGTCTGTAAAGCCATTACGTGTTGTAACAGCAGCTGGTTTGTTTCTTGCTGGTGTTGATTAGCCTCCATGAGAGCTTTTATTACAGCCTTCATTTTGTCACGTGACAAAGGTTTAAATTTAGCTGGTTTAATCCAGGACATCCAGCCGTACCCGAAAAAATATTTCTGCGTTTTACGCCAGCCTCACTGCTTGTGCCCGCTCCAAGCCACCAATTGTGGTAATTCGCTCTGGTAGGCAGGGTAAGCGGACGCAGAACAGAGGCAAAAGAAACAGTTTGTAAAACAAAACTTCAGTGTTTATTCACACAGGAGGAAAAAACAAAGCAACATTGACAGTCTTAGTGTTCGTTCACACAAAGGAAAGTCCAAAGCACAAAAACAGTCACCTTGTTAGCAGGTTCTTTCAGCATTCACAACAGGATTTGGGAGCCTGTTTCCCCGCATGCTGCTCTCAGCCCTCTAGTACGGCACCATGCCTCAGATCCCAAGACAGAGACCTTGATTCTGAGCCCAGCTGCCTATTTAAAAGACAGCCAGGTGCTGCCAAAACCCAGACCGGCACTAAACTCTGGTCCGGTATTTGATCTCACCTGGATGGAAATCAGCCCAGCCGCCATTGTTGGGAGGAAAATTCCTGCCTTCCCAGACAAAACCCCTTGCTATGTCACAAAGGTTACCAATAAATATTTGTTGTTTGTGTTCTTACCAGATGTATGGACCATATATGGTGCTGGCTCCACATACAAAGGTCTTTGGAAAATACTTTAAATATTTTCAGATATGAATTTATTGAGTATTTTCTCACATTGTTACTATAAGGGCAGGTTCACAGCATCTCACAACACATGCTGAAAAATTCTAAGATTTCAGGTCTTTGCCTGGAAGTCCCTGATCCTGAATCTGAAGCCGCATAAGTCAACTAAATCCTCAGACCATTAAGTTAAACTTGCCAATATCCTTTTTCACAAAAGTACTTTATGTCTCTCTGAAGGTGTTCCTGATCGTATGAAGCCCTTGACTTAACGTTGGTACGGCTGTTCCTCCAAAGCTGACATCTACTTCACTTGGCTTATGAATTGGATTTGTATATATATTCTATACCTGCTTTTAATCCCTAAAGATTTAATGGGATTTTCCAGGGATAATAAAAACATAAAAAAGATTTCTCCAACATGTTACATTAAGTTATCAAGATACTTATCATTACAACTCCTTACCTGTGCAGCAACTTTTCGAGCCCTCCACCTCACCTTTGTCTACATGATGAGTTGGTTGGCTCCTCACGAGCAACACGCAACCCTTGGCACATGATTTATTGGACAACTCATGTTACCTTCAGGACATGTTATGGAGGACCCAAACTATGAGAGCAAGGAATTCTACATATAAATATAGAAAACTGAGTACTTTATTATTTCAGTATTTTGGGCAACATTAAAAGTCTTTGTTATTACATGTAAGCACCTTAACAGTGGTTATCTTACTAAGACAATCCCTTTTCATAAGCCTTATTAAAGCCTATGAACATCATACATGCTTTCACCATTCAGCAAGCCAAGTTGACTTGGACTTTGGGTTTTATACCTTGGAACCATATGCTTGAGTAATTTCAGAGATTTGAGTAGTAATAATTTGAGTAATAATACCCCTATTTTGAGGGGTATTATTACTAACTTCTCTACAACACAACAACATGTGGCCAATGAGGAACCACAATTAAAGTGCACAATGTTGTAACTGAGTTGTACTGACATTTTGGTTGCATAACTTTTCCACTGGGGGCCCAAGATCGTCAAGAAACATATCTGATCTCAATGTAGGGATACAATAAAACCGAGTATCTGTCATGTCAAAATGTGTGGGAACTGTTTCCATTCGTTTTTTGTAGCCTCCAGGATGAATGACCTCTGTGTAGAGTAATTGCTGGTTTGCAGATGTATGTGGCATGGAGGAACCAATGAGCTCCTTGGCAAGACTATGTATATACTAGGGCTCTGTGTGGTCTACAAGCTCCACAACACACTGTATGAAACACTGACTTGTTCACTCGGTCTCAGAGTATAAGAGGTATACATGACATTGAGGAAATGGTTAGGGTACATAGATCATTTGTGTTTAAAGGGATACAAAGTGCTACACAAATAATGAGTCAATGTGCTGTAGACAATGAATGTTTTCAGCTGAACAGGGAGTTTGTATATTGCACTTCATCTAGAGCACTCACTTATAAGTGGTCTCCTCTCACAGCAACCACAATGCTCCTGTACTGGGTAAAGGAAACCTGCCTCGGAAAACACAGGAGAGCGTGTCCTCGGTACAGGTAAAATAAACAGCAATTATCAGGTGCAAGCGGCAGAATGAAGTCACCCAAAAGACCCAGGGTGTATAGAGAGGTCATACAGACCAATGCCTAGCATGGTTTTAGAAGCAACCATCTGCTTACTTTTTACATTATTTTTAAGTTTCATATTTTATATGGAAAGAATACATTTTACACATTGTATCTTATTGTATTTTATGTTCTACTAATAAAATATAGTATCTGCTCTAATGGTGTCTAATTAGCAAGAGCATTAACACATTTTTTAAAGAGGTTGTCCCATGAAAAATATTCAACAGTTTTCAAACCAGCACCTGAATATTAATACTTTAATTGTATGCAATAAAAATGTATTATAGCTAATGAGTTATTCAATGAAATCTCTCTGTTTTGCGCCACCTGCAGTGTGCTGTTTTTCTAATTTTTTTGTCCTGCTCACTGAGATGGAAGCACATGCACAGTTCCATCCTTCAACTGCCAGCAGAAAGAACACACCCTTGAGAAAGGACATGCTCCCTAAGCTTAAAATAAATCTAGCAGCGCAATTGGAGCAATGAATGGGACTATCTCTGGATCCATGTGAGGTACAGGGCTGGTCCTAGCTGTGTTAGAAATAGGTTGATATGTACTATACGTCTGATTTTCATTTTTTTACATTACTCATGGGCAAACCCCTTTAAAAGACCCATTCCACTGATCGAGGATTGTATAAAATATCTTACAAAATGGAAATGCTGTGACATAATAGACTTCTCCAAGATCAGAGATTTATGCAGAACAGGAAACTACAGGATTACTAGTGCAGCAACACAAGGATTAGTAGGGTAAAACCAACCTACAGTTGCAAGAAAAAGTATGCAAACCCTTTGGAATGATATGGATTTCTGCACAAATTGGTCATAAAATGTGATCTGATCTTCATCTAAGTCACAACAATAGACAATCACAGTCTGCTTAAACTAATAACACACAAAGAATTAAATGTTACCATGTTTTTATTGAACACACCATGTAAACATTCACAGTGCAGGTGGAAAAAGTATGTGAACCCTTGGATTTAATAACTGGTTGAACCTCCTTTGGCAGCAATAACTTCATCCAAACGTTTCCTGTAGTTGCAGATCAGACGTGCATAACGGTCAGGAGTAATTCTTGACCATTCCTCTTTATAGAACTGTTTCAGTTCAGCAATATTCTTGGGATGTCTGGTGTGAATCGCTTTCTTGAGGTCATGTCACAGCATCTCAATGGGGTTAAGGTCAGGACTCTGACTGGGCCACTCCAGAAGGCGTATTTTCTTCTGTTTAAGCCATTCTGTTGTTAATTTACTTCTATGCTTTGGGTCGTTGTCCTGTTGCAACACCCATCTTCTGTTGAGCTTCAGCTGGTGGACAGATGGCCTTAAGTTCTCCTGCAAAATGTCTTGATAAACTTGAGAATTCATTTTTCCTTCGATAATAGCAATCCGTCCAGGCCCTGACGCAGCAAAGCAGCCCCAAACCATGATGCCCCCACCACCATACTTCACAGTTGGGATGAGGTTTTGATGTTGGTCTGCTGTGCCTCTTTTTCTCCACACATAGTGTTGTGTGTTTCTTCCAAGCAACTCAACTTTGGTTTCATCTGTCCACAGAATATTTTGCCAGTACTGCTATGGAACATCCAGGTGCTCTTGTGCAAACTGTAAACGTGCAGCAATGTTTTTGTTTTGGACACAGAAGTGGCTTCCTCTGTGGTTTCCTCCCATGAAATCCATTCTTGTTTAGTGTTTTACGTATCGTAGATTCGCTAACAGGGATGTTAGCATATGCCAGAGACTTTTGTAAGTCTTTAGCTGACACTCTAGGATTCTTTTTCACCTCATTAAGCAGTCTGCACTGTGCTCTTGCAGTCATCTTTACAGGACGGCTGTCATAGCCTATGGTGTGTTTTGTGACACTTTCCTTCACTTGGTTGCCCGTGGCAACGTGTGGTGTTGTGTGCATGTGGTGGCAGTGTCTCAGCCCTATGGCTGATCCCCAGGACATGGTTGCCACGCATGCCGTTGCCCGCGGCAACAGGTGAAGTGTGTGTTTATGTGTGTACTTCCCCTTTAAGTGGCCGTCTTCCCTTGCCTTGTGTTTGAAGGGTTAACTCCCTTCTGTGTGTGTGATCACTGGGTGTGTCTGTGTGGGTGTGGCTACATGGGCTATTTAGCCTCTGCTGAGAGTAGTAGTCTGTGGGGTACTTCAGCTATGTAAGCTGGAGTCATCCGCCTGTGTGTTACCATATGCCAGTGGGGGCCACCCTTGTGGTCATAAGCTTTATGTATGGTGTTAAGTAGATATTTCTTTGGTCTTTATTTATTGCAGCATATGGTTTCCCGTGTGATGTGTGTTGTGTGCTGTGTCCCTTGTGTTGTTGTGGACAGCAGCACTTATACATGGGTTCCAGGCTCTGTGTCGGTGGCAGGTAGGTGTGGTACTAGTCTCACTTACCTGCCATTGCCATATGTCTGTTTCTGTTTCCCCTGTCTTTATAGCTTGGCCAGTGAAACTCCTGTTCGTCCGTATCTAGGAGGAACAGGTAGTCTTACCCAGCTCCTAGTCCAGGGCCACCCTGAGGGCTAGCAGGAATATCAGGTTCCGGAGTATGAGCCCTCCTACCATCAGGGTCGGCTCATACAGGCTAGGAGACAGGATCAGAATTAGGGATTGTTAGGAGGTGACCTGCTCCCTGATTCCTGTCCTGGCCATGCTCTGACCATCCATCTGCTGATACCGCACGGCTGAGGGTTTTCCCCATCCTCAGCCGTGACAACGGCCACTCCTAGGGAGAGTAGCAACAGTGCTGAACTGTCTCCATTTATAGACAATTTGTCTTACCGTGGACTGATGAACAGCAAGGCTTTTGGAGATACTTTTATAACCCTTTCTAGCTTTGTGTGAGGCATCATTCACATCTTGTGAAAAGCAAACCCAGAACTGGTGTGTGTTTTTATAGGGCAGGGCAGCTGTAACCAACACCTCCAATCTCATCTCATTGATTGGACTCCAGTTGGCTGAAATCTCACTCCAATTAGCCCTTGGAGATGTCATTAGTCTAGGGGTTCACATACTTTTTCCACCTGCACTGTGAATGTTTACATGGTGTGTTCAATAAAAACATGGTAACATTTAATTCTTTGTGTGTTATTGGTTTAAGCAGACTGTGATTGTCTATTGTTGTGACTAATCCCATACATTCTTCTATGTCTAATTAAATTATATAAAAACATGCATTTTTTTTATATTCCTTTAAAAGATATAAAAATAATTTTTCTCTTTGTGGCCAATTCACTCTACAAAGAACCAAAATAGGTTTCCTAGAGGCCTAGTTACTGTCCTCTCCGTTCCTCTGATCTCACACAGCAGATACTTGTATGCAAATAATTTACTGAACTTCTATTTCAATAATGTGGTGTGCAGCTACGTAAATACAGTAATATCCTGTTCATCTACACAACTGGCCAGTTATTCATCTATACTCCTGATTTATTCCATTAATCACAGCGAGCGGCTCCAAGATCTTAAATAAACATAATATTTTGTTACATTTTGGTTTGTTCAAGTGTATCCATTATGTGTTTCTGAAATGTTTCAGGGTCAAGACCAGGGCCGCATTTACCATGAGGTAGATGAGAATTTTGCTTTAGACGGCTGCTTTTCTGCCTCTGAGGGGGCGGCAGTTTACAGTGGTGTATTGAAGCATCTCACACCTGTCCCCGCTGTCTAGCCTCACAGTCCTCCGGCCGTTAGGCGGTAGACCAGCACAGGAGGTTGCGATGACATCATCTGGCCCTTCTACACTAGGTCTCCTGTGATTATGTCATTGTGCAAGACCCAGCACAGGAGGTCTCAGTGATGTCACTGGAGGCACTACAGGGGGGGGAAATTATATATACTGGGGGCACTATGGGGGGAGCATTATAAATACTTGAGCCACTACAGCAGGGAGTATTATACATACTGGCACTACAAGGGCCTTTATACTATAGGGGGCACTACAGGTGGGGTTATAACGTTTGGGGGCATTAGAACTACAGGCATCTGAATGGAGAAGAACAGGAAAGAGAATGTCTATATCAGAGAAGACATCACTGGATGTAATAGGTATGTAGTGGTTTATTCTCCTGTATGTTTCGTCCATCCAAATATGTTTTTAGCAGTGTGGCTGGGGGGAGGAGTTTGACTGAGAATTTGGCATGGGGATCAGGGATGGAGGGGAAGGGGGCATTTCAATTTTTCCCTCAGGAAGCGGAAAGGCTAGGTATACCCCGGTGGCCAGGTAAGCAGCTGATGTCCTGCTAGTGTACCAAGCGAAACAGGTACCATGAGCGCTTAGAAAACTAAAATTATTCTTTTCCAGGCCAACTATTCCAGAACTATCCAATGGACTGCAGCACCGTGGCCTACTCAACCAGCTGCCAGGATTTATTTTGGCCCTGAGACCAATGCATTTACTGTACCCCACCTAATAAAGTCGTTTTCTAACATTTTAGGTGACCCTTAGTGCGCGCTTTTAGTAACCTCTCTGACCCAGAGCCATACGACTGCAACATGTGTTATATACTAGATATTTCTATTATGAAACCCTCAGTTTCCCAGATTACTACTGCATTCCCATGGGAGAGACAACTGCTATGAGCCAATTTTAGCAATGTGCTGTGGCAGCTGGCTACAGGGTCGACTTTTCCATAGATTCAAAATTAATAGGCAGATTACAGTTGTGTGCTATGATCTCTATAGCCCAGGGTGCAAACCTGCCAGTGAGTGTAGGTCATGCCCCCAGGAGACAAGGCATTGGAAGAACATTGATGTGCCTTTTTAAAAGAATAATTCTGTGAGGTCAGTTCCTGTTTGTTCCAAAAGCATATAACCTCCGACCCTGAGGCGGGCAGGTCCGATTGTGCTGAGCGAGGATTCGTGACTCTGGGAAGAGTGCTTGCTGAGTATTTTACAGTTTGCTTCCTCTGATACTGTGAACGATGCAGGTATTAAGCTGTCACATGCTCAGGACAAGGAGTTAAGACAGACTTTTTAGAAATCTCTATACACTGCAAGTTTTATGTAGCCACAAGTGGATCCAGGGCAGCTGTGGTCAGCCTGTGCTTAACTGTGTCTTGAATTCTGTCTGGAGCCATGAATCACCCCTGCACTATAATGTGAGAAGAAAAATCAAGGAATCGCTTTGCTTTCATCTCACATTCATATTCAGTTAGCCATGTTTAACCCTATCAGGACCTCTGTGTATCTCATGTTACTATCTGTGACAAGCACCCCCATACACACTAGGGCTATTTTGATAGGAAGTCAAGCTACTTATTGATACATTTTTTGTAACTTTTGGAGAGAATTGTAAAGTCACAAAGCACAGTATCAAAATATATAGGAAAGGCTTTACCCCTCAGAGCGGCTGTCCAAGATTTTGATATTGATGGCCTATCCCCAGGATCAGCCATCAATCCATTGGATAGTAGCACGGCTACTATCTAATGGACTGCAGCAGCGTGGCGCTACTCAACTGGCTGCCAGGAGTCAGACCTCTGCCGATCTGATCTTTATCACCTATCCTGAGAATAAGTCATCATCATTAAGCACTTGGACAATCTCTTCACAGGGGTTGTGTGAATGATTTATTATTTTACGCAGGGCCCGAATGCAGTGAAAAAAAAGACATACTTGACAATCTTCCACCACTCCTGTTCCGACAACTCCTGGGTGTACAGCTGTTCTCTGCTGACTTGTCTATGTTGATACACAAGAACTGACCAGACAACCTCTTTAAGGTAATTATAAATGAGTATTTCATATAGATTGGGGGCGAGAGGTGCAAAAAAACATTTTTGTTTTTACTTGTTTGTTGTCACACTATTCATGGTGTACTATACAAGTTCAGTTTAGTAGTGTCTCTAAATCATTCTCTAAAGGGGGTCTGTCAGCAGGTTCTGTCTCAGAACTGCTGAGAGAGTTATAGAGGTAATGAGAGGAACATTGTAAGCAAACCTATAGTGATAGCCATGCAAGAAATCCAACTTTTAATGTCCCTGGTGCCACGTTCGCAGGTGCCATGGAGATAGTCCCTTCAGTTTCAATAAGGGTGAGGCTACACTGCAACTTTTTGTAGCGCAACTGATTGATTTTAACAATTTAACTACAGCTGCAGTCCAAATGCATGCATTCAGATGAATGCAATCTCGTGGACTGCAGCTGACATTCAATAGTTAAAATCAATCAGTCGTGCTACAAAAAGTTGCCGTGTAGCCTAGGCCTAAATATTGGATTTTCTGGTCATGTAACCTGCATGACCGTAACTCCAGGTATGCTTATGCTGCTCCTCCCTTTACCTACATAGGGAAGTCAGCAGATTTGAGGGGCTTAAACTGCTGACAGACTCTCTTCAAATTCAAGCCCTGCCTTTTAACCCCTTAAGGACCGAGGACGTACTGGTACGCCCTATTTCCCGAGTCCTTAAGGACCGAGGACGTACCGGTACGTCCTGACTTAAAACCGTAACTCCGGCGCCGCGGGGGTTAATCGGAACGGGATTTCGGCTGAAATCATTCAGCCGGCATCCCGTAACAACGCAGGGGGGGGGGGTCATTTGACCCCCCCGTATCGGCGATCGCAGAAAACCGCATGTCAATTCAGACCTGCGGTTTTCTGCGTTTCCGGTCCATTCGGGTGTCCTGTGACCCGATGAACCGGAAAAAGACTGCGATCGGTGGCGTAATTATACACCACCAATCGCAGTCCGAGGATTTGAGGAGGCGGTGCTGGCCCTGGTGCTGAACACTGCTGTCCAGGGTGCTGATTGGTGCAGGGGAGAGAGGCGCGAGATTCAAACTTCCTGCGCTCCTCTCTCCCCTCCTCTTCCTGTTCTGCACGAGCACCCGGCAGCATCGTCCAGCACCAGCTCCTGTGTCCCCCTAATCGGCATCCATCACCCTCCTGCACCCATCGCCACCCAGGTAGGTTAGGGTCAGTGAGGGAGAGGCACCGTTAGGCAGGGAAAGAAGGGAAAAGTAAGTTAGGAAAAAAAAAAAAAAAAAAAACTTATCCAAACTTCCATCTATCCATCTAACCCTAACCCAGACCCCCCCCTGCCACTTGCCCCCCCCCACCCCACCCACCAGCCCCCCCACCCCCCACCAGCCCCCCTCCTCACCACCACTTTTTTTTTTCTGCGTGCGCTGACTGGCCGGCACTTTTTAGCGTCCGTCCACTGTTAGCGCATCGCCCGCCCCACACCCCACCGACCGCTGATCAGCGTTGTACCGCTGATCAGCAAGTTTTAACTTTTTTTTTTCCTAACACTTGCCCTTTTTTTTTTGCCTTTTTTAGTACGCGAACACCCGTTGCCCACACACACACGCACATATAATAAAGTTTTACACACACGCACACCTACACGCACACACACCCATGGCCCGCCGGGTGTTCTCGGCCGAGGAGGCATATGCCCAGATTGCCTCCGACTCTGAGAGCCCCAGTGAGGATGAGGATGACCCCACGTTCCTCTTATCATCCGCATCCTCCTCATCATCATCGGATGACGATGAGCCACCAAGGCGGCGGAGACGCCGCCAGGCGGAGCCAGGGGCCCCACATGCTAGGGATCCTGTGGCCCACCCTAGTACGAGCCGCCCTGGGGTTCGTACTGGTTTCCCGGCCCACCAAATAAGTCCACCGGAGACCCCTGCCGATGAACTTAGCTGGTGTCCCCCAGTGGACTTTGAGCCTGAGATTCCGGATTTCGCTGGCAATCCTGGAATCCAGATTCCCACAGTGGGGTTTACTGAAATAGACTATTTTAGTTTTTTTTTCAGTAACCCACTGGTGAATTTGATGGTGGAGCAGACGAATCTGTACGCCCAACAGTTCGTCGCTCAAAACCCAGGCTCAGTTTTGGCTAGACCCGGTGGCTGGACGCCGGTCAGTGCAGCCGAAATGAGGACATTTTGGGGCCTCGTGCTGCATATGGGTCTAGTCCAAAAACCCAGTGTCAGACAATACTGGAGTGGGGACGTCTTGTACCAGACCCCACTGTACAGTATGGTCATGACACGTCACCGGTTTGAGGCCATCCGGAAATGTCTGCATTATTCCGATAATGCAGCATGTCCACCCCGAGGTGATCCTGCCTATGACCGGCTGTATAAGATACGGCCGGTCATCGATCACTTTGGGGCCACATTTCAGCAGGCCTACGTACCTGGAAGGGAGGTCGCGGTTGATGAGTCGCTCATTGCGTTCAAGGGGAGACTCAGTTTCCGCCAATATATTCCCACAAAGCGGGCGAGGTATGGCGTGAAGCTATACAAAATTTGTGAGAGTACCTCAGGGTACACTTACAAATTTCGTGTGTACGAGGGGCGAGATTCCCGTATTCAACCCCCAGAATGTCCCCCCACTCTGGGTGTTAGCGGGAAACTCGTGTGGGACCTTATGTACCCACTGCTGGATAGTGGTTACCACTTGTACGTGGATAACTTTTATACCAGCATTCCCTTGTTCAGGTCCCTTGCCGCCAGATCCACGTTCGCTTGTGGGACCGTGCGGAAAAATCAGCGCGGCCTCCCTGCCTACCCCCTCCAGGTACCTATCCCCAGGGGTGAGACCCGTGCACTTACCAGTGGAAACCTGTTGCTGGTCAGGTATAAGGACAAGAGGGATGTCCTTATGCTGTCCACAATCCACGGTAACGGCACCACCCCAGTCCCTGTGCGAGGTACCGCGGCAACGGTCCTCAAGCCCGATTGTATCGTCGACTACAATCGGTATATGGGAGGAGTTGATCTCTCTGATCAAGTCCTCACGCCATATAACGCCATGCGCAAAACCCGGGCATGGTACAAAAAAGTTGCGGTCTACTTGGTGCAGGTTGCCATGTACAACTCTTGTGTACTATCCCGAAGCGCTGGCAGCACAGGGACATTCCTCCAATTCTATGAGGCAGTCCTCAAGGACCTGATCTTTTCGGACCGGGAAAGAGCAGGCCGGAGTACCTCGGGAACTGGAGGCGCCCGGATCGTCCCTGGCCAACACTTTCCAGGTGTGGTCCCCCATACTGGAAAGAAGGGACGAACCCAAAAAAAGTGCAGAGTGTGTCACAAGAGGGGGATACGGAAGGACACCACAACTCAGTGTGACACGTGCCCCGATCATCCGGGCCTCTGCATTATCAATTGCTTCAGGGAGTATCACACTTCCATGGAGTACTAAATTTTTATAATCCCCAACAGTTCACTAGAGAACATAAAACACTATGGCTCTCAGACTTTGGAGACACGAAAACTATTTTTCTTTCCCCAAAAAATATTAGTTTTAGTGCAGGCATCCTCAAACTGCGGCCCTCCAGATGTTGTAAAACTATAACTCCCAGCATGCCCAGACAACCTACAGCCATCATCAGGGCATAGTGGGAATTGTAGTTTTACAACATCTGGAGGGCCGCAGTTTTAGGATGCCTGCTTAGTGTGTCCAAAGTCTGAGAGCCATACATATTGGGCATCGTCGCGTGCGTAAAAGTCGTCGCTATAAAAATAACTTTTGACCAAACGCCTCGGATGAACGGTGTTAAAAATATAAAATAAAAACTGTGCCAAAACACCTATTTTTGGGCAAAATTTCAATTTAAATCCATTTTGCCGGTAATAAAGCAAGGGTTAACAGCCAAACAAAACTCAATATTTATGGCCCTGATTCTGTAGTTTGCAGAAACACCCCATATGTGGTCGTAAATGGCTATATAGCCGCACGGCAGGGCATAGAACGAAGGGAACGCCATACGGTTTCTGGAAGGCAGATTTTGATGGACAGTTTTTTTTTTGACACCATGTCCCATTAGAAGCCCCCCCTGATGTAGCCTAGACTAGAAACTCCAAAAAAGTGACCCCATCTAAGAAACTACACCCCTCAAGGTATTCAAAAGTTACTTTACAAACTATGTTAACCCTTTAGGTGTTCCACAAAACTAAATAGCGAATGTAGAAACAATTTTAGAATTTAATTTTTTTGTTACATTGCCTCAAAAAAGAGTAATATAGAGCAACCAAAAATCATATTTACCCCTAAAATAGTCCCAAAACAACAACCACCTTATCCCGTAGTTTCCTAGATGGGGTCACTTTTATGGAGTTTCTACTCTAGGGGTGCATCAGGGGGCTTGAAAGGGTACATGGTGTAAATAAACCAGTCCAGCAAAATCTGCCTTCCAAAAACCATATGGCGTTCCCCTTCTTCTATGTCCTGCCGTTTAGCCAAATAGTAGTTTACCACCACATATGGGGTGTTTCTGCAAACTACAGAATCAGGGCAACCCATTTTGAGTGTTGTTTGGCAGTTAACCCTTCTTTTACTCCTGGAAAAAATTGATTATATTGGAAAATTTTCCAAAAAATAGAAATTTCAAAATTGTTTCTCCATCTGCCATTAACTCTTGTGGAACACCTAAAGGGTTAACAAAGTTTGTAAACCCAGTTTTGAATACCTTGAGGGGTGTACTTTCTTAGATGGAGTCACTTTTCTGAAATTTCTATTCATGGGGTGCAACAGGGGGCTTCAAATGGGACATGGTATAAACAAAACCAGTCCTGCAAAATCTGCCTTCCAAAACCCATATGGTGTTCCCCTCCTTCTATGTGCTACCGTTCGGCCAAACAGTAGTTTACGACCACATATGGGGTGTTTCTGCAAACTACAGAATCAGGGCAACCCATTTTGAGTGTTGTTTGGCAGTTAACCCTTGTTTTACTCCTGGAAAAAATTGATTATATTGGAAAATTTTCCAAAAAATAGAAATTTCTAAATTGTTTCTCCATCTGCCATTAACTCTTGTGGAACACCTAAAGGGTTAACAAAGTTTGTAAACCCAGTTTTGAATACCTTGAGGGGTGTACTTTCTTAGATGGAGTCACTTTTCTGAAATTTCTATTCTAGGGGTGCAACAGGGGGCTTCAAATGGGACATGGTATAAACAAAACCAGTCCTGCAAAATCTGCCTTCCAAAACCCATATGGTGTTCCCCTCCTTCTATGTGCTACCGTTCGGCCAAACAGTAGTTTACCACCACATATGGGGTGTTTCTGCAAACTACAGAATCAGGGCAACCCATTTTGAGTGTTGTTTGGCAGTTAACCCTTGTTTTACTCCTGGAAAAAATTGATTATATTGTAAAACTTTCCCAAAAATAGAAATTTCTAAATTGTTTCTCCATCTGCCATTAACTCTTGTGGAACACCTAAAGGGTTAACAAAGTTTGTAAACCCAGTTTTGAATACCTTGAGGGGTGTACTTTCTTAGATGGAGTCACTTTTCTGAAATTTCTATTCTAGGGGTGCAACAGGGGGCTTCAAATGGGACATGGTATAAACAAAACCAGTCCTGCAAAATCTGCCTTCCAAAACCCATATGGTGTTCCCCTCCTTCTATGTGCTACCGTTCGGCCAAACAGTAGTTTACGACCACATATGGGGTGTTTCTGCAAACTACAGAATCAGGGCAACCCATTTTGAGTGGTGTTTGGCAGTTAACCCTTGTTTTACTCCTGGAAAAAATTGATTATATTGGAAAATTTTCCAAAAAATAGAAATTTCAAAATTGTTTCTCCATCTGCCATTAACTCTTGTGGAACACCTAAAGGGTTAACAAAGTTTGTAAACCCAGTTTTGAATACCTTGAGGGGTGTACTTTCTTAGATGGAGTCACTTTTCTGAAATTTCTATTCTTGGGGTGCAACAGAGGGCTTCAAATGGGACATGGTATAAACAAAACCAGTCCTGCAAAATCTGCCTTCCAAAACCCATATGGTGTTCCCCTCCTTCTATGTGCTACCGTTCGGCCAAACAGTAGTTTACGACCACATATGGGGTGTTTCTGCAAACTACAGAATCAGGGCAACCCATTTTGAGTGTTGTTTGGCAGTTAACCCTTGTTTTACTCCTGGAAAAAATTGATTATATTGGAAAATTTTCCAAAAAATAGAAATTTCAAAATTGTTTCTCTATCTGCCATTAACTCTTGTGGAAGACCTAAAGGGTTAATAAAGTTTGAAAAAACAGTTTTGAATACCTTGAGGGGTGTAGTTTCTAGAATGGGGTCATTTTTGGGAGGTTTCTATTATCTAAGCCTCACAATATGACTTCAAACCTGAACTGGTCCATAAAAAGTGGGATTTTGAAGATTTCTCAAAAATTTCAAAATTTGCTTCTAAACTTCTAAGCCTTGTAACATCCCCAAAAAATAAAATATCATTCCCAAAATGCTACAAACATGAAGTAGACATATGGGGAATGTAAAGTCATCACAATTTTTGGGGGTATTACTATGTATTACAGAAGTAGAGAAACTGAAACTTTGAAATTTGCTAATTTTTCTAAATTTTTGGTAAAAAATGTATTTTTTTATGCAAAAAAAATAACTTTTTTGACCCAATTTTAGCAGTGTCATGAAGTACAATATGTGACGAAAAAACAATCTCAGAACGGCCTGGGTAAGTCAAAGCGTTTTAAAGTTATGAGCACTTAAAGTGACACTGGTCAGATTTGCAAAAAATGGCCCGGTCCTTAAGGTGAAAATGAGCCCGGTCCTTAAGGGGTTAAACAGAGCGCAATAAACCGGTTAAATGCGTATACTGTCACTAATACACTAAAATGCATTCACTTTTGGGTCACCAAGTACAAAATGGTAATGATTACTAAACTCACTGTTCATAATCATATTCTTAATATTAAAGGGATCCCCTCTGCACAGAAGATGGGATAAGTATTCGATCTCTGGGGGTCAGAGTGTTGTATTCAGCAGCCATGAGGCACTTCGGGACGTCGATTCTCGTGATCGCTGGGTCCCAGTGATCAGAGCCACAGCAATCACATCCTGTGAATAATGGATAAGTATTGTTCGTGGGATAACACTTTGGCATGCCCTAAATGTATGTGTTTCAGTGTTGTCAGAGATAAGGTACCTTAATTTAACGTGTAAGTTATTATCATTAAGTCGAGCGAAACTGTACGATTATTGAGCAGTGTAAAAGCAATAAACGATAGAGCAACAACCAACAATCGGTAGATTTGTCTTTGGTTCGATCGTTTGTCTGGGCACAAAAAGCATCGTTGGACGTTAACAATTTCTATCATTCACCACACGCACGATTACAGACGATTACACCATGGGTTACATAGTTAATACGGTTGAGAAAAGACATAAGTCCATCAAGTTCAACCAAGGGATAGGTGGGGATGCGAATCCCAGAAGGAATTGAGACTTAGATTTCTACATATTTTCATAAGCATTAAAGGGCTTCTGTCACCCCACTAAAGTGATTTTTTTTTTTTTGGGCTGGTGAAATTAATTATATTGCGATATATGACAATATAATTGTGTCACTTACTTTGATCCAGCAGTTTCTTCCAAAAACGAAGTTTTATCATATGTAAATTAGGTCTCTAACAGCAAGTAGGGCGGCTACTTGCTGCTAGCTGCTGCAGAAATCCGCCCCCTCGCCGTGTTGATTGACAGGGCCAGCCGGGATCTCCTCCTCCGGCCAGCCCTGTCGGCATTTCAAAAATCGCGCGCCTCTGTGGGTTCGGCGCAGGCGCTCTGAGATGAGGAGGCTCGTCTCCTCAGCACTCCCTCAGTGCGCCTGCGCCAATGACATCACCGAAATAGAAGACGTCATCGGCGCAGGCGCACTGAGGGAGTGCTGAGGAGACGAGCCTCCTCATCTCAGAGCGCCTGCGCCGAACCCACAGAGGCGCGCGATTTTTGAAATGCCGACAGGGCTGGCCGGAGGAGGAGATCCCGGCTGGCCCTGTCAATCAACACGGCGAGGGGGCGGATTTCTGCAGCAGCTAGCAGCAAGTAGCCGCCCTACTTGCTGTTAGAGACCTAATTTACATATGATAAAACTTTGTTTTTGGAAGAAACTGCTGGATCAAAGTAAGTGACACAATTATATTGTGATATATCGCAATATAACTAATTTCACCAGCCCAAAAAAAAAATATCACTTTAGTGGGGTGACAGAAGCCCTTTAATGTTGTTTACTTTTAAGAATTCATCTAAACCCTTTTTAAAACTGTCCACTGTTCCTGCTGTGACCACGTCCTGAGGAAGTCTATTCCACAGCTTCACCGTTCTCACAGTAAAGAAGCTTTGATGCTTCCGGAGACTGAACTTTTTCCTCTCCAGTCGGAGGCAGTGCCCCCTTGTCTTTTGAGTGCATTTTACATGGAACCGTTTATCACCGTATTTTTTGCATGACCCATTTATATATTTGCATAGGTTAATCATGTCCCCCCTTAGACGTCTCTTCTCAAAAATAAATAAATTCAATTCTTTTAATCTTTCTACATAGCTAAGGCCCTCCATGCCCCTTATCAGTTTAGTCACTCTCCTCTGAACTTTTTCCAGCTGCAGTGCATCCTTTCTATGGACTGGCGCCAGAACTGAACTGCATATAGACGAGGTCGCACCAACGCTTTGTAAAGTGGTAGCATTACATCCCTGCGCCGCGAGTCCATGCCTTGTTTAATACATGACAATATCCTGGTGGCCTTAGAAGCAGCTGATTGACATTGTATGCTGTAATTTGATCTACCATCCACAAGGACACCCAAATCATTCTCTATAAGTGACTCTCCCAGTGTTACATCACCTAGGACATATGAAGCACAGAGATTATTACTACCAAGATGCATAACTTTGCATTTGTCCACATTGAATCTCATTTGCCAAGTTGATGCCCAATCACTCGGAGTGTTCAAGTCAGCTTGTAGTTTATGGATATCTTCCATAGACTGTAGAGTTCTACATAGCTTAGTGTCATCTGCAAAAATAGAAATGGTGCTATCAATCTCAACCTCGATATCATTAATAAATTAAATAATAAAGGGCCCAGCACTGAACCTTGGGGTACACCACTTATAACCCGAGACCATTCTGAATAGGAATCATTGACCACAACTCTCTGGACACGGTCCTTCAGCCAGTTTTCAATCCAATTACAAACTATACTTTCCAAGCCTATAGGTCTATAATTACCTGTGAAGGACCTATATCATTTTTTGAATATGGGCACCACTTTTGACTTGCGCCAATCACTTGGCACTGTACCAGTACCTAGAGAATCTTTAAAAATTATAAACAGGGGCACAGCAATGACTCAACTGAGCTCTTTAAGCACTCTTGGGTGTAATCCATCTGGACCAGGAGCCTTGTTCACATTTACCCTATTTAACTTGTCTTGGACCATATTTACAGTTAACCAAGTGAGTATATTACTGCATGTACTAACACCCCCAGCACCACAGATATCAGCACCTCTCTCTTCTTTTGTATATACAGAGCTAAAAAAAAACATTTAGTAACTCTGCCTTTTCCTTATCTTCAGTGACAGCCCCCCCTTTACCATTATTTAGTGGACCTACCTGCTCAGATCTAGGTCTTTTAGCATTTATATATTTAAAGAATTTCTTGGGATTTGTTTTGCTCTCTTTTGCTACCTGCTGTTCGTTTTGTATTTTTGCTAATTTTATAAAGATTTTATTAAGCCCTTTGTAATCTTCAAATGCTACAGCTGACCCCTCAGATTTGTATTTTTTAAATGCCCTTTTTTTGTCTTTTATTGCCCTTTTTACAGTAGCTGTAAGCCACGGGGGGTTTAATTTTATCTGTTTATACTTGTTACATAAAGGAATCATTTTTTTTGTGCAATTACTCAATGTGGATTTAAAGCTCTCCCATTTATTCCTTAGTATTATTATGTGACATTAGCTGCTCCCAGTCTATGCCCCGAAATGCTGCCTTAGCCTTTTGGAAATTTTGTATCTTTGCTCTGCCTGACAGAGTTTGCTTCTTATAGTTTAGGGGGAATATAATTATATTGTGGTCACTATTATTTCTCAAACATTCACATTTCCAACAAGCTCTGCATCATTAGAGATTACCAGATCCAACAGAGCATCGCCCCTAGTGGGAGCTTCTACAAACTGGCCCATAAAGTGGTCCTGCAGCAAGTTGAGGAATCTTCTCCCCTTTGCGGTTGAAGCAGAATCATGACCCCAGTCAATGTCTGGGAAGTTAAAATCTCCCATTATGACCACTGTACCAGCCTGTGCAGTCCGCTCTATTTGGCTACACAGTTGCGTTTCTATCTCCTCTGTAATGTTAGGGGGTCTATAGATTACACCAAGTATAATTTTATCAGTGTTTATATCCCTTTGAACTTCCACCCATAAAGTTTCCACATCCTCACCATCCTCACCCACAATTGCCTCTTTCACACTTGTCTTCAGATCACTCCTCACATACAGGCACACGCCACCTCCTTTTCTATTGACCCTATCTTTCCTAAATAGTGTAAAACCCTTAATATTTACAGCCCAGTCATGCGAAGAGTCCAACCATGTCTCAGCCACACCAACTACATCTATGTGTTCTTCTAGTACCATAGCCTCCAGCTCCCCCAGTTTGCTAGCTAGACCTCTGGCATTTGTGAAAATACATTTTAAATTACTATCACCTGTGAAGTGAATATCTGGGATTTGGTTACTTTGGTTGATGTTTATATGTAACAGGTTCTTGTTACCAGCAGTTCTATTTTTCATAAGTGTATTGTTATGCCCAGTCTTCCCCCTACTTTCCTCGCTAACCCCAGCCCCCACTAAATCCCCACTGTCCCCTTCTATATCCCACTCTTTCTACACTATCTACCCCCTTATTAGTATGATCCCCCACACTCCCTCCAGATCTTAGTTTAAAAGCTCCTCCAGCAGTCTAACCATTTTTCCCCCCAGGGCAGTTGGTAAGGTGCAGCCTGTCCCTACTGTAGAGCCTGTAACCCACAGAGAAGTCGGCCCAGTTCTCCATGAACCCAAACCCTTCCTTCCTGCACCAGCTTCTGAGCCACTTATTTAACTTGCTAAGCTTCCGTTGTCTTGCTGGTGACGCTCCTTGCACTGGTAGTATTTCTGAAAACACTACCTTGGAGGTCCTAGACTTGAGCTTCACTCCTAGTTCCCTAAAATCATTTTTAAGGACCTTCCATCTCCCCCAGCCTTTGTCATTGGTGCCAATGTGTACCATGACCTCCAGGTCTTCCCCGGCCCAACCCAGCAATCTGTCAATCCGATCCGCACCCCTAGAGCGTGTGTTTAAAGGGGTTGTCCCACAAAAAATAGTCTTCAGTTTTTAAACCAGCACCTGGACCTGAATACTTTGTAATTGCATGTAATTAAAAATGTAGCATAGCTACTGAGTTTTTCAATAAAATCTATCTGTATAGCACCCCCTGCTGTTTGTTTTGTTTCTCATTTCTTTGTCCTCACTGAGATGGCCGCACATGCTCAGTTCCATCCTTCAACTGCTTCCTGAGCTGTGATAGGAAGAGCATGGACACGCCTCCTGAGCTGTGATAGGAAGAGCATGGACATGCCTCCTGAGCTGTGATAGGTAGATCACAGACACGCCTCCTGAGCTGCAGCAGAAAAGACACTCCCCTTGAGCTGTCAGCTTGATATAAATTTAGCAGAGCAATGAATGGAAAGATCTTTGGATCCATGTGAGGTACGGGACTGTTTCTAGCTTTGTTAGAAAGGTATTGTCATATATGATGTCTGATTTTTATTTTTTACATCAATCATGGCCTAACCCCTTTAAGCACGCCACTCAAATTTCACTTTGTGCAAATGCAACTGTCTGCTTTACAAACGATGGAATATGCTATCGAAATTACGATTTTGTGAACGATAATCAGCGCGCCTAAAGGGTTATTGTTGAAATGTTCACTACACTAAGAAACAACTAATTTGTCGCTCAATTGTACCAATCATTTACTTGTGTAAAAGTACCTATACTTGGGATCTAAATAAGCACTTGTGATATGAGCAGGGCTGATAATTGCCTTCTTGTGAATGACTACTTGTACAATCCAGTGCATATTTGAAGTTACTTCCAAACCCAAAATATTTTTACAAGGTGTAGCCTAATCCTGGAGCTGTTCTCATATTTGGTGCTAAGCAAATGGAAACAATGATAACATATGTAATCACAGACACACAACAGATGTAGTACAAGGGTGCACTTGTAGAACTCCACTGCCAAAAATTACAAATGGCATGAACCCATATTAGTGACTTACTGTACGTAGAGAAGGCCTATTTTTAGCAACTGATTTCATTGAGCAAGTAGAGCTGTAGAAGAAAGTAGGCTGTAAGGATAGCCTGAAGCTTTTTCTACTGGGTCCTCAATAGCCAGAACATGTTTTTCTCTAGGTTTCAACATTGGCCAGAGTCCATGCTAATATTTTTCAAAAATTAGTGATTCATGTCAAAATGATAATCTTGTTATGTCAGTGGGTGTGGAACCACTGTGTCAACCAATAGATTTGACTTTGGACTAATCTTAAGGGAGTTATCCTGGCAGTCCCCTGGTATTCACCCTTTAACCCCCTGTACAGGGTTCTGGACTTCGCTCAAGGGAACCTCCAGTATCTGTATGATTTCAGTATCAGTATCTGTATGCTCTATGCCCAAAGCAGAGCACTGAGGGGTCAGGAAAAATCATAGCCAGGGACAGGTCGAGGTCAGGGCTGCTAGAGTACGTGCTATATAGTAAATGGTCCAAGGTAAGGGCAGGTAGCAAAAGGTCAGTACAGAGGTCAGGCATAGATCAGGCAGCGGCAGGTCAGATTCCAGTAAATGAGCAGAAAATTGGTACACAGGCAGAAAATAGAAAACAAACCTTTGTAGGACACTAGCACATTATAAAATCTCTTGCTTAGGCACCCTCCCATCAAGGAAGGTGTTGGTTTCCAACAATTGGCTGGTGAAGATTAGGGTGCACTATGGCTCTTTCAAAGCTGGAGGGAGCATGTGTACACCCTACGGGCAAAGAAGAGGAAGCCTTGCTGGCAAGCAGTCCACATGCTGTGGAGGGGAAGAGGAGACCCAGTGATTGGACCCGCAGAGAAGAAGACAACGGGAGGCGGGCCCAGGCTGCCAGATGAGGTGAGCAAAACAGCAGCAGTCATGAGCCTCTGCTGTAACAAATCTTAAATGTGTTCTGAGCTCAGTAGAGACTAATGCACAGAAGGACCTCAGTTATGATGCTAAACCAACGATGGCTTCAGACGTGGTCCAATTTGATCACGTCTGCAAAATGTTCTGCACCAGCCACTGGCAGGGACGAATTGGCCATAGACCCTACAGGGACATTTCACAGTGGGCCGATGCCTAGGAGGGCCACCCAGGCCCTCCTCATGGCCGCCAGCTGAGTACATAATGAACTGATTCTCTCCTACATACCTGGTCAGCAGTCGCAGGTGTCATCCTGAATACAACTGTATTGACATCCTCAGGACAGTGATACAGTTGAATACTGTGGTGCAGGTGGCAGTATTTTGTGCTGCCCTATGGTATTAGGTTCAGCCGGTAAGGTATGTTGCTCTGTACTATGGTATTGCTGGCCCTATCTACTTCTGTTGTCCCTGCCTAATTATGTTGCCCCGCCTTCTGACAATTTGGACCTTCCTGCAACAAATTGGCCACTTTTACTTTTTTTTCCAGGGTCACTTTTAGTTTCCAGTCCGTCCCTGGTCACTGGGGACATTTCATCAGTGAGGCACACCTCATAGTTTGAGAAGCACCGCTCTTGCACACTGGATTGTACCTGAACATCAATTATATTACAGTGTCCACTCTCTTCTAAGTATTCTTGCAAGTTTGAATCTGCAGAGTCAAAAAGTCAAAAAGTAACTTTAAAAAAACACTATGTTAAGTAAATAAATTCATTAATATTAAACATATTGGGCCAGATTTTCTAATCAATATGTGCCAGAATTCTGACTATACTTTTTGCGCTACATTTTGCACCTTGCGCAACACAAGAGTGTGACTCAGGGTACAGCCACACGGTCACCCAGGCATGCAGTTTTGGAAGCCAAAAACAGGAGTGGATCATAAAAGGAGAGAAAGAATACAGGAAAGATACAACATCTCATCTTTTTTTTCCACTGTGCAACATGTACCAAAAGGTGCACCAACATTTTTCAACTAATTAGTAGCACAAAATGAGCCAACAAACAGATGGTGTTAGAAGGAACTCTGTAACAAATGTATAAAATGTATTCTCCAGTATGAGCCACTGTGATAAATCTGGTGCATCTTTACACTGTCTGAATAGAACGCAGGATTAGTAAATCTGCCCCAATGTTTCCATCACATCAATTGTACATTGACAAAATCAGCTAAGGCAACCACCAGTGTGAGATGGCAGATAAACAATACCAGATCTTCCTGGACTCCCATGAGAATGATTTATTGGAGTATGGTGGTAGATCATGGTTAGTTCTGCTTAAAACTATACAAATTGGGGTCCTTGCGGGAGACTACTTGACAAGGACTATGTTACCACATTCACATCAGCATAACAAGAAATAAAGTCATGAATACAGCCACATATTACTCAGAGGAATGCTCTGTGGGTGCAGTACTACTTGTCTTAACCCCTTAGGGACCCATGACGTATCGGTACGGCATGTTTCCCGAATCCTTAAGGACCCATGACGTACCGGTACGTCATGGCTTTAATTCGCGATTCCGGCGCCGCGGGGGTTAATCGGAACGGGATGCCGGCTGAAATCATTCAGCCGGCATCCCGTAACAACGCAGGGGGGGGTCATTTGACCCCCCCGTATAGACGATCGCAGAAAACCGCAGGTCCATTCAGACCTGCGGTTTTCTGCGTTTCCGGTCCATTCGGGTGTGCTGTGACCCGATGAACCGGAAAAAGACTGCGATCGGTGGCGTAATTTTACACCACCAATCGCAGTCCGAGGATTTGAGGAGGCGGTGCTGGCCCTGGTGCTGAACACTGCTGTCCAGGGTGCTGATTGGTGCAGGGGAGAGAGGCGCGAGATTCAAACTTCCTGCGCTCCTCTCTCCCCTCCTCTTCCTGTCCAGCACCCTGACCGTGCAGCATCGTCCAGCACCAGCTCCTGTGTCCCCCTAATCGGCATCCATCACCCTCCTGCACCCATCGCCACTCAGGTAGGTTAGGGTCAGTGAGGGAGAGGCACCATTAGGAAGGGAAAGAAGGGAAAAGTTAGTTAGGAAAAAAAAAAAAAAAAAAGAACTTTTACACAAAACTTTTTTGATCCATCTATCAGACCCCAGAGCCCCCCCTGCCACTTGCCCCCCCCTACCAGCCCCCCACCACCACCAGCCCCCCCCACCCATCCCCCCACCAGCCCTCCCCCAGCCCCCCCCCCTCACCACTAGCCCCCTTACCACCACTTTTTTTTTATTTTTCTGCGTTCGCTGACTGGTCGGCACTTTAGCGTCCGTCCACTGTTAGCGCATCGCCTGCCCCACCGCTGATCAGCGTTGTACCGCTGATCAGCAACTTTGAACTTTTTTTTTTTTTTTTCCTAACACTTGCCCCTTTATTTTCCTTTTTTTAGTACGCGAACACCCGTTGCCCCCACACACACGCACATATAATAAAGGTTTCCACACACGCACACCTACACGCACACACACCCATGGCCCGCCGGGTGTTCTCGGCCGAGGAGGCATACGCCCAGATTGCCTCCGACTCCGAGAGCCCCAGTGAGGATGAGGATGACCCCACATTCCTTCTGTCATCCGCATCCTCCTCATCATCATCGGATGACGATGAGCCACCAAGGCGGCGGAGACGCCGCCAGGCGGAGCCAGGGGCCACACATGCTAGGGATCCTGTGGCCCACCCTAGTACGAGCCGCCCTGGGGTTCGTACTGGTTTCCCGGCCCACCAAATAAGTTCACCGGAGCCCCCTGCCGATGAACTTAGCTGGTGTCCCCCAGTGGACTTTGAGCCTGAGATTCCGGATTTCGCTGGCAATCCTGGAATCCAGATTCCCACAGTGGGGTTTACTGAAATAGACTTTTTTAGTTTTTTTTTCAGTAACCCACTGGTGAATTTGATGGTGGAGCAGACGAATCTGTACGCCCAACAGTTCGTCGCTCAAAACCCAGGCTCATTTTTGGCTAGACCCGGTGGCTGGACGCCGGTCAGTGCAGCCGAAATGAGGACATTTTGGGGCCTCGTGCTGCATATGGGTCTAGTCCAAAAACCCAGTGTCAGGCAATACTGGAGTGGGGACGTCCTATACCAGACCCCACTGTACAGTATGGTCATGACACGTCCCCGGTTTGAGGCCATCCGGAAATGTCTGCATTATTCCGATAATGCAGCATGTCCACCCCGAGGTGATCCTGCCTATGACCGGCTGTATAAGATACGGCCGGTCATCGATCACTTTGGGGCCACATTTCAGCAGGCCTACGTACCTGGAAGGGAGGTCGCGGTTGATGAGTCTCTCGTTGCGTTCAAGGGGAGACTCAGTTTCCGCCAATACATTCCCACAAAGCGGGCGAGGTATGGCGTGAAGCTATACAAAATTTGTGAGAGTACCTCAGGGTACACTTACAAATTTCGTGTGTACGAGGGGCGAGATTCCCGTATTCAACCCCCAGAATGTCCCCCCACTCTGGGTGTTAGCGGGAAACTCGTGTGGGACCTTATGCACCCACTGCTGGATAAGGGTTACCACTTGTACGTGGATAACTTTTATACCAGCATTCCCTTGTTCAGGTCCCTTGCCGCCAGATCCACGTTCGCTTGTGGGACCGTGCGGAAAAATCAGCGCGGCCTCCCTGCCCACCCCCTCCAGGTACCTATCCCCAGGGGTGAGACCCGTGCCCTTACCAGTGGAAACCTGTTGCTGGTCAGGTATAAGGACAAGAGGGATGTCCTTATGCTGTCCACAATCCACGGTAACAGCACCACCCCAGTCCCTGTGCGAGGTACCGCGGCAACGGTCCTCAAGCCCGATTGTATCGTCGACTACAATCGGTATATGGGAGGAGTTGATCTCTCTGATCAAGTCCTCACGCCATATAATGCCATGCGCAAAACCCGGGCATGGTACAAAAAAGTTACGGTCTACATGGTGCAGGTTGCCATGTACAACTCTTTTGTACTATCCCGAAGCGCTGGCAGCACAGGGACATTCCTCCAATTCTATGAGGCAGTCCTCAAAGACCTGATCTTTTCGGACCGGGAAAGAGCAGGCCGGAGTACCTCGGGAACTGGAGGCGCCCGGATCGTCCCTGGCCAACACTTTCCAGGTGTGGTCCCCCATACTGGAAAGAAGGGACGAACCCAAAAAAGATGCAGAGTGTGTCACAAGAGGGGGATACGGAAGGACACCACCACTCAATGTGACACGTGCCCCGATCATCCGGGCCTCTGCGTTATCGATTGCTTCAGGGAGTATCACACTTCCATGGAGTACTAAATTTTTATAATCCCCAACAGTCCACTAGAGAACATAAAACACTATGGCTCTTAGACTTTGGAGACACAGAAACAATTTTTTTTCCCCAAAAAAATATTAGTTTTAGAGCAGGCATCCTCAAACTGCGGCCCTCCAGATGTTGTAAAACTATAACTCCCAGCATGCCCAGACAACCTACAGCCATCAGCAGGGCATGGTGGGAATTGTAGTTTTACAACATCTGGAGGGCCGCAGTTTTTAGGATGCCTGCTTAGTGTCTCCAAAGTCTGAGAGCCATACATATTGGGCATCGTCGCGTGCGTAAAAGTCGTCGCTATAAAAATAACATTTGACCAAACGCCTCGAATGAACGGTGTTAAAAATATAAAACAAAAACGGTGCCAAAACACCCATTTTTGGGCAAAATTTCAATTTGAATCCCTTTTGCCGGTAATAAAGCAAGGGTTAACAGCCAAACAAAACTCAATATTTATGGCCCTGATTCTGTAGTTTGCAGAAACACCCCATATGTGGTCGTAAATGGCTATATAGCCGCACGGCAGGGCATAGAACGAAGGGAACTCCATACGGTTTCTGGAAGGCAGATTTTGATGGACAGTTTTTTTTTTTTACACCATGTCCCATTAGAAGCCCCCCTGATGTAGCCTAGACTAGAAACTCCAAAAAAGTGACCCCATCTAAGAAACTACACCCCTCAAGGTATTCAAAAGTTACTTTACAAACTATGTTAACCCTTTAGGTGTTCCACAAAACTAAATAGCGAATGTAGAACATTTTTTAGAATTAAATTTTTTTGTTACATTGCCTCAAAAAAGAGTAATATAGAGCAACCAAAAATCATATTTACCCCTAAAATAGTCCCAAAACAACAACCACCTTATCCTGTAGTTTCCTAGATGGGGTCACTTTTATGGAGTTTCTACTCTAGGGGTGCATCAGGGGGCTTGAAAGGGTACATGGTGTAAATAAACCAGTCCAGCAAAATCTGCCTTCCAAAAACCATATGACGTTCCCCTCCTTCTATGTCCTGCCGTTTGGCCAAACAGTAGTTTACGACCACATATGGGGTGTTTCTGCAAACTACAGAATCAGGGCAACCCATTTTGAGTTTTGTTTGGCAGTTAACCCTTGTTTTACTCCTGGAAAAAATTGATTATATTGGAAAATTTTCAAAAAAATAGAAATTTCAAAATTGTTTCTCCATCTGCCATTAACTCTTGTGGAACACCTAAAGGGTTAACAAAGTTTGTAAACCCAGTTTTGAATACCTTGAGGGGTGTACTTTCTTAGATGGAGTCACTTTTTTGAAATTTCTATTCTAGGGGTGCAACAGGGGGCTTCAAATGGGACATGGTATAAACAAAACCAGTCCTGCAAAATCTGCCTTCCAAAACCCATATGGTGTTCCCCTCCTTCTATGTCCTCCCGTTTGGCCAAACAGTAGTTTACGACCACATATGGGGTGTTTCTGCAAACTACAGAATCAGGGCAACCCATTTTGAGTTTTGTTTGGCAGTTAACCCTTGTTTTACTCCTGGAAAAATTGATTATATTGGAAAATTTTCCAAAAAATAGAAATTTCTAAATTGTTTCTCCATCTGCCATTAACTCTTGTGGAACACCTAAAGGGTTAACAAAGTTTGTAAACCCAGTTTTGAATACCTTGAGGGGTGTACTTTCTTAGATGGAGTCACTTTTTTGAAATTTCTATTCTAGGGGTGCAACAGGGGGCTTCAAATGGGACATGGTATAAACAAAACCAGTCCTGCAAAATCTGCCTTCCAAAACCCATATGGTGTTCCCCTCCTTCTATGTCCTCCCGTTTGGCCAAACAGTAGTTTACGACCACATATGGGGTGTTTCTGCAAACTACAGAATCAGGGCAACCCATTTTGAGTTTTGTTTGGCAGTTAACCCTTGTTTTACACCTGGAAAAAATTGATTATATTGGAAAATTTTCCAAAAAATAGAAATTTCTAAATTGTTTCTCCATCTGCCATTAACTCTTGTGGAACACCTAAAGGGTTAACAAAGTTTGTAAACCCAGTTTTGAATACCTTGAGGGGTGTACTTTCTTAGATGGAGTCACTTTTTTGAAATTTCTATTCTAGGGGCGCAACAGGGGGCTTCAAATGGGACATGGTATAAACAAAACCAGTCCTGCAAAATCTGCCTTCCAAAACCCATATGGCGTTCCCCTCCTTCTATGTCCTCCCGTTTGGCCAAACAGTAGTTTACGACCACATATGGGGTGTTTCTGCAAACTACAGAATCAGGGCAACCCATTTTGAGTTTTGTTTGGCAGTTAACCCTTGTTTTACTCCTGGAAAAAATTGATTATATTGGAAAATTTTCCAAAAAATAGAAATTTCTAAATTGTTTCTCCATCTGCCATTAACTCTTGTGGAACACCTAAAGGGTTAACAAAGTTTGTAAACCCAGTTTTGAATACCTTGAGGGGTGTACTTTCTTAGATGGAGTCACTTTTTTGAAATTTCTATTCTAGGGGTGCAACAGGGGGCTTCAAATGGGACATGGTATAAACAAAACCAGTCCTGCAAAATCTGCCTTCCAAAACCCATATGGTGTTCCCCTCCTTCTATGTCCTGCCGTTTGGCCAAACAGTAGTTTACGACCACATATGGGGTGTTTCTGCAAACTACAGAATCAGGGCAACCCATTTTGAGTTTTGTTTGGCAGTTAACCCTTGTTTTACTCCTGGAAAAAATTGATTATATTGGAAAATTTTCCCAAAAATAGAAATTTCTAAATTGTTTCTCCATCTGCCATTAACTCTTGTGGAAGACCTAAAGGGTTAATAAAGTTTGAAAAAACTGTTTTGAATACCTTGAGGGGTGTAGTTTCTAGAATGGGGTCATTTTTGGGAGGTTTCTATTATCTAAGCCTCACAATATGACTGCAAACCTGAACTGGTCCATAAAAAGTGGGATTTTGAAGATTTCTGAAAAATTTCAAAATTTGCTTCTAAACTTCTAAGCCTTGTAACATCCCCAAAAAATAAAATATCATTCCCAAAATGCTACACACATGAAGTAGACATATGGGGAATGTAAAGCCATCACAATTTTTGGGGGTATTACTATGTATTACAGAAGTAGAGAAACTGAAACTTTGAAATTTGCTAATTTTTCAAAACAAATTGTAAAAATTTTATTTTTTTGTGCAAAAAAATTAACTTTTTTGACCCAATTTTAGCAGTGTCATGAAGTACAATATGTGACGAAAAAACAATCTCAGAACGGCCTGGGTAAGTCAAAGCGTTTTAAAGTTATGAGCACTTAAAGGGACACTGGTCAGATTTGCAAAAAATGGCCAAGTCCTTAAGGTGAAATAGGGCTGAGTCCTTAAGGGGTTAAAGGGGTTATGCCAAGTTTTCACATTATCCCCTATCCACAGGATTGATTGCTAGGGGTTTTACGGCTGGGACCCCGTGATCCTGAGAACAAGTGCTGAATTCTGCTATCTCCAGCAGTACCATAGAAAATGAATGGAGAGGCAGGACACATGCTTAACCTGTCGCTCCATCAAATTGGGGAACGGGACCCCAGTTCTCAAGATTGATGAGGGTCCCAGTGGTCATCCCCCAGCATTCAGTTAGTTATGCCCTATCCTATGGATAGGGGATACCTTGCAAACTTGGCAAACCCCTTTAAAGACCAGACTAGCAGACTAGTAATGCAAAGTCTACCAAACAAATTACTATAGCTATAATACTATATGATATGCAACACATATTACTCAGTGAATATTTTCTTTAAAGAAATCACTTATACTATGGACACATTGCATCTTCTCATTAAGTGATCTTATTGCTGGTTTACATGAGATACATGTGCTGCAGCGCCATCTCCTAATATAACTGAATAGCAGTAAGTCAGGACATGTAACAATACATAACATAATTCCATCAAAACATTCCTCTAAATGCTGCTTAGGGTAGAGGAAGTGACTAATATTTGGATATCATACTCATCCAACTACACCCAAACCCATTTTGTTTTTATGTTTTGGGTGATGCCAGTCTTAATTGTTTTGTCATATCAATTATTTATCTAATTTACCTCATGCTTTTGTTAATCACATTTAGGCCCTGTTCACTTTGTGTGAGAGGCTTACGCTGGAGTGTTCCCCAATGTAAACCTCTCAGGTATGTCACTGAATAGACAGTGCAATAATTAGTTCATTAAAACGGGGTTCAGAACCAGGAGAAGGACAACAGGTACCAAGGTGCATAGCCAGGAACAAGCCCAAGGTCAGGATCAGGACAGAAGGAGAACCATGTCTTGTTCCAACAGCACTAAGCCAAAGACAGAAGACATTGCTGGAGCGGATGCTGTCAGCAAGAGCTGCAGCCGTCTGCAGAGAATCATCACAGGAGTTTTGACTAACAAACTGTAACAATTCATTATAGAGTCTTTCAGACCTTCAAGTGAATCTATTTTTTACTGTCCTCATTCCACTCTTATGTATATCTAGAGGGTTGTCCCTTGCCGTTAAAGGTATCTTTCCGGTTTTTACATGTTTTTACATTTGAAGACAAGGCTACTGTACCTGTTGAAAAAAGTATACTTATCTGTCCCCCCACTGTTCCCTTTCTTCCTACCTGGCTCTCTTCTGTGGTTTTCTGGTTCCCATTTGTACATTTCTGGATGGATAGGGTCATGTGCGCCATTGTAGCCGAAAACGGGCACCAGAAGTGACATGTTGCGAAGCAGCACATCAATGCTGGGTCACATGTTGCTTAGGGACACCCCGTTCATCTGGAAGTCTACAGAGCGGGGACCAGAAGATTGCAGAAAAGAGCCACTGAACCATAAGGGAGCAGGTGAGTATTTTTTTCCCCAACAGGTACAGTAGGCTTGGCTTTAAATTCAAAAATGTGCAAAAACCTGAAAACCCACTTTAAGAAGAAGTGAAGTGAAGAAATGAATATACTCATATACTGTGCTGGTTTGAATTTTGTATATTTGTACAATCTATGAGGAGAGATGTTAGCCAGAAATATTAATTATAAGTGTCATAATATACAGTTTATTTTAGGTAAATTAGGCTGCCAAGAAGTGAGAGTGACAGCCTATAGCAATATATAGCTTTCATTATTCTGATATCAGGCAATCAGTAGCTAAAGCACCCACAACTGTCTACCTATCAGAAATCAGCCTTTCCGCTGCCTGAGGCAAAAATAGCGTCCCCCCCATACCAAATTCTCAACCTAACCCCTTCCCTCCTAACATTACGTATATCACTACAGAACATACAGGCTAATGCAGCGCCCCATACCTCTTACATCCAGTAAGGTCTTTCTTCATTTTCTCCTTTCAGACCAGACCACCATTTTTCAGCCATTTCTCGTCTCTGCAGTTTGAGAAAAAAAAATCTTAGTTTACTACTTTTCCATCATCCTCCCATCTTCTGGACAAATCATCGTACCCCCCTCCCCCCCCTCCAATGCTGTATTACCCAATATTATGCTGCAGAAACAGATAAACCCCCTGATAATACTAGTACTACACAATAATTATTGTAACGCAGTGTCCTAAAATAACTGCGCCCAGCAAAAAGTGCCCCTGACACTAATAGTGTAAACATAACGTCCCCCCCAAAAAACTGTGATAAGCTGATACTGTGCCAGGGTGCCCCCACAGTAATAGTGCTCCCAAAAGTCCCACCAATAGTAATAATTCTCTGCTAGAGCACACATGGCAGTAACAGTGCTCCCACAGTGCCCCCAACATGTCCCCACTGTGTCCCAGAAGTAATAATGCTCCCATATTGCCCATACTAGTAATCATGTTTGCCATAGACACCCAGTAGTAATAAAGCCCAACATAATGCCCCCCCTTCCCCCGTAGTAATAATTCTCCTTATAATGGGGCAGTACAAAAAATGCCCCTTATAATGTGTGCTAGTGCAAAAAATCCCCCCTTTCAATGCCCCCAGTTGATCTAATGTCCCCATAGTGCCCCCATAATGTGCCAGTATAAAATGCCCCTATATAGTGCCCCCAGTAAATGCTCCCATAGTGCTCCTCTCCCCCCTTCCTCCTAGTGCCCTCCATAATGTACCAGCATGAAATGCCCCTATATAGTATAAAATACCCCTTCTTAGTGCACTCCCGTAGACGACCCCATAGTACTCCTCTCCCCCCTTCCCCATAGTACCCACCATAATGTGTCCCAGTATAAAATGCCCATAAACAGAGCCGCCCCCCATATATAATACCCCTTCTTTGTGGCCTCAGTAGATGCCCCCATAGTATTCCTCTCCCCCTTTCCCTCATAGTGTCCCCATATAAAATAACCCTTCCTTGTGGCTTCAGTAGATGCCCCCAAAGTCCCCAAATAATGTCCTGCGCTGTGCGGCTCAGACGAAGCAGCCTATCAAAGGAAAGGGGAAGGGAGACGCCTCTCCCTCCCCTGCCCCACTGCAGCACAACCATCTGTATCGCTGTCCTGAAGATGGCGATACAGATGACTATGGAGATGAGCACTTCCACAATGGAAGCACTCATCTCCATGTGCCCTGCCGCTGCCGCCCCCCCCATTGTCACCAGAGCTGCGCCGCCTGAGGCGATTGCCTCACCTCGCCTAATTGGCGGTGCGGCCCTGATCAGGTGAGGGATGCCATCACAGGGGCTGGCCTGGGCTCAGCTGATCCAGCATTTCTTTCCAAGGAACAATGTTGTACCATTAAAGTATATGCCCTAGAGTTTCATTACTCCTATGTTATTCAAAGAGATGCATCCAGAGATAAACATGTCAATGTTCTTCTGTATGGAAATTTCTACATGAAACTCTTTCAGTCATCTTCTGGAAACCTCTTGGAAAGTGTAGTGACTATCCCTGACAAGTGGCAGTGGCAGTTCAATATTGGAACTGAAGACGTGGATGGTAAACCCAATGGAAAATGACTAAAATTGGGGGGTATTGGCAGTATGCTAAGATATATGTGGAGGCCATGATACTTATTTCTCAATACTTAAGTGAAATGTTGACCAATAAATCTGCCCTGGTCAGTCATGCTTTTAACTTAAATGCCTAAATGTTGGGGTATGTTTGGTTATGGTAAAGGATGGCATTGTAGGCAGGTGTGGAAAATACTGCAAAGTAAGAACGCTTTCAAAAATAGAAGTATTAATAGTTTAAATTTATTCTGCAGCAGGACAATGACCCCAAACATGCAGCCAATGTCATTATAGTAACATAGTGACATAGTACATAAGGCCGAAAAAAGACATTTGTCCATCCAGTTCGGCCTGTCATCCTGGAAGTTGATCCAGAGCAAGGCTAAAAAAAAACTGTGAGGTAGAAGCCAATTTTCCCCACTTTAGGGGAATAAAAAATTCCTTCCCGACTCCAATCAGGCAATCAGAATAACTCCCTGGATCAACGACCCCTCTCTAGTAGCTATAGCCTGTAATATTATTACACTCCAGAAATACATCCAGGACCCTCTTGAATTCCTTTATTGTACTCGCCATCACCACCTCCTCAGGCAGAGAGTTCCATAGTCTCACTGCTCTTACCGTAAAGAATCCTCTTCTATGTTTGTGTACAAACCTTCTTTCCTCCAGATGCAGAGGATGTCCCCTCGTCACAGTTACAGTTCTGGGGATAAATAGATAACGGGATAGATCTCTGTACTGACCCCTGATATATTTATACATAGTAATTAGATCTCCCCTCAGTCGTCTTTTTTCTAAAGTGAATAACCCTAATTTTGATAATCTTTCAGGGTACTGTAGTCCCCCCATTCCAGTTATTAGTTCCAGGGTTATGCCCCTTCTGATGCAACCCATTATCTTATTGGCCTTGGCAGCAGCTGCCTGACACTGGTTTTTGCAGCTTAGTTTGCTGTTTATTAAAATTCCTAGATCCTTTTTCATGTCAGTGTTACCGAGTGTTTTACCATTTAGTATGTACGGGTGACTTGCATTATTCCTTCCCATGTGCATAACTTTACATTTACTTTATATAGTGTTAAACTTCATCTGCCACTTATCTGCCCAAGCCTCCAATCTATCCAGATCCCTCTGTAGTAGTATACTGTCCTCTTCAGTGTAAATTACTTTACACAGTTTACACAGAATTATCTTCAGCATTAGGCTCCATTCACACGTCCGCGGTGTGTTGCGGACCCGCAAATTGCGGATCCACAACACACCCGCCCGGCACCCCTATAGAAATGCCTAGTCTTGTCCGCAGCTGCGGACAAGAATAGGACATGTTCTATCTTTTGCGGAGCTGTGGACCCAAAGATCGGGGCCGAGCTCCACAATTGCGGATGCAGACAGCACACTGTGTGCTGCCCGCATCCATTCCGTCCCCATAGAGAATGAATGGATCAGCACCTGTTCCGCAAAATTGCGGAACGGATGCGGACCCATTTTGCGGACGTGTGAATGGAGCCTAAAGAAGAACAAGAAGTCCTGGAAGTAATGATATGATCCCCACAGAGCCCTGATCTCAACATCCTCAAGTCTTACATAAAGAGACAGAAGGATTTGAGCAAGCCTACATCCATCTGTGGTTAGTTCTTCAAGATGGTTGGAACAACCTCCCTGCCAAGTTCCTCCTTAATCTGTGTGCAAGTGTAATTAGAAGAATTGATGCTGTTTTGAAGGCAAGGTCACACCAAATATTGATTTGATTTCTTTTTTGTTCATTCATGTTTTTTGCATTTTGTTAATTGATAAAATTAAACTATTAACGATTCTTTTTTTGAAGGCATTCTTACCTTGCAGCATGTGTTCCACACCTGCCTAAATCCTAACAAACACATAGAGACAGTTAGAGCTCAGCACATACAGTAACTGCTCTGGGTCATGGGTGGAGTACTTCTCTAAAACAGAAACACATAACTGTTATGTATTATTATTATTACAATAAGTTTAAAATTATTTGGAAATACCCATCTCCGTACAATTCTTTAAGGATGAGTCAGATCCTTGCTGTTTTGATAAATAGCTTCCAAAACATGCTCAGGGCTGTCTCCGCCAGTATCAGACAGGGATTCCTTGGGCCCACCAGAAAAATTATTCTAGGGGCCCAACTGCTATATCATCAATAAAGTCTAATAGGTTTTCATTAAAAGAAACAGACCCTAATGGCAAGTGATTGGCTCTAAAGGCTGCTCTGAATGTTTTTCTCCAGGACCTTTAGGGCCCACTATGGTATGCGAGCCTCGGCCCACCAGAGGATCCTCTGGTACTCTGGTGGGCAATTTTTAACACTGCTCTTCACCCATATCTACATGAGATTTACAGGATGCCAAGCATATAAAGAGAAGGCGAACTTAATTGGAGTGACTCAACTTTAACATTTTATCTGTAATGCAGTAAATGTGTAATCCGATTAATCAGAAATCTGTGACTATATGAAATTGCTCACCATACTGTTTTGTTCACTGGCTGCTCATAGGTGGTCTGCCTCTTCCTATACTAAAAGGAACAATCTGTATCAGATCACTCTTGCTGGGATAGAGATGTTGCAGTGCCTATCTCTGCTCATCTCAAAGCTGCATTACCCTGGACCAGTGCTACTATAAGTAAGGTTTTCTGCTGTTTGGACATTTCATCTATAGAGCATACTGACTATAGAGCATAATAAAGTTCAGATTATTCAAGCAAGAAAAGATTACAGCTTTACAGCTTGAGAATAAAAAAAAAATATTAAAATTGAAATGACAAAAAGTTTGTATAAGAAAATAATCTTTATATGCAGATCTTCAAAGCAGCTGTGTTAGCATATCATGAACACAGAGGATTTCAAAACAAGGACATAATTAGAAAAGGCTGGGCCCCACAGCAATCTTTTGAATGGTCCACCCCCGTTGCCACATGTTATTCTCTGGGTTAAGTATGATTGCGGCAATACCATTTATGTGTTCTTTTCAACATTTGACTACTTTTGTACAATAATAGCACATTTAATCAAAATAAGGACAAGATAGGAATAGTGTAAAATTTAAACTTAATAGATGTTTATCAGTGTGGTGCAAGTGTTTGGTCTGAATTATTTTATCCTCTTATCCAGACGCAAGTAAACTTCTGGGTTGCAGCATGAATAAATAGTCTAATATGGTGTAGAAGGAGTGATTCAATAGTCAATCGCTCAGCTTTTTACTACTTTTCAGGAAAAATATTCAGGAAAATATCTGACAATCAAAGAGCAAGTACGCTCAGTGATGGATGGGGAGGAAGGGATAACATGCATAGGAGTCCATGTTACGCTTCTCTCTGCGGTCAGAAGTTAGTACAGTAGTTACACAGAGAGATAAGGATCTCTATCTCACTCCTCTCTCTGTAAACTGTCAGCATGTCCCCCACTGGCCCCACCTCTCCTTCTCCACGCTGGCTGAGAAGATACTGGGTGAAGGCGGAAGGCTGCTTTAATTTGCTCTGTCTCAGGCTTTATAGCATCTAGAGATATGTTTCAAAGATGACAATCTAAGATGACAATGTAAATCTAAGCTAACCATGATCTCAGCACTAGCCACTACAAACAGAACCTTTAGAGACCAGGTCGGGAATGAGATCTGCAGGTATTACTTGCAGATCTCAAACCTGACCCAGTTTCTAAAGCCTCTACCTCTCACTGTATGGTGGCACTGCAGTCTTGTTTTAAAACTTAGACTAATATCTCTAGCTGCTATAAATCCTGAGATAGAGATAGATCGTGTAGGTTAAAGCAGCCCCTGTCCTCAGCTATCTATGATATCAGATACTCAGGGAAAATTACTGCCTAGTTGGGCCCCGCTTCATCTTGATATTATGGCCTTATAGCAGTCCTGATGGCTAGTTCCATCCCTGATATCAAAGTAATTCAGGATCCTAATATAATTTCTATGGTTTCCTTATTAGTCATAGTGTAGCACATCTCTGAACTAGTTGATATTAAATTACAACCAAAATATGTTTGGTTGTGTTGATTTCATCTTATACTGTGGTTGTCTCCTGCTCTTCAAGAACATAGTGATATGTATGTTTGGAATCTAGATTGCGAGCCCACACGGAGACAACAACCGATGTACAGAACTGCAGAATATGCTACTGCTATGTCAACTAAATACATATGGTCATGATCCAATAATGAAATCAAGAACGCCACAAACTTTTAAGACCTTTCATTTTAACAGTGCTCATTGTGTCATCTGCATAACTCTCCAACTTTCACGATGATTATGAATATCAGCTGGAAGATATTAAAAAACATTTCAATCCATCTTATATCCTTTATCTTAGCACAAATATTCAGTGATCTTCATGATAAAGTGTTCTTTGGAAATGTACTCATCATAGGTCACCTCAAAGATAGCTATTTTTGGAGTTAGTTCAGTTTTACACAGATGGACTTCATATAGTAATTGACCTCTGAAAACAATTTATTCCTTCATGGCTTGTTCAACGTCCACCAATGTCTATTGCCCTTTAGGCACCAAGAAACCACAACTGACTCAGAATTCTTTACTCGGTGTCTTATGTTTATAGATCAAACACAGCATGTACGCTATTAGCTGCAGTCTATGTGGTCAGGAACTAGGGAAAACATATTACCATGTGGTTAATTTACTGTCATTAAATAAATACCTGGATCGGGATCTTTCTATCAATTATGTCCATTGCCTTGCATTTCAATGTTATTAAACTGTTGGCTAAAGTACGTATTTTCAGAAGCTTATTTAATTTAAAGACTAGCGTGTCCTGGAAGAAATCATGCTCCGCGGGTGAGCTTGATTCTCTGTTATAGATCTATTCGCAGGAATGCCTGGCATCAAACTGATTTATAATGCATACAGCATTATTTCACTATAATTCTATAGGACTAAGGTCATGCACAGACACACAGCATTAAAAAAATCTGTATAATCAGGGGCGTACATAGAAATCATTGGGCCCCCATGCCCTTTCCTAGTCCCTCCCACTATGCGTCCTGGCTCCTCTCACTACCCTTCCTAACTTCTCCCCTGCCTCACCTCATGCAGAAGTATTTTGTTCTACAAAATGGCAGTACTAACGCCCGAACCCAACACACCCATTATAGTGAATGGGATCTGGTAGGTTCTGGCGGTGTTCAGCATATATTGCCAAGAATCTGGGGCATTACATGATGTAATATAACCCAAATTTGCACATGCGCAGAGACATGAGAAAAGTGTGAGGAAGTGAGTGCCCCCCTTCCCCTGTGTCATGCAGGACAGCTGGGAGACACTGTCATTACTCGCTATCATGCATGACACATGTGCAGAGACAGGAGTCTCTGAGAAAGCTGGGTGACCCCCTCCCCCTGCCTTTTCATGTTCTTATTATCTGCATTTATGCCTTGCAGGATAGCAGGAAATCTGAGTGACATTACATGATGTAACGGCACCCAGCTTCTCTGCTGTCCTGCATGGCACATGTGGAGAGACATGAGAATAGTCTGAGAAAGCTGAGTGACACAGCTCCCACCTCCCCTCATATCTTCTCAAGCTTCTGCACTTGTGCCATGCAGGACATCAGGAAAGCTGAGTCACATTACATAATGTAGTGACGACCAGCTTTCCTCCTGTTCTGACTGCTGGTATCTAGGGAAGAAGGGGAAGGGGGCCACCATTTACTCACCTCTGGCCCCTTTACCCAACCTTGACCCATAACAAAAACACTGACAACTGTGTCACTTTATTGCTGGGTGGTGATCGGCCACAGCTTCTTTATTAAAGCGGCAAACCTTAATAAACCATAATATCGGAGCGGTATGCCAAACGCCGGACTCCCAGCAGGCAAGTTAAACCGTAATCATCAGAGCGGTATGCCAACCGCTGGACTCCCAGCGGGCAAGTACGCCATATGCCTCCACCATATCTCTGCTAAACTCAAATGCCGCCAGCTGTGACTTCATAAACTTGACCATAATTCATCTTTCTCCAAAGCCGTAATCATCGGAGCGATGTCCAAAATGCTGGACTCTTAAGAATAGAAAAAACAAAACAGAATAACCAAGTCTCCATAGCCAAACATAACCCCGAACCCTGATCTGTCTCCCAAGGATCACTACAGAGGGATGGAGGGCCAATCTGCTTCCACTGGCAAGAGGAAGTGCCAGCACCGGGAGGGAGTATATGTATCTCCAGGATCCCCTGAACCGCCCACATCCTGTCTAAGAAGGCTCCCCAGTGCATTAACCCTTAATGGCCCTAAACAACCACCTTCTTAAGCACTAATGTAATGGGGCCAGCTCCCTAAACGCCCTAAGGGGGGAAAGGGGAGGGGGGACCATCAGTCCCTAATCACCCTCCTTATACAGTCGGGTGCTTACCAGAATGGCAATTGTGCAGAGTAATAGCCTGGGAAAGCTGAGTGACCCCCCCTTCTACACACACCTCTGCACTGTCCTCACCTACAAGCTGTCACTTACTTCATTACTGGTGGGGTTGCTGCAAGCTAGAGGAATCACGCCTTAAGCGCTCAGAAGACAAGAATCTTCTGTGGACACATGGTCAGTGGTCAGATTCAGCATGTTTGTTGCGCCTATGGAGATGGGAGGTGGAGCTAGCAGACGGGAGGCGGAGCTAGCAGACGGGAGGCAGTTAGGAAGATAGACAGGAGGAATGAGGGGGTGGGAACTCTCCTCCACTGCGGGCCCCCCTTCCTCACGGGCCCCATAGCAGCTGCGTGGTCTGCCTATATGATAGGTACGCCATTGAGTATAATGCTGCACGCTCCTACAAAAAAATCAGGGTCTATAACAGGGAATCACGCTCACACACGGAGCATTATTTCTGCACTGGACACACTCATCTGAAACAGCCCTAAGGCTCTGTTCACATCTCAGGCAGAGGCCTCGTTAGGAGTTTTTATGGGAAAAATGGTGCTGCATTCTATGCTATTTTTCCTGTGAAAATTACAGACAATGCAGCAGAACCCAACAGGCTGATCGGCACAAGTGCCAAAAGTTGGATCCCCCAACTATTTGATGGCCTATCCTAAAGTTAGGTCACCGGATTTACTGTCTTTCTATCTTTCTAGAAAAAAGTTCTTTTTTTCATTGTTTCACCATAAAGGACCAAAAAAAGGGTTGTCTGGCAGTCGATGCTTACTTTTCCTGCAGCAATGCCATCACATACATCCATGTGACCACTGCTGCCAATCCCTGGCCTCAGCAGTCACGTGCCGTACATGCTAGAATCAATGCTGAAGTCAGTAATTGGCTACTGTGGTAATGTGCATCACATCATCACTGCAGTGAATTAAACAAACACCTGCAAGGACTACTGCAGCGGTGGTGCTGGTGCAGTGGGGGGGCGGACAGGGAAGCATTTTTTTTTATCTTTCCTACTCTTAGCCACATTTTTTTGATCACTGGACAAGCCCTTAGGGTCCATTCACACATCCGTAGTGCATTGCGGATCCGCAATACACCCAGCCGGCACCCCCATAGAACTACCTATTCTTGTCCGCAATTGCGGACAAGAATAGGACATGTTCTATTTTTTTGCGGAGCCATGGCCCGGAAGTTCGGGGCCGAAGCCCGGAAGTTCGGGGCCGCGGTCCGGAAATGCGGATGCGGAGAGCACATAGTGTGCTCTCCGCATCTTTTCCGGCCCCATAGAGAATGAATGGGTCCGCACCCGTTCCCAATATTGCGGAACGGATGCAGACTTATTTGCGGACGTGCAAATGGACCCTTAATCACGCACTTACACGTGCTGGCAATTATCGGACCAACTGTTGCTTTCTGATAACTGCCTGTTCATCAGAGGAGGCGAGAGCTGCATTTACACACAGCAATCTCCTCCACTGTATGCGGACTAGCGACCGCTACTGCCATCACTTACTTTTATACATAGCCATTGGTTCTGGGCAGCAGATCGCTGTTTTCGCAGCAGAATCTGCTGCCCAGAAAAGATGATTTATGTGTCCACATAAACGATGATTTCAGCCGATCAACAAGCATTTTTTCCATTCACTGGTTAATCAGCGGCCTTTACATCTGCCCATTAATAGTCCCGTGTAAAGGTTCCTTTAGGCACAATGAAAATTAGATTCTCAAAGTGTCGCTACATCCGCCATGTGACTGAGCTCGTAGGAGCACAGGACACCATAATCATTTTACTATTCAGCTTTTAACTAGTAAAAAGACAAGCTGTTACTTCGCTCCTTTCTGAGATGTGTCTCTTCCAGCCCTTCCTGTCTCCTTTCCTCTGGGATGTTGTGAAATGCCTTGAGCGAGGTTCCCACCCATAAGCATTTCCTTTTTCAGCAACACTGACATCTCGTCTGCTGTGTATGTCCACAGACCCAAAACACTTATCATCCACCAACGCAACAGTTGTATGAAACCAGAAACATGCATGATGTAAAGCCACATAAACTAGGCAACAACATGAATTACTGCCTGAGGTCACACTGGAACAAGTTGCTTACAGGGAATGGAAAAATACACGTTCATTCTGCATTAACATAGAAAGAACCTTGTCATTGTCACATTTCTATATCTCACGTGTGAGAAATGTAATCAATGCAAAACTAGGTTGTAGTCAAGCTGCAGGTTAAACCCAGAAAATATTGCCCTCTAGTGGAAGACTGATGAAATGACTATGAACCCTCGAAAAGAAACGTCCATTGTTCAAACCTGTGTTGAGCTAGAGACACTGAATTATTTAACTGTATTTGCGCTAGGTTAAACCATGACGCTAAGGGTAGGCAAGTAAAAATAAGATGGAGTCCTAAAAAATGAAGTTAAGGTTTCCATAACAAAGCTACAGTCCCTTTTATTCTGGTGATTGGTAAAGGTCCTAGACCTTAGGCTACTTTAACACTGGCGTTTTGGTTTTCGTTTGTGATATCCGTTCAGGGATCTCACAAGCGGTCCAAAACGGATCAGTTTTGCCCTTAATTCATTCTGAATGGATAAGGATCCGCTCAGAATGCATCAGTTTGCCTCCGTTCAGTCACAACTTGCAGCGTTTTGGTGTCCGTCTGAAGAAACTGAGCCAAATGGATCCGTCCTGACACACAATGTAAGTCAATGGGGGACGGATCCGTTTTCACTGACACAATCTGGCACAATAGAGAACAGATCCGTTTCCTATTGACTTTCAATGGTGTTCAAGACGAATCCGTTTTGGCTATGTTAAAGATAATACAAACGGATCTGTTCTGAACGGATGCATGCGGTTGTATCATCTGAACATATGCGTTCGTGCAGATCCATGACAGATCCGCACCAACCGCGAGTGTGAAAGTAGCCTTAGGCTCAAAGCCTACTGGTTGTCTGAGCTTTAAGGCCTCCTGCACACGACCGTTTTTTTTTTCCCCCGTTTACGGGCGTTTTTTTGCGGTCCGTATACGGAACCATTCATTTAAATGGTCCCGCAAAAAAAATTTACTCTGTATGCATTCAGTTTCCATATTTCCGTTTTTCTGTTCCTTTGAAAGATAGACCATGTCCTATTATTGCCAGCAAATCACGTTCCATGGCCCCATTCAAGTCAATGGGTCCGCAAAAAAAAATTATTAACACATACGGAATGTACTCCGTACGTCTTCCGTATCCGTTCCGTTTTTGCGGAACCATCTATTGAATTTTTTTTTGCCCAGCCCAATTTTTTATATGCAATTACTGTATACTGTATATGCCATACGGAAGAGGAAACACAACGAAAACAAAAAAACGGAACAACGGATCCGTAAAAAACGGACCGCAAAACACTGAAAAAGCCATATGGTTGTGTGCAGGAAGCCTATTTTGCAGTCTACAAAGCACGGATCCACAAAATACGAATACTGGACATTCATCCTGCACTTTCCCCTGTCCCTATTAGGCTACTTTCACACTAGCGTTCGGGCGGATCCGTTCTGAACGGATCCGCTCATAATAATGCAGACGGAGGCTCCGTTCAGAACGGATCCGTCTGCATTATATTAGCAAAAAAAAGCTAAGTGTGAAAATAGCCTGGGACGGATCCGTCCAGACTTTCAATGTAAAGTCAATGGGGGACGGATCCGCTTGAAGATTGAGCCACATTGTGGCATCTTCAAACGGATCCGTCCCCATTGACTTACATTGAAAGTCTGGACGGATCCGCACGCCTCCGAACGGCCAGGCGGACACCCGAACGCTGCAAGCAGCGTTCAGGTGTCCGCCTGTCCGTGCGGAGGCGAGCGGAGCGGAGGCTGAACGCCGCCAGACTGATGCAGTCTGAGCGGATCCGCCTCCATTCAGACTGCATCAGGGCTGGACGGCTGCGTTCGGGTCCGCTCGTGAGCTCCTTCAAACGGAGCTCACGAACGGAAACCCGAACGCTAGTGTGAAAGTAGCCTTATAGAAGTGCCTATTCTTATCTGCAAAACAGACAAGAATAAGACATGCTCTATGATTTCTGGAATAGAGGCACGGATGAATACAGAACATGGATAACATTGACATATGTGCGCTATTCAAATTTTTTTGAGCTCCATAGAAATGAACGGGTCCGCGTCCAAACCGCAAAAAATATGGATCAGACGTCGACCAAAAATACGGTAGCGTGCATGAGGCCTAAAGAATATGGAGCAGTAATTGTCATCAGCTTGCAGAGTGTATACACATTGAATGTGTTCCCCAAGTGCATATCTCAAACACTACACGGTATGGACATCTGTCTGTTTATACATGGAAAAACAGTGTACGTACAAAGCACATCCAATGAATCACTCTGAGGATGTGTGTGTAAACAGACATCTATTGCCTGCAGGGTATGACCAACTCTCAGCCCATTAATCAAGTAACTCATAGTCCTAACAAACAGAATAAATAGTATTAGGACATCTGGACAACCGATATTTGGGTTGGGGTCAGTCGCTGCTTTAGTTTTTTGTTTAACTTGGTTAACATTTTCTTTAGGGTACGGCCACACATTCAGGTTTCCAGATGCAGTTTTGGGATCTAAAACCAGGAGGCTAAGGCCTCTTTCACACTTGCGTTGTCCGGATCCGGCGTGTACTCCACTTGCCGGAATTACACGCCGGATCCGGAAAAACGCAAGTGTACTGAAAGCATTTGAAGACGGATCCGTCTTCAAAATGCTTTCAGTGTTACTATGGCAGCCAGGACGCTATTAAAGTCCTGGTTGCCATAGTAGGAGCGGGGGAGCGGCATACTTACAGTCCGCGCGGCTCCCGGGGCGCTCCAGAGTGACGTCAGAGCGCCCCATGCGCATGGATGACGTGCCATGCGATCACGTCATCCATGCGCGTGGGGCGCCCTGACGTCACTCTGGAGCACCCCGGGAGCCGCACGGACGGTAAGTATGCTGCTCCCCCGCTACACTTTACCATGGCTGCCAGGACTTTAGCGTCCCGGCAGCCATGGCAACCATTCAGAAAAAGCTAAACGTCGGATCCGGCAATGCGCCGAAACGACGTTTAGCTTAAGGCCGGATCCGGATCAATGCCTTTCAATGGGCATTAATTCCGGATCCGGCCTTGCGGAAGTGTTCAGGATTTTTGGCCGGAGCAAAAAGCGCAGCATGCTGCTGTATTTTCCTCCGGCCAAAAAACGTTCCGTCCCGGAACTGAAGACATCCTGATGCATCCTGAACGGATTTCACTCCATTCAGAATGCATTAGGATAAAACTGATCAGGATTCTTCCGGCATAGAGCCCCGACGACGGAACTCTATGCCGGAAGACAAAGAACGCAGGTGTGAAAGGGCCCAAAGTCATATTTGTCCTTTATATGTCCTCTCCTTATATAATCCGCTCCTGATTTTGGTTTACAAAACTGCATAAGGAGGCCTGACCGTGTGGCCAAGACTAACCACTAGATGTGTCAATCAACTATCACACCAATTGATGTCCCAAGTCTGGGTCTGGGTTGGACTCCTGTCCTGCACATTGGCATCCAACTGCCCATCTTCTTCAACTTTGAGAAGATGATGAAGGTCAGTCTCCTGTGACTTTTCCACATATAACTTCCACCAGGCAGATGTAAACATTGGAACAAAAAAAAAAAAAGCAGAAACAGAGAATAGGGTGGGAAAAGGATCTTCCACTGTGGTCAAAGGACCATCTGGTGGTTAAAGGGGTTGTATGAGATTAGAAAAAACGGTTCTGTGAATGGGCGGGTGTTGCAATACCAGACACAGCTCATGGACAAGAGTGGCGCTGTTTCTGAAATAGTAATAGGAGTAGGCTACAAAAAGATAGAGTCCCTCTTGGTCCTCTAGCAGTCAGTCATCCTGGGTTGGCCTAGCCCTATTCTTTTAACTCTCTGTGGCCATCATTACAAGCACTGCCAAGGTTAGATGGGAAAACAATTTTTAAAGGGGTTGTCCCATGAAGAATATTGTTTAGACTTAAATCCAGGCCATAATGATGAGCTTAATTTCTATTTACACATAATAAAAATGCATCTAGAAATTCCAGGAATAATGTTAGTATAGCGCCACCTGCTTTTTCTATCGAGTGGCCTTTCTGTGTCCACCCAGTAAATGTGCCGAGGTGGACAAATATTCTTAGACTGACTCCTTCAGGTATGTGGAGAGATCCCTGGTGTAGTGAGCAAGCTATAATGTCTTCGCTGATTGTCAGTAGAGATGCTGAGCATGCACAACTACAGTAACAGTGTCTCACTTTAGCTGTCTTCCCACGCTGCGGTAATGTCTTGGTAAGGTCTTGATTTTTGCCAGGATTTCTTAAATCGCTGAACAACTGCTGAGTTTTTGCAGCAATTTCAGATAATTGCAGCAAAAATAAAAATAAATAGAGAGAATAAATAGAGAGACAAAGAGATTACCACAAAATGAGAACACAGCCATCTCCTCTGAGAAGGAGAGAAGACTCTGAAGCTTCAGAAACAGCCTGCTCACCACACCAGGGATCTCTCCACTTAGGGCTCTCTGCCCGTATTGTGGGCCGCAAACGGCGGGTCCACAGTATACGAGCATCGGCCATATGCACTCCATGCTGCAGGTGCAGACCCATTGAATTGACTGGGTCCGTGATCCGCAAGTTACGGCCAAAGATAGGCCATGCCCTATCTTTTGCAGAGCAGATGCACAGATCAGAAGCCCACAAAAGCACTACGAAGATAGGATATGTGCTGTATTTTGCGGATTGTGGACCCATTCAAATCAATGTGTCCACATTGCAATACGGAGTTCACGCGGCCGGTGCCTATGCAGAGCCCTTAGGTTCGTCTGAATGAGCCCTTACCCCAAGAACAGAGAGATAGGATACTGAGCATGTGTGTCTGTAATTACACTGGTAGTCCTAATCAATGGCTCTTAGTACTCAGATACCCCCAGGACTTGAGTAGAGCAGAAAGGCATCACAACTGGACAGTTGCAAGAAAAGATATACAGTGTATAAAGCACATAGACAACAAATACAAAATAATAAACTAACTAACCCTGAGTTAAAGAAACCCTAATGGTTGAACTAAGGTATTGTTGTGGTACTCAAAGTCTGTAGACAACCAGTCACCACACTGTAGTCAGTTGGATCATGTTATGGTTTTGATTTGCCACCTAGTGGTCATTGGTGGCAACTAAACAAAATGAAATGAATGAGTCATTTAAAGGGACTGCATGAGATTAGGAAAAAAAAGGGTCAGACTCCCTCCCATCCCTCCAGAAACAGCGACACCCTTCTCCATGGGCTGAGTCTGTTATTGCAGCTCAGTGTCATATCAGAGTGGTGCATATCTGCTCTTCATACAGATCATGGTAGTTTATACTGTATAATAGGAGCCAGTTACAGTATGCTGGTACACAATACTTTCATATATACAGCCATATCATTATTTGGGTTTTAACATACTCAGATTTATATGCAAATTATCTGTGCCCTAAGCTTGTGCCTTAATGACTTTGTCCCTTTCAAGTTATTCCCGGTTTTGTTTGTCCAACCAAATGTATTACAGTATTTATATAAAATGTCACGTGCAAAACCTTTGATATGTCATAGAGACATATCAAAAGTTTTGATTAGTGAGGGGAGGGTCTGAATACTGATATCCCCACCAATCCCTAGAACGAGGAGAGAGAAGCATGTAGATAGCACATGTTCTCCCCATGCTGCATGGGACAGGCTCTGTAGAAGTCTATGGGCTCCTCTTTCCATCCACTGTAGCAAGGAGTGCACTATCCGCATGCTTCTCTCCCCTCGTTCTAGGGATCAGGGGGGTCTCAGTGCTCAGACCCCCACCAATGAAAACTTTTCATATGTCTCTATGACATACGAATTGTATTGTGAAAAGTTAGTCACCCTTTAAGGGTAAGCTCTTAACTGTTTGCACCAATTTAGCAGCAATGACTTCAACCGAATATTTCCTAAATTTGTCAGGCAGATTATCGGGAACAAACGTTACTACAAACACTTATTCCCAATAATCTGCTCGCCTAAATGTGCTACTGATCACCCAATGAACGAGTGACTTCAGAGGAAGAAACAGAAGAGCAGAATGCAGGGTCAAATAGTAACTTTTCTTCAAATATTAATGTAAAATAAAGAAAAGTTGCCCTCATATAGTATATTACCCCATGCCATAGTATCATACAGGCTTTCCTTAGTAGCACTACATAGTGTATCGCCCTATTGTCTTAGCATATTTGTTCAATGTAGAGTAAATATAGTAATGCACATGCATAGCTTTACTTGGGCTTGGTTTGGTTTGGTTTCAAAGTACTGCAAGCATACCACCATGTAGGTTAGGTACCATGAAAGCTAACCAGTCTGTTCCTCTAATCATAAGAAATGCTTATTTTTTATGCTAGTAAGGTTTTTAGTGAATCATGGTAGGGTTTGCTCAATTTGGTCCCCCATTGCTCCACCAGTATCACTGCCCGGCTCCTCCCCCTCATTTGATAGTACCTGAGAGTTCAGAACCAGTAGGCATGACACGGGGAAGCCGGGGGCACTAAATGGAGCCGCCATGTCCAGAATGAACCAACAACCTTATTTGCATAAAAATAAAAAGAAGCATCTCTCAGGATTAGAGGACTGGATTTTCACAAGAAAGGTATAGTTATGTTTCCTCATGCAGCGATCCTCTGAGAGGCAGGAGCAGAGGATGGGTGTGGCAGCAACCCTGATGTGTCACAGTGTCCACTAGTCTGGGGTGCATAGGGTGTCTTAACTTGTTTCCCCTTTACAGCCTCAGGGTCTGGAATTCTTTAAGCTGGGATACTTTGCTGTCTTTCTCTCTCTCTCGCTGTAGCCATGCAAATTCTCCTCCTTTAGTTCTTGTTCTCTTTCCTCTCCTGGAGCTTGTGGAGGTGACGGTGCTCCAGGGCTTGGAGATGGAGTCTGAGGAAGAGGAGAACATCAGGGTCCGCTCCATTTCTCCTCCCTCTATACAGCTAAACTGGCTCTGAAATCCTCTGGCTAGGGGGTGGAGCCAGCCCACATCCTAAGCTCCAAAGAGGGCTGGGCCAGGATTGTTAACTCTGACCATGCCTGGCTCATGCTGATTGTGTAGTATATTACATTAGCATTACAAACATTATATAACAAACCAGATTTTGCAGATGCCCCCAGATTTGGGGTACTGCATGTGCACCTAGCCTATATGGTTGTGTGCTTAGCTTGAAACCCATTTTAAGACTCCCTTCAAAGGTTATGTTTACATCCCCCACCCCAAGTGACACTGCCCTATATTTGCCAGCACCCGGGGCAAGCCAAGTATTGCGCCCCCCCACACCACCTGTGGCCACGCCCCCTTTTACAGATAATGTAGTAGATATCACTTGTAATCATACTTAACACCTCAGATAACACAGTGATAACTCTCTGAGTACAGATAATATAGTAGATGGGTCATGGGTGCGAGCCCCCAGAATTCAGAACAAGCACAGTGTGACCTGAAGTCTGGCCCAGGCTGCTACAGTGTGGGCAAAATTCTATATCCACCCTCCCATCACTACAGAACATACAGGGTAATACAGCGCCCCATACCTATTACATCCAGAGACGTCTCCTTTGATGTAGATGTTCTCTTTCCTCATCTTCTCCTTTCAGACCTTCAGACCACCACTTTTCAGCCATTTCTCGTCTCAGTTTGGCAAAAAAAAATCTTAGTTTACTACTTTTCCATCATTTTCCCATTTTCTGGACAAATCATCCTACCACCCCCAATACTGTGCTGCTGTGCTCCCCAATATTATACTGCAGAAACAGATAAACCCCCTGATAATACTAGTACCATGCAGATAGTGCCCTTCAATAATGATTGGCACCCAGCAAATAGTGCTCCTGACACTAATAGTGTAATCATAACATCCCCCAAATATAACTGTGTTAAGCTGATACAGTAATAGTGTTCCTAAAAGTCCCACCTATAGTAATAATTCTCTGCTAGAGCACACATGGTGGTAATAGTGCCCCAGAAGTAATAATGCTCCCATAATGCCCATACTAGTAATCATGTTCCCCATAGACCCCCAGTAGTAATAAAGCCCACCATTATGCCCCCCACAGTAGTAATAATGCTCCTTATGTGACAGTACAAAAAATGCCCCCATTATAATGTGTGCAAGTGCAAAAAATACCCCCTTTGAATGCCTCCAGTTGAGCTAATGTCCCCATAGTGCCCCCATAATGTGCCAGTATAAAATACCCCTATATAGTGCCCCAATAATGTTCCAGTAAGACGTGCCCCCATAGATGCCCCCATAGTGCCACCCAATAAAGTGCCAGTAAAAAGTGCCCCCAATAATGTGCCAATAAGTGCCCCCAATAATGTGCCAGTAAGATGTGCCCCCATAAATGCCCCCCAATAATGTGCCAGTAAGAAATGCCCCATAGATGCATGCCAATCCTGTGCCAGTAAGAAGTTCCCCCCAATCATGTGCCAGTAACAAGTGCCCCCCCCCCCCCCACAATCATGAGCCAGTAACAAGTATTGTACCATATAAAAAAACACTTATACTTACCTCCACCAGGCTGGCAGCAATGCGATGCAGGCCTCTTCCGGTCTGTGTCCCGCGCTGTATGGCTTAGGCTGCAGGCCTAGTGCCTGCAGCGTATCAGGAAAACGGGGGAAGGGAGACGCCCGTCCACTGCCCGGCAGCATCCATCTGTATCGCTGTCCTAAAGACGGCGATACAGATGACTATGGAGATTAGCGCTTCCACAATAGAAGCGCTCATCTTCCTGTGCCCTGCCGCTGACCCCCACTTGTCACCAGGGCCGCGCCGCCTTGGGCCACTTGGCCTAATTGGCGGTGTGGCCCTGCTGGCACCCCCTGGAATTTTGCGCCCGAGGCAACGGCCCCCCGTCCCCCCCCCACCAGTGGCGTAGGGATCGCCATAGCAACTATAGCAGTGGCTATGGGGCCCTACGCCACTGGGGGCCCGTCCGGACCGCATCATTTTTTTATTTTTATTAATACACTGAGTCTGACACAGGCAGCCAGCAGCCAGGCCCGACCGCCCGCCCAGTGTAGTGGGCGGGGCGCGGGCGGTCCGCGGCTCGGGCCTGGCTGGGGGGAAGGCGGAAGCTAAGGAAGGAGGAGACAGGAGAGAACAGTGAGTGGACTGTAGCACACTAGCACTGCCGGAACATGAGGTAGGCGGACGCGGTGGAGGGGGCCGGAACGGGGGCGTAGCGGAGGCGGAGCCAGGCTGGCACCAGCGCCGCAGACCGCACTGCACTTGCCTCTGTGGAAATTGAAGCGCCGTAATCTCGCACAGGCGCACTGGCAGAGGCATCGAAGTGCGCATGCACCGTCTTCCTGGCCTCTGCCAGTGCGCCTTGTGAGAGATTACGGCGCTTCTCTTCAATTTCCACAGAGGCAAGTAAGTGCAGTTAATAAATTAGGTAGGTAGGAAGCGGCTCTTGGTGAAGGGGGGGGGGGGGATCTGTGGAGGACACTGAAGAGGGGGATCTGTGGAGGACACTGAAGGGGGATCTGTGGAGGACACTGAAGGGGGGATCTGTGGAGGACACTGAAGGGGGGGGATCTGTGGAGGACACTGAAGGGGGGGATCTGTGGAGGACACTGAAGGGGGGGGATCTGTGGAGGACACTGAAGGGGGGGATCTGTGGACGACACTGAAGGGGGGATCTGTGGAGGACACTGAAGGGGGGAATCTGTGGAGGACACTGAAGGGGGGATCTGTGGACGACACTGAAGGGGGGATCTAGTGGACGACACTGAAGGGGAGGATCTAGTGGACGACACTGAAGGGGGGGATCTAGTGGACGACACTTAGGGGGGGGATCTGTGGACAACACTTAGGGGGATGTTCGGGTGGGAGGTCCTGGAGGGGTGTTTAGGTGGGAGCTCTGGAAGGGGTGGGAGGTCCGATAGGTATGTGGTGGTGGGAGATCCGGGAGGGGGGGCCCATAATTTTTTTTGCTATGGGGCCCAGTCATTTCTAGCTACGCCCCTGCCCCCCACGCTACGCTACGCCACTGCCTATATGTGTGCCTAGTTTGCCTATATACCGTAGATCTTTTAGTTAGACTGATCTAAGAAGCTTGCATGACTATGATATGATGCCACATTCCTCAGCAGGGACAAAATGGCTGAGTTTGTCTCTAAATAGGTCTTTTGTACCTAAATATAGTCAGTGGTGATGTTATGTACACAAAACCCGCAAAGATAAAGGGTGCGGTTCATTCAGTAGCGCTTACAATTTCAACATTGGATGGAACCTGTGGCTTGAGCATTTCCTGCGCGCTGTCTGTAATTAGTAGAGCAGCTTAAAAATAAACTGGAAACCCCAACCTGAAATAGACAAGAACTACATACAGAAAGAAGACAAATTACTGACTGCCACAATTGTAAAAAACATATTCTTCCACACAGATTTCAGTATGTGACGCCTCTCCTCAAAGAACAATGCTGACATTTTCGCTCTGCCGTATAAGAGACAGTTCTGATTTTAACCCAAGTCTCTTGGGTTTTTGTCTGGCCGTCTCTCGGGATGTTTGCCGTTCTGCAGCCGGATCTCCAGCCAGTCCCCATTACAGTGAATGGGGTCGGGCGGACTTACGGCAGCACACATGTGCAAACGGTAGTACGGATCCGCCTGGGGGAAAAACCTAACTCCAGTGTGAAAGTAGCCTTAGGAGAGATAATACTCAAAGTTATTTCTGGAGACTTTTTATTCAATGCATTATTCAGTTTTTTGTTTCTTGCTCCCCTCTTCCCAAAAACCATAACTTTTTTTTAATTTTACTGTCACCGTACGAGTGCTTGTTTTTTCATAAGATCAGTTGTGTTTCTTAATGACACCATTTAATAATCCATATACTGAGAAACTGATTAAAAAAAATGATATGTAGCGTGGGAATGAAAAAAAACAAAAGAAAAAAAATAATATTACACCATAGTTTTTCATATTTTGTTTTTACGCCATTCACTTTGACAATATGAAGGATTTTACATTTTTGTTATGCTTCTTTTAAAAAATGTAAAACCTTTGTTTTTTAATAAAAAAAAAATCGACTTGTGTTACCATATTCTGACATCCATAACTTTTAATTTTGCAAAGTTAGTGCTGTGTGAGGGTTTTTTTTTTTTTGCAGGGTGAGCTGTAGTTTTTATCTGTACCATTTTGGGATGACCTTAAACCAAAAAAACATCAATTCTGGCTTTGGGATTTGTTGTTCTTTACATTGCTCACTGTTCAGAAGTAATAACGTGATATTTTAATAGCTTGGACATTTACAGATGCAACAACATCTATTATGTTTATTTCTTTTTTTAATATGATGAATAGGGAAAATGTTGTTTTGAGTTTTTAATATTAGGTTTCTTCATTTAAAAAAAAAAAATTGTACGTTTTTTACTTCTGTGGTTGTTAGCTTCTATATTGCAGTATGTAGTAATTTTACCACTATGTTTTTACACCCTTCCTGTGGTAAGGTGTAATAGGAATACTTACATAACAAACCTGGGGGGGTCTTCACAAGGACATTGGAGGGATGAGCAATCAAGGGACAGTGGGATTCCCTCTCTTTATCCTACTGATCATATGCTGCAGTCACTAATAACCGCAGCATCTGAGGGGGTTAAATTTCTATGGGACCGCTTGATGCGCGGCCCGGATCCGGAAATGTGGACCCGCACTACCGGGTCTGCAATTCCGATCCCGAAAAAAAAAGAACATGTCCTATTCTTGTCCGCAATTGCGGACAAGAATAGGCATTTTTTTATTAAGTGCCGGCGATGTGCGGTAACAATAGCCCCCCATCACGTGCCAGTAACAAGAGCCCCCATCACGTGCCAGTAACAAGAGCCCCCGATCACGTGCCACTAACAAAAGCCCCCATCACGTGCCACTAATAAGAGCCCCCCCATCACGTGCCAGTAACAAGAGCCCCCATCACGTGCCAGTAACAAGAGCCCCCCCATCACGTGCCAGTAACAAGAGCCCCCCCATCACGTGCCAGTAACAAGAGCCCCCATAACGTGCCAGTAACAAGAGCCCACCCATCACGTGCCAGTAGCAAGAGGCCCCCCTAATGTGTCAGTAACAAGAGGCCCCCCTAATGTGTCAGTAACAAGAGGCCCCCCTAATGTGTCAGTAACAAGAGGCCCCCCCTAATGTGTCAGTAACAAGAGGCCCCCCCTAATGTGTCAGTAACAAGAGGCCCCCCTAATGTGTCAGTAACAAGAGGCCCCCCCTAATGTGTCAGTAACACTATTGTACATATAAAAAATATAAAAAAAACACTTATACTTACCTCCATGTCAGCGATGCGATGCAGGCCTCTTCCGGCCTGTGTCCAGTCTGTGCCAGCCTCTGATAGGCTGCAGGCACTAGACCGGCAGCCTATCAGAGGAAGGGGAAGGGACACGCCTCTCACTCCCCTGCCCGTTCGCATTTGCAGCACAGCCATCTGTATCGCTGTCCTGAGGACACAATGGAAGTGCTCATCTCCCTGTGGCCGCCGCCCCCGCTTCTGAGTAGCTCGGAGGGTGCTATTGCCCCCCCCCCCCCGGATCCGCCAGTGGGCACCGGCCAGGCAGCCACATATAGAGAAAGCTCAGCTCCTAAGCCCACACCTTACAGTAAAATGAATTCTGAGGGCCCAATGTACAGCTACCAGAAAATGCTACCTGCTCACACAATGGCGCAGGAGCAAGACGCTCAAGGATTATTATGTGGTCACTACAGCGACTTCAAGGCATATACCTGGTGAAGGAGGATACTAGCTGACCTCTTTCTGTACCTAGTAGTCTTTTCCGCCACTCTATGCATCTCTAATAATAAACTGGTACAGATATGTCCCAGGCTGAAAACTGCTGAGGAGAATCTAGTTACATCCTCTCTCATTGATATCACCATTTCTAACCAGGGAATATACATAGGGTCCATCACAGAAGTTAGTATGCCTCCCCCCCCCCCCCCCATTTTCTGTGAGATTTCTGACAAATTTACAACTTTTTTCATTAACGGGTTGAATCTTTTAATAAAAAAAGAGAATGGGCTGGTCGTAAAAAATATGGAACAGGTGCTTCATAAATAGTATGACAATCATTCTGATCACCATATTTCTCAATTTATTTAGAGCAAACCTTTGCCATAAATGCAGTATGCTGAAAAATTTCCTACACAGAATGTTATGCAAGTGGGTGTGGACCCACTGCGCCACTGACTGGCTATAATCTGGAGGGGCGTGACTAAGCAACTACCTGGTCTTCACTAGAGCCTCTGATGGTGAGGATAGGCTTGGGCCATTGGGGTAGTTGCCAGGTGCCACTCCAGAGCAGTCCCTGAGTCAGTGGCAGCTGACCAGGGGGTCAGAGATACTGGTGCAAGCACCGAGGGGAAGAACATGGTCAGGGCAAGCAGAGATCAAGCAAGGTCCGTAAACGAAGTCTGAGGTTAGTGGCAGGCGGCAAACAGGCAAAATCTGATAAATCCAAAAGCAGGGTCCAGTACACAGCAAGGCAGAACTTGAAAAACACCTTTATACTTGGAACTAGGCAAGCTAGTGACCATGAGTTGCTCAGGCATCTTCCTGTGGTAGGAAGCGCCTTTAAATACTTCCTGCAATCCAGCCATAGGTACAGGTCTCCAGCAGGAAGTAAACTCTGGCATGGAGCACAGATGCAACAGTTAAGCTACCTGCTTCCCGCACTTGTCAGCATGGCGCATGGCAGCAGGAGGGAAAGAGGGAGCCTGGCGCCCCCGTGCCCATGGGTAAGACCGCTGGGCTAACATAGAATTGTAAATCACTGCTTTCCTCACATAATACATAAAAAAAAACTGCAGGGGGGGGGGGGGGGAGAGATCAGTGCTTTGGAATTTATACAGGGAGTGCAGAATTATTAGGCAAATGAGTATTTTGACCACATCATCCTCTTTATGCATGTTGTCTTACTCCAAGCTGTATAGGCTCGAAAGCCTACTACCAATTAAGCATATTAGGTGATGTGCATCTCTGTAATGAGAAGGGGTGTGGTCTAATGACATCAACACCCTATATCAGGTGTGCATAATTATTAGGCAACTTCCTTTCCTTTGGCAAAATGGGTCAAAAGAAGGACTTGACAGGCTCAGAAAAGTCAAAAATAGTGAGATATCTTGCAGAGGGATGCAGCACTCTTAAAATTGCAAAGCTTCTGAAGCGTGATCATCGAACAATCAAGCGTTTCATTCAAAATAGTCAACAGGGTCGCAAGAAGCGTGTGGAAAAACCAAGGCGCAAAATAACTGCCCATGAACTGAGAAAAGTCAAGCGTGCAGCTGCCAAGATGCCACTTGCCACCAGTTTGGCCATATTTCAGAGCTGCAACATCACTGGAGTGCCCAAAAGCACAAGGTGTGCAATACTCAGAGACATGGCCAAGGTAAGAAAGGCTGAAAGACGACCACCACTGAACAAGACACACAAGCTGAAACGTCAAGACTGGGCCAAGAAATATCTCAAGACTGATTTTTCAAAGGTTTTATGGACTGATGAAATGAGAGTGAGTCTTGATGGGCCAGATGGATGGGCCCGTGGCTGGATTGGCAAAGGGCAGAGAGCTCCAGTCCGACTCAGACGCCAGCAAGGTGGAGGTGGAGTACTGGTTTGGGCTGGTATCATCAAAGATGAGCTTGTGGGGCCTTTTCGGGTTGAGGATGGAGTCAAGCTCAACTCCCAGTCCTACTGCCAGTTTCTGGAAGACACCTTCTTCAAGAAATGGTACAGGAAGAAGTCTGCATCCTTCAAGAAAAACATGATTTTCATGCAGGACAATGCTCCATCACACGCGTCCAAGTACTCCACAGCATGGCTGGTAAGAAAGGGTATAAAAGAAGAAAATCTAATGACATGGCCTCCTTGTTCACCTGATCTGAACCCCATTGAGAACCTGTGGTCCATCATCAAATGTGAGATTTACAAGGAGGGAAAACAGTACACCTCTCTGAACAGTGTCTGGGAGGCTGTGGTTGCTGCTGCACGCAATGTTGATGGTGAACAGATCAAAACACTGACAGAATCCATGGATGGCAGGCTTTTGAGTGTCTTTGCAAAGAAAGGTGGCTATATTGGTCACTGATTTGTTTTTGTTTTGTTTTTGAATGTCAGAAATGTATATTTGTGAATGTTGAGATGTTATATTGGTTTCACTGGTAAAAATAAATAATTGAAATGGGTATATATTTGTTTTTTGTTAAGTTGCCTAATAATTATGCACAGTAATAGTCACCTGCACACACAGATATCCCCCTAAAATAGCTAAAACTAAAAACAAACTAAAAACTACTTCCAAAAATATTCAGCTTTGATATTAATGAGTTTTTTGGGTTCATTGAGAACATGGTTGTTGTTCAATAATAAAATTAATCCTCAAAAATACAACTTGCCTAATAATTCTGCACTCCCTGTAGTTACCACTGCAGTCAGTGGAATCTGTAAAATGTATGCAATGTGCTCCCCCAAGTGGTGACAGCAGGACAATGCCATGAATATATACCTGGGCCAGGAAGAGGAGTTTAGTTCTGGAACCCCTCCCTGAGCCCCAAAGCAGTCTTTTGGTCTGCCTCCACGGTAGATACTAATTCAGGCAAGTATTTCTCATTCTAAGACTACTTTCACACTAGCGTTCGGGGTTCCGCTTGTGAGTTCCGTTTGAAGGCTCTCACAAGCGGCCCCGAACGGATCCGTACATCCCCAATGCATTCTGAGTGAATAAGGATCCGCTCAGAATGCATCAGTCTGGCTCCGTTTCGCCTCCGTTCCGCTCAGCAGGCGGACACCCGAACGCTGCTTGCAGCGTTTTCGTGTCCGCCTGGCCGTTCGGAGCCTAACGGATCCGTCCAGACTTACAATGTAAGTCAATGGGGACGGATCCGTTTGACGTTGACACAATATGGTGCAATTTCAAACGGATCCGTCCCCCATTGACTTTCAATGTAAAGTCTGGATGGATCTGTCTGACTACAAATTGGACTTAGACTTTTTTCTTAAATATAATGCAGACGGATCCATTCTGAACAGATCCCATCGTTTGCATTATAGGAGCGGATCCGTCTGTGCAGATACCAGACGGATCCGCTCCGAACGCAAGTGTGAAAGTAGCCTAAAGAGGATAGGCTGCTGTCAGGGAGAAATATTAAAGGGATGGAAAAGCAGAATCCACAATTAAAATCTGCAAAGAAAGCATGTTTTTGTATTATTATTATTTTTTCTTCTGTTTTTCTTACTGTTCAGCGTTTTTGTGATTTTTTTATGATTAAAACATTCTTATAAAGTAAAAAGGACTTTGTAATGTTAACGTTTTGTAAATGAAGCTTCTATGCTGACATCTAGTGGTTGTGTATCATATTTCCACTGGTTATGATCACTATGTACACATCTGGCATTCAAATCTATGACACCAAGTAATAGACGTGTTGTGCTTTTCCTCTGTTATTCCCCCTAGAAATTTGAATATGTATTTACAACCTGTTAGAGAGTGTCCCTACACAGTAATGCAATCAATGCAGACACCACCAGATTGTTGTTGGGGCACACCTCTCTGTCAAAGGAAATGGTAACATCCAGTTGTGAAAATCATTCATACATTTCCAGGAGGAAAACACAATGCAGAGGTCTAAGGCTACTTTCACACTTGCGGCAGTGTGATCCGCCGGATCCGCCGGTTTGGATGTGACTGAAAGCATTTGTGAGACGGATCCGGATGCGGATTTGTCTCACAAATGCATTGCAGGAACGATTCCGTCTCTCCGCTTGTCATGCGGACAGGCGGATCCGTCTTGTATTTTTTTTTCACATTTTTACCGGTCTGGCAGGCGCAGGCCGGAAGGACGGATCCGGCATTCCGGTATTTTGAATGCCAGATCCGGCACTAATACATTCCTATGGGGAAAAATGCCAGATCCGGCATTCAGGCAAGTCTTCAGTTTTTTCGCCGGAGATAAAACCGTAGCATGCTACGGTTTTATATTTTGCCTGATCAGTCGAAACGACTGAACTGAAGACATCCTGATGCGTCCTGAACGGATTACTCTCCATTCAGAATGTATGGGGATAAAACTGATCAGTTATTTTCCGGTATAGAGCCCCTGTGACGGAACTCTATGCCGGAAAAGAAAAAGTGTAGTGTGAAAGTACCCTAAAGGTAGTTTCACATCTGGCTTCACCTAGCCTGTAGTTGGTGGGGAGGCATCCAGGGGGAAGTTTGCTGCTTGATCGGCATTAGCAACTGATCCAGATCTGATAAAAAGAGACTGTTCAGCTTTAACGTTCTCTTTATTGCTAGTAGATTGACAGGAAAAGTGAAACTACAGAATAAAACAGTAGTATTTCAGAACATAGATATCCATAGTACATGGCATTAATACAGAGTATATGAAATACATACAGTACACGAGGTAATGCAATAATAATGAGCTATCAAATACAAGAAACATAATGAACTACGGTAAATGTCACATAGATAGTGTCCTTACCGACTATGCTTGAAACGGGCTGTGTAAGAAATCAGGAGCAGAAGAACCAGCGAGAGTGTGGCTTCTTACACAGACATAAGATGGCTACTGCTTCTAATACAAGCACAAGACTACAAAGAACCAGGAACCTCCCACAATGCCCTGGGACTCCTATAATGCATAGGAAAACAGGCTGGACGAAATACATTAAACTCATCAGTAGATGGTGCTGTTACCATACAATATAATGCAGATGAAATATAACACAGGTAAATTGCAATGTGAAAACTGTTAGGCCCCTTTCACACGAGCGTTGCGGGAAAATGTGCGGGTGCGTTGCGGGAACACCCGCAATTTTTTTGCGCGAGTGCAAAACATTGTCATGCGTTTTGCACTTGCGTGAGAAAAATCGTGCGTGTTTGGTACCCAAACCTGAACTTCTTCACAGAAGTTCAGGCTTAGGATCGATGTTCTGTAGATTGTATTATTTTCCCTTATAACATGGTTATAAGGGAAAATAATAGCATTCTGAATACAGAATGCATAGTAAAATTGCGCTGGAAGGGTTAAATTTTTTTTAAACTCACCTTAATCCACTTGCTCGCGTAGCCGGCATCTCTTCTGGCTTCTTTGCTGAACAGGACCTGGGGTAAGCATTAAATACATGAACAGGACCTGTGATGACGTCACTCCGGTCATCACATGATCTTTTACCATGGTGATGGATCATGTGATGACTGTGATGTCACCAAAGGTCCTTGTTACTGCACAAAGCTCAGATGAAGACAGAAGAGAAGCCGGGCTACGCGAGCAAGTGGATTAAGGTGAGTTAAAAAAATATATTTATTTTTTTAACCCTTCCAGCGCAATTTTACTATGCATTCTGTATTCAGAATGCTATTATTTCCCCTTATAACCATGTTATAAGGGAAAATAATAATGATCGGGTCTCCATCCCGATCGTCTCCTAGCAACAGTGCGTGAAAATCACACCGCATCCGCACTTGCTTGCGGATGCTTGCGATTTTCACGCAACCCCATTCACTTCTATGGGGCCTGCATTGCGTGGATTATCGCACCGCAATGCACAAAGAGGAGCATGCTGCGATTTTCACGCAACGCATAAGTGATGCGTGAAAATCACCGCTCATGTGAACAGCCCCATAGAAATGAATGGGTCAGTATTCAGTGCGGGTGCAATGCGTTCAACTCACGCATCGCATCCGCGCGGAATACTCACCCGTGTGAAAGGGGCCTTAAACACACAGAAACAACTGGATTTGCATCTGAGGACAGAACATCCAGTGTGTGGCCTCTCTTGCTCATCAGTTTTAAGAAAGCATGGCAACGCTTTAGTTAGCACATATGTAAGGACAGAGAGAAGGATGTAGGGGTGGATAAGTGCCTGGTGTTGGAACCAGGCAGGCACAAAGGTGGAGGTGTCAGTATGAACTTGCCTCATTCCTGTTGTCAATGTTGAGTCTGCCATACAAAACATTGAATCAGTGGGCTGTGAAAAACATGTACCCATAACAGCTGCTCCACGTGTTGAAGGTGGCGTTCACCTTGCTGCACAGCCACAAGCCCAAGGAGTATCCCATGTTCATGAGAGTACAAGGCAGGGATGGCTTTTTTTTTTTTTTTTTTTTTTTTATATAGAAATAATGGCGGCTAGGTATCTCCTTTTGATTCTCATTCACGGATGACGTAACACAGGTCTTTAATTTTTTTCCCCTGCTCGTTGCGACTCTGTCTTTAACCAGAAACCTATTTAATAACAATGAGAAGTCCCAGGTTTGGTACACTTGGAGGAACCTTTGCAATAGGTTTTTGGGGACAAAATAGGCGCAATTGGACAACCCCTGTGACCAAAATTTACGCTGCTGTTGATGCACTAAAATATGCTTATTCTACAGCTGTAAACCTGAGAAGCTTTGCAACAGGTTTTGGAAAAATAGGCTGGCTTCTGCACATGAAACAAAAACCCACGAAGAGTCTGTATATGAACTGCTTCAGCTCTGGCAGTAACAGTCACACAATGCACTAACACCCTGTCCTGTGCCTAATGATAAAACCTGATTATCAAGTAATTCTATATACCTAAATATATCTTCCCTATCCTTAAAACTGTCCCTATAAAACCCTAAAATGGCTGTCTTCTGTGTCTAATTGCTGTGTCTAATGACACATTCTATCACATCAGTGGCTCAGCCAAGAATGGCATCTCTCCTTGGGAGCCAGATCACCCCTCCTGATGGGCTGTCAGGCTGGCTGTAAGCCATTGTGGGAAAGCCCAACAGCCAGGGACCTACCCGGGGTCATGGGATCCTCCATCTACATCACCCCTGCCCTGTTTCCCTCACTAGTGTACTGTCACGCTTCGGTGTAGGAGGGAAACACCACACCGAACATAAGAGGGAGGGGGGGCGGGGGGGGGGGGGGGAATCAGGCCTGAGAACTAGGGAAGGAAGATGGACACCTCCTAGTAAAACCCTAACCAGAATCCTGACTGACTACTAGTATGAACAGACCCCAGAGGTAGTTGTGTTCATACACAGGAATACCTAGAGTCCTATATAGCCCTATAGGACCCTGGTACTAATGGCAGGAATGAGACTACCGGTTCCTCCAAAAGGAAGGATGAACAGGAGTCTCCTTCAGGCCTAATACAAACAATAGGGAACTCAAACAAAATAAAAAAAAGGGAAAGGAAGACTTAACTATGGAAGCACCAGGAACTCAGCCGAGATCCAACCACAATCTATCCAAAGGTGCAAACAGAAGCTATAAACCGCACAGCACAGTGGGAGAAGCAACTATAAATAAGGAAGGTTAAATGACCACATAAGCAACACCTGAGGCAAGGGGTGTGGCCGGTACCAGAAACAACACAGATGCCTATTGATCCACAAGGAAAACCTGTCCAATCAAACCACATGTTGCCAGTCTCACCGGTCTCCTGCCACCTGTCACAAGAACGTCCATGACATGTATTGAGTTCGAAATGTTAAATGACACCTAAACTTCGGATTAGTTTGCACATAGAATTTTTGTGAAATTCATAACAATAATGATTAGTTTAGAATCAATTAGTTTATCTCTAGTGAAAACCAAAGGCACCATATCATCAGAAGAAACAGATACCATCTGTAAAGCAGGGAGATGGCAATATTAATGATTTGGGTCTGCTTTACTGGATCAGGTCCTGGGCAGCTCACCATCATAGAAACCACTATGAATTTATTCTACCTATGAGTGGCTGAAACAAGAATCCATGAACAGACCTTGAATGAACAAATGGAAGCCCATCAAGATACTGTGGTGGTGTTGGGATCACTTAAAATGTACTATTCATGCCTGTTGCATAACACCACTAAAACAAAAATCTCCATGAAGCAGAGGGAAAATGTCCCATCTGGCCTGGATGTGGCAGCCAGAGTTGGTTGGAACTCCCATACACATAGCACAGTGAGGTGTATTGGTTATGTAAGTTGTGCTATGCAGCTTCCATATCTCTCACTCACTTGTGTCCTATGAATGGATATACCATAACGTATGTTCAATGTTAAGTTACATCACCTTCATATTTATTTAGGTTCCTGGGCCCCAAATTAAAAATCTGTAGCCCACTTACCACATGCTACTACAGTAATACCACTGGTAACTTCTAATGATGCCCCCTTATGCTGCAGGGCCCAGATAAGACTGTGATCTCTGCAACCCCTATCGCTATGTCCTGATATCGTCCTCTAAATGGCACTAATGTTTGTTCCACATCTGTATGTAACCACTGCACAGAAAGCAGTGGGTCTAGTGGGTGCTGTGGTTGGCAATTACAATTACAAGCAGGGACTCACAGCAGCAGGCATTAGTGCAGATTCTTCTGAGGTGAAGTGGACTACAAATCCCACAAGCACTTGCTCCTCCATGCAGTCGATAGTCTCTCCCCCCAGTCCCTCAGCTAAGGAAGGAAAAGTAATAGCAGCCATCTTAGAGACAGAAGCATGGCCAGGAGACACACATAAAATATCTCCACAGGTCAGGACAGCTCAGCTGCTGCATCAACCCCTTCAACTCCTGCATCACGGTGGTTGAGGTAATGTATGCTTGGATTTTGCAGTCGCTATTTTCTGCGGTATCTGAGGGGTAAATAAATGATTGTCGTTTTCTCCCATCACTGTCATTGCAGCTGGGTGCCGGCTGTATTACACAACTGGTACCAGCTGCTTATGTGTATAGAGCAGGATCAGCTGTTGACGCCATCCTATACACACACCTCACACTCCATTAGATCAGACTAGTTTAAGTAAAATTTCCACTGGGACTCATTTGGGCTGGCTGGGGGCATGGGGCCTAAATGAGGATTGGAAATAGCTTAATAAGGAGGATGATTACTGTGGGGGGGGGGGTCTAAGTGCAGTCTACATAGCAGGCCCATGGGAATTTAGTACTACTTGCTCTTGCAGACTTCACTTAAGCCCTTACAGTAATAATCCTCCATTATTAAGTCTGTTCCAATCCCTATTTAAGCCCTATGTGGTGCCCTGCCAGCACCACTGATACTTATTATGTAAAAATGTTGTCTGAGTGATGATGTCAGGTGACCACATGGGATTGGGACTGGCATAATAATGGAGGGTTATTACAATAAAATTGTCATGGCTGGGCAGTTGGCACTGGCAGCAAACCCCCCCCCCCCCCCCACCACACACACACTCACTAAAATTGCTCCCCCCCGCCCCCATTGTGCCCCGTAAATTTAAAAAAGAAATAACCTTGCTGCATTCTATCTCACTGCTCACTGAGCACTGTGTGCTGCTGCTCTTGTTCTGAACTGGACGATATAAAACTTGCATGCAGTCAGGTTTAGCCTGTATTTTTCGCCCCTGGGTCTCATGGGGCGAATACTAATGAAGCGCTTCATTAGTACCGGAGGACCGGGAAGCGGTGAAGGATCTGTACTCACCGCTTCCTGGTCTTCCCCTCGGCTGTCTGCTGTACAGGGCTGCGCACTATGTGACCTCACTGTGCGCAGCCTTCACAGCTAACAGCCGAGAACCAGGAAGAAGAGAGAGAGCGCTGGTGGTGAGGAGCGGCGGCTTCCAGGAGCAGGAGAGGTAAGTTATTTTATTTTATTTGAGCTGATGGCTGACATGGGGGGCATGATGGCTGACATGGGGGGGGGGCATGAGGCTCACATGGGGGCATGATGGCTGACATGGGGGGCTGATGGCTGACATGGGGGGCTGATGGCTGACATGGGGGGCTGATGGCTGACATGGGGGCATGATGGCTGACATGGGGGCATGATGGCTTACATGGGGGCATGATGGCTTACATGGGGGCATGATGGCTGACATGGGGGGCTGATGGATGGAGGCTGGTGGCTGACATGGGGGGCTGATCTGAGGCATTGGGGGTCTGATCTGAGGTCTGATTAACATTGGGGGTCTGATTGTCCAGCTTGTCTTTGGAGTGTAGGAGGAAACCCACACAAACACAGGGTGAACAAACCATACAGTTGTATCATCGCTACCGCTCCCTTTTTTCGCTAATACCAAAACGCGATTTTATCTCCTTCAGTGTAGCAATACACAGCAAAGCCACTATATGGCGGTGTTTAGTTTAAAGTAGCAAATTAAGCAGTGTTACGGTACTTTGCTGTATAGTTCAGTACAGTACATGTACTGTATGTGAAGTTCGTTGATAGAGTATAGTAGATACACTAGCATACTGTAGCTGCCCTAATTTATTAATTCTTCCCTTTCCTATAGTACTTGGCTGATTGGAAGAAGATATAGAATAAGGAATATTTTTTAAAATATCAGCAGTCACTTTTGAAACTGATTTCTGTACTTCTTCTTCAATACTTCTTGTTATAGTACATAGTCCATTATTCAGTCCACGCTCCAAATGAAGGTTTATGTTAGCCACGAAAGGTGGGGGATGGGCTGTGGACACTGAGGGTCCAGGCTGCTCCTCACTGGACACCTCTATGTCCTCCATGGTGGACGGCCATTTTTGTTGTTGATATTATTAATAAATCGAACCTTTTTTTTGGGGGGGGGGGGGGGGCCCGCATCAATGACCTCGGGTCGATTATCTGTACGGTACAGCGATTTTTCGGTTTAATATTGTTCGGATATTCGATTCCCCCACCCCCATTACTTTGTAACGGTCACTTCCTTCAAGCGTCAGGCGACTGTGCAGTGTGTGGATGTGGCCCAATCACATACTGCACAGTCCTAGGCGCAACACATGGAGCCAGAGCTACAGTACTGTATAGCACTGTACTGTAGCTCTTTGGTGAACGTCCCACCCACACCGCCACCGCCGACACCCAATTTCTTCTTTTTGGCCGCGTGCGTGATGAAGGGGACAGTATACTGTACATTGCCGTATATTGTCCTTAATGCCACGCAGGTTACTGTAATCTCCGCCACCTCGGAGTTTCCATAAGGGTGAACGCGACCAGGCGGCAATTACAGTAAGCTGCGCAGCAGCGATAATTCATGTATGTGTATGTACTGTACTGTACATGGCTGTATTTTTATTCATGTATTGCCGTACTTTGTAATTAAATACAGCACATGTACTGTACAAAGTTCAACAGAGTATAGAGAACAGGAGGATGATGAAGTCGGCTACCCAACAGACCATACGGCTTAACGCAGCCATAAATACTGTACTGCAGATAATGACATAGATTGTAAAAAATAAAATAAAAATCTGAGGACCGCTACGAATGTACAGTACTGTCATACAGTACAGTATACAGTACAGTACATTACCATGTAGCCTGTGAGCCGGTAGAGGAAAAGATTAGTGGACAGGAGATCAGTCGGGCGCCCACCACAAAAATCGGTTTAAATGTACTTAATAAATCGAAAGTCCCAATTTTTTTTTTTTTTTAAATGGCCGCATTCGGGCCCGATCACTTATAGGAACTGCCATTTTATTTCCAGTCAGATCTTTTTATAGGACAAGATGTCTTCTTATTGGTTCTTGGAGACACGTGACCCACTTTGGCCATTCGCATAGATGAAAAAATTGCTCCATTCCAAAAATATGGCATATTCATCCAATGATGTGAAAGTTCCCACGGTCATGTGAACCAATGAACAAAAAGTTCCCACGCTATTAAGGTTAATTATTTGTTTTGATGACCTGTCATAACCAATTAGCCTTAATAGCGTGGGAACTTTATGATGATTGGTTCACCTGACCGTGGGAACTTTAATATCATTGGGTGAAAATACCATATTCTTTGAACAGAGCATTTTTTTATGTAATGTGATTGGCCAAAAGGGGCCACGTGGCTCCAACAGCCAATGAGAGCACACCTAGGACTATATAAAGATATTAGGGGAAAGAAAATGGCAGTTCATTTAAGTAATTGTACCGGAATGTCGCCATTTTTTTTAAATATTATTAATAAATCAAACCCCTTTTTTTTGGGGCCCGCAACAATGACCTCGGGTCTATTAACTGTACGGTACTGCGATTTTTTTATGTAATAATGTTCGGATATTCTTTTTTTTTTTAACTAAAATCACTTCCTTCAAGCCCTATCACATACTGTACTGCACAGTCCTAGGCGCAACATTGTGAGCCGAAGCTACTGTACAGTACTGTAGTGTACAGTGTAGCTGTCTGGTGAACTTCCCCCCCCCCCACCCCGACACCCCCGACACCCAGTTTCTGCTTTTTGGCCGCGTGCGTGATGAAGGGGACAGTATACTGTACATTACAGTATACTGTCCTCAATGCCACGCAGGTTACTGTAATCTCCGCCACCTCTGAGTTTCCAGGATGATGAGGATGATGAAGTCGGCTACCCGACAGTCCATACAGCTTAACGCAGCCGCAAGTACTGTAGATAATGATATTGTAGTTATTGGCCGTAAACGAACGGCCATTAACTACGATAATATACTGTAATATTATAGTACCTCTATTGCAGAAAAGGGGGAAAATTAAGGAATTTAGGCAGCGCTGTCTGCTGCAGTTTACAGCCTACTCTCCCATGTACTGTAGTTCCAAGAAGGTCCCGGGTAGTTCCAAGCGCCATCTGGTGTTCACCGCTTCGGGTTCACAAATGAAATTCGCTATCATTACGCGCTGATGCAAGTCTGCAGGGAGCGCTAACGATGATACAACTGTACCTCCCAACTTTTGAAAAGAAAGAAGAGGAACACGATGTGTGGCACGGGAAGCGCGCTGTTGCAATTTTTTTCTGTACAGGCCATGCCTCTAACTTCGCCCAAAACTTAACTCAACACCTAATCCCACCTAGTCCTAGCCCACCTAGTCCCCTAAATGCCCCACCATAGTAATTATTCCTCCTTTATAGCACCGCACAGTATTTATGCCCACATTTTGCCCCCTTCATAGATTATGTCCAGATATGTGCCCTCTCACAGTAGTTATGACAGATATGTACCCCTTCACAGTAGTTATGCCCAGCTGTGCCCCCTCACAGAATTATGCCCAGCTTGTGTCCCCTTCACAGGTTATTCCCACCTATGCCCTGTTACAAAATTATGCCCAGCAGTGCCCTCTTACAAATTATGCCCAGCTGTGCCCCCTCACAGAATTATGCCTAGCATTGTGCCCTCTTCACAGGTTATGCCCAGCTATGCCCTGTGACAAAATTATGCCCAGCAGTGTCCTCTCACAAATTATGCCCAGCTGTGCCCCCTCACAGAATTATGCCTAGCATTGTGCCCTCTTCATAGAATTATGCCCAGCATTGTGCCCCTCACTGAATTATGCCAAGCTTTGTGCCCCCTTCACAGGTTGTGCCCAGCTATGCCCTCTTACAAAATTATGCCCAGCAGTGCCCTCTCACAGAATTATGCCCAGCTGTGCCCCCTCACAGAATTATGCCCAGCATTGTGCCCCATTCACAGGTTATGCCCAGCTATGCCCTGTTACAAAATTATGCCCAGCAGTGCCCTCTCATAAATTATGCCCAGCTGTGCCCCCTCACAGAATTATGCCCAGCATTGTGCCCTCTTCACAGGATTATGCCCAGCAATGTGCCCTCAAAGAATTATGCCAAGTTTTGTGCCCCCTTCACAGGTTGTGCCCAGCTATGCCCTCTTACAAAATTATGCCCAGCAGTGCCCTCTCACAGAATTATGCCCAGCTGTGCCCCCTCACAGAATTATGCCCAGCATTGTGCCCCCTTCACAGGTTATGCCCAGCTGTGCCCCTTCACAGGATTATGCCCAGCATTGTGCCCCCTTCACAGGGTTATGCCGAGCTGTGTCCCCTAAGAGAATTATGCCTAGCTGTGCCCCCTTCACAGGAAGGTAAAAAAACTCAGCATACTCACATTGTTCCTAGCAGCAGCAGGATACATCGACTGCTCTGGTCTGTGGAGGAGCCGAGGCTGACTGCCAGCCCTGCCAACACACAGACCTGCAGTGTGGAGCATCGGCAGGGGGGAGGAATGATGAAACAGGGAGCCAACCTCTCTCTGCTTCATCAGTACAGGCAACTGTCTCTACTTCCTATGGAAGCAGTGACAGCTGCCTGAAAGTGGGACATACCTCCCCCGTACTGGGACCACGAGACAGCCACTGAAATCTGGGACTATCCCGCCGGATCCGCGATAGTTGGGAGGTATGTACAAACTCCATGCAGATGCTGTCCTTGATCAGATTTGAACATAGAACCGCAGTGTTGACAATGCACCAGTAAGTCATATTTGTGACATTTTGAAGCCAGAATATTGGAGTGCAGGGTTTGATAAATACCCTCTATATTATATAAGGGAATTGACAATTTGTCTTGGAAAAATCTGTTCTAGATCAGGGTTGATCTTCTTGAAAAGAAGGGTTTTTTTTCTTTCTAAAACAGGGATGCCCAACCTCCAGCTGTTGCAAAACTACAACTCCCAGCATGCCTGGACAGCCTACAGCAGGGCAGCAAGTTGTGCATCCTTGGTCTAAAACAGTGGTCCCCAACCTTTTTTGCACCAAGGACCAGTTTCATGGACAACAATTTTCCCAGGAACCGGGTGGGGTGGGGGGTTATGGGGCGGGGCTTAGTGGGTGGGCGGGGCTTAGGGGGTGCTGGTCAGCCCATTATTTTTTAAGGTGCTTGGGGCCACTTACTTTAAATGTGAGGTACATGGGGGGTACTAATGTAATAGCACCATGTACCTCAGATTAATAATAGGTGACCTTATGGCAGGGCTTGACAAATTTCCTTGGAATCTAGGAGCCAGCTAAAAAAGTTAGGAGCCATTTTTTTTTACTTTATAAAGCCTTATTTTCAGCTACAAAAATAACACGTGACACTGTGATGTCACTATGTCTAATCCCTGCTCTGTGACGTCACTGTATGTATAATCTCTGCGCTGTTACGTCACTGTATGTATAATCCCTGCGCTGTGTCGTCACTGTATGTATAATGCCTGTGCTGTGACGTCACTGTATGTATAATCCCTGCGCTGTGACGTCACTGTATGTATAATGCCTGTGCTGTGACGTCACTGTATGTATAATCCCTGCGCTGTGACGTCACTGTATGTATAATCCCTGCGCTGTGACGTCACTGTATGTATAATCCCTGCGCTGTGACGTCACTGTATGTCTAAGGCCTCTTTCACACTTGCGTTGTCCGGATTCGGCGTGTACGCCGGATCCGGAAAAACGCAAGTGTACTGAAAGCATTTGAAGACGGATCCGTCTTCAAAATGCTTTCAGTGTTACTATGGCACCCAGGACGCTATTAAAGTCCTGTTTGCCATAGTAGGAGCGGGGAGCGGGGGAGCGGCATACTTACAGTCCGTGCGGCTCCCGGGGCGCTCCAGAATGACGTCAGAGCGCCCCATGCGCATGGATGACGTGCCATGCGATCACGTGATCCATGCGCTTGGGGCGCCCTGATGTCACTCTGGAGCGCCCCGGGAGCCGCACGGATGGTAAGTATGCTGCTCCCCCGCTCCCCGCTACACTTTACCATGGCTGCCAGGACTTTAGCGTACCGGCAGCCATGGTAACCATTGAGAAAAAGCTAAACGTCGGATCCGGCAATGCGCCGAAACGACGTTTAGCTTAAGGCCGGATCCGGATCAATGCCTTTCAATGGGCATTCATTCCGGATCCGGCCTTGCGGCAAGTCTTCAGGATTTTTGGCCGGAGCAAAAAGCGCAGCATGCTGCGGTATTTTCTCCGGCCAAAAAACGTTCCGTTCCGGAACTGAAGACATCCTGATGCATCCTGAACGGATTTCACTCCATTCAGAATGCATTAGGATAAAACTGATCAGGATTCTTCCGGCATAGAGCCCCGACGACGGAACTCTATGCCGGAAGAAAAGAATGCAAGTGTGAAAGAGCCCTAATCCCTGCGCTGTGACATCACTGTATGTATAACCCCGGCGCTGTGACGTCACTGTGTGTATAATCCCTGCGCTGTGACGTCACTGAGGAGAATATATCTCAGTACGGGAACATATAGAGAAGTCATCAGATGATTTGGCCATTCAGTAGTCTTAGTTCTTATAGGAGCTGCAACCCAGCTTTCCAAGACTCCTGAATGGGTAAATCATATGATAACGTATCTAAATGTTCCTATACTGAGATATATTCTCTTCAGGAGACCAGGAAAGCTGGGTGACAGACAGCCTGTATACCACACAGCTCTCCTAGGAGCTGCCACCCAGCTTTCTGTGTGGTATACAGCCTGTCACCCAGCTTTCCTAGAAAGGGACAGAACTAAGAAGTGGCCGAATGGTAACTGCAGGGATGGAGCACGGTGCAGGAATGGACACCAGTTGAGGCTAGCAGGAGCTCAATGATGGCAGCAGGTATGCAGCTCCCCGCTGGGTTCATGGCCGTGCTGGAGGCGAACTTGGCTGCAGCAGGCAGACATTACAAACTTTGCAGAGCGCATCATTTACCGCCGCAGAGCCGGCCGTGCAGGGACCTAGCAGCACTTGGTGCCCCGGGATGTTACGCTGCCCGCAGCCCCATCATGCCCCCAGCTGTGTACAGCAGCAGGATGATGGGCTGATTGTCCTCCCTCCACTTGTCAGCGAGTGCAGCGCCGCTACCTGTGCTCCCGATCTGCCTCCCCTGCACTAACTCCTCTCCCCCCGCCGAGGCTCTCTCTCCGGGACACGTGCTCTGATGTCTGCCGGACAGTTAGCACATAAGTACCGGCCGGGCTCTGGTAAAGACCTCCACATGAGTCGACTCAACACTATCACCATGCCGACTGCTCGCACATATCCCCATCCCCCGTGTAATGGATGGATCACAGATGTGAGGCGCGACATTGGCAGGGCAGATTGCGGAACGACACTCAGTGATGCACAGGAGATAGGAACCTGTTATGTGTCACCCTCGCCGTCTGCCCCCTATCCAACTCACCACAGTCTGACTGGTTACCTGCTGCCCGTAGCCGCCTCATACTCCCGCTGAGGGCACCGGACAGAGCTCTTTGAATTTTACCGGAACATGAGCCCTAAGTCTGCGCGGTCTCTGGTACCAGCCAGTCCACCAGGGCTACAGTCTCTAGGACCGCCCCTGGCAACACTGTGCGTCATAGAGCATTAACCTATCACGGACGTCTCCGCTCCTCTGTACTGCCGCGGCCCGGAAAACAATCTTCCAGGGCCCGGTACTGGGCCGCGGCCCGGCGGTTGGGGACCGCTGGTCTAAAAGATACATATCGTGTGTGCTTAAGGGTATTAAACGGCTGTAATATGAAATGTCAGCAACAGATGGCAGTGTAACAAAATAAAATAAGCCTGAATGTGTAGGTTCGTTCATCAATGCTATTATGCTATTGTTTTGCTATCATCCACACAGTGATGTAAATTACTTTGTCTATGATATCTTAACCCTTTAGTACAGGATGTGTTTTAGTGCAGATTATCTGACCAATTTCTGTCCAATCAGACCAATAGTTGGTGTGCATTACAAAAGATCTGTATGTGAAAACAGCCATCCAACCAATGATTGGTCAGAGAACCTGTCGTATAATCTGTTGGTGTAATACAGCCCTTACTTCTCTGTGGTGACAGACGAGAGGGGGGCAGTATAGGGGACAACTTGTAACTACCAGAACACTCCTCCTTGTAGAATCTCTATGATCGCCAAGCTTGTTGACCCACATGAAACAAGCAAAACAAGTTGCAACTGTGGCCACCGTCTTCCTTACACTATCCACGAGAGGGGAGCCATGTTTACCACTCACGGGCCAAAAAGATCTTTACGTAATGTCTGAAATCCCTTTGAAATAGAGAAATTGAACTGCTTATAGGGAAAACCATGAGATATTGTAAAATGCACCTGGCAGCAAAGGGTTAACGGCCAGGCATATCATAACACTGGACAAATCAGAGGTTATTGTAGGGGTCTTCAGGCTGGAGAGTATGTTCCTGTGAGATGATAAATAGCAGTGCCCTGTAGACCTCATGATCAGACAGAGGAGGGCAGCAGACAGGGAGGCTGGAAGATGCCGAAGCTAAGCCGAGGAAGCATCAGCAAGACCTACGTGATTGTGCAGTGAGCCCAGAGGAGGGGATAGAAGTGGCTGCAGTTGTAGTAATAATAGAGGTAGTAGTGACTCACTCTGATGCTCCCCTGGACCGTGTAGTGAAGGTAAGGGTGCACCTCTTCTTCCCTTTGGGACACACACTAGTTATGGGGTTCTACTGCCTGGCGTTAGTTCGGGGTATGATGATAATGAGGTGCAAAGTAGGGTTCCCTGAAGTGTGAGGCAACAATGAGGCAGGTTTAACATATAAACGGTTCTTTACTTTCAGATAAAGTTCCAATGCAGCAGTCACCCCTTAGCATGCATGGACTGGAGGTCGTAATACAGTTTTTGCACTTTTTACTGATCTTACAGTTCTCAAAGCTTCAAAGGTAATTAACAGGCCAATTTTCCTCTTTAAAGAAATCGTCCTCACACTGAACTAAAGTCTCTAGCTCAAATCAGATCCCACAATGTCCTCTGTGGGATGTTGGCCTTAGCAGATCATACTCCCTCTAAAGTATGTCCAGTCTCCAGAAGCCTTTCATCCCCTAGACAAGTTTGCTGTGGAGTCCAAAAAATTCTCAGACAAGTAATCTCAACAGTCTCTATTTTGTACGCAACTCTACTCAACACTTGCTCTTGCACTCAAGCTGGTGTAAAGCATTTTCTTTACACCTTTTGCTCCTCTTTGGTTGTATCTTGCTCAAGAAGTCTTACATTTAGAACTGGCGCTGGATGCATCTGGGCGCCTCTTTATAACTTAGAACTCGGCTCCTCTTCATATCTGCAGCGGATCCACTGCGGGCTTAGGGCTTTATTAAGACACTTCCTTAGAAGGTGCGGCACCTAAAGGGGTTAATTGTGCTATCATATCCCCCTGTAAGAGATCGGGTGCTGCCAGGCAGCAGGGGGCAGTCTTGTACAAAGTTTGCAGTGTATTCTAACTAGAAGCGTCCCCATCACCATGGGAACGCTTCTGTGTTAGAATATACTGTCGGAAATGAGTTTTCACGAAGTGAAAACTTAGATCAGAAAAAGCTTTTATGCAGACGGATCTTCGGATCCGTCTGTATGAAAGCAACCTACGGCCACGGATCACGGACACGGATGCCAATCTTGTGTGCATCCGTGTTCTTTCACGGACCCATTGACTTGAATGGGTCCGTGAACCGTTGTCCGTCCAAAAAATAGGACAGGTCATATTTTTTTGACGGACAGGATACACGGATCACGGCCTCGGCTGCAAAACGGTGCATTTTCCGATTTTTCCACGGACCCATTGAAAGTCAATGGGTCCGCGAAAAAAAACGGAAAACGGCACAACGGCCACGGATGCACACAACGGTCGTGTGCATGAGGCCTAACCCCTCAAGCAGTGAATTACTTCCACTGCAGTGGGGAGCTGCAGTAGTTAGCTACCGAGTAGAGGTGACACTTGCTAATTGGTGTACTATCTTAGAGCCTAGTTAGGACAAAAGTAGCAGCCAACAGCAGCAGAAGAGAAGTATAACTAAACCTGTTAGAAGTCAGGTCAGGAGGAGCAGATAAGCCAGCCTGCTGGAAGCAGAGAAAAGCCTAAATAAAGAGTGGTGTAACAGACTGCGTGTACACTAGTGTGTTGCGAAGGGATAGATACCGCAACCTGATGCTTGTGCAGACTGTGTGTGCAGCGTCCCACTACATGTGTGTGGGCACTGCTTAAAAGCACTTTTTACCCTAAAAATTGTACTATGCTGTATTATGTGACTTTGTACTAATTTATCTGCAAAATCCCTGTTACCAGGCAGATTAGGTGTAATTTATACATCCCACCACTAGATGGGGATAAAACTTAGGTCTTATACTGTATATATACCTAGGTCAGGCCTAGTTAGTGAGTTGAGTTGAGTAGTAGTGAGAGAGATCAGATCATAGTTGAGATGAGGAGAGGATTCAAGTTCAAACAGAGATGAGAATGCAGAGTGAAGACTCCACACCACAGATTAGTGAGTGGAGCCAACTTCGCTATGAGGTAGTACCAAGGTGTGATGCGCAGAAGAGCATTTTCCTTCTGTGGCCGGACTATACACTTGCATCCCTGACCAGTAGCAGAGAGTTTGCCTCCCTGGAATAGAAACAAGCATCAGAAAGATTCATCTGTGATAATAGCCATTATTTAGGGCCACAGACACCTTTGCGCATGGTGGAGGACTTATAGCTTCTGGCAGCCACGCCATAATTCTGGGAAACGGATTAGCTACCTGACCCAATATTCAGCTTGGAGGGAAAGGACAAGGTATAGGACTGAGCACATTAACAGGAATAAGGTACTCCACAACCACAGCTAAAACCAAAACTTAAATCCAACCTAAGAAAGCCTAGAAACAGTGGATTTGCAGATTAACTCTAATACCAACAAGAGACTGTATTCTGTACTGCTGCAACCAAAGTCAACCTCAGTAAAAGTTGTGAGTTGTATCTTACCACTGCCTACTTCATTATTACTACCATTGGTTGTACCACCATTAACGGTACTGGCGTCACGACAAAAACCATCAAGGGACTCAGCCGCAACAAGCTCCCTAAGCACCCCTAAAATCAAGGGCACCTCAACCACCATCTTGGCTTATGCTTCCCTACCGCAGAGCGTGCCCCGGAGGATTTTGTGCTGTCCACCTCAACACTGTGCTGCCAGCCAGAGAGGCTTTCTGCTAACCGTGAGTAAACTGATGAACTGTGTGTTATTATTTGGCCCCTCTTCGGTCCACCGTGCACCTCACGTGTTGCAGCTGCGCTACTGGCTGCACGTGGACATGCACCATGTGGTGGGAAACTGTGGCCTGTACAGAGGAAAAGACATCTCATACCGCAATACAGAGGGAGCCTAAGAAACTGAGTGTCATCACCCAGGTAAGTTGGGGGCAATGGCCAAATCAAGTTATTATGTCCCTACTTAGCAACATGAAGGTTGGGAAAATTGGGGCATCCAAAACTCGGTCCCCGGGAACACCCAAACTCCGCTTGGAAAAACAACTTATGGGTGGGGTTATAGTTAACCACACCCATTTTTGGCCTGGTACAGCCCAAATTTGCCTGGACACTCTCTAAAAATCAGGGACAGTCACTGCAAATTCGGGACAGTTTGCAGCTATGAATGTTTTATGTCTTCCTGTTTAAGGCTACTTTCACACTTGCGTTCGGAGCGGATCCGTCTGGTATCTGCACAGACGGATCCGCACCTATAATGCAAACGCTTAGATCCGTTCAGAACGGATCCGTTTGCATTACCATGAACAAAAAAAAATATATATATTTTTTTTTTTTCTTCATGGTAATGCAAACGGATCCGTATGACTTTACATTGAAAGTCAATGGGGGACGGATCCGTTTGAAAATTGAGCCATATAGTGTCAAATTCAAACGGATCCGCCCCCATTGACTTCCATTGTAAGTCTAGACGGATCCGTTTGCCTCCGCACAGCCAGGCGGACACCCGAACGCTGCAAGCAGCGTTCAGGTGTCCGCCTGCTGAGCGGAGCGGAGGACAGACGGAGCCATACTGATGCATTCTGAGCGGATCCGCATCCACTCAGAATGCATTAGGGCTGGACGGATCCGTTCGGGGCCGCTTGTGAGAGCCTTTAAACGGAACTCACAAGCGGAGCCCCGAACGCTAGTGTGAAAGTAGCCTAAGTTAGTCCCTGCTATCTCCCTGTAGGCAGGCTCTGACTAGTGATGAGCGGCAGGGGTCGTATTCGAATTTGTGATATTTTGCGAATATTTGGTAGAATATTTGTTGAATATTGGCGAATTCGAATATTCGTTATATTCTAAATTCTTTTTTTTTTTTACTCGAAAATCGGCAAGATAATGATTGCGTAGTATGAGAATATTACGCGATCAATACAGGTGTGGGTAAAAAACGAATATATAGCACTATAGAATATAGTGGTATATATTCGTTTTTAGAATATTCGTAATTTTTTCCATCTGAACACATGATTCTTCCCTGCTTCTTGCTTCTGCGACAATGAGTCATTGGCCTACAAGCAACTTAAGCAGCGAGGAATCATGACTTAAGATGGAAAAAAAAAGGCGAATATTCTAAAATACGAATATATAGCATTATATAGAATATAGTGCTATATATTAGTTTTTTAGAATATTCGTAATTTTTTTCCATCTGAAGTCATGATTTCTCCCTGCTTAAGTTGCTTGTGGGCCAATGACCCATTGGCCCACAAGCAATAAGCAGGGAGGAATCATGTGTTCAGATGGAAAAAATGATGAATATTCGATATAACGAATATATAGCACTATATTCAAAATATTCGCGAATTCTCGAAGTGCCGATTTTCAAATATTCGTGCTCAACACTAGCTCTGATGTATTTAGCTTTTCTCTTCTCCTTATGGTGGCAGCCATATTACATATATGCTTTCTACATTTCACATATTCTGTGGAACACTGGCAAAGAAATCATCTTTTCACCTACTGTTTTGTGTGTAATGACAAGGATTCAATCTGGAATAAACCTCATTGGCATTCTTCATTGGAGATGAGCAAAGTTTTGAAAAATTTGATTCGGCAACTTCGCTGAAGTTAGCCAAGAAATTTGATTTGTTCCGAATTGATTTGTCATGAATTGCTATAAATCAGGTATACACAGGCCATTCTGCCTTAGGGTACGGTCACACGGGCGGCTGTGCTTGGGGCAGGTTGTGGCCATGCTGCAGTGAGGAACCAATACCTATTTAGCCCACAGATGCCTTTCATTTAATAGTGAAGACCACACTGTATAGTCGGCACCTTCAAACAGGGGCTGTTGCTGTATAAAAAGTATATGTGTTATATCTCTGGGATTGCGTAGAAATATAGTAGCAGGATCTGTAGAGGAGAAGGGTCAGATCCTCCTTTTCTATATAAAGTCCACAAACTGTTTTGATCCGCGGTCAGTGAACAGTTAGTACATAAAAATGGTGGCGTGTTTCTTCTCCTCACTGCACGTCTCCCTTATTCACATCTCCTTCCCATGCCAGAATCGATTCCGTATCTCTTAACCCACGGGCAGGAGTTTGTTTTACTCGCGATACCATGTGCATGATCCTGGATGTAGAATAAAGTGTTTTATTTTAACTCTACTAGAGGGTCTGCGCTATGTCTATGTTATCTTTAAAGGTCTGACAAAAAGGACCCTTTTTTCCGCCCGTGGGTTAAGAGATACGAAAAAAGATTCTGGCGTGTGTAAAAATTAACTGTGTGTTAAATATGACTATAAACCCCTCATCCATAGGAATGCCCCCATGTACTGCAGTACTGGATGTAAGGATGAGGGGGGTTATAGTCACATTTAATATAAATACATGCAAATTACAGTACAGTCTCTGTGACTATAACACCCCTCATCCCTAAAAATATACCAATGTACTGCAGTACATGGTTGTATTCTTACAGTTCTTATAGTCACATAATAGTGCATTATCCACCGATCTCCCATATATTTTCATAAGTGTGTCATCCGCAGATCTCCCTATAAGGCCTCATGCACACAACAGTTTTTTTTCACGGTCCGCAAAAACGGGGTCCGTGATCCGTGACCGTTTTTTCGTCCGTGGGTCTTCCTTGATGTTTGGAGGATCCACGGACATGAAAAAAAAGGCGCCTGGCCGTGCGGAGCCAAACGGATCCGTCCTGAATTACAATGCAAGTCAATGGGGACGGATCCGTTTGATGTTGACACAATATGGTGCCATTTCAAACGGATCCGTCCCCATTGACTTTCAATGTAAAGTCTGGAGTTCTTTTATACCATCGGATTGGAGTTTTCTCCAATCCGATGGTATATTTTAACTTGAAGCGTCCCCATCACCATGGGAACGCCTCTATGTTAGAATATACTGTCGGATATGAGCTACTTCGTGAACCTCAGATCCGACAGTATATTCTAACACAGAGGCGTTCCCATGGTGATGGGGACGCTTCAGGTTAGAATACACTACAAACTTTGTACAAGACTGCCCCCTGCTGCCTGGCAGCACCCGATCTCTTACAGGGGGATATGATAGCACAATTAACCCCTTCAGGTGCGGCACCTAAAGGGGTTAATTGTACTATCATATTCCCCTGTAAGAGATCAGGGCTGCCAGGCAGCAGGGGGCAGACCCCCCCCCTCCCCAGTTTGAATATCGTTGGTGGCACAGTGTGCGCCCACCATCGCCCCCCCTCCCTCCCTCTATTGTATTAAATCGTTGGTGGCACAGTGTGCCAACCACCATCGCCCCCCCTCCCTCTCTCTATTGTATTAAATCGTTGGTGGCACAGTGTGCCCCCACCATCGCCCCCCCTCCCTCCCTCTATTGTATTAAATCGTTGGTGGCACAGTGTGCCAACCACCATCGCCCCCCCCTCCCTCTATAGCAGTAACATTGGTGGCAGTGTGCGGTCTCCCATTCCCCCCCCCCCATCATTGGTGGCAGCAGAGTTCCGATCGGAGTCCCAGTTTAATCGCTGGGGCTCCGATCGGTAACCATGGCAACCAGGACGCTACTGCAGCCCTGGTTGCCATGGTTACTTAGCAATAGTACAATTGTAGAAGATTCATACTTACCTGCTTGCTGCTGCGATGTCTGTGTCCGGCCGGGAGCTCCTCCTACTGGTAAGTGAAAGGTCTGTGCGGCGCATTGCTAAAGAACTGTCACTTACCAGTAGGAGGAGCTCCCGGCCGTTCACAGACATCGCAGCAGCAAGCAGGTAAGTATGAATCTTCTACTGTTGTACTATTGCTAAGTAACCATGGCAACCAGGGCTGCAGTAGCTTCCTGGTTGCCATGGTTACCGATCGGAGCCCCAGCGATTAAACTGGGACTCCGATCGGAACTCCGCTGCCACCAATGATGGGGGGGGGGGAATGGGAGACCGCACACTGCCACCAATGTTACTGCTATAGAGGGAGGGGGGGGGTGGTTGGCACACTGTGCCACCAACGATTTAATACAATAGAGGGAGGGAGGGGGGGCGATGGTGGGGGCACACTGTGCCACCAACGATTTAATACAATAGAGAGAGGGAGGGGGGGCGATGGTGGGGGCACACTGTGCCACCAACGATTTATTACAATAGAGGGAGGGAGGGGGGGCGATGGTGGGCGCACACTGTGCCACCAACGATATTCAAACTGGGGAGGGGGGGGGGGTCTGCCCCCTGCTGCCTGGCAGCCCTGATCTCTTACAGGGGAATATGATAGTACAATTAACCCCTTTAGGTGCCGCACCTGCTATCATATCCCCCTGTAAGAGATCGGGTGCTGCCAGGCAGCAGGGGGCAGTCTTGTACAAAGTTTGCAGTGTATTCTAACTAGAAGCGTCCCCATCACCATGGGAACGCTTCTGTGTTAGAATATACTGTCGGAAATGAGTTTTCACGAAGTGAAAACTTAGATCAGAAAAAGCTTTTATGCAGACGGATCTTCGGATCCGTCTGTATGAAAGCAACCTACGGCCACGGATCACGGACACGGATGCCAATCTTGTGTGCATCCGTGTTCTTTCACGGACCCATTGATTTGAATGGGTCCATGAACCGTTGTCCGTCCAAAAAATAGGACAGGTCATATTTTTTTGACGGACAGGATACACGGATCACGGCCTCGGCTGCAAAACGGTGCATTTTCCGATTTTTCCACGGACCCATTGAAAGTCAATGGGTCCCCGAAAAAAAAACGGAAAACGGCACAACGGCCACGGATGCACACAACGGTCGTGTGCATGAGGCCTAACAGTGTGAAATATGCTGTTATTTTATTAAATATTTTAGTACACCTTTTGGTTCAAAATATTTTTTTCCTATTTTTCTCCTCTAAAACCTAGGTGCATCTTATCAATATTCTTCTATTAATCATTTTCAGCAACACTGTCCCTAGTGCATAAGCGCTTGCCACGTTTTTCCCGCTGCTCATCTCACAGGAGAATGGTGTAGACTGCGCAGGATGAAGGTTTTATGTGGCTGATTCGTTACCACAAAGTACAAGAAAAATTGGATTAATTGTGAAATTAAGTTTTTCTAAACTTCGGACCAAATTCTGCTTCGAATACTTTGCTTCACTCAACACTATTCTTCATACATGCCTGATCAAAAGTAAGTCAGCCCTTACGCCTCCTGCACACGAACGTGTACACCCCGTGGCCGTGCTGCGGCCCGCAAAATGCAGGCCGCAATGCACAAACACCGTCCGTGGAGCAACTGGAGCGGATCGCGGACCCGTTCTGTGCTTCCGTTCCGCACCATTCCCCATCTCTAGATTTGCGACCCATTGAAGTGAATGGGTCCGCATCCGTGATGCGGAATGCACACGGAACGATGCCCATGTGTTGCGGATCCGAAAATGCGGTCCGCCATACGGCAACGGGACACCTACATTTGTGTGCAGTAGGCCTTAATGGGATAAAAAGGGACTTATGTAGAAACATATTGGTATAGATGCAGTACTGCAAATGGTTTGTTATTTAGTGTTATGTAATGTTATATCATGTATTGTTATGTAATGTATTGTACCCAGAATAGCTGTGTATGGATGGCGCAACCAGGGTTAATACTCCTGGTTCAGCCCTTTGCAGGAGGTTGGGTGGGAATCCAAGATCTGCTCCCAGCTCAATTAGTCAGTGTATAGGGAGAACTGACAGAGGATGGAAGGGGTGACCTATGCTCCCTCTTCTCAGGCCCAAGACAGATACAAAGACCAAGGCCCCTTTCACACGGGCGTTGCGGATTGGGGCTGGATGCATTCAGGGTGCGTTCAGGGAAAATGGTGCGATTTTGACACTAAAACAAGTCAGTTTTCACTGCGATTGCATTCCATGTTTGCGTTTTTTCCGCGCGGGTGCAAAACATTGTAATGAGAAAAATCGGCATGTTTGGTACCCAGACCCGAACCCGGACTTCTTCACAGAAGTTTGGGTTTGGGATCGATGTTGTGTAGATTTTATTATTTTCCCTTATAACATGCTGAAAAACGCAGAATATAGAACATGCTGCGATTTTCACGCAACGCACAAGTGATGCGCGAAAATCACTGCTCCTGTGCACAGCCCCATAGAAATGAATGGGTCCGAATTCAGTGCGGGTGCAATGCGTTCACGACACGCATTGCACCCGTGTGGAAAACTCGCTCGTGTGAAAGGGGCCTAATAGATCTCTGCAAGATCTACAGAAAGAGAATAGGAGAAAGAGGGGATGATAAAGGACAACTTAGATTCTGCATGGCCAAACATAGGAGTCAGCAGGAAACCTGTTACTACAACCATTCAGACTTTGCTGCTTTGAAGGACACCGTTAACACAACCTTCACACCTGGACATGTCCTAGCTAAACATGCCTTCAAGACCTTGTATTTGGCAGTGGACATTACAGCCATTATTGCCATTATTGAGATTCTGCTCAGAGGGATCTTAGCAGGATAGTGTACAAAGAAGGCCATAACTCCCAATTTTGCCTAAATCCATACATTGCTATCTGGGAGAGAATTGCACTGTGTACAGTTGGAACTGTGTCTGCTATAGTTGGATGTACTACAATTCATATTTTGCACTATAGTAAAGAGAGAGATGTTTCTTCTTTTGCAACTGACCTGGTTACAGACTCCTGTAACATAAGCCGGCCAGTGCACTCTACACGTCCTGCCTTGAGCCCAGACACTTAACATCACAGGCACCCCAACTACCATCAGGTAGGAGCCCCAGAACCAGGGTGTGCCTGGAGAAACAAAGGGCGCACCCTTCTTTCACTGCATGGCCCTAGGGAGCAAAGCCATTATGATTGACTGACAGGTCGAGCAACTACCACTCCCATCCTCTGCTCTGGCTCCTCCTGGGCTTACTGAATTGAGAATTCCCTAATATCTTTAGGGAAATCCCTTGGAAATATTCACACTTCACATGTGGAATATACAGTAATACAATTCTGGCCAAAGCAGGGGCATAACTATAGGGATTGCAGGGGCAGCAGTGGCATACAGGAACCCGAAGGCACCTCTGAAGACACCAGTATTATACATGGCACATCATAGAGTGGGTCCCTAGAGGATATACTCCTGGGCCTGAGATATAAGCGAGTGTAATTACTTTCCAACACAGATATAATCATGTTAGGCCGTAGGTGAGGATTATCTCACATGTAGTGCAAATACAGATTTCTAACTGCCCTTGGAAATCCAGTTCTGCCTGGCAGCTGTATGCCGCATGAGCTTCCTCTAATCCCTGCTAAATCACTAGCGAGTGTGCCTTTCTCCGTGCACACCTGTAACATGACAGCGCCGCCGCTTCTCAGGCTCCTCTCCAGGTGTCGCATTGACTGTCTCCTTTGTTTGCGTGTTTTCTAATACGACCAGTAATCCTTTCCTCAACCCAGTAATAATGACTACACATACATATATACCTTCTTTAGAAAAAAAAAAGCATAAACCAGATAATTTTTCGCGATGCCTTCTTGTGACAGAACTCTTTGGTAACCATTAGTGAATCTAAAGCAGCGATTCCCTATTATATACTTATTGTCAAACTTTCTCTCCTCGCTAGAAGGATGGTGGACGCTCTATTCAGGCGACAAAACCAGCTAAGGGTACTTTCACACTAGCGTTTTTCTTTTCCGGCATAGAGTTCTGTCCTAGGGGCTCTATACCCAAAAAGAACTGATCAGGATTATCCCCATGCATTCTGAATGAAGAACAATCCGTTTAGGACGCATCAGGATGTCTTCAGTTCAGTCTTTTTGACTGCTACAGTTTTATCTCCGTCCCCAAAAACTGAACACTTGCCTGAATGCCAGATATTTTTCAGTCAAAATACCGCAATGCCGGACCGGTCCTTCCGAAAAAAAAAAAAATGTCGGATCAGTTTTTCTGAATGACACTGGAAAGACGGATCCGGTATTTCAATGCATTTGTAAGTTGGATCAGGTCTTACAAATGCCATTAGTTGGCATACGTATTGACGGATCCGGCGGGCAGTCGGCGACGGAACTGCTTGCCGGATCACTCTGCCGCAAGTGTGAAAGTACCCTAAAGTACATTTCTTGTAGTGCCATGATTCCCTTAAGATGTACCGTATATACTTCGGTCCCTGAAGTTTCAATATTAATTGGCTCCAGGATAACGAATATAAGTTTAGATCATTGTAACATGAGTCCATAACTCTCTAGAAAAGTGCTAATTGGTTCCAAAGCCCCAAAATGTCCTCCTAAAATAAGAGAAAAGTGAAGAGTTAGGAAAACAGGGAGATAACATTTAAAGGGGCCTTCCTAGAGTTTATTTACTGATAACCTATCTTCTGAATAGGTGATCAGTATCTGATCGGTGGGGATCCGACATGCCCCCTGCTGATCAGCGGTTTGAGAGGGCAGCAGCGATCACAGTAGCAGCACCGCGTCTGTGCTTGGCATTCACTCGAATGGTGAAAGTGACTTCACATGGACTAGGAAAAGCTGGAGAAAGCCGCAGCACTACTGTGAGCGCCGCTGCCTTCTCAAACAGCTGATCGGCAGGAGTTCCAAGTGTCAGACCCCCGCCAGAGGATAGGTTATCAGTAGAAAACTCTTAGAAGACCCCATTAACACATAGGTATAGATGCTGGAAACTGTAAATCACTTTCTATGATGAATACAGGCAGGCTCGGACTGGCCCACAGGGGTACAGGGGAATCCCCCGGTGGGCCCCTAGTCTCCCACCCCATGCACAAGTGGCACATAACACAGTAGGCTTACTGTACTACATACATATATTCAATGTACAGCACTTCAGCCAGCCTATGTTCATATAAAAAACATGTTAGATTATTTATTATATTTCAATGTATCCGTACTGTGGGCCCCCAAAATAAATTTTACTGGTGGGCCCTAGGTACCCCAGTCCGACACTGAATACAGGAGCTTCTTCAGGGTCCTGTATAGCACACAGTGTACCAGAAAAATAAAATGCAGCTGCCCTCCAAATGAGCAGTTCATCCTGGCACAGACAGAGGGCAGTACAGAACATGTAATACCGCACTGTACTGTAAAGGGGAGCTACTAGACAACCAATACAGGGGTTTTACCGGAGAATTGGCAGTGTCTGAAGCATTGTATGCTGAGTCTAGTTTCAGCTTATGATGGAAAGACCATTTTATGTTTGAAATGTCATGTCCTGAGGATGTGTCTTGAGGGATCCCTGTTAGGGATTAGGGAGCTGGTTTATGCTCTATATAACTCCATAGTACAGCTACATTGTAAATACAAACAGTAGAAAGTTGTAAATCTGTGTACATCCATACTCCAAAAGCACATTCATATATATTTCCTTATATACGGTATATATTTCCCAATTCCATAGTCAGAGGAAGTGCTGAAGTAAGAAAAAGTAAGTGTTAAATAGGATCACTGGGCTGGTAGGACTATATGGGAACATTGTGGATAATGGCATTGTGGCTGTCACTGCTATGGGGGAAAAGTGGCTGTGACTGTTGGGGACACTGTCACTGCCACTCCTGTTATGTCATAACCGTTCCACAGCATCTAGCCTTATGACTCTATGTGTCCTTTATTATTCCTGCTAGAAGTTATGAATGTATTGCTAGCAGTTGCAATAAAGGTCCATATGGGTGTTACCAGTTAGGCCTCTTGCACACGACCGTATGGCTTTTTCAGTATTTTGCGGTCCGCAAAAAACTGATCCTCAAAAAATACGAATGACGTCCATGTGCATTCCGATTTTTTGCGGAACGGAAACGGTGGCCCCTGATAGAACAGTACTATCCTTTTCCGTTATGAGGATAATAATAGGACATGTTCTATCTTTGAACGGAACGGAAATACGGAAACGAAAGGCATACGGAGTACCTTCCTTTTATTTTGCAGATCCATTGAAATAAATAGTTCCGTATACAGTCCGTATACTGAACGCAAAAAACGGAACATAAACGGAAAAAAAGAACGTTTGTGTGCAAGAGGCCTTAAAGGTATGTTCCTCCTCAGTGACTGGCAGCACTGATTGGATAGAGTAACACCCATTCCTTCAAAATTTCTAGCAGGAATAATAAAGGAATGGCCCAACATAGAGTCATAAGGTTAGATGCTTCAGAATTATTATTACGGGATGCAAGTAGTTGACAAACCTATAAGGAGAGGTTACAGGTCTTCTTTAAAGAAGCAGTACTGTCGCCAAAACTAATATACCATGTTACACCTTGTGCAGAACCCTAACGCTGGGTTCACACCTAGGCGTTTCTCAAACGCGCGTTTCTATGCACGTTTTTGTTGCGCGTTTTATGCGCGTTTTTTTAATAGTGAACGCGCGTTTGACGCGCGTTTGGGTGATTGACAACAGTGTTGTCCAAAGAGTCTATGGCCCAAGCGCGCGTCAAACGCGCCAAAAAAAGCTCCTGTACTTGTTTGAGCGTCGGGCGTTTTACAGCGCGATCGTACGTGCTGTAAAACGCCCAGGTGTGAACCCTTCCCATAGGGAATCATTGGTTCTTGCCTGTTGTGCGTTTTACAGCGCGTAGGAACGCGCTGTAAAACGCTCAGGTGTGAACCCAGCGTTAGGGCTCATGCACACAAACATATTTTATTTCCATGTCCGTTCCATTTTATTTGTATTCGGAACCATTCACTTCAATGGGGCCACAAAAAACTCGGAAAGGACTCCGTGTGCATTCCATGTATGTATTTCCGCATGGCTGTTCTGCAAAAAAATAGAACATGTCCTATAATTATCTGCACTACGGACAAGGATAGGACTGTTCTATTAGCGGACGACCCTTCCATTCCACAAAATGTGAAATTCACACGGCCAATATCAATTCTCATAAACACAGGGACCCCAGTAAAGTCCTATATGACATAGCAAATTATAGCAACTTTAAAGAGATTGTATAGAAATGAAAAAATAAGGCTGCTTTGTTCCAGACACCGCCACACCAGGCCATTAAAGTGGAGCTGAGCTGCAATACCATATACAGGCATGGTATAGTTTGTAGATAAAACAACCATATTGTTGTAATCTTTGCCGGCTCCGTTCTAGAGATAGGTGCAAGACCCAGAGGTAGGTCCTGGAGGGCGCACCGCGCATGTGCGGCCGCCCTTCATTCATTACAATGGGAGTACTGAAAATAGCCGACCGTGCCAGCTATTTTCGGCGCTCACACAGGAATGAATGGAGGGCTGCCACGCATGCGCGGTGTGCCCTCCAGGACTTTGCTGGCTCCGTTCTAAAAATAGGTGCGGGTCCCAGATGTGGGGCCTGCACCTATCAGACATTGAGGCCATATCCTAGCGATTTGTCTCCAATGTCTGAGATGGTACAACCTCTTTAACTAAGCATATTATAACTAGTTTTACCTATGACTAAGCAAATATCATCAATTCCTACTGACGGACTATAGACTCTGGTGAATCAAGTAGCAAGTACTACAATATGCACAATCAACTAATTAAATGGGATCTGTCAGCAGTTTTGACCATTCTAAACAGCCAACAGTGCTATGTAGGGGCCGAGGAGAGCAGTACATTAGTACCATTTGTGGAACAGCATTCTGTTCCTTAGGTGCAATAAAGGTATGTTTATACTGCTCTCCTCAGCCCCAACAACCCTTGAATGTTTGCTTCTAGCTAGTGCTGTCAGCAGTTTAGTATGGTCAAAACTGCTGACAGGTTCCCTTTAAATGAAACAGACAGACATGGGGAAACACTGAGGTAACTGGGTATGATGGTAAAAAAAAACTATTATATATGTTACTGTGATGGTAATTTGGTTCATAGGAAACAGAAGTCAAACAGATTGTCCAATAGTTGGTACCACTTACCACACTGGTTTTTGTCAAGGGTGCCAGTCTGTCTATCTACAATTTAAAAATCGCCTGTCTACACGTGCGGCAAGTCTATACCAAAGAATCTCACACTCCAACCATGACAACATCTAGTAAGGCTGAAGAGCAGAAGGCACGTGAAAGGCAGCAGGTTTGTATGGAGCTGAGAAGGTTACATAAAAGGTTTCCCTCGGGACTGTAAGGAAATCTGCCTTATTCAGTCTACCTTTAATCCTGGGACACATGTGAGAGAGCATGTGAGCGAATGACCTCATCTACGCAAGTGGCTTTCTTTAATTTAAGGGAGATCCCTTTCTGTCAATCTGGCACCTAGGAAATGACCACTACATCATCTGACCGCATGTGCCTGTCTCATGCACGCCTGACTCTTTGAAATGTCCCTTCCTTGTCCCCTTAATCATCTGACACATGGGTTGTCACCATGGTGAAACCACACCATGCTTTCTCATGTTTCAGCAGCAATGATTGCCACGCTTCCCAGCAACACTCAGTGTCAGGTGGGGAGGGATCGAGTGAAGGGAGATGGTCCAAAGCCACAAGACCCCGTGCTAATGGAGCGAGGGGGGGTGTGTCGTTGGTGGCTGCTTATTGCAGCTCAGATGTCCTGTGCATGTTCCAAAATTACTTTGTGTCTGGACATTTATGGTATGGGTTACTTGTGCCTTCTTTTTACAGTCAAGGACACTGCTATATCCAGCCCAAAGAAATTATTCCTGTCGTGCACTCCTGCCAAACAGTAAATCCGAGCACAGGCCTAGTAATGAGATGGGTCATCTGATGAGATGCTTTCATGACTGCTCTCATGGTCTCTTAAGCAGGGCTTTCCCATTTCCCTATGCTACCAAATCAGCAGGTCAGATTGAGAGGGATTTCATTCTGCAAATTCAGATCATTATAAAAAGATTGTGAAAGCCCTCTGCCCGAGAACATATTACTAGAGCTATCAACAAGTCAGAGAGGCAATGGTTATGTCACTGCAATTTCCTACAAGATCTGAACCAAGTGGGACCAAAGTTACCCCCAAGTAAAGGCCATGCACCTTCACAACACCAAGTTCCCCCATTAATAGTACCAGCAGGGTATATCTTATAGCCACTAACATTATGAAATCAAAAAGCTTGTTCTTTCCTAGCAAGGCAAATATATGCCATATATCCAAATTTTCATTTTTGACAGTGTCAATCACAGTGTTCTTACAACAGTGGAAGTCACAATTGCCCATAGCAGTGACAACCACAACACCCCCACAGTCACACTGCTCCTTTAAAACCAAACCTACCAAAATCAATACTGTACTACCCACACTGATATACCTGGAGGCTTGGTTATTTCTTCTTTTGACTTTTCCTTAAAGGGACACTGACAGGCCCGATAAACATATTTAGTTATTCCTATGCAGTCACAGGTCTATTAAAGTGTATTCCAATCACATAAGAGTACCCCCTGTCCGCATTTTAAACCATGTAAAAACAACTTTATAATCATCTGTCAATCACCTTCCTTTATGCCCAAGGGGCGTTTTTTCACATTTCTTTATGCCCAAGGGGCGTTTTTACTCCTACCTTTGTGCCCAGCCGTGCCCCAACTGTCCCTTCCTAGCGCCGCCCAGCTCATTATTATTCACTGCGCTGGGCGGCTTTTACAGTCCCCGATCCTCCCGAGCCGGCGCAGGCGCAGCAGAAGACGCTGGCATTGAATAAGGGACGCAGTCGCACTGCGAGTGAGGGTGCCGGGCAATTTATCCGGTGCACGCGCAGAAGGTACAAGTGAGTTCAATGCCTGGGTCTCCTGCTGCAATTTTGCAACTATTAGCTTGGCCTGTCCAGTGGCCAAGTTTGAGATGGCACTAACACTACGCTGAATCCCCGGACACAGTCGAAATGTCACCACATGCTGCTTCTCTCTGGAGGAGATGGTAAGGAATCCCAATAGGAAATAAGTCTAGAGAGCCAAGGTTTGCAGTAAACCAGTGTGCTTCCTCACTGGAGGAACTCAAGTGCAAAAACAATGCAGGCAGTGCACTGAGCTTGCCCCTCCAGTCTCCTCCCTGGCAGAATAAGGATCTGTGCTGAGGAAAGGCCTGAGATAGCTGTCCCTCTCTATCAGAAGGCTGGTACCCTGGCAAAAGGGTTTGTGGCCCAGGGTCTGTGGCTCAGTAATTGGGCAGGGTATACCCATCTCAGTGTCTTCTTCTGGTCACTGGTGCAGTCTTGGAGAGTCTCTCCTACTAAACACTGGTCCTTATCTGCAGATCTCTAGGGGCTCTGACTACTCTACTATATACAGTTTCTAACTCTAGTGGGAACCCTCTAGTGGGAAGGGTGAAGCTGGAGAAGAACAGCCTAACAGAAACAATGTTGCAGTTCATGACTGCCATAGACTTGTAATGTGCCTCAATACAAGTCAAATGGAATGACTAAGGCTGGGTTCACATCATCGTTTAGTTTTCCGTTCTCATGATCCGTTAGAAGAACATAAAATTGAACAAAAAAAGGATCCTGCATTTTAAGCATCCATTATGCTCAGTTATGCACATTTTGCATCCATTTTAGCCATTTTCGCCTGAGATCTGTTATTTTAGATAGAAAAAATGTCCTGCATAAAGGACTCAAACGGATGCAAAATATGCATAACTGAGCATAACAGATACTTAAAATACAGGATCCGTTTTTTTTATAAATTTTTCTGTTCTTCTGACAAATCAGAAGAACGGAAGACTAAACGGTTATGTGAATGTTCCAGACATAAACAACCATGTGACAGAGCTAAACCAGATGGTAAAAAGTTCACTGTGTCTGTTTTTTCGCTCAAAAACGTAGCTCTGCACAGTCCTTTATGGTAACTGCAGAAAATTACTAGCTTCTCAGTGCCCAGGCTGGAAAGTCCCAAAGTCTCTCAGTATTAGCTGGCTGTCCATTAACTCTTTCCACAGTGCAGTGCAAATGAACAGGATATATTACAATAAACAATAAATAATATAAAACAGTATAAGAGTAAGCAACAGCATAAATCATAGTGCAAATTAACTCTTCAAAGTGCAATAAAGTAGGGCTTTGCATAGCAGCAACAGAAGCAAATGTCACAAACGCCCCTAATCAAAAGTACCTTTGCTCCAGGGCACTACACCTGCACCTCACTTACCACTTTTCCAAAAATTGGTCAGGGAGTGGTTGATGCAGGGCCTACCACATTCAATGTAAGGTTAGGCAACACAGGGAGGCCACCTTGTGGCCAAATACTGTGCTAAGGTACTAGCCGCAAAGGGCTCAATTTAACTAAATAGGGTGCATTGTTTATTTGGTTTTTATTGGTAATGCTATAGTGTACTGACTGTCCTTTTGATTTCAGCTGTCTGTCACTTTGGTAATGGCAGTTAGCACTGACCTGCTGAAGCCTGCAGTGCGCTAGGAGAGGAGTCCAATGAGGTTTACTGTCCCCGCCTTCCCCGACCTATGGATGATGGCTGACAAGTTTCTTTTGGGGGCAGCCAGCTTCATCAGACTCATCTCCCTCACAGTGGGGGTTCGGCATGTCAGTACTCTAAAAGTACTCCTATGTCAGACGTGATAGACCAGTGAAATCAGCAGGTCTGTAAATACACTATGCTTCCCTCCCTTTAATAAATGTTTCCCAAAATGCTGCCTTTAAAGCGGTTCTGCAGTTCTCTTAAATTAATGATCTATCCTCTGGATAGATCATCAGCATCTGATCGGTGGGGGTCCGACACCTGGGACCCCCGCCGATTAGCTGTTTGAGAAGGCAGGCGTGCTGGTAGTAGCATTGCGGCCTTCTCTCTGTTTACCGCCGGCCCAGTGACGTCACGACTAGTATTAATGGCCTGGGCGGGGCTAAGCTCCATTCAAGTGAACAGAGCTTAGCCCCGCCCAGGCCAGTGATACTAGTCATGACGTCACTGGGCCTGAAGGAAACCGAGAGAAGTCTGCGGCGCTCCTGGAAGCGCCACTGCCTTCCTAAACAGCTGATCGGCGGGGGTCCCAGGTGTCAGACCCCCGCCCATCCAGAGGATAGATCATCCGTTTAAAAGAACTGCAGAACCCCTTTAAAGGCAGCATTTTGGGAAACATTTATTAAAGGGAGGGAAGCATAGTGTATTTGCAGACCTGCTGATTTCACTGGTCTATCACGTCTGATATGGGAGTACTTTTAAAGTACTGACATGCCGAACCCCCACTGTGAGGGAGATGAGTCTGATGAACGTGGCTTACATGTCTAGTCAGCTGAGCCATATTTATTATATATGATCTTGATGAATTTGGGAACATATGAACATTTTTCCCTCCCCGTAAAATGATGCACCGTGGCATGCTACCGTCTATACTGTGCTTTTTATTTTTTACAGTTGCGTTTATGCAGTTGTACAGTAATACAGAGAAGACAATCTTCTAGAAGTCTGGTATTGTGTTGTCTGAGACCTCTTCAAGGCTACATCTGTCTGACACCGCACCATCAGGGGCTCTGCCATAACCACAAGGTCAATCCTACTGTAAGACATGCGGCTGAGATCACCGAGGGAGTCTCACATAGTTACTGATGACTGTGCGCAGCAATGCTGATAAACCCTACAGTTCTGTGCCTCCGGGAGAAGAAGGCAGAAGGGCAATGCTTCAGTTTGGCTTTGACTTCTAATTAGACTAAAATAACACTTCCCACGCTATAATACTAAATATGTGAAGCTTTACCTTAGATTTGTTTGTAGCCGGCAATTCCAAAATTTGGCATCTTTTGAATGTGCCTTGGTTCAGTTTATTCTAACTTTCTGTGGTATAGAAAAATACTGTTTCTGACTGGAAACAGTCAACAAGCAGGCTATATGTTACTAATAGATCTGCTGGTCATTACTGAGGGCTATATTCCCCAACATTTGTGCTTGGTGTAAGGCCGCTTTCACACGGGCGAGATTTTCGCGCGGGTGCAATGCGTGAGGTGGACGCATTGCACCCGCACTGAACCCGGACCCATTCATTTCTATGGGCACATGAGCGGTGATTTTCACGCATCACTTGTGCGTTGCGTGAAAATCTCAGCATGTTCTATATTGTCTTTTTTTCACGCAACGCAGGCCCCATAGAAGCTAAAGGGGCTGCGTGAAAATCGCAAGCAAGTGCGGATGCGGTGCAATTTTCACACACGGTTGCTAGGAGACAATCAGGATGGGGACCCGATCATTATTATTTTCCCTTATAACATGGTTATAAGGGAAAATAATAGCATTCTGAATACAGAATGCATAGTCCGACCATGGTAAAAGATCATGTGACGGACCATGTGATGAGCGCAGTGACGTCATCAAAGATCCTATTCCTCAAAGAAGAAGACAGAAGAGATGCCGGCTGCGCGAACAAGTGGATTAAGGCGACTTAAATATATATATATTTTTAACCCCTCCAGCCCTATTGTACTATGCATTCTGTATTAAGAATTCTATTATTTTCCCTTATAACCATGTTATAAGGGGAAATAATACAATCTACAGAACACCGATCCCAAACCCGAACTTCTGTGAAGAAGTTCGGGTCTGGGTACCACATTCAGTTTTTTTATCACGCGCGTGCAAAACACACATTGCACCCGTGCGATAAAAACTGAACAACGGAACGCAATCGCAGTCAAAACTGACTGCAATTGGGTACCTACTCGTGCGTGTCAGATTATTTCATCACTCATATTCCGCTCGTCCTATAAAGGACTATGCATGTCTGTAGATAGAGCCCACCACTATCTCTACAGACGAATAATCTGTGACAGTTCAGTAGAGCCACTCTTCTGCCATGTCTGTTTTAGTAAATACAATGCTGGAATACCTTTAGTTGGAACTCTGCCTTGTGCCCTCCTCTGTTATTCCTTCTGGAAATGGAATGAATAAATTGACAGCTAGGTTTCCATTCCTTTGTCAAAGAACTGACAGTGTTTGCAGATCTGCATTACACAGGCGCCGTTCTGTGGCCATTCCGCATCACGGATTCAGACCCATTCACTTCAATGGGTCCACAAATCCGGAGATGCGTGCGGAATGGTGCGGAACGGAACAACGGAACGGAACCCTACAGGAGCACAACGGAGTGCTTCCGGGGGGGTTTCGTCCCGTACTTTCGTTCCGCAAAAAGATAGAACATATCCTATCTTTTTGCGGAACGGCAGGATTGTGGACCCATTAAAGTAAATGGGTCCGCGATCCGCTGCGGCTGCCCCACAGACGGTGTTCGTGCAGCACGACCACGGGGCGCACACATTCGTGCGCAGGAGGCCTAAGAGAAATGGTAGCAATCAGTGGTGAATTTATGTATGCATTCCCTGGAGGAACAAGAGGGGAATGGCGCAGCACAGTTCTATGCAAGAAACCAGAACTGTAATTTCAGGGGGAATACAAGTATCTATTAAAACAGGCAGCCATGAAATATACCGTTGCATCATGATTCATGTATCTAACATGACCAAAGTTCACGTTAATCTTCATAGTTAAATGGACCAACGGCATAACCATATTGTGTGGGTGTGTGTTTACGTGGAACACTGTGTGCCTGTCTGCCAACTGTATCTTTGAGGGACAGATAACATTTTTTTTTCTCCTGCTATAGATGTCTTTGATCACTAGGGGCAGTATTGGGCCTTTACAGTAATACTAACCCAGACCAGCTGGTGCAATTCATCACAGGCACTGTACATGTCATGCGGTAATACCGACACGTACTGCTGCCGCTAGTGATTTCGCTCATGAAGAGTCCGGCTTCTGGCAGAATTTTTTTATTTTTATTAACACATATTGTTTGACCTGAAAAATAACTATTATAAAATGTAATTTAAATGGAATATAAGTTATAAGCTTTGTATGTGCAAAAACGTGTGTGTCTGTAGTTGTAGGCTATGACATTGCTATAGTTAGACACAGAGCCCTTCATACCAGATTATTCAGTCTATTCAAAGTAGAGGACAGCTTAGGACGCCTTCACACCCGGCAGATTTTGTTGCAGATTTTTCTGCGACTGAAAGTCAGTTCCATTCATCTGAATGGGGTGTTATGGGGGGCAGCCTCAATTCAGATGAATGATTTTCAGTCGCAGAAAATCTCTGCAACCAAATCTTCCATATGTGAATTGTAATGTGTATGCCATGCTCAAAGCCTGAGTAAGGCCTCCTGCGCAAGAACTTAGGTGTCCCGTTGCTATATTGCGGCCCGCATATGCGGATCCGCAATACACGGGCACCGTTCCGTCTGCATTCCGCATCACAGATGGGGACCCGTTCACTTGAATGGGTCCGCAAATCCGGAGATGCGGAACGGAAGCACGGAACGGAACCCTACGGAAGCACTATGGAGTGCTTCCGTGGGTTCCGTTACGTGCCTCCGCACCGCAAAAAAATAGAACTTGCTTTTTGCGAAACGGAAGGATCATTTATTGCAGGTATTGAACCTGAGGAGATGGGGTCAACTTCAAGTAAATGGGGTCACGATCCGCATGCGGCCGGCCCACGGTTGGTGCCCGTGCACTGTGGACTGCAATTTGTTAGTGTGCAGGAGACCTAAGGCCCCTTTCACACGGGCGAGTTTTCCGTGGGGATGCGATGCGTGAGTTGAACGCACTGAATCAGGACCCATTCATTTCTATGGGGCTGTGCACATGAGCGGTGATTTTCACGCATCACTTGTGCGTTGCATGAAAATCGCAGCACGCTCTATATTGTGGGTTTTCCACGCAACGCAGGCCCCATAGAAGTGAATGGGGCTGCGTGAAAATCGCAAGCATCCGCAAGCAAGTGCGGATGCGGTGCGATTTTCACGCACGGTTGCTAGGAGACGATCGGGATGGAGACCCGATCATTATTATTTTGATCCATCACATGATCCATCACCATGGTAAAAGATCATGTGATGGACTATGTGATGACCGGAGTGACGTCACCACAGGTCCTTTTCCTGCACACAGCACAGAAGACAGACAGAAGAGATGCTGGCTGCGCGATCAAGTGGATTAAGGTGAGTTAAATTATTTATTATTATTTTTAACCCCTTCAGCGCTATTGTACTATGCAATCTACAGAACACCGATACCAAGCCCGAACTTCTGTGAAGAAGTTCGGGTTTGGGTACCAAACATGCCGATTTTTCTCATGCGCGTGCAAAATGCATTACAATGTTTTGCACTCGCGCGGAAAAAACGTGCATGTTCCCGCAACGCACCCGCACCTTTTCCCACAATGCCTGTCTGAAAGAGGCCTAAGGGAACACAATCTATAATTGTGCACAGAAGAGAAGTATGAACGGTATGCATCTGTAACACTGTGGGGGTCATTTATTGAGAAGCCTACACCAGTTTTTGGCATAAAAATAGCCGCAAGATCCCATTTCGAAACTTTCTAAATGCCCGTGTGACAAAATCTTGTCGCACAGGCATTTTTATGCCGTCCTCACCACTTAGGAGTGGCGAAGGCCGCCGCAGAGCTTTTTCTCTGGGGGACACATGGCGGCACACTCCCTAAAAGTTATTTAATTGGGTTACGGAGTTGCATGTATATTGTTGTACATTTTTTGGGGTTCTCTCTGTCCCCCCATCCCCATTTTCTTATATGTATGTGGAGTCATTTATTGCAGGTATTGAACCTGAGGAGATGGGGTCAACTTGAAGTCAGATGTACTGAGATACGAGCCTGTTGTCCTAATCTGCGCAGAGCGGGAAAATCTGTCATCTCCAATGGCAGGAAGGGTCTCCCTTTTCTCTGCTGATTTGTGTCAGTTTGGGCGCAGAAGAGCTGTAATACCGTGCCCTGCCCGCCCTCCCCCTGTTCAGTTGCGATGTTTGTTGTAGGGGTGCTGTCGCCCAGCTTTTGCTGGGTAGACTTGTTTTATTACTGCAATATGATATGGTGGTTTTAACTATTTATTTAATTAAAGGATATATTATTTGATTTATATGTTATTCTAGTTGTTATTTATCAATTATTTAACCCTAAATAAACAACTCAGCCAATTTTATCCACACAAGGAAGTGTCTGTGTCTTTATTTATTTATTGTCTGTTTCATTATTTTCTTGTTAAGGCTACTTTCACACTAGTGGTTTTTTGCGGATGCGTCATGGATCTGTCTGCAAAAACGCTTCCGTTACAATAATACAACTGCATGCATCCGTCATGAACGGATCCGGTTGTATTATGTCTTCTATAGCCATGACGGATCCGTCATGAACACCATTGAAAGTCAATGGGGGACGGATCAGTTTTCTATTGTGTCACAGAAAATTGATCCGTCCCCATTGACTTACATTGTGTGTCAGGGTGGATCCGTCTTGCTCCGCACCACATCGCGGACAGAAAATAGCTGCTTGCAGTGTTTTTATGTCCGCGATGGGGACGCAACCAAATGGAACAGAATGCATTTTGGTGCATTCCGTTTAGTTCAGTTCAGTTTTGTCCCAATTGACATTGAATGGGGACAAAACTGAAGCGTTTTCTTCCGTTATTAAGATCCTATGACGGATCTCAATAGCGGAGTGAAAACACTAGTGTGAAAGTAGTCTAAGTAATAGGAGTTGTGCTGCCATGGCGGGGGCCGGGCTGGGCCCAGGACACAGGCCCTGACAAACTAACAGGTCTTAAAGAGGAGTCAAAACTACTCCAGTCAAAGGCTGGAGTAGTTTTTCACTCCAGGCACACGGACTGCAAGCGACGCGCCTAATTTATGACAATGCCTAAACCTTCACCTAAATTAGATACTTCCCCTGGCACTGCAGGCGGGGGGGGGGGGGGGGGGGAACAAAGACAGGTGTAACAGTCTTTGATAAATGACTGCCTATATATATATATATAATTAAAGTGTACATTGTATGATTATAGATTGTATGATAAGGTATGCATACTTCAAGAAACAAGGAATATAATTTCAAGCAATACCCCAGGAAAGACAAAGAAATCCTTCTCTTCTCAGGGAACTTTGTCTACCAAGTCAGACTTTCAAATTTTAAAGAGATATTCCAGGGTTTTACTATTTTACTCAGAAAGGGCATCAATATCTGATTGGTGGGGGTGGTGCGACACCCTGCACCCCCGCTGATTGGCTGTTTTAGATTAGCTCCAGCACCAGGAGTCAGCACTGGAAATACACAGCTCCATCCATTATGTAGTGGACAGAACTGGTAACTGCAGTGCTGCTCCCAATGAACTGAATGGGAGCAGCGCTGCAATTATCAGCTCCGTCCACTACTCAATGGACGGAGCTGTGTAGTTGTGGTGCAGTGCAATGTTTAATTTACCCTGTGGGGGCGCTGCAGGGAAAATTATCACAAGCTTCCATGTTCCCCAACAGATTAGAGATGTGATGTGATTTCATTTTACCCCTTAGGATCTTAAAAAAATAAAATAAATGATTGTCCAAATCAGCCCTCCCTTTTTAATCTAATGAAAAGGGAATATAAATAGTTTTACCTTTATCCTGGCTCCTATGTTCTCTTTTTCTTCACCTTCTGATCTGTACAGATTCTTTCTGAGCTCCCAGTTCACACAGGGACAAAGGGACTGTGACATTATGCAGTGAGGTTATAACAGCATTCTTAGGCCTCTTTCACACTACCGTATGGCTATTTCAGTGTTTTGCGGTCCGTTTTTCACGGATCCGTGTTCCGTTTTTTGTTTCCGTTGTGTTTCCATTTCGGTTCCGTTTTTCCATTCCATTTTTCCGTATGGCATATACAGTATACAGTAATTACATAGAACAAATTGGGCTGGGCATAACATTTTCAATAGATGGTTCCGCAAAAAACGGAATGGATACGGAAGACATATGGATGCATTTCCGTATGCATTCCGTTTTTTTGCAGACCCATTGACTTTAATGGAGCCACGGAACGTGATTTGCGGCCAAATATAGGACATGTTCTATCTTTGCACGGAACGGAGATACGGAAACACGTAAACGGAATGCATAAGGAGTACATTCAGTTATTTTAGCGGACCCATTGAAATGAATGGTTCCGTATACGGACCGTATACGGAACCCAAAAAACGGAAAACAAAACGGTAGTGTGAAAGAGGCCTTGACTAGAGAAGAACTTGTGACATCATACATATGTTCTAGTACAGGAGGACATCTTGATATCAAGTAACTAAGGTATTGGTTAGTAATTTAGCATTAGGGGTCTGGTATTAGCACGTGGTAGATCACCAGTACCATAAAAAATTATTTGCTACATTTTTTATTTACAGTAGCTTCTACATATAGCATCCACTGTGTGGATCAAAATCTTCATCCCAATCATTTTCCACAATGCTGGCATGTGACATGTCTTAGGCTACTTTCACACTAGCGTTCGGCTGTCCGCTTGTGAGCTCCGTTTGAAGGGGCTCACAAGCGGACCCGAACGCTTCCGTCCAGCCCTAATGCATTCTAAGTGGACGTCTGGCGGCGTTCAGCCTCCGCTCCGCTCAGCAGGCGGACACCTGAACGCTGCTTGCAGTGTTCGGGTGTCCGCCTGGCCATGCGGAGGCGTGCGGATCCGTCCAGACTTACAATGTAAGTCAATGGGGACGGATCCGTTTGAAGATGACACCACCATTGACTTTCAATGTAAAAGTCTGGACGGATCCGCTCAGGCTACTTTCACACTTAGAAAATTTTATACAATATAATGCAGACGGATCCGTTCTGAACGGAGCCACCGTCTGCATTATATGAGCGGATCCGTTCAGAACGGATCCGCTCTGAACGCTAGTGTGAAAGTAGCCTTACATTTAGGCTTCATGCACACGACCATGTGTATTTAGTGGTCCGCAAAAAAATGGATCAGCAAAAAATACGGATGACATCCGTGTGCATTTCGTATTTTGCAGAACGGAACAGCTGGCCCCTAATAGACACGCTCGTGTGAAAGAGGCCTTATTGTGTAAAACTTACATTAATATATAAAAAGTATACATATTAGGTATCGCCGCGTCCGTATCGACCAGCTCTATGAAAATATCACATGAACTAACCCCTCAGATGAACACCGTAAAAAATAAAAACTGTGCTAAATAAACCATTTTTTGTCACCTTACATCACAAAAAGTGTAATAGCAAGCGATTAAAAAGTCATATGCACCCCAAAATAGTGCCAATCAAACCGTCATCTCATCCCGCAAAAAATGAGACCCTACCTAAGATAATCGCCCAAAAACTGAAAAAACTATGGCTCTCAGAATATGGAGACACTAAAACATGATTTTATTTTTTGTTTCAAAAATGATATTATTGTGTACAACATAAATAAAAATTATATTTTTTATATTGAGGGTAGCAACTATTTTAGACTGAACACACCCATCTAACTGGGACTTCTGGGCAGAGTACGTTTGTAGCTGGTTCCTACACTGGCCTGAATATTGTAGGCTTAAAGGGACACTGACAGGCCCAATAACCATAATTAGCTGTACATATCCATGCACAGGTCTTCTAATGTGCATTAAAAACATATAAGTATCCCCCCTGTCCACATTATGAATACAGTTAACTCACGTTTTATAACCTGAACTAATCGCTGTTCTTTCTGCCCAAGGGGCGGGGTTTCAGCTTCTCTTGCGCCCAGGGCCGTCTTTAATATTGATTGGACACTGGGCAAAAATTTACTTGGGCCCCCTGGATCCCGCCTTCCCACACCTTAGCAGGCAATCACACACAAAAAATCCACACATCTGGTAGAGTACAGTGAATTACTGTAAATACTTCCAGTTCTGAAGACTCCAGCGGCTCAGGATCAGTGCTCTGGGCAGCTGGGCTCAGGCTGGAAGTGGGCACCGCTCTGCAGGAAGGAGACCAGGGCTCAGCTCACTCTAGTGTTACAGTGCACCCCACAGTATGCAGTATAGCACCCTATAGTATACAGCACCACACAGTATGCAGTATAGTACCCCACACTATACAGTACTCCACAGTATATAGTAGAGCAGTATAGCAGCCCACAGTATACAGCACCCCACAGTATACAACACCTCACAGTATACAGTAGAGCAGTATAGCACCTCACCGTATACAGCACCCCAAACTATACACGATACAGCCCCCCACACTATACAGTACAGCAGTATAGCACTCCATACTATACAGCACCCACAGTATACAGTATACAGACCCCCACTGTATACAGTACAGCAGTATAGCACTCCACAATATACAGGCCCCCCACACTATACAGGCCCCCCCACACTATACAGGCCCCCACAGTATACAGCCCCCCACACAGTATACAGACCCCCACACAGTATATAGCCCCCCACACAGTATATAGCCCCCCCACACTATACAGCCCCCCCACACTATACAGCCCCCCCCCCCCACAGTATACAGCCCCCCCACCCAGTATACAGGCCCCCCCACAGTATACAGGCCCCCACACAGTATACAGCCCACCACACAGTATACAGCCCCCACACAGTATAAAGGCCCCCCACAGTATACAGCCCCCACACAGTATACAGCACCCCACTATACAGTAGTTTACAGTATATTAACATAACAGCCCCTGTCACCTTTTTCTGATGCAATCGTCACACAAAAAAACTCCACAGTTAACTTCTGCAACACTCCTGGTAGGACCTGTGATGACCTCATAGCCATGTGACCAGTAATATTGCTAGGTTACTGGTCACATGGTGATGATGTCATCTAAGGTCCTAGATCACATTCACAGCTCTAACACAGTACGATGCCTGGACTCAGTGCCGGCAGGCATGGCAGCACCCCCTGTGTAGCTGACAGCCTGACACCCGGGGCAGTGGCTAGCAGGGCTCAAGAGGCAGCTGCCTTGGGCCCCCCAGGAGCAACTCGGCCCGGGGCAGCTGCCCCTTTTGCCCCTTGGTAAAGACGGCCCTGCTTGCGCCCAGCCAGCATCAGCCCAACCGCAGTTTTTGAAGCGCCGCCCAGCTCATCAATATTCACTTAGCTGGGCGGCTTCTGTAGTCCCCGACCTTCCGAGATCCGGCGCATGCCCAATAGAAAGCTATGGATGCCGGGCGCATGCGCAGAAGCTGAAAGCGAGTCCGATGCCCATAGCTTTCTATTGGGCATGCGCCGGATCTCGGAAGGTAGGGGACTGCAGAAGCCGCCCAGCTAAGTGAATATTGATGAGCTGGGCGGTGCTTCAAAAACGGCGGTTGGGCTGATGCTGGCTGGGCGCAAGAGAAGCTGAAACCCCGCCCCTTGGGCAGAAAGAACAGCGATTAGTTCAGGTTATAAAACGTGAGTTAACTGTATTCATAATGTGGACAGGGGGATACTTATATGTTTTTAATGCACATTAGAAGACCTGTGCATGGATATGTACAGCTAATTATGGTTATTGGGCCTGTCAGTGTCCCTTTAAGTAAGTCCAAAGTGAGGCAGTATATTTAGTGTTAGGGACCCATCTGCGGAAGCCACCTTGATGCCTGGTAGATGGGCCCGACACGTATGTGCGCTAAGAGCTTCCATGCTCATTTATAGTCAGTATTGTACCACTTTTATCTAGAATGACCCCCATTTCTTAGCTCTATTGTTTGTATATATAACGGTGTGCAGCCATTTTGTTTTTTGTAATTATGTTTGCTTCATGGATATGCACCTGTGATTCTGAAGGTTCTAGTCTAAATTTTCTTGTAATATATTGAGGGTAGCACCTCTTTTAGACTGAACACGCCCATCTACCTGGGACTTCTGAGCAGAGTACGTTTGTAGCTGGTTCCTACACTGCCCTGAATATTGTAGGCTTAAGTAAGTCCAAAGTGAGGCAGTATATTTAGTGTTAGGGACCCATCTGCGGAAGCCACCTTGACGCCTGGTAGATGGGCCCGAGATGTATGTGCGCTAAGAGCTTCCATTACTCATTTATAGTCGGTATTGTACTACTTTTATCTAGAATGGCCCCAATTTCTTAGCTCTATTGTCTGTATATATAACGGTGTGCAGCCATTTTGTTTTCTATCTATAAATAAATAAAAAGTATACATATTAGGTATCGACCGGCTCTATAAAAATATCACATGACCTAACCCCTCAGGTGAACACAGTAAAAAAGAAAAAAGAAAAACTGTGCTAAATAAACCATTTTCTGTCACCTTACATCACAAAAACTGTAATAGCAAGCGATCAAAAAGTCATATGCACCCCAAAATAGTGCCAATCAAACCGTCACCTCATCCCACAAAAATCATACCCTACCTAAGATAATCGCCCAAAAACTGAAAAAAAACGATGGCTCTTAGACTATGGAAACACTAAAACATGATTTTTTTTGTTTCCAAAATGAAATCATTGTGTAAAACTTACATAAATAAATAAAAAGTATACATATTAGGTATCGCCGCATCCGTAATAAGTTGCTCTATAAAAATATCACATGACCTAACCCCTCAGGTGAATACCGTTTACAAAAAAATGGTGTAAAAAAAGCCATTTTTTGTCATCTTACATCACAAAAAGTGTAATAGCAAGCGATCAAAAAGTCATATGCACCCCAAAATAGTGCCAATCAAACTGTCATCTCATCCCGCAAAAAATAAGACCCTACCTAAGATAATCTCCCAAAAACTGAAAAAACTATGGCTCTCAGACTATGGAGACACTAAAACATGATGTTTCAAAAATGAAATCATTATGTAAAACTTACATAAATAAAAAAATTGTATACATATTAGGTATCGCCGCGTCCGTGACAACCTGCTCTATAAAAATAACACATGATCTAACCTGTCAGATCAATGTTGTAAATAACAAAAAACAGTGCCAAAACAGCTATTTCTTGTTACCTTGCCTCACAAAAAATGTAATATAGAGCAACCATAAATCATATGCACCCTAAACTAGTACCAACAAAACTTCCACCCTATCCCGTAGTTTCTAAAATGGGGTAACTTTTTGGACTTTCTACTCTAGGCTGGCATCAGGGGGGCTTCAAATGGGACATGGTGTCAAAAAACCAGTCCAGCAAAATCTGCTTTCCAAAAACCGTATGGCATCCATTCCTTTCCTTCTGCGCCCTGCCGTGTGCCCGTACAGCAGTTTACGACCACATATGGGGTGTTTCTGTAAAATACAGAATCAGGGCCATAAATATTGAATTTTGTTTGGCTGTTAACCCTTGCTTTGTAACTGGAAAAAAAATATAAAAATGGAAAATCTGGAAAAAATTTGAAATTTTGAAATTGTATCTCTATATTCAATTAATTCTTGTGGAACACCTAAAGGGTTAACAATGTTTGTAAAATCAGTTTTGAATACCTTGAGGGGTGTTGTTTCTTAGATGGGGTCACTTTTATGGAGTTTCTACTCTAGAGGTGCATCAGGGGGGGCTTCAAATGGGACATGGTGTCAAAAAAAAAACAGTCCAGCAAAATCTGCCTTCCAAAAACCGTATGGCATTCCTTTCCTTCTGCGCCCTGCCGTGTGCCTGTACAGCAGTTTACGGCCACATATGGGGTGTTTCTGTAAACTACAGAATCAGGGCCATAAATAATGAGTTTTGTTTGGCTGTTAACCCTTGCTTTGTAACTGTAAAAAAAATATTCAAATGGAAAATCTGCCAAAAAAGTGAAATTTTGAAATTGTATCTCTATTTTCCATTAATTCTTGTGGAACACCTAAAGGGTTAATGACATTTGTAAAATCAGTTTTGAATACCTTGAGGGGTGTAGTTTCTAGAATGGGGTCATTTTTGGGTGGTTTCTATTATGTAAGCCTCACAAAGTGACTTCAGACCTGAACTGGTCCTTAAAAAGTTGGTTTTTGAAAATTTCTGAGAAATTTCAAGATTTACTTCTAAACTTCTAAGCCTTATAACGTCCCCCCCCCCCCCCCCCCAAAAAATGTCATTCCTAAAATGATCATAACATGAAGTAGACATATGGGAAATGTAAAGTAATAACTATTTTTGTAGGTATTAATAGGTATTATAGAAGTAGAGAAATTGAAACTTGGAAATTTGCTAATTTTGTATTTTTTTTATAAATAAAAATGAATTTTTTGGACTCCGTTTTACCAGTGTCATGAAGTACAATATGTGATGAAAAAACAATTGCAGAATGGCCTGGATAAGTCAAAGCGTTTTAAATCTATCACCACATAAAGTGACACTGGTCAGATTTGCAAAAAATTGCCTGGTCCTGAAGGTGAAAATGAACCCGGTCCTTAAGGAATTAAACTAGGGACTGAGGAGGGTAATTACATTATAGGAGGGAGAGATAGTGCAGATAGAGACCGGGGGCAAGGTATTGGGACTGGGGGAGGAATGGAAGGAGGGACTAGAACAGTTCAGAAGGAAAGGTGTAGGGTAAAAAATTATACAGGGTGGGCCATTTATATGGATACACCTTAATAAAATGGGAATGGTTGGTGATATTAACTTCCTGTTTGTGGCACATTAGTATATGTGAGGGGGGAAACTTTTCAAGATGGGTGGTGACCATGGCGGCCATTTTGAAGTCGGCCATTTTGAATCCAACTTTTGTTTTTTCAATAGGAAGAGGGTCATGTGACACATCAAACTTATTGGGAATTTCACAAGAAAAACAATGGTGTGCTTGGTTTTAACGTAACTTAATTCTTTCATGAAATATGTTCAAGTTTCTGACCACTTATAAAATGTGTTCAATGTGCTGCCCATTGTGTTGGATTGTCAATGCAACCCTCTTCTCCCACTCTTCACACACTGATCGCAACACCGCAGGAGAAATGCTAGCACAGGCTTCCAGTATCCGTAGTTTCAGGTGCTGCACATCTCGTATCTTCACCATATTTTCACTTCAAAGGTTTTCTAAGAGATGCTATCACGGAAATAAGCAAATAACGCCATATCAGCATGGCTTCATGAGGGATCGGTCATGCCAAACTAATTTAATCAGTTTCTATGAGGAGATAAGTTCTAGACTTGACAGTGGAGAATCAATGGATGTCGTATATCTGGACTTCTCCAAAGCATTTGACACTGTACCACATAAACGGTTAGTATATAAAATGAGAATGCTCGGACTGGGAGAAAATGTCTGTATGTGGGTAAGTAACTGGCTGAGTTATAGAAAACAGAGGGTGGTTATTAATGGTACACACTCAGATAGGGTCACTGTCACTAGTGGGGTACCTCAGGGGGTCAGTATTGGGCCCTATTCTCTTCAATATATTTATTACTGATCTTGTAGAAGGCTTGCACAGTAAAATATACATTTCCGCAGATGACACTAAACTGTGTAAAGTAATTAATTAACACTGAAGAGGACAGTATACTGTATATATACTACAGAGGACAGTACACTACTACAGAGGGATCTGGATAGATTTCAGGCTTGGGCAGAGAAGTGGCAGATGAGGTTTAACACTAACAAATGTAAAGTTATGCACATGGGAAGGAATAATGCAAGTCACCCGTACATACTAAATGGTAAAACACTTGGTAACAATGACATAGAAAAGGATCTAGGAATTTTAATACACAGCAAACTAAGCTGCAAAAAACTGTGTCAGGCAGCTGCTGCCAAGGCCAATAAGATAATGGGTTGCATCAAAAGGAGCATAGATGCCCGTGATAAGAACATAGTCCTACCACTTTACAAATCGCTAGTCAGACCACACATGGAGTACTGTGTACAGTTATGGGTTCCTGTGAACAAGGCAGACATAGCAGAGCTGGAGAGGGTCCAGAGGAGGGCAACTAAAGCAATAACTGGAATGGGGCAACTACAGTACCCTGAAAAATTATCAAAATTAGGGTTATTGACTTTAGAAAAAAGATGACTGAGGGGAGATCTAATTAATATGTATAAATATATCAGGGTTCAGTACAGAGATCTATCCCATCATCTATTTATCCCCAGGACTGTGACGAGGGGACATCCTCTGCGTCTGGAGGTAAGAAGGTTTGTACACAAACATAGAAGATGATTCTTTACGGTAAGAGCGGTGAGACTATGGAACTCTCTGCCTGAGGAGGTAGTGATGGTGAGTACAATAAAGGAATTCAAGCGGGGCCTGGATGTATTTCTGGAGCGTAATAATATTACAGGCTATAGCTACTAGAGAGGGGTCGTTGATCCAGGGAGTTATCTGATTGCCTGATTGGAGTCGGGAAGGAATTTTCACCTAAAGTGAGGAAAATTGGCTTCTACCTCACAGTTTTTTTTTTTTGCCTTCCTCTGGATCAACTTGCAGGATAACAGGCCGAACTGGATGGACAGATGTATTTTTTCGGCCTTATGTACTATGTTACTATTGTGATTGTCCATATTGTCTCCTTTGCTGGCTGGATTCATTTTTTTATTACATTATACACTGCTCGTTTCCATGGTTATAGACCACCCTGCAATCCATCAGTGGTGGTCGTGCTTGCACAATATAGGAAAAAGCACCCAGCCTATGTGCGCTCCCATGGTCCCGGCCACCAGAAAGGCTGACGCTATTTCCTATGGTGTGCAAGTACGACCACCGCTGATGGATTGCAGGGTGGTCTGTAGCGATAGAAACAAGCAGTCTATAATGTGATAAAAAAATTAATCCAGCCAGCAAAGGAAGCAATATGGACAATCACAATACATTAGTAAGTGGCTTGTATTAACTTTCTCTACATGATAAATGTCATTTGCTGAAGTAAAACAACCCCTTTAAAGTGGCCCTGAATGGACTCATTTGGTACATTCTCTAACTTTAAAGTAAATCTATCCAAGTCACATGTACTGAATATTACCCTAGATCCAGAAATACAGAAAACCCTTGAGAGAAGTACACAATTCAAATGGGCAGTATTCCTTTTTTAGTGTATCAGGAAAATTATAAAAACTTGCCACACACTATAGATACTCTCTTAAAAACGTGGGAGGTCTCATTTACGTCCTGGTTTGGGCGCCGAGCTTTAATAAAAACAATCATCCTTCCAAAAATATTATGCGACCTGCAGGTACTACCTATACCCCTCCCCAAGGCATTTTTTGCACAAATGAAGAAGATACTTACTCAGTTCCTTTGGAGTGGGAACAGACTGTAGACTTCCACATTCTCGAGTTATTAAAGCAAATAAAGAGGGAGGTATGGGAGTTCCAGACTGCCATATATATTATAGAGTGGCTCAAAGTCTAAGGTCCCTTTCACACGGGCGAGAATTCCAGCGCGGATGCAATGCGTGAGGTGAACGCAAGGCACCCGCACTGAATCCGGACGCATTAATTTCTATGGGGCTGTGCACATGAGCAGTGATTTTCACGCATCACTTGTGCGTTGCATGAAAATTGCAGCTAGCTCTATATTGTGCGTTTTTTACACAACGCAGGCCCCATAGAAGTGAATAGGGCTGCGTGAAAATCCCAAGCATCCGCGAGCAAGTGCGGATGCGGTGCGATTTTCACGCATGGTTTCTAGGAGACGATCGGGATGGGGACCTTTGATCACATGGCCCATCACCATGTTGATGGACCATGTGATGAGCGCAGTGACGTCATCAAAGGTCCTTTTGCAAAATGCTCAAATCCGCTACAGGTGGGGTTTCCCTTTTAATCTGACTTTCCAATTGAATTCCCGTTCACATACGGTTTTCACCCCAGAGGAGGGGATAGATGCTCTGCAGCGGGCAGGGATCTCAGTTGACCGTCCTGAAACCACAGCCGCCCCACCGAGACCACAAAGACCAGCCAGAGTCTGGACCAAGGTTCCATCATCTTCACCTCGAGCGACCAGAGCGGCGGTTAACTAAGATCGTATGCTCAGGCCTTCATTACCAGGAAAATGGGCTAAAGTTCTGGACACAAGTTTCACCCTCCATCTAGTAACCACCTGAAGACTCTTCGGACCTGTACTTCACTACAGGGATTCGGCGTCTCGGACTTCCATGCTGCCCACTCCTCTAAGGCTGTTTGGAGTTGAGCCGTCTGCCCCTCTAGGGCACCGTCTTACCTCCAATTGCCTACCTCTATTTGCTGACCACTTTAGGTTCAGCCATTTAGTTTACTATGTTGTGCTGATAAGCACTTTATTAAGGTTCTTGGAACCAATAGTTATCCATAGGGGCATTCACTGTTGCTTTTGTAATTCTCAGCGTTGTCGATGCGAATGTAATCAATCTTATATGATCTTTTTATGTGTAAGCTACTAACCCATAATGTGCGGGGATTCAATTCCCCCAGGAAACGTAAGACAGCTTTCATCACATATTTTAAACAATCACCAGATGTTATATGTCTACAAGAATCACATTTTGCACCGACATCGCATCCAAAATATTTTCACCGACACTACACTAGATATTTTTCTTCTACCTATCATACCAAAAGTAGGGGGGTGATTACCTTGCTTAAAAACTCCTTCCCATTTGTGCCGACCCAGACCATCACTGATCCTGATGGGAGATATGTAATACTAGTGGGCACATATAAAGGTGAAACCCTATGTATAGTTAATGTGTACGCTCCAACGACAGACCCCATTGCCTTCTTTCTAGACATAGGACACATTATTGAATCACTCTCCTATCATAAACTCCTATGGTGCGGAGACTTCAATTTTGTTATTAACCCCATATTAGACCGCTCCTCCCCACCTAACCAACCCCGCTCTCGTACCAACTCCACCAGGATTCAACAAGTTCTGGAATCTTTATCAGTGGCTGATTCTTGGAGAGAGCATAATGGTTCTCAAAGAAGCTATACTTATTACTCCCCTGCTCAAAGAGTATATACCCGTATTGACATGATATTGGTGTCCACTAGTTACCTTCCTCATATCTCCTATTCCAGGCACATTATCTCATCTTGGTCTGACCATGATATGGTATTGGTGGAAATCTTATCCTCAAACAAACTCAGCATTCCATACTCATGGAGACTGAACGAATCTTTACTAACACGACCGGCTGTACATGATCAGCTCCAAGATGATCTGAGACACTTCTTTATTGAAAATGCTACGCCTGATATTGACCCTATGATGTTGTGGCTAACGCACAAAGCTTACATGCGAGGAAGACTGATAGGGATTGCCTCTAAGCTGAAAAAGGAGAGGAACTCAAAATTACTTGCTTTAGAGGCTAAATTGACGAGGTTGGTTCGAGCACATCAACAAAACCCCTCTCTTTACCTTCTAAAAGCGATTAAAGATGTTAAGGCCCAAATGAATGTTCTGCTTTCCAATAACACAGAGAAGGCCCTACGCTGGACAGCCTCTTATTATTACAAGTACGCCAACAAACCGGATAGGATGCTAGCCAGCCAGCTCAAGGCTAGACAGAGAATCAATCAGGTTTTCCAAATCCGTACTAGCTCGGGTCAGACCACCTCAAACCCGGACCTTATTTACGATACATTTCACTCTTTCTATAAAAAACTTTATTCCAACTCTAGGGAGGCCAATGTTTCCACAGGGGAAGACTTTTTGTCTTCAGTCCCACTCCCAAAACTCACTCCAGAGGCAGCGGCAGGGTTGGGGGTGGAAATCTCAGGGGATGAAGTAGAATATACAATCAAGAATCTGAAAATAGGAAAGGCCCCGGGTCCTGACGGATTCTCTGCCCTATATTATAAGAAGTTTGCGACTTCATTAATCCCTCATATCACTAAGTATTGTAATGGCCTAATACAGGGCTCTAGGCCTCCGCCAGAGTTTTTATCGGCTAAAATTACAGTATTGCCCAAACCAAATAAAGACCCTCTATCACCTTCCAATTACAGACCTATCTCCCTCCTAAATTTAGACAACAAAATATTTACCTCCATTCTAGCACGCCGGCTCAATAGGCTACTCCCCAACCTAATACATAAGGATCAGACGGGGTTTATTCCTGGGAGGGAAGCCCCGGATAATATCAGGAAAGTTTTAAACTTAATACAGAAGGCCAACAGATCTAACACTCCTTTGGCGGTGCTGGCTCTAGATATAGAGAAGGCCTTCGACACTGTGACATGGCAATATCTTCATAAGGTGCTCTCCACTATGGGTTTCAGAGGCCCTTTTATAGCAGCTATACAGTCCTTGTATTCCTCACCTGAGGCCAGCCTCAAACTACCTGCCTCTAGTTACTCACCTATCCAAATCCATAGAGGTACCAGGCAAGGTTGCCCCTTATCCCCGGCATTATTTGCATTTGCTATGGAACCATTGGCTTCCCACATAAGATCACATCCTGATATCACTGGTATCTCGGTTGGAGGGAAAGAATATAAATTGAGCCTCTTCGCAGATGATATATTGTTGACTATTACAAACCCGGTTATATCCCTCCCCTCACTGATGAAGATGCTGGATGCCTTTTCATTAGTGTCGGGACTTAAGATGAACCACACCAAATCAGAGCTCCTATTATGTAATGTTAAACCCCACATGAAATCTCTTATTCTAGATAACTTCCCGTTCCAACACAAGCCTCACCATATCCCTTACCTAGGGATACAATTACCCACTTCAATTGAAATGGTCTATAAAACCAACTTTGTCCCACTGTACCGTAAACTTAAAACCGATCTTGTGTCTTGGAATACTTTACCTGTGTCTTGGGTCGGTAGGATTAACATCATAAGAATGGTGGTTCTCCCCAGACTCCTTTATCTGTTTCGGTCACTCCCAGTACCAGTTATTAGCAGGGATCTAAGAGCTCTCCAGGCTGCCATTATGAAATTCATTTGGGCTAACAAACGCCCCCGAATTTCTAGGGCGACGATGTGTCGTCACAAATCCCAAGGAGGCCTCTCAGTACCAGATCTTATAAAATATTATAAGGCAGCCAGACTAGCGCAATTGTTCTTAACTCACCTAGACCCTAAAACACATCCGCTGTGGATCCCATTGGAACAATCTTTGTTAGCCCCATACACCTGGAGAGCTCTGACATGGTCCAACCTTCTATTACCGGGTATCATCCGCACTAATTCCATACTAACACACTATTCCCTCATATTATGGAGGTCAGTTAGATTTAAGTACTCACTACAATCCAAAACCCCACCGCTAACATACTTAGTAGGTAACCCTGCTTTCCTCCCAGGCATCCAAACATCCTCCATGGATTGGTGGGTTTCCAACAAGCTGTGCTCCCTTTACAGGTTTTTGACTAGGAGTAAATTGCTTTCTATGTCAGACTTTGAGGACAAATACTCCCCCCCCTGTACGGGAAAGGTTTCTGACCAGGCAAGTTTTCTCCTTTCTGCAATCACTTTGTACAAATAACCAATCTATCGAATTTACCCAGTTCGAGCGATTTGCTACCTACTCAATGTGTAAACAAGGCCTATTGTCTCAGATTTATGGAATACTTAACGCACCACAAGAGGGAGCTAAACTGCCTTACATGAGGGCCTGGGAGGAGGATTTGAACGAGAGTTACTCCACATCCAGATGGCACCAGCGTTCACAAACACTCACTAAAGGGTCTTGGCAAAAAACATTAGCAGAAACCTCCATAAAGATTTTACACAGAACCTACCTGGTGCCATCTAGACTACACCATATCTACCCTGAAGTTTCTCCTAGGTGTTTTAGGGGATGTGAAGATATTGGTACAATGCTTCACATCTGGTGGACTTGTCCAGTAGTTAGGAGATTTTGGAGCAAGATTAGCAATCTTTTATCCTCCACTCTAGGATGTACCTATCCGACATCTCTACAGCTATGCCTACTAGGTGATAAACCTACTTGGCTTCGATACTCCAACTTTAAGCTATCTCAGTTTATATTATTGGCGGCTAGAATACATATAGCTTATAAATGGAGGTCACCTGACCTAAGTTACCAAGCGGTATTAGACAGGGTCAACAGGATCTTATTAAATGAAAGATTATCGGCCATTCGGATGGATACTTTCTCCACCTTTGAAAACTTCTGGGAACCTTGGCTTTCATCCCCACACTCCTCAGACATACGTTACTGTATTACTTTATGATTGGTAGTGACATGTCGAGAGGTATATCATCAACTCACTGTCTGGTTTTATATTCTGCCTTTATTGCACCGACTGTGCTAAATTGTGTATCGCAATAGGAATGTCAACATGTACTGTTATTTCATTTGAAGTATATTCAAGTTTAAGACCTGAATTGTTCTATATTGAAATGTTATACATTTTTACTATGCTTTCATCAATAAATACCCCATTGAAACATAAGGGAAAATAATAAAATCTGCAGAACACCTAACCCAAACCCAAACTTCTGTGAAGAAGTCTGGGTTCGGGTCTGGGTACCAAACATGCCGATTTTTCTCACGCGCGTGCAAATCGCATTAAAATGCTTTGCACTTGCACGAAAAATAGCGCATTTTCCCGCAATGCACCCGCATCTTGTCCGCCCCTCACACACGACGCCTGTGTGAAAGAGGCCTAAGAGTCTTGGAATGGATATGCAACCCACCGGATAGATTAGATATTTCTACCGAGCAAGCTATGTCGAAGGTACCACTGCGATCACTAGCTTTGGCCAAAAGTCATAAGCCGGACCTATTTACAGCTATTTTAAACCCACTGACGCTTAGTACCGTGAAATTGTGGCATAAGGAATTAGCTAATAATTTGGTTAGAAACCCCCTAACACCCCTCCTCCAAATTAGGAATGTAATGTGGGACTGCACTTCAGATTTTAGATCCACATTAACAGATAATTGTAAACACAATGTAATAGCTATCTGGGATCTATTGAGACAGGACAGCACTGATTCTGAGTTGAACACGGAAGATCAGCTGTATTTAAATCTGAGAGGTTTTCATAGGCTACATCTCCTACAATTTATTAAAAAATCTCACACCCCAAGCAAAACTAGTCATACGTGCTTTGAGCAGATGGCAAGTAAGGACCCCCTAAAGAAAATATCTAAATTATATTCCTCACTCCTACCTGCAGATACAACGCAGAAACCCCTGTTTATTACCAACTGGGAAAAATACTTAAATCTAAAATTCACAGAAGATGAAGTAAAATCCTTACTAGCGCGCACACCCAAGGTCTCCAGATGTACCCGTCTACAGGAAAATGATTACAAGATCCTTACCAAATGGTATTATACCCCTGAGAAATTGCACAAGATGTTCCCATCATCCTCACCACTCTGCTCGAGATGTCTACAAAATACTGGCACCTTTATGCACATTTGGTGGACGTGCCCATTAAAAATCCCTTTTTGGTCCAGAATTTGTGAAATATTGACCAAAATAAGGAAAAAAACAACACAACAAGCGCCACAGTTTTGCCTCTTGGGAATGATGCCACTACCTTCCTATAACAAATGAGAGGAGCGTCTTTGCCAACACCTCTTAGCGGCAGTAAGATTGCTTATTGCTGTAAATTGGAAGGAAATGTATTCTCCAGAGATATCACAGTGGTTAATTAAATGCGATCAGATATATCAAATGGAACAGTTAGCTCACTGGGAATTCAACACCCACCACTATTTTGAATACATTTGGGGCCCCTGGAAGACATATAGAAGCGCCCCCTTGAGTACACTATAATGGAATTCAGACCTAACTAGTTTACTTCCCCTTGATACTAAGCTGCAATGATAGGTTTTGTTTAACCGGTTAGTTATAGGCATCAAAGCTTTTACCAAAGTAAGATTATTACAAAAATAGAAAAGTTGCGCTATTACTTTCAATTTGTACAACGCAGATTTGAATTGTTTGTAGACATATGTCACCAATGTGTAATGAGTGTTCAAGTTTTCTGTCAAATAGACACAAACTCTGAAATTGTACAACAGTGAATGTGACCTATTGTCACCGCTAGCTCTCTGAGAAGGTCTGGCAGACGTTCTTCTGTACCTCTTGCATGACGTTCTTTGTTTTGGTTTCACTTTGTCATCTCCTTTCTTTCTCCCAGCTGTCACCTATTCACACTAATTGCCTCCCTTTATATTCCCTCTCATACTGCCTCACTTTGCGGTTTATACTACTTCCTGGATTGAAGTGTTCACTGCTGGAGGCTTCTGTTGCTGCTTGTTCAGATAAGTCCTTTCATGTATTGTGTTTCTTTGCTGGCTTGATTCTAGGTGACCCTGACTCCCTCTGTATTAAGTGCAGGGAGCCGGTGGTCGTGTCCCCTCACTATTATAGGGTTTTCAGGTGTCACACAGTCTAGGTACGAGGGCATGCAATTATCTACCTCGAGACCCTTGTATGTGCTTAGCAGTCAGGATGATCCAGCTATCTGCAATATAATCCGTGACACCTATTCTGTATTGCCTATTTGGAAATCAATAAAATGTTTTGGTTTTTTAAAAATAATAAGTGGCCCTAAAAAGATAAAAATAAAAGTGGCCCCATGTTGTAAGCGTGTCCAAATTGACAAAAGGCAGGGCAACACAAGTAGAAAACGCCAACGTAAGAAGATGGGGCCAACACAAGTCAGCAAGGTCAGCAACACCAAAGTGCTGCACAAAATACCATCCCACAGAACAAAATACCACCGTGCTGCACAAAATACTGCCTCCGCAGAACCAAACACCACAGTGCAGCACAACATACCTCTCCAGAAGATGTCCCTCTTGTGACCATCAATAGGTGTTGTGTTCTGTCCTTCTTCTTTTCCAATTATCTCTAAGATATGGAGCAAGAGGCTTAGATGGTGAGATGCAGGTCACAGATCCAACTCCACTCTACCTTCAGCAGGCTGCCTGGACTTCCCTCAGTAAAGACCCCTATAGTGCCCCAATAGTATGCTCTCCAAGTGGCCAAGAAAGAAGAGAAAATAAAAATGAGTGCCGTTCAAACTTGTCATCACTGTGCAGGCCACAGGCCTTTTCCAGCAGAAAGGACCCCTGAAAAAGGACACGCCTCTGAGCTGCCAGATTGAAATAAATCTAGCACAGCAATTGGAGCTCTGGATCCATGTCAGGTACAGGGCTGGTTCTATATTTGATTAGGGCTCATGTACATGAATGTGTGTGCCCCGTGTCCGTATTGTGGCCTGCAAACAGTAAATCAACAATATATGGGCAGTGGCCCTGTGCACTCTGCATCATGGATGTGGACCGGATAGATGATGCCCGCGCATCACGGGGGCTCATGCAATGCACGGGCATCATGATGATGCCCGTGCAGGGCTCATGCACACGAACAGTAGCGATAGAGGTTGTCATGTATTATAAGATGCCTGATTTGAATTTTTTACATTACGGGATCATTGGAAAACCACTTTGTGACATCTGCCATACATGTACGGTGGATGTCACGTCTTTAAAGATGGCTGCCGGGTGCCTGCTGTTTTACAAAGCCTGTGATTGGAGACAATGTCAATCATGTCCATTGCCGTCAGATGCCATGGTCCCTTGTAGTTAACGGCGTAATAAAAAAAGCCCTCAAAATAGCCACAGATTTTTTTTTTGCCCTTAACCTCCCCCCAAAAAATTATAAAAAGTTATCAAAAAGTCATATACACCCCAAACAGGTATCATAAAAAAATACAGCTTGAAAAAATCTCACACATCACCATAGACATAAATATAAAAAAAAGTTATGGGGGTCAGAATATGGCGATGCAAAGAAAAAATGTGTTTTTTTTCTAAGTTTAATTAGTTTTTTAAAGCATGAAATCTAAATGTGGTATTGCTGTGATTGTACTGAAAGAAGCATCTTTTGTGGCCCCATTGAAATGAATGGGTCTGCACCCGTTCTGCAAAATTGTGGAAAACGGATGCGGACCCATTATGAGGACGTGTGAATGTACCTTAAAGGTGTATTCCCATCTTCATTACTTATAACATATGCATAGACTTTTACAATGGGAATACTTCTTTAATAACGGTGTAAGACCCACTTGCTGCCACCTCCGCTGTGTGCCAGTGATATAAATCCTCCCTCGAGTACAGGATTGTGTGCATCGCTGCAAAATGTGAAGTAAATGGCCCTTTGGTTCTCAGAAGCATCAAACCATAGTAACAGGAGGACGGAGCTTTCCTCTTCTGGCGCTGATCTTATTCGTAAAGTAGAAATACGGTGAAAACAAGCAGGTGCATGAATTTCTTGGAAATAATACACTCTCTCCTGGCCTCAGGAAACGCTGAGGAATTAGCTGGGAATAGGAGAAGGCTGGCTGCCTAGCAACCTGTATGCGACCAGATCCTCTAATCCCCTGTGTGTTCCCTAACCTTGATACAGGGACCTGCTACACGTTCTCCAGCCGGAAGAAGGGGCATTGTCCAGCGTAACAGCAGCCCACCCTACATCCAACAGACTAGTGCGCGCTTTGTGGTTTCAAGGACTAATCTGTAGCAAGTGTCCTTATAACACAGTAATATGTTTGCTTTGCTTTTAGGATTATTATGGGTGTTATGTGCTGTATTCTTCCCATTTTGTGTGTTTGCTGAAATAAAAGCTTGATTATAACATTTATTTTTATCTTCTACTTTATATTCACTTTAAACGGTTATTCCCATCACAGACAATGTGCCCCCATTGTCCAATAGGTGTGGGTCCCACCACTGGGACCTGCACCTACACGAGAACAGAGCGGGGAAAGGTGGTGGAGGGCGCACTGCGCATGTGCAGCCGCCCTCTATTCATTTCTATGGGACGGCCGAAAATAGACTTGTATGGGGGGAGTGCTTGGCAGATGGCTGGACCCCGGGAAACCCAGTGTCCTCCAGCCACCACTCTCCCCGCTTTATTTTTGACGTAGCGATATGCCCCCATTGTCTGTGACGGGACTACCCCTTTAATGTACAAGTTAAAGGGGTTATCCCATGACTAATGTAAAAAGTGAAAATCATACATCGTATAATACGTGAAAACCTCTCTTTAACTAGAACCAGCCCTGTACCTCACATGGATCCAGAGATCTCCCCATTCATTGCTCCAATTAGTGTGCTTGATTGTCCTTTCTCAGGGGGAGTGTCCTTTCTGCTGAAGCTGGAGGCAGTTGAAGGATAGAACTGAGCTGGTGCTTCCATATCAGTGAGCAGGACAAAGAAATTAGAAAAAGAGCCAACAGCAGGTGGCGCTATACAGATAGATTTAATTGAATAACTCAGTGGCTATACAAAATTTTAAATTACATGCTATTGCAAAAGTATTCAGATCCAGGTGCTGGTTTGAAAAATGTTAAATATTCGTCAGACACCGCCTTATTATTATAAATTGGGCTTAAACTACTTAAAGGGATTGTCTCATCATAGACAATGGGGGCATATCACTAGGATATGCTCCCATTGTCTCATAGGTGATGGTCCCACCGCTGGGACCCGCACCTATATCGAAAACGTAGCCCCGCAAGGTGGTGGCTGGAGGACTCCAACACCAAGCCAGCTTTCCATAGAAGTGAATCGGAGCGCACCGCGCATGACCGGCCACCGCTCCCATTCGCTTCTATGGGCTCAATGGAAATAGCCAAGCCAGTGCTCGGCTATTTTCGCCAGCCCCTTAGAAAATGAATGGAGGGTGTCTGCACATGCACAGTGCACCCTTTACCACTTTCGAGGCTCCGTTCTCGATATAGGTGCGGGTTCCAGCGGTGGGACCCGCACCTATAAGACAATGGGGGCATATACTAGCAATATGCACCCATTGTCTGTCATGAGACAACCCCTCTAAGGACTTATGCACCTGACCTTATTTTTCATCCGTGTGCTATCCGCATTTTTTGCAGCTAACACTGACCCATTCATTTCAATGGGGCCATGCACACGGCCATATTATTTGAGGATCCATGCGGCCGTTCCACCAACGATAGAACATGTCCTATTCTTGTCCATGTTGCAGATAAAAGCAATCATTTCTAATGATGGGAGTGAGGAAAATGTGGAATGTACATGGAAGATATCCGTATTTTGTAGCTCCTTTGTTTGCGGACTGAAACTCGGACACGGTCGTGTGCATGAATCCTAAAGCTGTAAAATAAAAATTTACTATATACTCTTTCTCCTGCACTGCCCTCTGTCCCACTATTCCTTCCTTCTCAAGATGTTTGTTTACAAGCTGCAGTCGGGATGTGTGCAGCGACCCACCAAGGAGGCAGGGAGGATGGGAGTGGTGTGGCCCTGAGAGGGGTAGTAGTACTCACTGTTCACAGTGGCAGTCCTCCCTCTGCCACCAGCGGTATCCAGGTAGGAGCACCGTGACACACATAAAGAGACATTTTAGGCTGCACTATACCTCTCGGCATTTCGTACACCTGGGACAGCGTTATATAGAAGGCCCTAGGGGGAGGGGCCCGTTTCACAAGGCAAGTCAAAGTGCACTACTTTCCCAATTGCTGTATATTGGCAAACGGCAACAATGATGATGATAATAGGAGTAGTAGTCCCTGAGCTCCGTCTAAACACTTTGTAACCTTTTCAAGATGATCACAGGGGTGCAAAACTCTCAAAAATAAGTATTAGGCCCCTTTCACACGGGCGAGTATTCCGCGCGGGTGCGATGCGTGAGTTGAACGCATTGCACCCGCACTGAATCCGGACCCATTCATTTCTATGGGGCTGTTCACATGAGCGGTGATTTTCACGCATCACTTATGCGTTATGTTAAAATCGCAGCATGTTCTATATTCTGCGTTTTTCACGTAACGCAGGCCCCATAGAAATGAATGGGGTTGCATGAAAATCGCAAGCATCTGCAAGCAAGTGCGGATGCTGTGCGATTTTCACGCATGGGTTCTAGGTGACAGTCTATTCACTGTATTATTTTCCCTTATAACATGGTTATAAGGGAAAATAATAGCATTCTGAATACAGAATGCATAGTATAATAGTGCTGGAGGGGTTTAAAAAAAAAAAAAAGTTAACTCACCTTCTCCTCTTGATCGCGTAGTTCCCGGTCTCTTTACTTCTTTAATGATGAGCTGTGGGCTAAAGGACCTGTGGTGACGTCAGATCACATGCTCCACCACGGTGATGGACCATGTGAGTGTTATTTACATGGGACTATATATGGGACTATATATGGGAGGGGGGCGGAAGGGAGGGGAGTGATGTTATTTATATGGGACTGTATTTTGGAGGGGACAGGATAGATGGTGTGATGTTATTTAGATGGGACTGTATGGTGGAGGGAGGAATATAACTACAGGGGGCATTATAAATACTGGGGGCACTTTAGGGTGAGCATTGTAACGGTAGGGGGCAGTATAAATACTGGGGGCACTGTAGGAGAATTTTAAATCCAGGGGGCAGTGTAGGCATTCTTATTACCACTGGGGGAACAATAGGGGGCCTTATTTCTACTGGAGGCTCTGTGAGGGTATTATTAATACTGGAGGGCTCTTCTAATAGGGACCCTCTTGTGGAGTATTATCGCTGTTGGGGGCACTGTAGGGAGCAGTATTACTAATAGAGGCACTATTGTGGAGCATTATCACTGTTGGGGGCAGTAATACTAATGGGGCATTTTAGAAGGGAATTACTATTGGTGGGACTATGAGGAACACTATTACTATGGGGGGCACTGATATTTCTTTAGGATAGTACTTGGGGTTATCGGGGGGCACAGCGAGCAGTAGGATAACACTGTGGGGACTCCAGGTTGGGGGATGATAGAAATGTGAGGAAGCTACGATGTCCGTGTCACACTCTGCAGAGACGAGGCGGCTGAAAGAAGTTGTCCGGACTAAATGGAGAAGATGATGATAGGAGACGTCACCTGGGAGGCCCTGTATGTGAGAGGTATCTGCTGCTGTATAGCAAGTACAGCAAAATGCTGGCGGAGGGGGGATGGCGACTTAGAAAACTGGGCCATATTCATTGGGGCTTTGGCTCCAGGTCTTTTGTGACTCTAGCAACGCCCCTGTTGGCGATAGTGACAGGACTAAGATGTCACGGATGGTGTTGCAGAAAACTAGAAGACACACCTATCCTGAGAGAACAGAGGTGAGCGGATCCCCCTTTTTTTCCATTTTTTTTCCATTTTCTCAAATAAAGATCCGACTGACTTGATCCCAAACTAAGGAACATAAGGGTGAGCCCTATAAAAGCCATAGAGCTCTCCCTGACTGCTCAGCCCATGCAAAGATCTTTATGATAGATAATTGCATGCCCTCGTACCTAGACTGTGTGACACCTGAAAACCCTATAATAGTGAGGGGACACGACCACCGGCTCCCTACACTTAATACGGAGGGAGTCAGGGTCACCTAGGATCAAGCCAACAGGAAAACACAAATAAAGGAACAGACTTATCTGAGGAACCAGCAGTTGCAGCATCTAGCAGTGAGCACAATCCAGGAAGTTGTATAAACTGTAAAGTGATGCAGAATGGGAGGGAATATAAAGGGATGCAATCAGTGCAACTAGATGACAGCTGAGAGAGGGAAATGAGATGACAAAACGAAACCAAAACAAAAGAACCTCAAGCAAGAGGTAGTGAAGAACGTCTGTCAGAGCTTCTCAGAGATCTGGCGGTGACATAAGACTACCTGTTCCTCCAGAAAGGAAGGACAACCAGGAGTCTCCCTCAGGCCTACAACAAAGGGCAGGGGAAAAACAACACAGATAAACCAAAACAAAATGCAAAAGGGAAAGGAAACAATTAACTTTCCAGTAGCTATGGCAGCAACAGGAACTCAGCCGAGAACCAAACACCAGCAGACCACAGATACCACTGAAGCTATAAACCGCACAGCATTGTGGGAGAAGCAACTATAAATAAGGAAAGTTAACCCCTTAAGGACCCTTGCCGTACATGTACGCCACAGCTGGCTGTGACTTAAGGACCAGCGACGACTAGTTACTGACAGCCGGGTCCCTGCTGCATACGCTGGCATTGGTGAAGACACCAATGCTGGCGTATTGACCCCTTATATGCCATGGTCAAAGCTGACCGTGGCATGCAGAGGGTTTGTGGACAGTACGGGTGTCCTCCGCATCTCCATCGGGTCCCCGCGCTGTAGTGGCGGGGACCTGATTGCATCGGGGCTTGCCTCCTGCGGAAGCCTGTGAGATCCAGCCCTTAGGTATAAAAGCTGACAGCCAATGCATTATAATACAGGTTGTATTGCAGAGGGGATCAGACCCCAGAAGTTGAAGTCCCATAGTGGGACAAAATTAACAAGTAAAAAAAAAAAGGCAAAAATAAATAATAATTATTCATAATAAAAAAAATAAAGTTTCAAGTAAAAAAATAAAATCCCAAAATAAAACATAAAATTGTGAAATAAAACCCAATAAATATTGGGTATTGCTGCATCTGTAATGACTGGCTCTATAAAAATATCACATGATCCACCCCCTCACCTAAACGCCGTAGAAAAAATGAAATAAAAACTGTGCTAAAGCAACCATTTTTTTATCACCTTACATCACAAAAAGCGCAACACTAAGCGATCAAAAAGGCGAATGTCCCCAAATTAGTACCATGCAGTCACCTCATCCCGCAAAAAATGTGACCCCTACCTAAGACAATAGCCCAAAAAATAAAAAACTATGGCTCTCAGAATATGAAGGCACTAAAACATGATTTTTTTGTTTAAAAAATGCATTTATTGTGTAACATATTAGGTATTGCCGCATCCGTAACAACTTGCTGTATAAAAATATCACATGACCTAACCACTCAGATGAACACCGTGAAAAAAAATAAAAACTGTGTCAAAAAAGCCATTTTGTCACCTTATATCACAAAAAGTATAATACCAAGCGATCCAAAAGTCATATGCACCCTAAAATAGTACGAATCAAACCGTCATTTCATATTTTTAAAAATGAGCCCCTACATAAGACAATCATCCAAAAAATAAAAATAAACTATGGCTCTCAGAATATGGAGACACTAAAACATGATTATTTTTGTTTCAAAAATGTTTTTACTGTGTTAAAAGTGAAAAAAAATTAAAAAAAGTAGACATATTAGGTATCACCGTGTCCGTAACAACCAGGTCTATTAAAATATCACATGACCTAACCCCTCAGGTGAACACTGTAAAATAAATTTAATAAAAACTATGTCAAAAAGTGTAATACCAAGCGATCAAAAAGTCATATGCACCCAAAAATAGTGCCAATCAAACTGTCATCTCATACAGAAAAAAATGAGCCCCTACATAAGACAGTCAGCCAAAAAAATTTATAAAAATATGGCTTTCAGAATATGGAGACACAAAAAAAATGTTTTTTTTTCAAAAATGCTTTATTATGTAAAACTGAAACAAACAACCAAAAAACGTAGTTGTGTTTGGTATTGTCACGTCCGTAACAACCTGCTTTATAAAAATAGCACATGATCTAACCTTTGTTACCTTACCTCACAAAAAGCGTAATATAGAGCAAATATACAGTACAGACCAAAAGTTTGGACACACCTTCTCATTCAAAGAGTTTTCTTTATTTTCATGACTATAAAAATTGTAGATTCACACTGAAGGCATCAAAACTATGAATTAACACATGTGGAATTATATACATAACAAAAAAGTGTGAAACAACTGAAAATTCTAGGTTCTTCAAAGTAGCCACCTTTTGCTTTGATTACTGCTTTGCACACTCTTGGCATTCTCTTGATGAGCTTCAAGAGGTAGTCACCTGAAATGGTTTTCACTTCACAGGTGTGCCCTGTCAGGTTTAATAAGTGGGATTTCTTGCCTTATAAATGGGGTTGGGACCATCAGTTGCCTTGTGGAGAAGTCAGGTCGATACACAGCTGATAGTCCCTACTGAATAGACTGTTAGAATTTGTATTATGGCAAGAAAAAAGCAGCTAAGTAAAGAAAAACGAGTGGCCATCATTACTTTAAGAAATGAAGGTCAGTCAGTCCGAAAAATTGGGAAAACTTTGAAAGTGTCCCCAAGTGCAGTCACAAAAACCATCAAGCACTACAAAGAAACTGGCTCACATGTGGACTGCCCCAGGAAAGGAAGACCAAGAGTCACCTCTGCTGCGGAGGATAAGTTCATCCGAGTCACCAGCCTCAGGAATCGCAGGTTAACAGCAGCTCAGATTAGAGACCAGGTCAATGCCACACAGAGTTCTAGCAGCAGACACATCTCTAGAACAACTGTTAAGAGGAGACTGTGTGAATCAGGCCTTCATGGTAGAATATCTGCTAGGAAACCACTGCTAAGGACAGGCAACAAGCAGAAGAGACTTGTTTGGGCTAAAGAACACAAGGAATGGACATTAGACCAGTGGAAATCTGTGCTTTGGTCTGATGAGTCCAAATTTGAGATCTTTGGTTCCAACCACCGTGTCTTTGTGCGACGCAGAAAAGGTGAACGGATGGACTCTACATGCCTGGTTCCCACCGTGAAGCATGGAGGAGGAGGTGTGATGGTGTGGGGGTGCTTTGCTGGTGACACTGTTGGGGATTTATTCAAAATTGAAGGCATCCTGAACCAGCATGGCTACCACAGCATCTTGCAGCGGCATGCTATTCCATCCGGTTTGCGTTTAGTTGGACTATCATTTATTTTTCAACAGGACAATGACCCCAAACACACCTCCAGGCTGTGTAAGGGCTATTTGACCATGAAGGAGAGTGATGGGGTGCTGCGCCAGATGACCTGGCCTCCACAGTCACCGGACCTGAACCCAATCGAGATGGTTTGGGGTGAGCTGGACTGCAGAGTGAAGGCAAAAGGGCCAACAAGTGCTAAGCATCTCTGGGAACTCCTTCAAGACTGTTGGAAGACCATTTCAGGTGACTACCTCTTAAAGCTCAACAAGAGAATGTCAAGAGTGTGCAAAGCAGTAATCAAAGCAAAATGTGGCTACTTTGAAGAACCTAGAATATGACATATTTTCAGTTGTTTCACACTTTTTGGTTATGTATATAATTCCACATGTGTTAATTCATAGTTTTGATGCCTTCAGTTTGAATCTACAATTTTCATAGTCATGAAAATAAAGAAAATTCTTTGAATGAGAAGGTGTGTCCAAACTTTTGGTCTGTACTGTATGTACCCTAAAATAGTACCAACAAAACTGCCACCTTATCCCGTGGTTTCCAAAATGGGGTCACTTTTTTGGAGTTTCTACTCTAGGGGGGCATCAGGGGGTTTTCAAATGTGACATTGCAACTTAAAATTATCCCAGTGAAATCTGCCCTTCAAATACCATATGGCGTTCCTTTCCTTCTGCGCCCTGCCGTGTTCCTGTACAGCAGTTTACAACCACATATGGCGTGTTTCTGTAAACTACAGAATCAGGGTAATAAATATTGAGTTTTGTTTAGCTGTTAACCCTTGCTTTGTTACTGGAAAAAATTTATAAAAATGGATAATCTGCCAAAAAAGTGAAATTCTGAAATTTCATCTCCATATTCCTTTAATTCTTGTGGAACACCTAAAGGGTTAACAAAGGTTCTAAAAATCAGTTTTGAAAACCTTGAGGGGTGTAGTTTCTAAAATAGGGGCCATTTATGGGTGATTCAAAACTGGGTTTTGGAAATTTTCTTTACAATTTTAAGATATGCTTCTAAACTTCTAAGCCTTCTAACGTCCCAAAAAAAGAAAATGTCAGTTACAAAATGATCCAAACATGAAGTAGACACATGGGGAATGTAAAGTAACAACTATTTTAGGAGGTATCACGATCTGTTTTAAAAGCAGAGAAATGTAAATTTAGAAAATTGCTAATTTTTTCAACTTTTTGGTAAATTTTATATTTTTTTATAAATAAAAATAAAATATTTTGACTCAAATTTACCACTGTCATGAAGTACAATATGTGACTAGAAAACTGTCTCAGAATGGCTTGGATAAATAAAGTTTTAAAGTTATCAATGGCAGGATCCTGAAGAGGTTAAATGACCACAATAGCAACACCTGGAGGTTATAGGTGTGGCCAGTATCAGAAACATCACAGACGTCTATTGATCCACAAGGAAACCTGTCAGATCAAAGCACGTGTTGCCAGTCTCACAGATCTTCTGTCACCCACTGTCGCGGGGACGTCCGTATGTCTCGGTACGTCCATGACAGCTGCATCCTCTTCAGACAGCTGACCGGCAAGGTGTTGGGTGTCAGACCCCCGCCAATCTGATATTGATGACCTATCCTGAGACAGACAAGTAGTATACTGCTGTCCATGATATTTTGCAATAAATCCAGACATTTATGGGATTATTTATCAAATTGGTGTACAGTATAACTGGCTTAATTTCCCAGAGCAGTGGTCGGCAAAGTGCGGCTCGCGAGCCACAAGCGGCCCTTTAGACACTTCTATGCGGCTCTTTGGTGCACAATAATCGAATTGCGAATAATTGAATTGCGAATAATCGATAAATGCGATTTTGCGGACCCGAAAATTATATATGAAGGGGCACATAGCTGGCTTTATGTGTGAAGTTTGTTTACTACTGTCTGAACTCTGAAACAAGCTCTCTCCTATTGATAACAGGTCCAGCCTCTGTACTCACTGTCCCTATAAATGCACTGCAGCGAGCGGCTTCCGGTGCAGCTACATCACTTCCGGGTATAGACTTTTGTCCGGGTATAGAAAAGTGGCAGAACACCGGCCCGCTCGCTGCAGTGCATTCATAGTGAAAGTGAGTACAGAGGCTGGCCATTTTGTCAATAGGCGAGAGCTTGTTTCAGAGTTCAGACAGTAGTAAAAAAACTTTACACACAAAGCCAGTTATGTGCGCAGTTTAGGACACATGAGGGGACACATAGGGCCATGAGGGGGACCAGCATAAGATGCTATATGTGTGTCTTATGCTGGCCCCCCTCATGGCCCTATGTGTCATATCACACATCCCTGGCCCTGCCTATAACAGTGCCATCCACAGATCCACCCCATAACAGTGCCATCCACAGATCCACCCCATAACAGCGTCATCCACTGGTCCCCCATAAGTGTCCTCCACAGATCCCCCATAAGTGTCCTCCACAGATCCCCCATAAGTGTCCTCCACAGATCCCCCATAAGTGTCCTCCACAGATCCCCCATAACAGTGTCCTCCACAGATCTCCCATAACAGTGTCCCCCACAGATCCCCCATAACAGTGTCCTCCACAGATCCCCCCATAACAGCGTCCTCCACAGATCCTCCACATAACAGCGTCCTCCAAAGATCCCCCACATAACAGCGTCCTCCACAGATCCCCCACATAACAGCATCCTCCAGATTCCCCACATAACAGCGTCCTCCACAGATCCTTCACATAACAGCGCCATCCACAGATCCTTCACATAACAGCGTCATCCACAGATCCTTCACATAACAGCGTCATCCACAGATCCCCCACATAACAGCGTCATCCACAGATCCCCCACATAACAGCGCCATCCACAGATCCCCCACATAACAGCGCCATCCACAGATCCCCCACATAACAGCGCCATCCACAGATCCCCCACATAACAGCGCCATCTACAGATCCCCCATATCAGTGCATCATCCACAGATCCCCCATATCAGTGCATCATCCACAGAAGCTTTACAGTGGGTCATCCACAGATGCTTAACAGTGCATCGTCCACAGAAGCTGAACAGTGCTCCATCCACAGATACATAACAGTGCGTCATCCACAGATGCTTAACAGTGCGTCATCCACAGATACATAACAGTGCGTCATCCACAGATACATAACAGTGCGTCATCCACAGATGCTTAACAGTGCGTCATCCACAGATACATAACAGTGCGTCATCCACAGATACATAACAGTGCGTCATCCACAGATACATAACAGTGCGTCATCCACAGATACATAACAGTGCGTCATCCACAGAAACTTAACAGTGCTCCATCCACAGATACATAACAGTGCGTCATCCACAGATGCTTAACAGTGCGTCATCCACAGATACATAACAGTGCGTCATCCACAGATACATAACAGTGCGTCATCCACAGATGCTTAACAGTGCGTCATCCACAGATACATAACAGTGCGTCATCCACAGATACATAACAGTGCGTCATCCACAGATACATAACAGTGCGTCATCCACAGATACATAACAGTGCGTCATCCACAGAAACTTAACAGTGCTCCATCCACAGATACATAACAGTGCGTCATCCACAGATACATAACAGTGCGTCATCCACAGATACATAACAGTGCGTCATCCACAGATACATAACAGTGCATCATCCACAAAAGAGTAACAGTGGGTCATCCACAGATACATAACAGTGCATCATCCACAGAAGCTGAACAGTGCTCCATCCACAGATACATAACAGTGGGTCATCCACAGAAGCTGAACAGTAGGTCATCCACAGATGCTTAACAGTGGGTCATCCACAGAAGCTGAACAGTGCTCCATCCACAGATACATAACAGTGCATCATCCACAGAAGCTGAACAGTGCTCCATCCACAGATACATAACAGTACATCTTCCACAGAAGCTGAACAGTGCTCCATCCACAGATACATAACAGTGCATCATCCACAGAAGCTGAACAGTGCTCCATCCACAGAAGCTTAACAGTAGGTCATCCACAGAAGCTTAACAGTGCTCCATCCACAGATACATAACAGTGCGTCATCCAATATTATTGTTTTATGTGAGTAAGGGTGTTGGTTTGGTGTTGGTGTTTTTTTTTTTAAATGAAACATTTTTATAGGTGCCCTGTTTGACATGGCTACAAAGAAAAAACAACGAAAAACGGAGGATGAAAACCGAGACTGGAATGGACCAAGACTTTCGCGTTTATTCAAAACGTAAATGGCCTTCTGACCTGTCTTATTTGTAAGGAAAAATTGGCACATAACAAGAAATCAAATTTAGAGAGACACTTTACAACTAAACACTTGTCATTTAGTAATAAATATCCTGTCGGTGATGCAAGGAAGAAAGCAGTTGAGGAACTTCTGAAGAGTCAAGAAAAATCAAGTTCTGTGTTTAATCACTGGGTGCAATCTTCCAACTATGTTAATTTTGCAAGTTTTGTGGTTAGTCAAGAGATTGCTAAGAGAGGAAAACCATATACAGATGGCGAATACATAAAATGTTGTTTTATAAATGCATCAGAAGAGTTATTTAGGGATTTTAAGAACAAAGAAGAAATTAAAAAAAAAATTAAAGAGTTGCCATTGTCTGCTAAAACAGTGAAAGATAGAACAGCCAAAATGTCTTCCAATATAACCAACCAACAAGTTGATGATCTTAAAGGGGTTTCAGCTTTATCAATAGCAGTTGACGAGTCTTGTGACATAAATGATACAGCGCAAGTTTCACTTTTTGTAAGATTTATCTCAACTACAGGTCCTAAAGAAGAACTTTTAGGATTATTGCCACTGAAAGGTCAAACACGTGGAGAGGATATAGCAAATGCTGTAATTGGTTGCATTGAAAAACATCATATTCCACTTGATAAAATCGTCTCAATTGCAACAGACGGGGCAAAAAGTATGACCGGCGTAAGAAAAGGTTTTGTTGCTATTATAAAAGAAAAAATTAGTCACAAGATACTTACATACTATTGCATCATACATCAAGAAGCACTTTGTGCGCAGACATTTCCAGAAGAAATGTGCAAAGTTATGGAATTGGTGATTAAGATGATCAACTCCATTATAGCTCAAGCTCTTAATCATCGCCAATTTAAAGAATTTTTAGTTGAAATGGAGAGTGAGTACGCAGATCTTCTGCTGCATAACAAGGTACGTTGGTGATCAAGAGGAAACGTTTTGAAACGTTTTGCTTCCTTATTACCAGAAATGAAAGCATTTTTCCTTGAGAAGGGTGTTCACTATCCAGAATTAACAACGATCAGTGGATCCAAAAACTGCATTTCATGGTAGATGTTACTTCCCATCTAAATCAGCTTAATCATAAACTACAGGGGAAAGGAAACCCAATTTTTCGATGTTAGAAGAAGTTATTTTGTTTGAAAACAAATTATCTGTTTTTGCTCAAGATTTTGACAGAGAAACTTTGATTCACTTTCCAAGCCTGCTGAAACATCGCCAAGAGAATAATTCTGATATTGACATTTGCTATTTTAAAACAGCACTTTTAAATATGAGGGAAGCTTTTCTCAAGAGGTTTCAGGAATTCAGAAACAGCAAAGCAACGTCGGCCTTTGTTAAAATACCTCTGGATGCTACTGTAACGGAATTACATTTTTCTCCCTTTAATATCGACATTGGCAACTATGAAATGCAATTGCTGGATTTAAAAAACAAAGAACTGTGGAGCTCGAAATTTGAACGTCTTTGTGCTGATTTAGAAATATTGGAGAAAAACAAATGTGAACTTAGTTCACAGCACAAGTGGTCTGCTTTGAAAGACCCGGAGAAGGAAGATATGTTGATTTTTAACACCTGGAATAGTATTCCTGACTCATATAGTCAACTGAAAAAACTAGCGTTTGCTGTTCTTTCCTTATTCGGGTCTACATATGTATGCGAACAATCATTTTCAAGCATGAACCTTATCAAGAGTAAATTGAGAAATCATCTCAACGATGAGAACCTGGAATCGTGCCTAAAATTAAAAACAACAACGTACAAACCTGACTTAGGCCTATTGCACACGACCGTATGGCTTTTTCAGTGTTTTGCAGTCCGTTTTTCATGGATCCGTTGTTCCGTTTTTTGTTTCCGTTGTGTTTCCGTTTCTGTTCCGTTTTTCCGTTCCGTTTTTCCGTATGGCATATTTAGTATACAGTAATTACATAGATAAAATTGGGCTGGGCATAACATTTTCAATAGATGGTTCAGGAAAAAACGGAACGGAAACGGAAGACATACGGATGCATTTCCGTATGTGTTCCGTTTTTTTTGCGGATCCATTGACTTGAATGGAGCCACGGACTGTGATTTGCGGGCAATAATAGGACATGTTCTATGTTAAAACGGAACGGAAAAACGGAAATACGGAAACGGAATGCATACGGAGTACATTCCGTTTTTTTTTGCGGAACCATTGAAATGAATGGTTCCGTATACGGACCGTATACGGAACGCAAAAAACGGCCAGTAAACTGGAAAAAAAAACGGCCGTGTGCAATAGGCCTTACTCAAACTTTCCAAGGAGATTCAAGGCCATTGTTCACATTAGTGTTTGTGACTTTGTCAGTCATTGTCAGGATGTCATTTTCTCTTGTAAGGCAAATTTTACGGAATCAATAAATAATATCTTTCTAAAGTCTTTGTTTTATTAGTTGTGTTATTTGTATTCTCCATGTGGATACTTACATGCAGAATATTCTCAATAAAAACGTATTGAAACTAAAAACAATGTACCTTCCTATATATTTTAGGTTTTAAAAATGTGTCTCTCAAAAGAAATTTCAATCGTGGTTTTGGCGATATTTGGCTCAGTTGACAAAAAAAGTTTGCCTACCACAGGCCCAGAGCAACCAATCAGATTCCTCCTTTCATTTTTGTCAGCAGCTTTGGGCAAAGAATGGTGAAATCTGATTGGTTGCTATGGGCAACTAAGCCAGTTCTACTTTACACTAGTTTGATAAAGGACCCCATTAATGATTACCTAAGGTGATTATGATTCTATATCACAGGTTTCATTCGAAAACACTACTGACAGTCTGCACATCATCCGTATAATCTATACCTTTGCAAACCTCTCTTAGCAAACATGGCACATTAGTTCCCACCCGGGGAGACTTGAGTCAGACTCAGGGCCTCAGAGCTGACAATCTAATCCCCAAACCATGTGAAATCACCTATGTTTAGCTGGATGTTACCAGTTAGGGGTGTGTTCCTGCACAGTCTGACACTATCCAATCAGTGCTAAAAGTGTCAAACTGTGCAGGCAGACCCCCAACTGGTAACACCCAGCTGGCCCTCTATTGAATCCCGCAGGCAATTAATTCATAACTTCTAGCAGGAATAATAATGGAATGACACAACATAGAGTCATAAGAATAGATGCTCCAGAACGGTTATTACATGGGGGATGCAAGTAGCTGATAAAACAGACATGTTAGGAGAGGTTACAGGTTCAAACACCTTTAACCCCTTCAAGAATTAGACAACTTTGACCTTAAAGTGAATATCCATGGTGAAAAAACCATTTTAACCATAAAAACCTCCAAAATTCTGTGATGACTAAATTTCTAAAATACATATACACGGCCATTGCTGGGCACTGCCGGAATTCTGTCTGGCCCCATTCACTATAATGAGGACTGTCGGAGATCTGGCCACAACCCAGAAAATATGCAGAGAATGGGCCAGACAAAAACTGCTGCGCTCCAGCGGGTGTCATCTAGCATCCAGCAGTGTTGGATCCAGACATCCCCGGCATAACATTAGTGTGAAACTAGCCTTAGGGGGGAATTTATTAAGATTGCTAATCCTGGTTGCCATGCAATGTTGCACTAGATTAGTGTACGGACCCACTTGAAAGTAAGCTTATAAAATTCGATCAAATGTACAATAAGACCCTCATGCTCATGTTCAGAAATGTTGCTTAGCCGCAATAGATCAGCGTATAATGTGGTAATGTGGTCCATGACTTACACCAGTCAAAAGGGTTGACCAGGAAAAAAAATATAACATATTAGAATACTTTTATGAATCCATTTAATTAGCAAACCGTGTTTGTAAATTGCCAACTAGGCAGGGTGCTTGAGATCTGGTGTGGGCGGAGGGTCTGTTTTAGATTCAGCTGTTTTTAGGGGTGGACTGGGAACTTAAAGTGGCACTGGAAAAGAAAAACTAAAAATGGCCCCATTTTGTACGTGATAGAAGGTGGGGCAACACATGTAAGGGGAGGGCAGTCAGCAATACCACAGCGCCAAATACTGTCCCACCAGAACCATATACCATAGTGGCGAACAATATTGCCCCAAAAGCTGTTTCTCTCTGGTGGCTATCAATAGCTTCCATTTTTTGTCCTTCTTCAGTTGTCTCTGATTAAGATATGAGCAGGGAGCTTAGAAGATGAGATGCGGGCCACAGCAGTTGAATTCAGGAGGGTATGTGCGGCTTGGGCGTTCCCCTGGGCATCGGCTTACCGGGAAATTTCTCTGTAAGGTCTATGGCCAGTCCGATCCTGGCTGTCTTTTGGGCAAGTGGAAGCTATACTAAATCATTCCTTTTGAGCCTGACTGGATGTGAATCTTTTACTTAGTCAGTTTGGAAGGATTTTGGAGGCACGGACTGTGGCTGTAGCATCAACAACTGATTGCGGAAAAGTTGAGAAAAGATTTTTGTGCTGTTCCACCATGAGGTGCCGATGCTGCAGCCACATCACTACAATATAGGTAAGTTATAGTTTTGACTGTTTTAATTGGGATAGCATCTACAGCAGTGTTCCTCAACTCCAGTCCTCAGGGCCCACCTGCTGGTCATAATTTTAAGATTTCCTTAGTATTGAGCAGGTGTAGGCGCGGATTGGGAACCTAAAGTGGCCCTGGAAAAGAATACCCAAAAGTGGCCCCCATATTGGAGGAGGGTCTAAATTGACGCAATACTGAGTTGGCCATCAATAGAGGCCATTTCTCTCTTCTTCCAGCTGTCTCTGCTTAAGATATGGAGCATGGGGCTTAAGAGGTACCTGATTCTTAATTATCATTGTTAGCTTATTATGTACACAGCCAGCGGAAGAGATGGGCGCTTGGGCGGCCCCCTGGGCATTGGCCCACCGTGAAATTTCCCTGTGAGAACTATGGCCAATCCGCTCCTGACTAGGTGATATAATTTGTGTCAGTGGATCAGGACTTACCACATGTATTCATTCTGTGGGATATTCTCAAATCATGACTGATAGGTGGGCCCTGAGGACTCGAGTTGAGGAACACTGCTCTAGAGATTATTTACAATCATGTAGTCATGTAAACTATAGATGATGATAAACTTCCATTTCATTTTTAATGTTGTGGAAGAACAAGGGGAAAGGCCAGTGACAGAATCGCTGAGAATAGCTAGACCCTTATTTTTATCTTTTACTTCTTCCCAATGCAGCCATTTTTTTATTTTTGCTTTTCCTTTTTTCACTCCCTGCCTTCCAAAAGCCATAACTTTTTATCTTTCCGTTGATATAGCTGCATGATCCAGCAGACAGTCCTGGATTTCAGAGGTTGCCCTGCAGTCCCGGGAGACCTGATGTATGTCCTGATTTCAAATGGATCTGTGTCCTCAGGATGTTGATACAATGTCATTTATCAAAGAACAACACTGTTGAGCAGAATAGGACTGGAGTTCCTGAGGCCCACCGGAGGAAATTATTCTCGAGGCCCAACCCCTATATCATTAATTTACATTCACATGAATGAATGAGTCCGCATCCGAAGTTTCGTTCTGCAGCCCTACAAAAAAGATAGAGCATGTCCTATTCTTGTCCACAATTGTGGACAAGAATCTGCATTTTCTATGGTAGCGGCGGCCATGTGCAGCACACCTTCTCTTGGAACTGGTTCCTGAGGCCCACCGGAGGAAACTATTCTCGAGGCCCAACCCCTATATCATTATTCTATATTCACATGATCGTATGAATGAGTCTGCATCCGTAGTTTTGTTCTGCAGCTCTACAAAAAAGATAGAGCATGTCCTATTCTTGTCCACAATTGTGGACAAGAATAGGCATTTTCTATGGTAGCGGCAGCCATGTGCAGCACACCTCCTCTTGGAACTAGCAAGCTAGATAACCTACATGTTGTACTTCATGACACTGGTAAAATGGAGTTAAAAAAAATCATTTTTATTTATAAAAAAATACCAAATTTACAAAAAATGTACTTCTATAATACATAGTAATACCTCCAAAAATAGTTATTAATTTACATTCCCCATATGTCTACTTCATGTTTGGATCATTTTGTGAATATTTTTTGGGGACGTTAGAAGGCTTAGAAGTTTAGAAGCAAATCTTGAAATTTTTCTGAAATTTTCCAAAACCCACTTTTTAAGTACTAGTTCACGTCTGAAGTCACTTTGTGAGGCTTACATAATAGAAACCACCCAAAAATTACCCCCTTTTGGAAACTACACCCTACAAGGTATTCAAAACTGATTTTACAAACTTTGTTAACCCTTTAGGTGTTCCACAAGAGTTATTGGCAAATGGAGCTGAAATTTCAAAATTCCATTTTAATCCATTTTTTCCAGTAATAAAGCAAGGGTTAACAGCCAAACAAAACTCAATATTTATTGCCCTGATTCTGTAGTTTAATAGACACACCCCATATGTGGTTGTAAACTACATTACGGGCACACGGCAGGGCGCAGAAGGAAAGGAACACCATATGGTTTCTGTAAGGCAGATTTTGCTGGACTGGTTTATTTACACCATGTCCCATTTGAAGCCCCCCTGATGCACCCCTAGAGTAGAAACCCCACAAAAGTGACCCCATTTTGGAAACTACACCCCTTAAGGTATTCAAAACTGATTTGAAAAACTTTGTTGACCCTTTAGGTGTTCCACAAGAGTTATTGGCAAATGGAGATGACATTTCAAAATTTAAATTTTTTGGCAAATTTTCAATTTTTGTCCATTTTTTCCAGTAACAAAGCAAGGGTTAACAGCCAAACAAAACTCAATATTTATTGCCCTGATTCGGTAGTTTATAGAAACACACCATATGTGGTCGAAAACTAGTGTACGGGCACACGGCAGGGCGCAGAAGGAAAGGAACACCATATGGTTTCTGTAAGGCAGATTTTGCTGGACTGGTTTATTTACACCATGTCCCATTTGAAGCCCCCCTGATGCACCCCTAGAGTAGAAACCCAACAAAAGTGACCCCATTTTGCAAACTACACCCCTTAAGTTATTCAAAACCATATGGTTTCTGGAAGGCAGATTTTGCTGGATTGGTTTTTAGACACCATGTCCTATTTGAAGCCCCCTGATGCACCCCTAGAGTAGAAACTCTAAAAAAGTTACCCCATTTTGGAAACTATGGGATAAGGTGGCAGTTTTGTTGGTACTTTTTAGGGTACATATTATTTTTGGTTGCTCTATATTACACTTTTTGTGAGGCAAAGTAACAAAAAATAGAACTTCTGAATAGAATTTCATCTCCATTTGCCATTAACTCTTGTGGAACACTTAAAGGGTTAACAAAGTTTGGAAAATCAGTTTTGAATACCTTGAGGGGTGTAGTTTCTTAAATGGGGTCACTTTTTGGAGTTTCTACTCTAGGGGTGCATCAGGGGGGCTTCAAATGGGACATGGTGTCAAAAAACCAGTCCAGAAAAAACTGCCTTCCAAAAATCATACGGCATTCCTTTCCTTCTGCGCCCTGCCATGTGCCTGTACAGTAGTTTACGACCACATATGGGGTGTTTCTATAAACTACTGAATCAGGGCAATAAATATTGAGTTTTGTTTGGCTGTTAACCCTTGCTTTGTTACTGGAAAAAAAAGCAAGGACGTACAGGTACGCCCTGTGTCCGTGACAGGTTAAATACCCTAAAGTGACCAGCCATTGACCAGCCTATAGGCCGAACTGAGAGGCCTTAGAAGGAAGCACAGGCCACGACCTGCAGCTGGGGACACAATGTGGGATGCCCACGGTTAGGCCCGCTACTAGTGGGCAGAGGAGGGCAAGCGGGTCCAGACCACCGACAAAGAAGACACTGGATGAGTGATGCGCTTCCCCTGCCCACTTGGGGTAGCATGGCAGAGATGGGAAAGGGCCACCAGCACAGCACCCTCTGTTCAATGTAAAAATGAGAATCAGACATCATATAGTACATGGCAATCTCTTTCTAACAAAGCAAGAACTAGCCCTGTACCTCATATAAATTCAGAGATCTCCCCATTCATTGCTGCAATTGCTCTGCTAGATTTGTTTCAAACTGACAGCTCAGGGGGCATGTCCTTTCTACTACTGCTCTCTCCCTATCACAGCTAAAGGAGTGTGTCCTTTCTACTGCTGCTCCCTCTCACAGCTCAGGGGGCGTGTTCACAGGTTCTAACCGTAGATCCAGCTAGTGTTGAAGGATGTAACTGAGTATGAGCATCCACCTCAGTGATGTTACTGAGGTGGACAGAGAAATAAGGAAAAGAACAAACAGTAGGTGGTACGATACAGATACCGTTTATGTTAAAACACAGTGGCTACACTAAATTTACATGCAGTTACAAAAGAATTCAGATCCAGGTTCTGGTTTACAAGATGAAAAATATTTTTATGGGTGATCGCTCATAGTAGTTATGCCCACATTATACCCCCTCACAGTAGTTATGCCCACATTGTGTGCTTCACACAGCAGTAATGCCCACATTGTGAGCCCTTACTGTAGTTGGCCCACATGGTGCCCTCCACAGTAGTAATGCCCACACTGTGCCCCTCACAGTAGTTATTCCCACACCGTGCCTCCTTCATAGCAGTAATGCCCACATTGTGCCTCCTTCACAGCAGTAATGCCCACATTGTGCCCTTCACAGTAGTTATGCCCACAAAGTGCCTCCTTAACAGTAGTGATGCCCACATTGTGCTCCTTCACTGTAGTAATGCCCACGTTGTGCCCCCTCACAGTAGTAATGCCCACACTGTGCCAGCTCATAGTAGTTATGCCCACATAATAGCCCCTCACAGTAGTTATGCCCACATTGTGTGCTTCACACAGCAGTAATGCCCACATTGTGAGCCGCCCTCACTGTAGTTGGCCCACATGGTGCCCACCACAGTAGTTATGTCCACATGGTGCCCCCTTCACAGTAGTAATGCCCACATTGTGCTCCTTCATAGCAATAATGCCCACATTGTGCCTCCTTCACAGCAGTAATACACACATTGTGCCCTTCACAGTATTTAAGCCCACACTGTGCCTCCTTCACAATAGTGATGCCCACATCGTGCCCCCTCACTATAGTAATGCCCACGTTGTGGCCCCCTCACAGTAGTAACGCCCACACTGTGCCAGCTCATAGCAGTTATGCCCACATAATAGCCTCTCACAGTAGTTATGCCCACATTGTGTCCTTCTCACAGCAGTAATGCCCACATTGTGCCCCCTCATTGTAGTTAGCCCACATGGTGCTCCCCACAGTAGTTATGTCCACATTGTGCCCCCTTCATAGTAGTAATGCCCACATTGTGCTCCTTCACAGTATAAATGCCCACATTATGCCCCCACTGTAATAATGCCCACATTGTGCCCTTCACTGTAGTAATGCCCACCATGTGCCCCTCACAGCAGTAATACCAACATTTTGCCCCTTTCAGGAGTGCCCTCTACAGGTTCCATTAATAAAGTTAAAAACAAAACACTGAAAACTCACCCGTTTCCCTAATGATCTGATCACATCCAGCGTTCCCCAGCAGCAGCACAATGCAGTCACACACACATTGTGCTGCTGGAGGGCCTGCATCGCTCCTCCCACACAGCCCAGCATCCCAGATACACCATGTAAATGAACAGCCCGGACATATCTTCAACCCTGTGCACCCCTGCTTGCCCCCCCCCCCCCCTCTTCCCCATGGGGAGCTGGTTTCCGTATCCAGCGGTGCTTTCCGTATCCAGTGTCTGGCTATGCCAGATTTGGTAACTCTGATATTCTGCTCCTCTGCCGGAACAGACTACTGGATTATCTTTAGCGGAGATGTGAACCTAGCCTCAGATGGCTGCTCCTATAGATCATGTACAGAAAATAGAATAAAAATCTTTAATTAGAAAATATATATTTTTTAAAGAGAATAAAAATGTGTGCCTATCTGGTTTTAAGTAGTAAAACCAAGATGCTACATCCCCTTTAATACCTATGTCATAAGAAGCAGTCTACCCACGTTATTGCAGCAGATGATGTAATTTCTGTGTACATTTTTACTATCAATTCAACGCACTGGAATCTGTCATACTCCAAGACTATTAATACAAATGCTGCGTCACACTGTTTCCTTTCTAGTCACTTTCACCACTAAATATAAGACGGAGGGGGTTGTGAGTGGGGGAAGTTAGCAGTAATCATATGATGAGTAAACACTGGTGTAAGTGTGAATCATAATAGAATCTGTGGTACAAATACAAAAACCCGTCCCAAAAGAGGAAGATCAAGAGTCAAGACAGCACTGAACTCTCGGGTACCTTTTAGTGCCACTTCAGCACCCTGCAATGGTCTAGTTAATCTCAATTTGAACATTTTGCTCTCATTCCATATCTAAATATTTAATTCAATACATCTGCAGTTTGAGGTTTAGATTCATACTACATATGTATATAAGTAAAATATCACAGGAGCGGACATATTGCCTGTGCACCCTGTTCAGCAGCCCTGAGAAAGTGAGAGGCCGCTCTCATTAAATTAAGTTTTAAAACAAGTAACCCCATCCCCTGGTCACACCAATCTTGGATCTTTAACAGCTTACACAGATGAGGCACAGATGAGGTACCACCACCATCACTGAGCCTCTAGGATTGGTTGATGATAGCTTGATGTCTATGTCTGTGTTCTTCGGCAGTCTGCAGCCAGCTTCTAGGATGAGGACGCAAGAGGCAGGGGCAGTGTCCTTCAGACTTAAATTATCTATACATTTTTGGGGGCAATTTGTTTTTATTATTGCATTGTACTCATTTAGAATTGGTCTATATATAAAATTTGGAGCCCCTTTTTCTGTACAGCCTTGAGATTCTCTAGCAGCTGGATCTGCATTTTACAGTGTTCCGTCAGGCAGCTCAGCTGATGGCTCCTTATCTCTGACCTCCTAATCACTCTTATTTTGCTGATAAGAATGTGGCTTAAATAAATGTTTATGACCTTTCAGTAATTAAATTAACCCTTTGTGACAGAACCGCTGAATATTTTTTTAAAAAGACCGATGAGAAAATGAGTAACATGCAATCATAAAAAAAAATGCCCCCGAAAGTGTACATAGCCTTTAATGGAACACAAACTTCATATCCTTAAAGAGATTGTCTGGACTTGGAGCTGACAACTCCTAGGGTCCTTTCCTGTTCCCCTTGAATGTAAAAACCCCCACTCACCTGTTGGGGTTACCGGACTGGGGTGTGGTGACCGGACTGTTGGGGTGTCGGACTGGGGTTCATTGGGCTCACCAAATGAAATTGTTTTCGGGTCCCAATTTCTATAACATTACAATTCTAATACATTTTGAATCAAAGAAATAGACACTAGCGACAAGAGATTGGCACCACAGGTAGCTCCAAATGGGATTTGGAACTTTTGACCTTTGGGGCCCACTATGGCTTCAGAGACTGGGCCCACCTGAGGATCCTTTGGTACTCTAGTGGGCCAGTCCAACCCTGGTGACCGCAGAATGGTGAGTGGGGTTTTTATGTTTAGGAGGACAGGGAGGAACCCAAGGGTTGTCAGCCACAAGGACAGATAGTCCCTTTAATATTTTAGAACTTAAGACTTGCCCATTCAGCTACTTTCACCCCTTGGGCATTTACCTGTCAAAAATGTAAGAGATTAGCAGGAAATTAACCCCTGTGTTCTCAACAGGACTACAAGACTGGAGTATGCAAAAAAGCCTGCAGATTGACAGATTTTTCAGATATGTTATACATGTTGACATGGGAATAACCTTTTAAAGGGGTTATCCATTCTCAAAGGCCCTTTCCTCTGACAGGCACACCCACACAGCCATACCTAAGAAGGTAGGCATATCCCAAACGCTACGTTCCGGCTCCTGTGGTCCCTGCTGCCACTGATGCGCACTGATCCCTCGTATCAACATTCGGTTTGACAGAGGTCATGTGTGCCAATCACAGCAGTGATGTATTCCCCATTTGTCATGTCAATGGGTCACTGTGATGCCAGCTGGCCAGGTCAGAGGTCATTATTTGGAATGTGCAAACACTTTATTGTGGCACCACATTTTTCATGATGAGAAGGGGTCCAAATATCTGGCCTGTTTTGGGGGATTATTTTGCTGCAGATTCTTGTTCTAACTAGTGTTGTGTACCAGTGTCCATAAGGGGTGAAATATGTAAAAAAAAATCTGCTGCATGGCAAATTTTATTCATGAAGGCTGCATATGGGGTTAACAGGACTTGCATGGTAACAGTTGTTACTGTTACCGTTGTAAGTTGGGGCTGCATCCTAACCTCTAGTGGGGCTGTTGCTATGAACAGTGGTAGTTGGAGAGTGAGACGAAAAGCAGAAGAGAGGGATACACCTGTCCTGTCAGCTAAGAGCAGCCAGTAAAGGGATTGTAACAGGTGCTAGCCTCTGAGGAAGAGAAGTATGGAGCCTACCAAAAGGTTTAGTGGCCATTACAAGAGAGTGTTGGAAAAATAGAAGCCAGTAAATATAACACATGTATGTTGGCTGTGGACTTCACTGCATGTTGGCTGGAGTTAGAAGTCTCAGGCTTCCTACCATATTGTAATGACAGATTGGCAATCTGTTAAAGGACTACAACCCGCAGAGGGTATTGCAGAATTGCGGATAAAAAGAGAGAATTTGTATTTTTGGGGGAATTGCAAAGAATGTACTGTTTATCTAGAAAGGGGCTCAGAAGGGGCCTGTATACTGTCCAGCCCTTATATTCAGCCTTGGGGAAACAGTTTTACAGTATGTATATTTATAGATTTCCAAAGTTTCCAGTAAAAATTGTTCCTTATTACACCAAACAAGCCTTAGTCATTGTCACCGCATCCCAACCACCATCAGGCAGGAGACTCCCAAATGTTATGCAAGTGGGTATGGACCATCTGTGCCACTGACCGGCTATATCCTGGAGGGGCATGGCTAAGTAATTACCTGGTCTTCACTAGAGCCTCTGATGGTGAGGATAGGCTTGGGCTGTTAGGGTAGTTACCAGGAAATACTTCAGAGCGGTCCCTGGGTCAATGGCAGCTGACCAGGGGGTCAGAGATACTGGTGCAAGCACTGAGAGGAAAGACATAGTCAAGAAGTCCGGAGTCAGGGCAGCCAGCAATCAAGCAAAGTTTGTCATCGAAGTCCAAGGTCAGAGGCAGGCGGCAATCAAACAAAATCCGTTTAATCAAGAAGCAGAGTCCAGTACACAGAAAAGCAGAAACTTCCAAACACCTTTACACAGGGAACTAGACTAGCTAGTGACCAAGATTGCTCAGGCGCCTTCCTGGGGAAGGAAGCGCCTTTAAACACTTCCTGCAACCAGCCATAGGCTGGGGAGATAGAGGGCATGTACAGGCTGCCTCACAAGGGAGGAAAGACACGCCTGTGCAAGCCATAACAAAGTACAGGACTCAAGCAGGAAGTAAGCTCTGGCCCGGAGCACAGATACAACAGTTTAAGCTACCTGCTGCCCGCGCTTGTCAGCACGATGCATGGTAGCAGGAGGGAATAAGGGAGCACGATGCTTGTGCCTGCATGTAGGGCCAGCATGGCAGGCACGGAGCGCTGGGCTAACACCAAACCAGGGTGTCCCCCAAGGGGAAGAAAGGGTGTGCCTATTTCCACATCTGTAAGCGACCCAAAAAGGACCAACACCCCCTCAACTACTCTCACAGACTATACTACAACTCCCACCCTTTCCGCCCAACACCTCCCGTGCAGGACAGTAGCAATGATGCTGATAGAAGTCAATGAGGAAAGCCATCCAAAATGCTGTGACATCACAATTGTGTTCCTGTCAACTAAGCTGCTGTGACATCACAATTGTGTTCCTGTCAATTGAGCTGCTGTGACATCACAAGTGTGTGCCTGTCAACTGAGCTGCTGTGACATTGTGAGATTGTGAAACAGCTATTTCTGCATAATGTCTGTACTTAAACTGTCATTTGGGATTCCGGGCACTAGAGGTCACTGTTTTGCAGCTACAGCCAGCACACGCTGAGATTTGAATATGCAAAACAGATGATGACTCATGCTGCATCCTCAGGCCCAGAACGGACGCAGGTCAGTACACCTGGTTACTGACTGTAATATATTGTGGGGCACCTGAAGTTACAGAGACTAGCCTAGGCCTCGCATTAGTTAGCTAGTTAGGATTACATAGTTTTGCTAGGCTGTACTGTACTGGACTGCAGCGCAGTTATTGACTTGCAGGCTCTGCTGTGTCCGCCATCGGCTAGGCCTGTCTAGTAGGCAGGGACATTGACTGTGGGTCCGGTATATATAGCGTTTCTATGCATGTTTGTATTGCTTTGGTGATGCTTATGTTATTACTTGTTGTCTAAGTAAAGTTTTTCTGTTCTTGCATATTAAGCTGGTGTCAGTGTCGCTTTCCTTGTCTGTGACTTCGCTGTATTCTGGGGAGCCCGCCCCGGTACACGGCTTACAACTTGGCATAGTCGGCAGGATACAGCGACCATTATGGACGGGAACGCGGCGGCAGTGGTTCTGGATCAGGACCCAGCCCATGGTGCACAGGCGCAAGTTCAGCTTGCCCCCAACAATATGGCTACCCCAGTAGGATACATCCCTGTAGGGGCACTGCTGCGTCATCTGCCAAAGTATGACGGTAACAATATGACATTGCAGGACTGAAAGGGTGCGAAGTGCGGTTAAAATGTGTAACTCGACCCCCGAACTGCAGGCCGAGGTTGCATTGGGAGCCCTAGAGGGTGACCTCAGGTGGACAGTGATGGTAAGGCCTGACTCTGAGAGAGATACCCTAGAGAAGATATTCTCCCTGCTAGAGAGAGCTCAAGGGGGGCGGACCAAAGTGGTATAGTTACGGAGTCACTTCTTTAACCGACCCCAGCGAGAGGGCGCCTTCCGGGAGATGGACCAGCTTCTACGAGATCAGTTCATAGTGGGGCTCTCCAATAAATTCCTACAAGATAAATTACAAGAGATGACCCGAACAATGTCCGATATGACATTCTACAGCGTTTATTTAGCAGCCGTAGAGAGGGAAGAAGAGCCCATACCTATGGCAGCGAGAGTGGTGAATAGCGCGCATGTTACTAGGGACCGGCCGGTATCTGAAGAATTGGAGTCCTTAAAGTATGTGGTCCAGGCCCTGCGGGCGGAATTGAAAGGGCTTCGGCTGGAAGTGTCCCAGATGAAGGTAGAACTGTCCCGGCCTCCGGAAACTGTCCCTGTACCTCGTGTCACTCCACCCAGAACAACCCCGGTGAGGGGGCCAGGCAAAAGAGGGCCCCTCTGTTGGGTTTGCCAAAAGTACGGCCATATGGCCAGAGGGTGCCCAGAACAGGTAGCGTCAGAGCCGACGTTAAACTTCCGACCGCTGCAGTAGCTGGGCGTCCTGCGGAGGTGCACCAGAAGTTAAGCCCGCTGCGTGAAGAACGTGATCTATATGCCAGCAGCCCCGTTTTAGAAGCCGAGCTGGAAGGCCGAAAGGTTTGCTGCCTAGTTGATACAGGGTCAGAGTGCACTCTAATGCCTTTGGAGTTCGAGAGGCACTTCGGGCATATGATGGAGCCCGAAGATGGGAGCGTCATCAGGCTGATGGATGCTGATAATAGAGAGATGGATGTTCGAGGGATAGTCTGGATGTGGGTTCGACTGTTTGGGCGAGACATCGGCAAGAAAGGGGTCGTGCTGGTGGACCATTCGTCCCGGAAAGGAATGGACGTGACCCTGGGCATGAATATACTGAGAGACCTAGATCATCAACTCTATGCCAAGGAAGGGCTGAAGTACTGGCAATGGGCCACTGCACACCGTAAGACAGAAGGTCTTACAACAAATGGTGAGGAGCTGTAGCCTGCAAAAGAGTAACCTGTCCGGACCTGCCATTGGAGACATGAGGGTGCCACGGAGGACTCCGTTGAAGATCCCACCTCAACAAGAGCGAATATTGATGCTGCCAGTGGGGGCTGGATGACGACTGAATGGACTGGAGGTCCTGATCGAGCCCGCTTCTTCAAGAAGAAACACAGATTCGCCCACTGGTAGCCCGGGCTCTTGCCATTGTGAAAGACGGATGTGTGCCTATACGCTGCTGTAATGTTGAGGACACAAGTTAACCGTCCCCGGAAACACCCTGCTGGCAGTGGCGTACCTCCAATAGAGGCAGACCACGCAGCTGCTATGGGGCCCCTGGGGGAAGGGGGCCCACAGTGGAGGATAGGCCCCGCCCACTAATTACACTTGTATGGCTACCTGAGAAAGTAAGAGGTGGAGAAGGACCTTTGGTGATGTCATCAACCATGTGACCAGTGCAGGAAGCCAATGAATAGCAGAGCAGCAGAAATCTAAAGGACCTATGGTGATGTCATCAACCATGTGACCAGATCAGGAAGCCAATAAATAGCAGAGCAGCAGAAGTCTAAAGGACCTTTGGTGATGTCATCATCATGTGACCAGTGCAGAGGACTGGTGAAAGACCTGTGGCATATCACTGTGAGGGGGCGGAGCTTCTGTGTGGTGCCTGGAGGAGAGGTTAGTGGTGTTCTGGGATAACCCATAACATCCTAGAAAAGCTGGGAGTTGTAGTTTTGTCGTATTATATGCTTCTCAATGTAATTTAAACGTATGCCCTAGTATAGGCTGGTAATGCTGGGAGTTGTAGTTCTCGCCTCCTATACCCCCTCTTTTAAATGTATACTGATGCCCCATAATAAGTCTGGCCATACTGGGGGTTATAGTTATTTATTTTTAAAGCTCTTACCTGGTACAACTAGATGATGTCCTATAATCTGGACATGCTGAGAGTTGTAGTTCTCTTTTCTTAGGCTGGATTCTCATCACAGTTTAGTTTTCCGTTTTGCATGCAGGACTTTTTTCTGTCTAAAATAACGGATCTCCGACAGATATGGCATAAACGGATGCCAAATGTGCAGAACTGATGCTTGAAATACAGGATCATTTTTTTTCTTTATTTTTCTGTTCATCTGACGGATCAGAAGAACTGAAAACTAAATGGTGATATGAACCCGGCCTTATACTCTGTGTAATATCTACTTGTATCTGATCATAACAGCCTGGACATGCTGGAAATTGTAGTTCTCTCCACTTTCACCTCTCCCTGTGTTGCTCCCTAATTTCCAATAATAATCTGGTGATGATGAGACTTGTAGTTCCCTTGTCACTATTATAATGTTCTGCAGCAGCTGAGGTGAGTATTAGGCTTCGTTCACATTCCATTTCTTTACTACAAATAGACCCCTTAACTCTTCAGGGGACAGGGGTCAAAGAGTGGAGGATGGTATCTCAACTCCTACCACCCTACGATATTGTACCTAGATCTATAGGGCCTATTGGTTAAAAAACCTGACTCGACCGGTGTGGTCCAAATCAGTCCAGACACCTGTGAACAGCAAAAATGACAAAGAAAAATCCATTCAAGTGCCAAACCTGACATTAATCTATATAGCTATGTCACATGGATCATAGATTTACTCACAGTTCTGTTCATGAGGCATAAGGCATAAGAGACAGCGCTCTCAGCCCAAGGTAGTAAATATCTAGGTTGGAAGGAGGGGTAAACAGGGGTAGCCCTGTGGGTTGCGCAGACCTGATTGGACTGGTATAGTCCAAAACAGTCCAGATACCTAGGAAAAATATACGTATATACAATCCATTAAGAACCTGTGTCTAACAACAACCATTGCAGATATGGCAAAAGAGTTTAAGAGTTAACTTACAGTTTTCAACATGGAGCGCGTATGGCGAATGCCATGTGAAGCGGTAGTGCAGGTGGACTGACCGCTTCTGTATCGGCGTCTGTCAGCGCTACATTGAGCGCTAGTCAGTTTAAATCCAGAAGCAGGCTGGCTGTGCGCCTGCGTGAGGAGTGCGGTCGGCGTCATGTGACAATCGCATGTCAGGTGACGCAACGATCCGCCTCCGTCCCGGCGCATGCGCAATAGTTCAAAGGGCAGTCCGACTGCTGCGTAGTTCCAGTAACGCTGTAATGGACGTCATTGTCCGGAAGCGTCATCACATATGGGGCACGGCATCGGCTGCAAGGATGAGGATAGCGGCGGTGGGAGGAGTCACTCAATAGATATAGATAACTCCTACTACTACACCTGTGTTGGTGATAGGGGGGTCACCAACACCGTGGGACCTCAGAGAGGGGCATTAAATGACAGGCCGCCCCCTAGGCCTAGGCAAGGTGTGATTGCCAATTTAGGCAATAAGACAATATTTAATTAATTTATTCCATTAACGAGTGGTGACATCCGAATGATGCCCACAATAGGTGGATGGGCCCAGATGGAGTATGATGGCCACTTGGAGACATAACCCAACGAGCCATATATGATTTAGAACATAAGCAACCAGTTGCATCAGGGGGTATCGTTGTGAGATCCGCAAAGTATACTATGGTCCCATGACCAGATGGCTCTTAATATATGGTGATCGGAGTAAAACTTTGGGGTCATGAGGCCACACCTACAACTGGAATATTGCAAAAAATGCTGAAAATGCTGAAAATGCTGAGATTGCACATAATACAGTTGGCAAGGATCAACAGGGATATCCAGAATCCATCACGGAGACTGATGTTGACGCAATCACAGAAAACAGCCGAATTGCAACTGGTCATTAAGACCAAGGGGGTTGGTGGTCCTCAACCTGAAGATCCACCAACACTCCCTCTGGAGAATTCTCCTATCCCAGTTCCCTCCGCGTGGTGGCTTCTTGATCACCTCCAGTCCTATAAACCTAATCCCCGATGAGCTCCCATCGTGGGCGGATTGGATGTGCCTTGCTACTGGGGTGTCCCTATTGTTGCGGATGTCGCCTATATGCTCTCCTATGCGTACCCGTAGTTCCCTACGGGTCTTACCAACATACCTAATGCTGCACTCACAGGTGAGGAGGTAAACCACACCTGCGTTGCGGCAATTGATGAAATCCTGTATACGGTGGTCTGGGTGCGCAGGGCCCACTGTAACCACTTTGTCCTGGGTGACATATTTGCAAAAGCTACATCTACCGCATTTGAAACAGCCATTCACCGGTTGGTCCAGCCACGTCTTCTTTTTGGGAGGATTGTAATGGCTATGTACAAATTTGTCCCTCAGATTGGTCCCTCTCCTGAAGGTCACTGATGGATAAGGGCCTACAACAGCGGTCAAATCTGGATCCATCAGGAGAGTGTCCCAATTGCGTGCCAGAATCTCCTTAATTTCTCTAGCGGCTGAATCAAATGTACCGATGATACGTAACTTCTTTTGTTGTGGGCTAGTTGTGGAACCCACCGTGGGATGTAGGAGGGTGGTACGTGTCTCCTGACAGGCCCTTTGGTAGGCCTTTCTCAGCGTATTATCCGGGTAACCCCGTGCCCGGAAGCGCTGTCTGAGCTCGTTTGCCTGTCGTGTAAATTCACGGGGTTCTGAACAATTGCGTTTGAGTCTCAGATATTGGCCAACTGGGATCCCACGTTTCAGTGGGACAGGATGGCAACTGTCCCACCGAAGAAGTGAGTTAGTGGATGTTTCCTTGCAGAAAATGGTGGTCTGTAGACCCCCCATGGTGTCTCTCGAGATGCAGATGTCTAAAAAAGGACGTCTCAACAGAAAACAGACGTCTCCACCTCTGAAACAGACGCCTCCGACAACGAAAAAGATAGATACCCCAAAAATAGGGGACGGGGACGAGGAGGTTATAGATCGAGACGCCGTGGTGGTCGATATAATACTAACCAATCCAATTACCCGACACAATGTATACATCTGGTCATGGGACCATAGTATACTTTGCGGATCTCACAACGATACCCCCTGATGCAACTGGTTGCTTATGTTCTAAATCATGTATGGCTCGTTGGGTTATGTCTCCAAGTGGCCATCATACTCCATCTGGGCCCATCCACCTATTGTGGGCATCATTCGAATGTCACCACTCGTTAATGGAATAAATTAATTAAATATTGTCTTATTGCCTAAATTGGCAATCACACCTTGCCTAGGCCTAGGGGGCGGCCTGTCATTTAATGCCCCTCTCTGAGGTCCCACGGTGTTGGTGACCCCCCTATCACCAACACAGGTGTAGTAGTAGGAGTTATCTATATCTATTGAGTGACTCCTCCCACCGCCGCTATCCTCATCCTTGCAGCCGATGCCGTGCCCCATATGTGATGACGCATCCGGACAATGACGTCCATTACAGCGTCACTGGAACTACGCAGCAGTCGGACTGCCCTTTGAACTATTGCGCATGCGCCGGGACGGAGGCGGATCGTTGCGTCACCTGACATGCGATTGTCACATGACGCTGACCGCACTCCTCACGCAGGCGCACAGCCAGCCTGCTTCTGGATTTAAACTGACTAGTGCTCAATGTAGCGCTGACAGACGCCGATACAGAAGCGGTCAGTCCACCTGCACTACCGCTTCACATGGCATTCGCCATACGCGCTCCATGTTGAAAACTGTAAGTTAACTCTTAAACTCTTTTGCCATATCTGCAATGGTTGTTGTTAGACACAGGTTCTTAATGGATTGCATATACGTATATTTTTCCTAGGTATCTGGACTGTTTTGGACTATACCAGTCCAATCAGGTCTGCGCAACCCACAGGGCTACCCCTGTTTACCCCTCCTTCCAACCTAGATATTTACTACCTTGGGCTGAGAGCGCTGTCTCTTATGCCTTATGCCTCATGAACAGAACTGTGAGTAAATCTATGATCCATGTGACATAGCTATATAGATTAATGTCAGGTTTGGCACTTGAATGGATTTTTCTTTGTCATTTTTGCTGTTCACAGGTGTCTGGACTGATTTGGACCACACCGGTCGAGTCAGGTTTTTTAACCAATAGGCCCTATAGATCTAGGTACAATATCGTAGGGTGGTAGGAGTTGAGATACCATCCTCCACTCTTTGACCCCTGTCCCCTGAAGAGTTAAGGGGTCTATTTGTAGTAAAGTGGAGGTACCCTCTATACTTTGATATATTCCCGTAATAACGAAACGCGTAGGGACGGGACCCTATATACATATATCATACCCATTTCCCCCATCTCACTCTAGCAGCCCTTATTATCATCAGGACTAAATTGTTGTCCCCTTAGGGCTACCTAGGGCGACTTAATAGGGCTAGGTTCCGGACGTGGCCACCCCTTGCGGGGACAGGACCCCGTGTTAGGAGGATACCATAGGGACTTATAGGCCAAGTAGGGCATTAACAGGGATAGACTCTTCCCTGTAGCCCCTTGGAACCCTGGTATCACGGACAAGAGGACGTGTCTCATAACACAAGCAGCTCCTCCACCTCCTGTGCACTGGAGTACATCTGTCCTGACTGGCACTCCCGGTAAGATCTACCCTTCACTTTGCCTTATGGCATCATTTTAGGTCTACGGTGGTCAGCTCTGACTGAGGGACCTACCTTGTGGGGACTCACCCACGTGAGCCCCACACTGTTGTCTGTGTTGTTTCGTCTAGTAGAGGCTTGTTTTCCCAAGTCTGGGATCTTAATTAATCCTAATAAACTTCAGTTTTTTATAATACGTTACTGCCCCTCATCTCTATTCACTTTCCCGTATGGGGGTGGACTGCAGGACCCTGACCCCGGGGGAACAAAAGCTGCTGGAAGACACCCTCTGGGAATTTCAGGAGGCCTTCTCAAGACATGATAAGGACTTTGGGTGTGCTACTGCCATCGAACATGAAATCCCAACGGCGATGCTGCACCGATCAGGGAACGCTACCGGCAGATCCCACCAAAGATGTATCAGGATGTGAAAGATATGGTGGCCAGCATGTTGGAGAACCGGGTTATCCAGGAGAGTCAAAGTCCGTGGGCTTCTCCGGTAGTCTTGGTGCGGAAGAAATACGGGAGTCTCTGGTTCTGCATGGATTATCGGAAGCAGAATGCTCAGACCGTCTAGGATGCCTACCCCTTCCGCGGATTAAAGAGTCATTATCAGCCCTAAGCCAAGCTGAGTTCTTCTCAACCCTTGACTTGGCTAGTGGGTACTGGTAGGTGTCGGTGGCCAAGAAGGACAAAGCCAAGACGGCCTTTATTCTACCTATGGGACTCTACGAGTTCAACCGGATGCCCTTCGGCCTCTCCAATGCTCCAGGGACATTCCAGCAATTAACAGAACACTGTCTGGGGGACCTCAACTTCGAATCAGTGTTGATATACCTGGATGACATAGTAGTGTTCGGGGTCTCCTTTGAAGATCACCTCCAGAAGCTGCGGCAAGTCTTGGGATGGCTACGAGACCATGTGCTCAAGATCAAGCCAAAGAAATTCCAGCTGTTCCGACAGCAGATAGAGTACTTAGGACATGTGGTCACCCAGGATGGGGTAAAGCCGGCCCTCAACAAGGTGGAGGCCATTCAGAAGTGTCCCCGGCCAAGTGCGCTACGGGAGGTACGGGCGTTCGTGGGACTGGCCGGCTACTACAGGAGGTTTATACCCAAATTCGCTCATCTGGTGGGCCCGTTAAACGAATTGCAAAGAGGCATGGCTGGGGGCCCGAAGAAACGCCTCATCAACTTGGGGCCCCGGCAACAAGAGGCCTTTGAAGAGGTGAAAGAGTCGCTGACCAATGCCCCGATCCTGGCTTACGCGCAGTTTGATACCCCCATTCCTGCTATATACTGATGGAAGCCTACATGTAAAAGTACTGAACAGCGGGCTCCTGTGCAGACCATCTGCACCTCAGCGCCCCTAGAACCTCTGATGATAGATTATGTACAGATCGGACATTCTACCTCGGGACACTTGTACTGTCTAGTTATGACAGATCACTTTACCAAGTATGCGGTGGCTGTGCCTACCAGAGACCAATCTGAAGAGTCGGGCGCCGAAGCTGCTTTCAGGGTACTCTAATGAAGAACTGTACCAACTGTATAGTATTGAACGCTCCCGAACCACTCCATATCACCCACAAGGAAACGGAGCGTGCGAACGCTTCAATCGCACCTTGCTTCAGATGCTGCGGACTCTGGAATTCAGTCAAAAAGCCCAGTGGCCCGCATACCTACCTGAGTTGATGTGGGCCTATAATAGAGTACACAGTATCACTGGATACTCTCCACATATGCTCATGTTTAGACGAGCCAGACGGGAGATTGAAGATCTCCACATGCCCAACCCGATGGAGCCCCCACGAGAAGTACCACCACATGGGTGCAGGAGCACCGCCGCCGGCTGAGAGCGGTACACAAGGTTGTGGGGGAGCGCCTGGAACAGGTGGTGCACCCTAACCCAAGACCAGTGCAGAAAGATGGGTATGTCCCTGGTGATCGGGTGATGGTCAAAGCCAAATGGCCGTCAGGGAAGTTGGATGGACGGTGGAAGGCAGTTCCATACACGGTGAAGAGAAGGGTAGACCCCGCTATTCCGGTCTATGAGGTAGAGTCAGTAGGGACAGGGGGACCCTCATGGAACTAACACCGTAATATGGTGAGACGTTGCAATTTTGATGAGCCGGTGTGCGTAGAGGGGGTGCCTCCTCACGCTCAGGGTATGGAGGAAAGTCCCTCAGACGAGGAAGAATGGTGAACCGTCCCTGCTCAAGTGTCCACAGAGGTTTCGGCCGTGGCAGGTTTGCCACCCAGATGCAATGCTGAGCAATCAACCGCTCCTCTCTTGTCAATTATGCCTGATGTCCCCAGTATTTCTGAAACCCCCAATCTGAGAAGGTCAGCGAGGCCCAATGCTGGTGTGCCTACACAGCGCTATGCTCAGGATGAGTTTGTATGGGGAGAGTTGCTGAGGTCGACAACTTCTAGTGTGGTGGCATGTGAGATTGTGAAACAGCTATTTCTGCATAATGTCTGTACTTAAACTGTCATTTGGCATTACGGGCACTAGAGGTCACTGTTTTGCAGCTACAGCCAGCACACGCTGAGATTTAAATATGCAAAACAGATGATGACTCATGCTGCTGCCTGTGAGTGAACCAGGAAGTGTTGATCTGGCATGGTGGAAGGGTTGTGCTGTGAGGGACTGAATCCGATTCCATCCTGGCTTGCAGATGTCTGGCAGTTAATGGACACTCAGAAGAAGGAGAGTAGCTGTTATATCCTTTCTGTATCCAGCTCTTTTGAAAGAGAAGTTGCCCCAGGAAGACCAGTTCAGTGTGTGGACAGAAGGCCTCATCATCAAGCAAGGCCGCACGGATGCTGAGAAGTTGGTGGCCATCTCTGGTAGGCTGCATCCTCGGGCCCAGAACGGACGCAGGTCAGTACACCTGGTTACTGATTGTAATATATTGTGTGGCGCCTGAAGTTACAGAGACTAGCCTAGGCCTCGCATTAGTTAGCTAGTTAGGATTACATAGTTTTGATAGGCTGTACTGTACTGGACTGCAGCGCAGTTATTGACTTGCAGGCTCTGCTGCGTTTGCCACCGGCTAAGGGTGTCCACTGTAGCAGCACAACACGACTTGCAGGCTCTGCTGTGTCCACCATCGTCTAGGCCTGTCTAGTAGGCAGGGACATTGACTGTGGGTCCGGGATATAGCGTTTCTATGCATGTTTGTATTGCTTTGGTGATGCTTATGTTATTACTTGTTGTCTAAGTAAAGTTTTTCTGTTCTTGCATATTAAGCTGGTGTCAGTGTCGCTTTCCTTGTCTGTGACTTTGCTGTATTCTGGGGAGCCCGCCCCGGTATACGGCTTACAACATCACAATTGTGTTCCTGTCAATTGAGCTGCTGTGACATCACATGTGTGTTCCTGTCAACTGATCTGCTGTGACATCACAATTGCGTTTTATTCAGGTGAACAGCTGTTAGCTTCTGCGACCTCATAAGTGCATAAAAAAAGGTAAACAGCTGTAAAATCATGAGCGGAAAAACTGAAGTCACATCACAACTGAATATTAATTCGGTAAGCTAAGAGGTGAAGATGCCATATGTACCAACAAAATACCAGTTGGGAATCAAGGAGCCCATATGTTCATATAGACCCTGCACCAGTTACAATCACTGTAAAGTCTTATTCACACAGTCAGTGTTTGGTCAGTGATTTCCTTCAGTGATTGTGAGCCAAAACCATTATAGATAAACTATAATGAAAAGATTTGTTCCTGTCCTGCGTTTTTAGACCTGCACCTGATTTTGGCTCTCAATGGCCTCATGCACACGACAGTTGTTTTTCTCGGTCCGCAAAATGGGGTTCCGTGATCCGTTTCCGTTTTTGTTTCCGTGTGTCTTCCTTTATTTTTGCGGATCACCAGACATGAAGGAAAGTAAAAAAAAGTCTAAGTCAAGTTTGCCATGCAAATGATAGGAAAAAACGGACGTGGATGACAATCTTGTGTGCCTCCGTGTTTTTTCATGGTCCAATTGACTTGAATGGGTCCGTGAACCGTTTTCCGTGAAAAAAATAGGACAGGTTATATTTTTTTGACGGACTGAAACCACGGATCACGGATGCGGATGACAAACGGTGCATTAGCCGAGTTTTCAACTGACCCATTGAAAGTCAATGGGTCCGCAGAAAATCACGAAAAACGGAACAACGGACACGGAATGAAACAACGGTCGTGTGCATGAGGCCAATCACTGAAGGAAATCACTGACCAAACACTGACTGTGAACAAGGCTTAAGTAAAGCCATAGATATCCCCCTTTCCATCACACTTAGCTGTTGTGTCAGAATCTATGAGCTTAGTCTAGGTCTACACAACGACATTTGTCGCACCAATGTTGCGCAACAATTTTCATAATGGCCATCTATGCACCGCAACATGTGACATGCTGCGACTGCGACGCGACAGTCGCAAAAAATCTATTTGAGGTGGATTTTTCTGCGACTGTTGCGTCGCAGCCGCAGCGTGTCACATGTTGCAGTGCGACACCATAGACATTGGTGCGACAAAATGTCACGCAACAAATGTTGCAGTGTAGTTGTGCGCTATCTTATTGTCGCGCGACAAATGTCGGCGTGTAGAGCTAGCCTTATGCTACAGATATTGTTGGGGGACTGATTGAATGGAACTGTAATGCACCCTTCTGAGAATTAAATATGGATGACCTGTTTTCAGAATACGACACCCAGCACCCCTGCCGCTCATCTGTTAGAAGTGTCCGTGGGGCTGGGGCGAGTGCTGCAGCCTCTTCCTCAGTCTTTGACTTCACATCCATCGGTCACCTAGCTTTTGTGCCACTCAGTCCCATTCAAGCGAATAAGATTTAGCTGTAATACCAAGCGCAGCCACTATACAGTGTATAGTGACTGGTATACTATAAAGAGGCCTCTTCAAACAAACTGATCGGCAGGGTGCCAGGAGGAGGAACCCCTCCAATCTGATTTTTAAGGGGTTTTGCAAGATTTTTATACTGATGACCTATTCTCTGGAAAGGTCATCAGTATCTGACCAGTGGGGGGATGGGGGGACCTATGCCAATCAGCTGTTTGGGAACATAGTATAGCAGCTATACTTTGTATCGCAGCTATGCCCCATTCACTTCAATAGTGCTGAGCTGCGCCTAGGCCACGTGACCGATGACCATCGCCTAAGCTGTGAAAACGCTGCGGCGCTACTGTGAGAGCTGGTGTCTTCTCAATCAGCTGATCGGCGGGAGTCTCGGGTGTCAGACCCCCACCAATCACATACTGATGAACTATTCAGAGGATAGGTCATCGGTATTACAGTCTCAGAAAACCCCTTTAATGGTAAAGGCCTAAACTTATCTCTTAGACACCAAAAGATATAGCAGAATAGGGTGACTTTATGAAGAAACTTCTAAGCAGAACACATCATTTTCACCAAGCAGCAGAATTCCCTGAGCTGTGCACAGATCCTTGAGAAGTGAGTCACACTGTACAGTGTAAACAGTAAAACCACTGGAACGCGCAGCGTGTTTATGAAGACAGGCACACAACGCAGAGGAAAGTTTATACTCAAAGTGCGTCACACAACAGGATCTGGGGTCCCCATGTTTGCCCAACTATTACTGTGTAAAAAGACATTACAAAAGATGTTCAACTTAATAGTTTCTGCATCCGGCAACCTCCAAACATCAACACACATTAAAGCATAGTGTCATACGGTAAACCTTGTATGTAGTCAGATCTCATGAGAAATACAGATATTTGCTTAAGGTCATGTCAGCAGTAAGGACAACATAAGCTTGCTGATGAGTTCCCTTAAAGGGAACCTTTCACCATGAAATTCAAATTAATCTGCAGGCAGCATGTTATAGAGCAGGAGGAGCTGAGCAAATTGTTATATATAGCTTTATGGGAAAAGATTTAGGAAAACCTGTAATTTATACATTTGAATTCCTGCGCCTTCTGGGCTTTAACGTCAAGGAGGAGGTCCTATCAGTGATTGACACCATATGTGTATAGATGGAAGGCTGTCAGTCACTGATAGGACCACCTCCTTCAAAGTCCCGAATGAGCAGAGATATAAATTAAAGAAATACAAGTTATATTGAATCTTTCCCCCCAAAACTACATATCAATCCGCTCAGCTCCTCCTGCTCTATAACATGATGTCTTCAGCTCAGACACTATGGTCAACATGACTGGTTCCCTTTAACCACCTCCCGACCGCCTAACGCAGATATGCGTCCGGGAGGTGGTTGCTTTACTCCTCCTGGACGCATATACGCGTCATCTCGCGAGACGCGAGATTTCCTGTGAACGCGCGCACACAGGCGCGCGCGCTCACAGGAACGGAAGGTAAGCGAGTGGATCTCCAGCCTGCCAGCGGCGATCGCTCGCTGGCAGGCTGGAGATCCGAATTTTTTAACCCCTAACAGGTATATTAGACGCTGTTTTCATAACGGCGTCTAATATACCTCCTACCTGGTCCTCTGGTGGTCCCTTTTGTTAGGATCGACCACCAGAGGACCCAGGTAGGTCAGTAAAGTCGCACCAAACACTACACTACACTACACCCCCCCCCACCCCCTTCACTTATTAACCCTTTATGAACCCCTGATCACCCATAATCACCCCATATAAACTCCCTGATCACCCCCCTGTCATTGATCACCCCCCTGTCATTGATCACCCCCCTGTCATTGATCACCCCCCTGTCAGGCTCCGTTCAGACGTCCGTATTATTTTTACGGATCCACGGATACATGGATCGGATCCGCAAAACGCATACGGACGTCTGAATGGAGCCTTACAGGGGGGTGATCAATGACAGGCGGGTGATCACCCATATACACTCCTTGATCACCCCCTGTCATTGATCAGCCCCCTGTCATTGATCACCCCCCTGTCAGGCTCCATTCAGACGTCCGCATGATTTTTACGGATCCATGGATACATGGATCGGATCCGCAAAACGCATACGGACGTCTGAATGGAGCCTTACAGGGGGGTGATCAATGACAGGCGGGTGATCACCCATATACACTCCCTGATCACCCCCCTGTCATTGATCACCCCCCTGTAAGGCTCCATTCAGACGTCCGCATGTGTTTTGTGGATCCGATCCATGTATCCATGGATCCGTAAAAATCATGCGGACATCTGAATGGAGCCTTACAGGGGGGGTGATCAGTGACAGGGGGGTGATCACCCTGATCACCCCCTGTCATTGATAACCCCCCTGTAAGGCTCCATTCAGACGTCCGCATGTGTTTTGTGGATCCGATCCATGTATCCATGGATCCGTAAAAATCATGCGGACGTCTGAATGGAGCCTTACAGGGGGGGTGATCAGTGACAGGGGGGTGATCAGGGAGTCTATATGGGTGATCACCCCCCTGTCATTGATCACCCCCCCCTGTCATTGATCACCCCCCCCTGTAAGGCTCCATTCAGACATTTTTTTGGCCCAAGTTAGCGGAAATTTTTTGTTTGTTTTTGTTTTTTCTTACAAAGTCTCATATTCCACTAACTTGTGTCAAAAAATAAAATCTCACATGAACTCACCATACCCCTCACGGAATCCAAATGCGTAAACATTTTTAGACATTTATATTCCTGACTTCCTCTCACGCTTTAGGGCCCCTAAAAAGCCAGGGCAGTATAAATACCCCACATGTGACCCCATTTCGGAAAGAAGACACCCCAAGGTATTCCGTGAGGGGCATATTGAGTCCATGAAAGATTGAAATTTTTGTCCTAAGTTAGCGGAAAGTGAGACTTTGTGAGAATAAAACAAAAAAAAAAAATCAATATCCGCTAACTTATACAAAAAAAAATAAAAAATTCTAGGAACTCGCCAGGCCCCTCATTGAATACCTTGGGGTGTCTTCTTTCCAAAGTGGGGTCACATGTGGGGTATTTATACTGCCCTGGCTTTTTAGGGGCCCAAAAGTGTGAGAAGAAGTCTGGGATCCAAATGTCTAAAAATGCCCTCCTAAAAGGAATTTGGGCCCCTTTGCGCATCTAGGCTGCAAAAAAGTGTCACACATGTGGTATCGCCGTACTCAGGAGAAGTTGGGGAATGTGTTTTGGGGTGTCATTTTACATATACCCATGCTGGGTGAGAAAAATATCTTGGTCAAATGCCAACTTTGTATAAAAAAAATGGGAAAAGTTATCTTTTTCCAAGATATTTCTCTCACCCAGCATGGGTATATGTAAAATGACCCCCCCAAAACACATTGCCCAACTTCTCCGGAGTACGGCGATACCAGATGTGTGACACTTTTTTGCAGCCAAGGTGGGCAAAGGGGCACATATTCCAAAGTGCACCTTTCGGATTTCACCGGTCATTTTTTACACATTTCGATTGCAAAGTTCTTCTCACACATTTGGGCCCCTAAATTGCCAGGGCAGTATAACTACCCCACAAGTGACCCCATTTTGGAAAGAAGACACCCCAAGGTATTCCGTGAGGGGCATGGCGAGTTCCTAGAATTTTTTATTTTTTGTCGCAAGTTAGTGGAATATGAGACTTTGTAAGAAAAAAATAAAAATAAAAAATCATCATCATTTTCCGCTAACTTGTGACAAAAAATAAAAAGTTCTATGAACTCACTATGCCCATCAGCGAATACCTTAGGGTGTCTACTTTCTGAAATGGGGTCATTTGTGGGGTTTTTCTACTGTCTGGGCATTGTAGAACCTCAGGAATCATGACAGGTGCTCAGAAAGTCAGAGCTGCTTCAAAAAGCGGAAATTCACATTTTTGTACCATAGTTTGTAAACGCTATAACTTTTACCCAAACCATTTTTTTTTTTTTGCCCAAACATTTTTTTTTTATCAAAGACATGTAGAACTATAAAGTTAGCGAAAAATTTATATATGGATGTTGTTTTTTTTTTGCAAAATTTTACAGCTGAAAGTGAAAAATGTCATTTTTTTGCAAAAAAATCGTTACATTTCGATTAATAACAAAAAAAGTAAAAATGTCAGCAGCAATAAAATACCACCCAATGAAAGCTCTATTAGTGAGAAGAAAAGGAGGTAAAATTCATTTGGGTGGTAAGTTGCATGACCGAGCGATAAACGGTGAAAGTAGTGTAGTGCCGAAGTGTAAAAAGTGCTTTGGTCATGAAGGGGGTTTCAGCTAGCGGGGCTGAAGTGGTTAAAGGGAATCTGTCACCATATAGCTCGCTATGAAACCATCGTACATACCAAATGCGCGCTTGTCAGTACATTCTAATGGTGTTGGTTCTATCTCCACCAGTGACCCCATGGTGGACAAATTAGGCTTTTTATTTTATACTAATTAGCCCCTGGGTGCAAATGGGGAGGTGCCATTGCATTTCTCTGCAGCATAGGCTCCACCTCTTTTCCTTCCAGCATTGCTTTCCCCCACTTTGACTGACAGGCTAAGCAGTGAAGATATACTCACACCTGGCCCTGAAGTCTCCCAATTGTTCATACTCTGCACTGTTTGGCGCAGGCGCAGTAGAATACAGAATCTCAACGGCCGCTGGATTTTGTGCCTACGCCGAACAGTGAAGCGAACGAGCAATCGTGAAGGGCCAGGTGTGAGTATGTCTCCACTGCCTGGCCCTGTTAGCCAAAGTGGTGGGGTTACAACCAGAAAGGAAATGAAGTGGAGCCTTGGGTGCAACACTACTTCTCTTTTTGCACCCAGAAGCTAATTAGCATAAAAAAAACAACAACTAATTTCTCCACAATGGAGCCACCGATGGAAATAGGACTAACACCATTAGGCCTCATCCACACTTCCGTGACAGTGTAACAGTCCGTGAAAAAAAGAATCTGTGTGTCTGTTTTTTTCCTTCCGTGTGTCATCCGTAATTCACGGACGTTGCTCAGCTGAAAATTAATTTCAAGAGCATTTTCTATCTGTCTTCGGTGCAAACCGGAAGCACTACGGATGCTTGCTCCGCATCACGGATCAAAGTAGTGCATGTCCCCGTGATTTTTTTTACTAACACACAGGCAGTAAAAAAAATACTGAAATGTGAACAGACAGATTTGAAACAAAGTGCTGTCCGTGGAAAATGCAGGCAGCACACGTCCGTAAAAATTGAAGTGTGGACGAGGCCTTAGAATGTTATTGATAAGCGCGCATCTGGCATGTAAGATGTTTCGTAGCGAGCTATGTGGTGACAGATTCCCTTTAAAAGGAATAATAAAGCCTCTATTATTTAACTATTAGAAGTCATGTGCTTTCACGTGGTCCCAGAATTCCTGGAGGACTATAACTGACAGTAGGTTGTACATTCTCAGATCCCTATCAGGAGCCTGACAACATGTCTGCATCCTCCTGGCTGCTTCATACTGTGAAACAACCCCTTCATCCACTCCTGGACCGGGAAGACCTTTATCCCCCAAATTTAGTAGATATGTAGAAGTCTGTGGAGGAGATTTATCAAACTGGTGTAAAGTAGAACTGGCTTAGGCTACTTTCACACTCGCGGTTTGTGCGGATCCGTCATAGATCTGCACAGACGGATCCGTTCAGATAATACAAACGTCTGCATCCGTTCAGAACGGATCCATTTGTATTATCTTTAACATAGCCAAGACGGATTGAAAGTCAATGGAGGATGGATCCGTTTTCTATTGTGCCAGATTGTGTCATAGAAAACGGATCCGTCCCCATTGACTTAGGGTTCATGCACACAAACGTTTTTTGCGTTCCGTATACCGACCGTATTTTGATTCCGTATATGGAACCATTCATTTCAATGGGTCCGCAAAAGATACGGACAGCACTCTGTGCGCTGTCCGCATCCGTTGCTCCGTTCCGTGACCCCGCATTCTTGTCTGTTTTGCAGACAAGAATAGGCATTTCTATAACGGGCCTCCTGTTCCGTAAATGGCGGAATGCACATGGGCGGCATCCGTATTTTGCGGACTGCAAAAAACGGCACGGTCGTGTGCACAAGCCCTTACATTGTGTGTCAGAACGGATCCGTTTGGCTCATTTTCGTCAGACGGACAGCAAAACGCTGCAGGCAGTGTCCGCCTCCAGAGCGGAATGATGACTGAATGGAGGCAAACTGATGCATTCTGAGTGGATCCTTTTCCATTCAGAATGCATTAGGGCAAAACTGATCCGTTTTGGTCCGCTTGTGAGAGCGCTGAACGGATCTCACAAACGGAAACCAAAACGCCAGTGTAAAAGTAGCCTAAATTGCAAATAGCAGCCAATCAGATTCCACCTTTCATTTTTCAGCGCTCCTTTGGAAACTGAAAGGAGGAATCTGATTGGTTGCTATGGGCAAAGCGAGTACTTTACCCCAGTTTTGATAAATCTCCCTTGGTATGTTCTCCTTGTGTTTGGGTGGGTTTCCTCCAGGTTCTATGGTTTTCTCCCACACTCTGAAGACATACTGATAGGGGGTTTACAGGGGCGTAGCTATAGGGGGTGCAGAGGTAGCAGTTGCTACCGGGCCCAGGAGCCTGAGGGGCCCAAAGACCCTTGTGCCACATAAGACACTGGCATTATAGAAAGTGCATACTGGTCAATTTACACCTCTGGCTGGAGAGAAGGGGTTAGGTTAAGAATTTGGCATGAGGGATGTTTGCCTCAGGCAGCAGGAAGGCTACGTGCTCCCCTGCCCCTTGCCAACAAAAACTGAGGGACCAGGGCCCAAGCTGAACTCTTGCACCAGGGCCCATGAGCTTTTAGCTTCGCCCCTAGGGGTTTAGATTGCGAGCTCCATGCGGGACGAGAAGCAATGCTAACATCTGTACAGCGCTGCGGAATATGTCAGCGCTATAGGAGTGAGTGAAATAAATAAAGTAGTAAAACCCCAGGAGGCTCTGGATTAGCTCAGCTGACGTCTTGAGTCGTATATTTAGGAAATAATGAGTTGGCATGCTCCAAGTGTCTGTAATTAGCCCTCCTCATGGAAAGGGGGCCTATAAATATCCCCTCGCCCCATTGTTGTCTGTGGAAGGACTGCCGGGGCTCGTGACACAAAAGGCATGAGAGTTATTTCGGGCTTTTCTTCTGCGCCGCTATATTTAGCTCATTGATGCAGATACAGGGATTCCACTGACGTCAATGGAGCCCTGCGCTGACGTCACCGGCCCTCCTCCCCCGGTCAGGAGAAGGAAGAACCTGGCAGAGAGAATGCGAGCAGGGCTGTGTGCTGTGCGCAAACAAAGGAGCATCAGGTTTCCCTGCCTGGGCAATGGGCAGCCGGCTGCAGCAGCAGAGCAGGAGCTCCCACAGCACACCAGCGGCAGGGGGGAGAGGGCAGTGAGTGACCCAGGAATCCCCGCTTCTCTCCCCCCAGGAGCAGCAGCAGGTGGATGGGTCCGGCTCCAGTAACCTGATGACGGAGACCCAGCGAGTGCCCAGTGTGAGTACAGCGGCTGCCCGCACTACTGCTCTACCTGCCCTTCTCCTCAGGCTGTTTTGTTAGTGACAGAAACTTTGTCAAAGTCTAGTTCCTTGAAGGAATTCTCCAGGTTCCTTATCTTCTGGCAGGTGGTTAGGATTGACATTGGTGGAAGCCTAAGGGTATGTTAGTTCAGAGGGTTGTTTTTTTTTTTTGCAGATTTTTCAGCCAGAGGCAGAAGTGCATCCGGTAAGAAGAAGTGCATCCTTTATATTTCCAATTCCTTTTTAAATTCACTTCTGGCTTTGGCTGAAAAACCTGCAGGAAAATCTGCTTCAAAACCTACCCCAAAAAGGTCAGTGCGAATGTCCTGTAAACACCTGAGCTCCAGGGTCCCAGAATCTGATGGGACCCCCTCGGTCCCTGGTTTTCCATATCACAGAATGATTGACAGATGCAGATATTAGTTAGGAGCTCAATCTATCTGGCGGGCTCCTAGAAGGCTATGTTCACACAGGTGGGAAAAAAACTTGATGTGGAATAAGGTTTAGGATTCCTCTTTTTGTCTTTTGTAATTTGAATGCTTTTTTTATTTGTGTTTTTCTTTCTGCTTGCATTTTTCAAAACTGCCACGGATAAAAAAAAAAAAAAAAATGCCATATGAACTGCAATTTTTTCAGGAGCTGCAAGCCACGTAGAAAAAAAAGGTGTGATATCCTAAGTCTAAGGGCTCATGCACATGAATGTATTATTTTTTTTTTTTGTTTGTGTCCGTTAAAGTGGTGTGTGTTTTTTTTTTTTATTTTTTTTTTTTTTTTTTTGCGGCTCGTATGCGGAACCATTAACTTCAATGGGGCGACAAAAACAATATGGAAATGGCTCTGTGTACTTTCTGTGTCCATATGGCCGTTCGGCAAAAAACCGTTCAAGGATAGGACTGTCCTATTATAGGCCGGCCCTTCCTTTCCGCAAAATGTGGAACGCACACGGCCGGTACCCGCAATTTGTGGGCCTCAAAACACTTAGTGGTGTGAACTGACCCTAATGGCCACGTGGCCATTTACAATATAGACCTGCTGTGTTCTTCATTGGGTAAATAAGAGGCAGCTGCGGCCTGTACGACCGCCACGCGACCACGCTCTGAGGTCACACCCTAAGGTGTTGGAGCAGCACCCACAGTTTTTGAGGTTTGAATTTCTGAAAATATGGTGTATGATTTTACTCCTCAAAGGATTTTGTTTGTGCTTCATGTTATAGAAAATGTTACAAAATGCAGAAATGTGACACATGGGGAAACTTCTGTTTTCAATCCAGGCTCTAGGTGCAATGAACACATAGGGGGTCATTTATTAAAGGGGTTCTGCACTTTAATTTAACTGATCTATCCTCTGGATAGATGATCAGCTTCTGATCGACGGGGTCCCGGGTGATCAGCTGTTTGAGAAGGCATCGACGCTCCAGCAGCGCTGCGGCCTTCTCACTGTTTACCGCCGGCCCACTGACGTCACGACTAGCATCAACTAGCATGGGCAGGGCTAAGCTCCATTCAAGTGAACAGAGCTTAGCCCCGCCCACGCTAGTCGATACTAGTTGTGACGTCACTCAGCCAGCGGTAAACAGTGAGAAGGCTCCTGCTGCCTTCTCAAACAGCTGATCGGCGGGGGTCCCGGGTGTCAGACCCCTGCCGATCAGAAGCTGATGATCTAGCCAGAGGATAGATCATCATTTAAAACAAAGTGCAGAAACCCCTTTAATACCAGCGTTTTAGACATTAGTCTTGGGGTCCATTCAGACGGATCCGCAAAACACGGACCGGCCATGTGCTTTATGCATTTTGCGGACCACACATGGCCGGCACTATGATAGAAATGCTTATTCTTGTCCGTTGCTGCGGACAAGAATAGGTTTTGCTCTAACTTATTTGCGGGGCCGCGGAACGGAACTACGGATTCAGACATCACACAGTGTGCTGTCTGCATCTTTTGCGGCCCCATTGAAATGAATAGGTCCTAGCGATATGCTCCCCTTGTCTAAGATAACCCCTTTAATAACTCCTATATGTGGCGGTGGATCCGCCTTAGTTACGAAGAGGCGCCGGCTTCTACATAACTTTGCCGGATCCTCCGCCATTTCTAAATTTAAGACCGCTTCCAAGCCGCCTTGCATTTAGAACATTTTCTACGTAAAACAGGGGTAGAAAATGATGAATGGGAGAGACTGCGCCCCCCCCCCCGGCCTGTCCTCTTCCCCCACCCACACCACGTCCACTTATTTAGACCTGCCGTGAGCAGAACGAAGTCGCAGATTGCTGTGCATACTACATGTATCTCTGGGGCTATGAGGATCTATGTTCTCTGCAGGGGAAAAAGGGATTAAGGGATTAAGGCCTCTTTCACACGAGCGTGGCAGATTGGCTCCGGATGCGTTCAGTGAAACTCGCACCATTTTTTGCAAGCAGGTTCAGTCAGTTTTGTCAGGTTTTTTTCTGCGTGGTGGCAGTGCGTTTATCACGCGTGTGATAAAAAAAAAAACCTGAAGGTTTACAAACAACATCTCTTGGCAACCATCAGTGAAAAAACGCATTGCATACGGACTTGCTTCCAGATGCTATGCGTTTTTCACCCTCCCCCCGGGCTCTCCACACCTCTTGTCTAGCTGATGTGCTGCTGCTGCTAGAGATACAAGGTAAGTATGTGGTGTTTTTTTTTTCCTGTGAGGGGCACATAGCTGGGCATAAATACTGTTCGGTGGCATAAAGGGGGAATAATATGTGGGAACATTCATCTTTAGCAATGAGCTCCAAATCTTTCAGGCTGGAGGGTCTTCTTGCCATCACCCTGATCTTTAGCTCCCTCCACAGATTCTCAATTGGATTCAAGTCCATTTCTTCACCACTTTTGCTGTGTGTTTTGGGCCATTGTCATGCTGAAATGTCCACTGGTGCCCAAGGCCAAGATTCTCGGCAGACGGCCTGATGTTGTTGTTGAGAATTCCTCATGTATTGCTCTTTTTTCATGGTGCGATTTACTGTGATTAGGTTCCCTGGTCCATTGGCTGAAAAACACCCCCAAAGCATTAGGTTCCCACCACCATGTTTGACAGAGTGGATGGTGTTCTTTGGGTTGAAGGCTTCTCCTTTTTTACGCCAAATGAAGGAAACATAATTGTGACCAAACAATATTATAATTTTTTTTTCATCTGACCATAACACAGAAGACTAGAAGTCGTCTTCCTTGTCCAGATGAGCTTTTGCAAAGGCCAAGCGAGCTTTTGTGTGCCTTAGACTTCTTTCCCACGGGCGTGTGTGCCCCGTGGTCGTGCTGCGGCCCGCAAAATGCAGGCTGCAGTGCACCAGCACAGTCCGTCAGGCAGCCGCATCGGATCGCGGACCCATTCACCCATCCGCAAAAAGATAGGACATGTTCTATCTTTTTGCGGAACGGAAGTACGGGACGAAACCCCACGGAAACACTCCGTAGTGGTTCCGTTCCTCATCTCCGGACCCATTGAAGTGAATGGGTCCGCATCCGTGATGCAGAGTGCCCACGGAACGGCGCCCATGTATCTGCAAATTGCTGTCCGCAATACGGCAACAGGGCGCACATGCCCGTGGGAAAGAGGCCTTATCTGGAGAAGTGGCGTCCTCCTCTGCCTGCAGTGTCCGTTGGATTGTCTGCCTTGAGACATTGCCACCAGAAGAGCCCAGATTCACCAGGATGGCCTTGGCTGTGATCCTTGGATTCTTTTTCACCTCTCTGAGGCTGGGTTCAGACCTGAGCGTTTTACAGCGCGTTCCTACGCGCTGTAAAACGCTCAACAGGCAAGAACCAATGATTCCCTATGGGAATGGTTCTCACCTGGGCGTTTTACAGCGTGTACGATTGCGCTGTAAAACGCCCGACGCCCCAGGAAGTACGTGAGCTTCTTTGGGGCGTCTTGTCGCGCGTTCCCGTACATAGACTTAGCGGGAACGCGCGACAATAGGCGTTCGCTTGTTCCGGAGCCGCGTATGTCAGACGCCCGTAGAATCGCGCATACAGAGCGCGACATCCCGAACGCTCAGGTCTGAACCCAGCGTAACTATCCTCCTGGCCAGCACAGGTGTCACTTTTGGCTTCCGACCACGTCCTCTGAGATTTTCCACAGTGCGGAAACATCTTGTATTTTTTGGTCAAATGTAAATAAAAGCTGAGAAATGTTTTTTTCCACAATAATGCCTCTTGTACATCGTCTTATCTTTTGGGAGATACCTATGTCATTTCCGGTCAAAAAATTACTTGCTGGTTGAATAAAAGTAACTTTAAGGCAAAATTTGCCAGGGGTATGAATAATTATGGGCAGCACTGTAAATTGGCTGTTAAAAGGTTTCTGTCATGAGAAATAACGTTATGTAGCTGACTGACATTAGCGTGTCAGCAATACGTCACAGTATGCTTTATAACTCCCTGCCTGCCGCCGGTCTCTTAAAATAAAGACGTTTAAAATATGCTAATGAGCCTTTAGGTGCTATTAGGCCTATTGCACATGACCGTATGGCTTTTTCAGTGTTTTGCGATCTGTCTTTCATGGATCTGTTCGCTTTTTTGTTTCTGTTCCGTTTTTCAGTATGGCGTATACAGTAATTGCATAGATAAAATTGGGCTGGGCATAACATTTTCAATAGATGGTTAAGCAAAGAACGGAAGACATACGGATGTGTTTCCGTATGTGTTTCTTTTTCTTTTTTTTTTTTTTTTTTTTTTTTTGCGGACCCATTGACTTGAATGGAGCCACGGAACGTGATTTGCGGGCAATAATAGGACATGTTCTATCTTTAAACGGAATGCATACGGAGTACATTCCGTTTATTTTTTATTTTTTGCGGATCCATTGAAATGAATGGTTCCATATATGGAACGCAAAAAACGGCCTGTAAACGGGGGGGCTAACGGTCGTGTGCAGGAGCCCTTAGGGCGTTAAGGAGAACTCAAAAGCCAATCAAGTGTACATGGGCGTGCCAAAGGGTGAGTAGACCGAGCCTCTAGGTGCTGAAGCAACGCCCTAATAGCACCATAGGCTCATTTAGAGCACAGTGGCAGGCAGGGAGTTATAAAGCACTGTTATGTACTGCTGACATTAGCACATCGCTAATGTCAGCCAACAACATAACGTTATTTCTCATGACAAAAACCCTTTAAGTGCACCGCTGGTGGGCCCGAGCCCCTCTGTGCACCCTAGCAGCTTTCCTCTGGCAGCCCCTCCCTCTCCTTAAGGCCTCATGCACGCTGCCGTTGTGCCGCCGTTCCATGCATTGGGGACCGCAATTTGTCCGCGTGGCGGCCGGGGCGGATCAAGACCCATTCAACTTTTTTCTTTTTTTTTTTTTTTTGCGATGCGGAGGCACGGACAGAAGCACCACGGAAGCTCTATGTGATCCGTGGGGTTCCGTGCCTCCATTTCTCACCGCAGCTCCCAATTGTGGACACATTCAAGTGAATGGGTCCGCGTCCGTGATGCAGGGAGCACACTGCCAGTGCCCGCATATTATGGATCGGCCGCAATACAGCCAGGCCAGGCAATGGCCATGTGCATGAGTCCTGACAGAATCAGGTTTCTGTATTGTCATAAAGGGGTTTTCCAAGACATTTATACTGGTGAACTATCCTCAGGATAGGTCATCAGTATCTGATCGGGGGGGGGGGGGGGGGGTCTGAGACCCGGGACACCCGCCAATCAGCTGTTTGAACAGGCACCTGCGCTCCTGTGAGCACCACAGCCTTCTCTCTGGAGCTGAGCTGCAATACCACGCACAGCCACCATACAATGCATGGTGCTGTGCTTGGCAAGACCTACCAGAGGATAGGTCATCAGTATAAAAATCCTGCAAAACCATTTTCAATCTGGCCCTGTGAATCAATAAAAAAAAAAGGGAGCGGCTGGCAGAAGGCAGCAAAGCTAGGTTGCATCAAGGGTGTAGCGCCCGCCGTCAGTGCACTTTTGCGTATGAATAAAAAGACTCCTTTATCGGCCATACAACACCAGACTGCTGAATAAGGGTTAGGCTGAACGGCGTCACGTAGCACTCTTGCAACACTTTGCGTAATGTTTGTCAATGGTGTCTCAATGTGACGCCACAGTCTCAAAAATCTAAACATGTCAGATTTTATGTCGCATGTGGCTTTTCCTCCATTGACTTTATTAGAAGTTGTGAGCTAGAGCAAGTTGCAGATTGGGGTTATGCAACACCTGCTGCCTTGTAGCCGAAGTCTTAGGCTAGGGCTACACAACGACACTGGTTGCACGACGGGCAGTCGTGGCCAGGATCGCAGAGTAGCGGTGATCCCGTAGAAATGAAGGGGGTTGCCGTGCCAGTCACAAGAAATGCAGCAGTGTTGGCCTTTTTGCGACTGGCGCGGGCGATCCCTTTCATTTCTATGGGATCACCGCTACTCTGCTATCTTGGCTGTGACCACTGTCGCCATGTACCCATACCCTTAAAGGTAGGATTACATTAGACTGAGCCAGTCCTACCAGGTACAGTGCTCCCTCAGGATACAATATTTTCACCATACAATGGTCTTTCCTGGGCTATCGTAAGTTGAAACCAGACTCCACGTACAATGTCCCAGACTCAGATCCACCCAATCAAGGCCTCTTCTCTGGCAAAATAACTGTATTAGTTGCTAGTTAGCAGCTATTCCTGACTGTTATATGTGAGGACTTGCTTTATCTGTCTTAATTATCTGCTTATTTTTCCTAAATCTTTATTTTATCTCATCTTGGATGATATTTTGGGGCTTTAGAACCGATTACTCAAGTTACAATGGTCCTCCTGGAACCAATTAATGTTGTAACTTGAGGGAGCACTGTATTGTCCCTGGGTTAAAAGTGAGATTGCTTGTGACAGATGCTCTTTAACTCTTAGAGGGCCTTACGATTTTCCATTTTTGCGTTTTAATTTTTGACTCCCCGCCTTCTCGGAGCCTTAAAGGGAACCTGTCACCTCTACTATGCCACCCTCACTGAGCGTTTCTAAATGTTCATTGTGTTACCCTAAACATATAAATTACATTTTTAATTTCATTTGCAGACGAATTCAATAAGTATTATGCATTTTTGTACTTCCCGCCTTTTATGCAAATTAACAATAGTCATATCTTACTTGTGTGACCAGAGAAGAGTCATATTTGTAAGCTCTGACTCGTCTCAGGTTAATTTGCATATGTATCAAATCAGGTTTTTATACACCATAAAGGCACACAGAGCTATGGGGACTGGTTATTGCGGATGTGCTAGCGGCCATCTAGAAACCCATGTCCTCAGCTCTATACACAAAATCCCGGTGACAGGTCCCCTTTAACTTTTTTTTATTTTTTATATTTCTGTTCACAAGTTGTTATGTCTAATGGCACTATTTAATGGCTCCGTGCTGTTACAGCCATATAACAGGTTCCCCCATCTTGGCCAGGGAACGTTGTCAAGGCACGGGAGCTTGCGGCTCCTGGGTCTGCACTGCTCGGATGCCGTGGTCACATTTGACCATGGCCTCCGAGTGGCTTAATGTATGCAATTATCCTTATGGCTGATTGCATTAATCTGCCCTGTGTCTCTCTGCTATGTCAAACAGCAGAAACCCAGCAGCTGTGGTGCCTGCTGCACGCGTTAGTGGGCCGCCATCTTATACATGGCGGAGGTTGCCAAGGGGTTAAGGGTTTTAGACACTTTTCCCCAGCATGTTTTTGACAAGAGGGCTTGGCTTAGATGTGTGGTCCTCAATGCTGGTTTAAATTGTAGTAAACTCACTAGGCTGTGGGAGCCAATGCCCATGCCACAGCGAGTTTTTGGAAAAGTGGCTAGCAAACAAAAAAGCTTGCAGAAAAATTAGCAACTTTTTCCAGGTGTAACAAGTTTAATAATGTCCCCTCTAGGCAACTCCTGGCATCCCTGGGGATAAGCTGTTGGAAGTGTAGTGTCCCACTAGGTAAATGTGGGTACTACACAAGGGTCAATTGGGCCATGTTGTTCTCCACCTCCTGTGGAATGGTGGCATTGTATTTAACAGTCCATTTTAATGTATTTTTATGTGTATTTTTCCCTGTGAGGTGTGTAGCAGGCCTATTGGGGTTTAGTTCTTCCTCCTGGACACTAGAGGGAGCTAGGGAACCCCCAATACATATAGTTAGGCCCAGATAGGGAAGAGTGAGTCTGTGTGCAGAGTCAGAAGCAAGAGGACACTTTAGCCAGATAGGAGCTGAGGTGCAGGCTCTGACTTGCAGCTAGACAGACCAGGCTTCTAGCTGACCACCAGGGGAAGAAGTTGCCTCCTGAGAAACCAAGTTCCCAAAGCAAAGTTGCAGAGCAGAAAAGTAACCAGCCAACCTGAGGGCTGAAGGGCAGAAGGACTTTACTTAACGCAAAGATAGATAGATTCTGAGGAAGTTTTCAACCAAGGAAGCATTAGGGCATACGGGCCTTGGGATCAAGACAGACAGGAGTTCTGAGGAAAAGGTGCAGCCTGGTCTGGAAGTGTTTTAACCCTCTGAGTATCTTGCAAAGAACAATGTACCTGCCATTGATGTGAAAGCCTGCTTATGATTGCTGCTGCCATGTGGAACTGAACCTAGACTGTACAAAGTTAACTGTTTCCAGTAAAGGAAGTTTTGGTTCACCATAACGTGTTCCTCAATTATTCCTTACATCAAATCGGTGTGCCACCGTTACCGGCACTGGCGTCACAAACTTAAAGGGATCGTGCCAGCGGCACTTTAAACCTGCAACATCCAGGGCACCTCACCTACCACCGGCCTGGTCCCTATATATAGAGAGTGCCTCAGAGGATCCAAGCGCCAGCCTCTCAATCACTGTTGTACGCCTGCCCAGGGTCTCCCATAAACTGAGGAACCAAGAGCAACCCTTGTTTGCCTATTAACCGTGACCTCCCTATCGCAATACCCTGCAGGGCTGCGTACTGCAGAAGGATTTGCGACTCTTGTGAAATCGCTGCTTTTCTTCAGAATTACCTTGAGCGTTGTCTCGGAGACAAGCACGTATACGAGGAAGCACTCCTAACACAAGTGCCACAACCGCATCAAACAGCTGATCGGCGGGCGTACCAGGTTGAACCCCCACCGATCTGACAATGATGACCTATCCTGAAATTTTCCACTAGCTTCTAATTGTATGCTGAAAAAAAAATGTAATGGAGCATTCTGACTGCCATGTAGTGTGTGCAGTCGTTTACACACAGACTATGCTGTGACAAGGATCAGCAGGACACACCCTGCTATTATGTTCTCTACTCCAGTCTCTGGTTTACTTACTGTAATATTTTGGAACTGTTAGGTTATACTTACATGTGGGAAAGTTTTATAGTTTGTCATGCTTTTCGCAAACAATGATGTGAAAAAAGTGCATACGATCCCTCAGCATTTCTGAAGCTCTGTGTTCACGAGCAATCTGTATTGTATTATATAATATATACACTACATGGAGAAAAGTATTGGGGCACAGCTCTTTATCACTGAATTTTGATGTTTTCATTCAGTCCCATTGCCACAGGTGTATAAAATCCAGCCATGCTGTCTGCCTTTACAAACATTTGTCAAAAAATCCTTCTTCCTAAAGAGCTCGCTGAAGTCCATGGTGGTCCTGTAATAGGATACCACAAGTCAGTTTGTGAAATTTCTTCCCTCCTATGTATTCCACCATCAACTGAGTAGCAGCAACTCCACCACAAAGTGGCGAACCTCCTACAGTTAAAAGCGTATTCCGGTAATTTGATTGAATCCCTTATCCACAGGATAGGAGACAACTATTAGATTGGTGGGGTCCTACTGATGGGAGCCCCCCGCTGATCAGAAGAACCAGGGTCCCATACCACATGGGGGCCCCCCAAATGAATGGAGTGTCAGGTCAAGCATGTGCACTAGGGTTGTTTCGGGTATCGAATTTTCAATACCCAATCAATACTTTTGTCCTGGTATCGCTGCACAGCCTAGTATCAGAACATGCATTGCGCTGCTCTCAGCGCGGCCATGTTCCCTCAGCAGCACAGGGAGAAGGAAGCAGTCTCTCCCTCCGCCCTGTGCCACTTCTACCAATGGGAACGAGGAGGAGGGGAGGGCGCACTGCGCCACCAATGATAACTAACATTTAATACATTACAAATACAGGCAGCAGAAACACATTGCTGGCACCCGACCTCTGACAGGTGCCGCACCAGAGGGGTTAACTGCCGCTGATCGCAGCTCCCTGTCATAGTCGGGTGCCGGCAATGTGTTTCTGGCGCCGGCTGTATTTGTATTAAATGTTAATCATCATTGGTGGCGCAGTACACCCTTCCCTCCTGCCCAGTATTAAAGGTGGTAAAACAAACTCCAGCAAAATTTGCGCTGGTATTCTTAGTATTTATTGTAATGCGGAAAAGTAACACTTTGTGTGACGTTTCGGCAGAATAGCCTTTTTCAAACAAAAGCTGCTCAGGAGGAAGGAGTCAGTCAGTGCTGCGCTGAGGAAATGTATAGCGTGCAAATGCATGCGATGGGTATGAGTTTTTATTTTTTTTCGTATTGAGTATCACAATACTTCTTTTTTATGGTATCGAAACAAATCAAAATTTTGGTATCGAAACAACGCTAAACATGCTCAACTCCATGTTTATGGTGGAGTTGCAAGGCAGAGTTGCTGGCTGGTAAGTGTTCAGGCAGCTGTTTTCTCAAGTGTATCGCCAGATTTCAGGGATGCAGTCTACCCTACAAGTGAGCCAAGCTCCTGAACCTGCTGTGAATGGGCCTAATGGTGGCCACACACCTTCAATAACTGTCCGTCAACTGCCTATTCACCCAACATTTGTTATACTCAACTCCCCCCAAATATATGCATGCGTGGCTTAGCCAAGAATACATGTGTATACAGTCGGAGAGGAATAAACCACTCTTCTGGCGGTGGCTTATATCTCTTGCGATCCAACACGCCCAATCCTTCATTCCCTCAGCATCTGCTGTTGGGGTTGGCACACCCTCTAGACACACAAGACAGTCAACTGATGCGGCTAAATCAAAAGGTTCAGCAGACTATACTGTGTACCTAATGTCGGCCACTGGTGGCATATGGCCAAGGAGTAAAGTGTCTTCAGCCAGCTTTGAATTCCCACATTGTGTGCTATCCAAAACTACACTAGAAATGGATGATAGAAAATTTTTTAATGTTCTTGACTGTAGATTTTTATGTACCTCCATGAAATTCAAGTGAAATTGACAGAGTATAACATTTTAAGGCTAAATTCACACAACAGTGAAAAATTGCTTTTTTCAGAATCATTGAGGTCTATTGGCCTATTCACATGGCCAATGGCAGCCAACATAGAATTGAAGGGTGCCTTTCTAAGAAAGCACCCATTATAGAAAAAGGCAGTTAAAAACAAAATGGCCCGTTTCTAACAGCCGTTTTCTTAAACTGTTGTCTGAATGTAGCCTAAGGCCCCTTTCAGACGAGCGTTCCTTCCTCAGTGAGTCCGCAACGCAGCTCCGGGCCTGACCTCCCAGCACTGACGGGATTCACATAGCATTATATTGATTTATGATGCTATGTAACCCTTACAGTTCTGGAATGTGTTGGATAACACTGGCAGCATTATGCCAGTGTTATCCAAAACATTCCAGAACTTTAAGGGTTACATAGCATCATAAATCAATATAATGCTATGTGAATCCCTTCAGTGCTGGGAGGTCAGGCCCGGAGCTGCGTTGCAGACTCGCTGCGGGAGGAACGCTCGTCTGCCAGGGGCCTTAGGCTACATTCAGACACCTGTTCAGGCGATTTTAATTTTTTTTTTTTTTTTTTTTTTAAAAAGTCTAAGGCCTCATGCACACGACCATTGTTTTGGTCCGCATCCGAGCCGCAGTTTTCCCAGCTTGGATGCGGACCCATTCACTTCAATGGGGCCACAAAAGATGCGGACAGCACTCTGTGTGCTGTTCGCATCCGTTGCTCCGTTCCGTGGTCCGCAAAAAAAAATATTCTTGTCTGTTTTGCGGACAAGAATAGGCAGTTATATCAATGGCTGTCCGTGCCGTTCCGCTAATTGTGGAACGCATATGGACGTCATCGGTGTCTTGCGGATCCGCAATTTGCGGACCGCAAAACACACAATGGTTGTGTGCATGAGGCCTAAGGCATACCAATACGCCTTAGACTTTTCCCTTCCTTTTAATCAGCGCAGTGTAACAAAGCTCTTTATATCAGGTTTAGTTTGTGTGCAGCCGGACCGTTCGACACACCGCTCTGAAGTGAGGAGGAAGAGCCCTGCAGCCGCTCGATTCTCACCGGGTGGCGCCTGGCGGGGTAAGCAGTTTTGGGCTGTGGGTCACTTACTCCATGTGCTCACGGTGTCCTCTCCAGTGAAAAATGTGCGCCCAAACTCTATAGTAACCAGATACCAGCAGACTTCCCCCAGAGCACTATATGCCTGAGCATGCTTGCACTGGTCAGATGAATAAAATGATCTGGTCCGTGCTAGGCCAGTTGGGCGCAGTGCATGTTGACATGGAGATTAGGGGGGGGGGGACTGATGTTGGGGTGGACTGAGTTTGGGTGTACGTTCTTAACTGGAGAGGATGTTGTAAGCACATGGAGAAAGTGACCCGCAGACGGACCAGACATACCTGAATTCTTATTGCATTGAGTTCTGCACAATCTACTGCTCCGATTCCTGCGTGACAGATTTGGTGCTTCAAGAAAGGTAGGGATTCAGTCTTCTGAGAGAGAAATTTAAAATGGTCAAAGAGACTGGTAATGGTTTCCTTGGATAAATGGCAACATCTTTTAACATTATTCAGGCATATGTATTATATATGAATTACCGCAAATTTCGTACTCCTCAAATGGTATAAGGAGTATTTTTACTCTTCCGTAAAAATGTAGTGCAACTTCTGTTGCCAACATTAGTATTACATGTACAATGTTTGCTGCCGGAAGTCTGCCCGGCCCCAATCACTATAAAAGTCCCTGACTTGCTGACTCTTTGTTGCTTTTTTACATTTTTATTTTTGTTGGTGGACTCAGATGTTAGCTGTAAGTCTTTGAAATGCAGTAGAAACGTGTATATTTATTTCCTTGTAATTGCCATTAAATTTTTACTTTTGGTGAAAATTATTTATTTTTGAGTACATAACACTTGTCGAAAATCACAACGTGCTATGCCATTTCCTTATTTTTTGTTCCTATAGACATCTTTTTTTGTATTTTTTTGCTTGAAAAAGTGCATGCTCCAATTTGGATTGCTTTTAAATCGCATTTTTTTTTTTTTCCAGTGGTGTTTTATTTTTTTTATTTTTTTAGATCTAAAGATGACATAACACCAGAGGGGGTACAAACTTTCCTTTAAAAAGAAGTCTAGAAAAGAGAACTTTAAGGAAATGTTTGCATTCAAATACACTACATGTTAAAAAGAAGCCACAATAACGTAGCAAAAAATGTCATAAAATGTAAGTCGCATAAAATAAACGCAAACATTTTCTGGTGGTTGTTGCCCACATAAAAATGCCAAGCCAAATTTGTGTGGGGGTTTTCTAATCACTGTTGTAAAAGCTATAATTGTACAAAAACATGCCGGATAATGATCGGATCCAGTTATTTTATCAGCCCACATAACATAACTTTCTGAGGCTGTTTTGAATTGAGGCCTAAAGTAGAGCTTCCCTGTAATGCATGCACCTCCTCCTCCAGTGCACCATGTAACAGATGTCTAGATGTAATAAGTGATATCAGACTGACTTCACATTGTGTCTTCGTCACAGAATGATCTAATGACCCTGCTCACAAGACATTTTGTTTTGGAGGCAGTGATAGAAGTCTGTGCAGAGACTCAACAAAACTGCCTGATTAGATAATGAGGAGCAATCTGGACGTCTCCCCCTCTCCTATAGTAGAAAGAGTGCAGGCTGCTAGCAAAATGTACAGTCAGCATGCGAATGCTGCCCATAGACACTAGGGTTTTCTTGGGATATCCCACTGACTATGTTATGGAACTCCAAGACATTGGGACAGACTTATTAGCAGTTAGGCCTCATGCACACGACCATATGTATAAAAATACGGACGCTGGCCATGTGTGTCTCACCATTTCCGTGGACCCCATTGTCAAAATGCCTATTGTCTGCAAAATGAACAAGGATGGTATACGTTCTATTTTTGTGGGGGTACATACAGATGCGGACAGCACAAAAGCTGCGGATTGGATGCGGGGGAATAAATAAGACGATGCATACAGTGCAGGGACACTTGTGTTATACTGGTGGGAATGATTGCTAATTCATCAGATCTACATATTCATTGAAATCTAATCTGATTTGTTTTGCTGGTCGTGCTGCGGTGCAGAATACAGATCCGTCAAGGCTTGTGCTCGACGAGCGGCTTCTCGTATTCTCGTAACAAAGCAGAGTTTATCAGGCAGAAAACAGTCGCATGGGCACAGTTTATAGAGATATTTCAGGATTCGGAGGGAACGTGCCACCATCTGCCTCATTGTCATGGAAACTGTATGTAGGATCCGTGACTGCTGCATGTAATCACACGTTGAACCCACGTGCATAGAAAAACTCTGAGTATATTAAAATGGCTGAATACAGCAAATTATTAATAAACCAGTATTATAATCTTAAAGGGTTTGAACCGAGCAAGTAAGTATGATAACCTTCACTGGTAAAAATAGAAGAGGGGGGGGGGGAATAAAAAAAAAAATATATATATATATATATATTATTCTACAGTGCATGGGGGAAGTCTTTAGACACTTTCACATTTTATTATGTTGCAACCTTGCACTAAAATAAAAAAAAATTCAAATGAGTCCGTACTCAATACCCCATAATGACAAAGGGAAAACAGAATGTTCAAAATCTTTTCTAATCGGGCTACTGTCACATCAGTTTTTTCTGGATCTGTCATGGATCAGCAAATACACCTCCGTCATGATAATACAAATGACTGCGTCCATTATGAACAGATCCGGTTGTATTATCTCTAAAATAGCCGAGACGGATCCGGCATTAAAACCGCTGTAAGTCAATGGTTTGTCAGAGAAAACGAATCCATCATAACTGACTAAGGGCTCATGCACGTGGCCGTTGCCTGCCCGTGGCCATATTGCAGCCCGCAAACAGAGGCACGGATCGGAAGCACTATGGAGTGCTTCCGTGGGTTTTCTGTCCGTGCCTCCACACCTCAAAAAGTAGTGTATGCACTACTCTTTTGCTGAGCGGACAGTCTGATGCGGATTGCGGACCCCATTCAAGTGAATGGGTCTGCGATCCACATGCGGTGGCCCCACAGTCTGTGCCCGTGCACGGGCCCAGCCGGCACATGAGGCCTTAAATTGTGAGTGATGACGGATCAGTTTTGCTCCGCATACCAGGATGCATTCAAAAACGCACGCAGACAAGGACGAGCCTCCCTAGCGTCACTCGGTGCAGCAGTGGCGGTGCGAGGACCAGAAGTGGTGCACGGAGCGGGGACCCAGGTAAGTATATTCACTGTGGGGGGCTGGGCATATTGGGGGGGGGGGGGGGGGCTTTTTATAATATTGGATAACCCCTCTGGGATTTCCATCCTCTGCTAATCTGCCACTGCAGTTGGACTCTGCACATTTTATTTCTTTTCAGTGTTGCGTTATTCACCTTTATTTTTCTCCAGCAGAATTTGCTAATGCTCAACAATGTTCTAGAAAATTCAGTGTGGGCTCTGGTCTTTAATAAATTGGTTCACTGCCAATTTTACTAATAGGTTGGAAACACAATGGGAAAGGCTGATATGCCTGTCTAGTATGAAGCAGCTGCTTATTATGCATTTTTTACATTACAGCAGTGTGGTGGTGGCCTCTTCATATGCATGTTCACAACAGGTGTCCAGGCTGGTTACTTGTAGCCATGAGCAGGGCACAAGGAGAAAGAGGACAGACTTTACAGTTACTAAGCTATAGCTCAGCACTGTCGGGTCTCGTTTTGCATACTCGGATGGCAGTATTTTATACACTAATTTAATTCTCTATCCGCCACATACTGTGATTGACAGACCATCTGTCATGAGCCAGTCTTCCAAACTGCTGATGTACGCTCATCCTTGCTTTGTTATTGAACAGTCTACATCTGCTAATTGTGTTACCTGAAATAACCTAATCGTGGCCCTCCTGGCATCTACTGGACCACGCTGGTCTAATTTTATATTAGCCCTATTATTCTAAAATTTGTAGCCTTTGTCATCTAGGCTCTATACTTGGGTAGAAGCTGAAAAATCATGTTCTAAATATTCCTTTTGCGTGTTTTTTTTTTTTTTCTAGCATGAGTATTATTTTTACAAAGTTGTATGACATTGACCAAAAAAAATAAAAAAGTTTGGAAAGTTCTCATCCCCTGGCGGTCAGCTGCTAACATGCTAGGAAACCATGTCTAGGGATACAATCTGCAAGGACATGTTTGTTTCTGCTGACAGGTGGACCCGTCATCAAGCGCCATCGTGCTAGCTGATGGTATCCACTTGAAGATTCAATTAAAAGGAAAATATTCTGCTATGTATTAGACCATACATTTCATAAGTTCTTACAACATACACTAATCTCAATGGAAGATCAAACAGATCCACAGATTAAAAAGGTTTTCCAGGAGTTTAATATAGATGGCCTATCCTTGGCATAGGTCATCAATGTCTGATCGGTGAGGGTCAGACTCCTGTTACCCCCGCCGATCAGCTGTATGAAGAGGCCACAGTGCTCCAGTGAGTGTTGCAGCCTATCCCTAAGCCAGTGATGTCATGTTCATTGGTCACCTGGATTATGTACAGTTCAGTCTTATTATACACTATACAATTGCAGTACGACAGTCCTGCAGGGTGAGGTCACAGGGGCAGTTAACAAACCGAGGGTTGTTATTGGTACTTGTACTAGTTTTTATATACCCTGGGCAGGCGTACAGCAGTGATGGAGAGGCTGGCACATGGATCCTCTGGGGCACTCTCTGTATATAGGGACCAGGCCGAATGGTAGGTGAGGTGCCCTGGGTGTTTGCAGGTTTAGTGTGTCTGTGGCAAGATCCCTTATAGTTAGTGACGCCAGTGCCGGTGGCACACCGATTTTATTGTAGGAATAATTGAGGTACACACAGTTGTAGTGAACCAGAACTTCTGTTTACTGAACAGTTCAACTATATACAGGTTTCAGTGAGTTACATATGCAGTGTCTTTAACAGGCAGGCTTCACAAAAATGGCAGGCACAGTCTTTGCAAGATACACAGAGGGTATAAACACTCACAGATCAGGCTGTACTGTCTTCAGATCCTGTCTGGCTTTCTCCAAGGCCCGTATGCCCTATAGCTGGCTTTATCCTTGGGTAGGGAAACCTTCCTCTGGTATAAATCCTATTGCTGTAAATATCCTTCAGCTTTCTACTTGGCTGGATAAAGGTGGCTCTGCTCTGTACTCTGCAAGGTACTAGATATCTTCAGGAGGCAACCTCTTCTCCTGGGTGCAAGCTAGAAACCTGGGCTATCTAGCTACATGTCAGAAGCTGCACTTCAGCTGACCTCTAGCTAAAGTGTACACTGGCTTCTAACTACACATTCCAACTCTCTCCCTCCCTAAACTGGACCTGACCATATATACTGGGGGGTTCCCTAGCTCCCTCTACTGCCTAGGAGGAGGAACTACACCCCTAACAGGCCTGGTACAGGAGATAACAGGAAAATACACATAAAAAATGCCATACAAAATACAATGACCATGTTGCACAGGAGGTGGAGAATAACGTGACCCTTGAGTAGTGCCCACATCTACATAGTGGGACACTACACAATGTACGGTGCTTGGTTTGGTGTGAACAGGCCGTGGCACTTGCCAGAGTTTTTTTTGCGGACTTATGTTTCCGCATATGGACCTGTAAAAAAAAGGAACCGAAACGAGAAAAAAAAATACATTTGTGTGCATGAGCTCTTAACTGCACGCCAGCTCCTTTGCCATTAAGCCATTTTCCACACAAACTGGCGTGGAAAACAAATAAGATTGGCCTCCAGGCCCATCCCCCCTTCCCCCATTTTCTTGCTGCTCAGGAAAAGTGGTGTGATCAGGGAATTGTTGCAAATTTTACTGCACAAATGGTGTGCTCCAAAATTTTAATGAATAAATAAATGTCTCCATAGTATTTATCATTTCCTATTGCTCAACATGTACCACGTGACGTTTATTGCTCCCAAAAACAAAAAAAAAGCCCAGAACAAAATGCGTTTTAAAGGAAACTTTTGTGTGCAGCCACCTCTATGACTTGTAAGATAGGTCGGAGGTATCACATGACAGCACAACTAGGACGCCACAGCGGTACCACCGGGCCAGGAGGAGAGCAATACATGTTGGCGTTTCGCGAGCACCCCATCCACAGCATCCTTATATGGGACAGCTATGTCTGGCTTCAGAAGACAAATGTAGCACAGGAAATTGTATAGGAATGAAGGTGCAGGTTTTTTTTTTTTTTTTTTTGTTTGTTTTTAGACAGTATGTTCTTTCCTGTTAGCTTTTCATCCACTGCCTTCAGTGAGGGGAAAACACAACATAGAAATGCACACATGAAATAGTTTTCACATGCATTGCCACACCTGAGGTTTTCAATGGAAAACTGTTCTAAGGCTTGGTGACAGGTGAGTGAACTTGGCCTAAGGCAGGCTGGCAGATGAAAGCTGTGACCAAACTAGTTCTCGTTAGAAGGTTCTCCACTCATAAACCTGTCCCGTAGTCATCGGCATGCTGTCATACTAGTCCTTACCGCCAGTCAAACCATGTCAGATTATATCTCGTGTTTTGTGAAACTCCATGACTGTCCTTCACAGGCCCCTAGTGCAGTCTGTAATACAGTACATGTCACCCTCGTACACCGGCTTATCTAGCAAAGCTCAAAGCTGTTGCATGAAACCTAATCGCTTGGTTCTGTAATAAATTGGGCAGTAAAAATAAACCTTTTAAAGGGGCACTTCCATCAGAAAGGGGTATTTTAATGAAGTTCAGTCAGTATTCATAGGAAATCATTTTTATTAGAATTTTTGTCTGTTTTGCTTTTTAATTTCGGCAGTACTATGCAATTAAAATGATTGTCCTTCTGTAGCGGTCACCACGAATGAGAAGCCCTTTTATGTAAGTAATCTACTGTCAGTCTACTGCTGCTGTGAGCGGAACATATTATCTGAAGGATGATCTTCGTGATAAGGGCCCATTCACACTGCCGTAGGAACGGGTCCACACCCGTTCCGCAATTTTGCAAAACAGGTGCAGACCCATTCATTTCAATGGAACCACAAAAGATGCAGACAGCAAACGCGGTGCTGTCTGCATCTGCAGTTCTATTCCGTGGCCCCACAAAAAATATAGAGCATTTTCTGAGCGTGGCAGCCATGTGTGGTCTGAGACAGACAGGCCATAGCAACTGGTTTTTAAGGGAGCAGTGGAAAGGGACAGAAAAAGCTGTTATTATAAGGTAATTACAGATCTTTTGATCATTGACAGACTAAGGGCTCTTTCACACCTGCGTTAGTCTTTCGGCATAGAGTTCCGTCGTCGGGGCTCTATGCCGGAAGAATACTGATCAGGATTTTCCTAATGCATTCTGAATGGACAGTCCGTCCTTCAGGATGCATCAGGATGTCTTCCGTTCCGGAACGGAACGTTTTTTGGCCGCAGCAAATAGCGCAGCATGCTGCGCTTTTTGCTCCGGCCAAAAATCCGGAACACTTGCCGCAAGGCCGGATCCGGAATGAATGCCCATTGAAAGGCATTGATCCGGATCCGGCCTTAAGCTAAACGTCGTTTCGGCGCATTGCCGGATGCGACGTTTAGCTTTTTCTCAATGGTTACCATGGCTGCCGGGACGCTAAAGTCCTGGCAGCCATGGTAAAGTGTAGCGGGGAGCGGGGAGCAGCATACTTACCATCCGTGCGGCTCCCGGGGCGCTCCAGAGTGACGTCAGGGCGCCCCAAGCGCATGGATCACGTGATCGCATGGACACGTCATCCATGCGCATGGGGCGCTCTGACGTCATTCTGGAGCGCCCCGGGAGCCGCACGGACTGTAAGTATACTGCTCCCCCGCTCCCCACTACTACTATGGCAACCAGGACTTTAATAGCGTCCTGGCTGCCATAGTAACACTGAAAGCATTTTGAAGACGGATCCGTCTTCAAATGCTTTCAGTACACTTGCGTTTTTCCGGATCCGGCGTGTAATTCCGGCAAGTGGAGTACACGCCGGATCCGGACAACGCAAGTGTGAAAGAGGCCTAACTCGGGTATACGTGACAAGCTCTAATAAACTAGCAAATAAAAAATGACAGTTACATTTCAAATATTAAAACTGACACAAAAATTTAATTATTGCAATGGGTTCTATATTTTGTGACTATTGTTTTGATATTTAACATGTGTAGGTTTAAACGAGCAGGACGATTATGGGGGCAGTTTCTGTTAGCGACGGCATATTTAATTTACAGCTCTGGGATTAAAGCGCTGCCTGACCGTTCATATACGTGTTATCTGCACGGGGTATATGCAGATTTTTTTTATGGAAGTCACCCCTTTAAACTAACCGCAAATATGACCAAGGGGCAAACTTCATTATTTCACCGCTGCAACAGACATCAAAATGGTTTTAAGAAAATTGTGTTGAGCGATGGCAATTAAGTTGAAAGGATTGATAGCGCTGCCGCATCAGTAACTTAGCACTACACTCCGGGCAGGCTTTTTATAGGATCCAACGCTTTATTAAACCTATATTCTGCCAATATATTTAGTGAGTAGTTGTGGAGCACACATGGTTAATCTCAGTTACTGGACAGAGTATGACAAGCAAGTAAAATTTTGTATACAAGTGTAGAAAACAAAATCAGTAAAAATTCCATGTCTGGAAGTATTCGTCTTCCGTTCTCACTGTTGGGGTTTTTTCCTTCTGACGTACATTGCATCCCTTTCCTGCACTCGTTTTACTGTATGGAAGGAATGTATAGAATCTTCTTGTACTATCCCTGAGGTTAGGGAAAACGCCAAAAGTTGTAAATTGTCGTAAGCAAGGGCCCCCTCACATTATGTTTCTGTCAGTACTGCGCTTCAGTTTTCCACTGTTCAACAGCACGAACAGCAAATGTGGAAATAAGTGAGTCATCCTGGCTCCTCCTTGTAGACAGTTACTTTACATTATCACATTGCTTATATACACACGAGATAAATGTCACCCAAACCTGATGACTTTGGTGGGACTGACTGACCATCTAAGACTACTTTCGCATCTGATGCCGGCTGATGTGGCAGAGAATGCCGGGATTTGGCTGTACAAAAACTGCTGCATGCATTTGCTGGGTAGCAGCAGGATCTCTAGATTATAGTCAGTGGGGTCCGAAAGGCAGGCGGCAGTATCCGGCAATGCCTGATCCAAAGATCTCTGGCAAGCTGTGATCTCCCGCAGATGTGAAACTAGCCTAATGTGTATGGGGGACTTCAGAATATCTCCTGGATGGCGGGGAGATGAGGATTGGGCAGCTGGGTTTCAGTCCTAATAACTTAGAATGGAGCAGCAGAATGAGCACCACTCCATTCTCCAAGCTTCTCCACACTGGTCTTGCTGTGAGGAGGATTGGTGGTCTCAGGACCCCTGTTGGTGTGATCGGTGGTGTTTCAGTGGTGGGATCACATTTAGCCCATGTGCCCTGTGCATTGAGGAGTATAGAAGTTTGAGATCCCTGTTCTTGTGATCAGTGAGGGTTCCAGTGGTGAGATTTGGTGTACATGCCAGAAGTTTTAACTGGCATATGCTTCATCTAGAAACATGATGTGAACTTCACATATAACTCTGGAGAACCTGCGTGCGCCCCACTATTGCTCTTGGTGATGTAAACTGTAGGAGAACCAACTATTGAGTGTACATTTTCCTCTATGGCACCACCAATGGACAAATGAAGCATTACACAGTGCCTACTGATAGTGATTGGGTAAGTCTCAGACTTGCCAGGCCCCTCTTTGTCTAAGACTGCATGCACACAACCGTAATGTCATCTGAGTGCTATCTGCATTTTTTAGTAGATGGCACACTGACTCATTCAATTCTAGAAGGACATGCACACATCTCTATTTTATTTTTTGGGATCCGTGTGGTCGTTCTGCAAATTATAAACAGCAGATTAGTCCATACTGTGGACAAGAATGCTCCTTTCTAGTGATGGGAGAAAGAAAAATACGGAATGCATATGGAAGGTATCTGTATTTTGCAGACTGAAATAAAGACACTGCTGTGTGTTTGAAGCCTAATTCAGCATTTCTAATGGAGTATCTGAAATATGTTTTCTAATCCAAACCACCCATTTAACTATCGGCGTGATTATTTTCTGCTTTAGTTTACCACCTGGCAGAATGTTTTGCTGAAAATATTTCTTGCACCTTTCCTGTGGGACTTCTGGATTTCCATGTGCTGCATACAGTAATGTTTCCACTAGTCTGACATTCAGTTGTCCTTGCACCAGACAAATTGCGTTTCACATGTGTGTAATCCTGGCTGGACAAATCCTAGGAGCCGAGAAACCAATGTGCAAGGAAACTTTCTTTTTTAGTTGTTTTCAATTGATGTTTATGGAAATATGGAATAAAACTGGCTCCTTGAGAGGTTAAATATTTTGTGTGTGTATATGTATGTAATTAATATATATTCTCTATCTTTTTTTTTTTTTTTTTTTCCCCCCCCATCTATATTAAAAAATTGAAATCCTAAATCATGCAGTTTTCACACTGGCCACTTAATTTCTATGGGAGAGATTTCTCTGCATGCTCTGAGACCTGGGCAGAGGTCAGGAGGGCATAGATGAGCTCTAACATCACCTATTGTGAATGGTGGATACTGTGTTAGCTATACAGAGGTGATATCTGTTATTGTAATCCTGCTTGTGGTGATGTTGTGGTAGCCACTGAAAAGTTACTGATACACTACAGGAAGTCTCAACATATTAGACCTAGTGGTCAGTGCAAAAATGGCACCATTTTATTTAATAAATAAATAGATAATGACATGGAAGATTACAACAAAACACCTAAAATTCTAAAAAGAAAATAATAAATTTTTAAAGAGGATTTAAACAGTCCTCTTCTGATATATTCCATTTAAAATCTCTTGTAAAATACTGTATTGCAGTTACATAAAGATAAAAGATGCGTTCAAGCGAAATAAAATAAATTACAAAACACAATCTCTCAAATTCTAAAATGCCATCTGTGCAGACTTTGACTTTCCTTTAACTTATTGATGCATGCATGTAATTTAAAGTGTTCTTTAGGCAGTGGCTAGGATCCCAGAAGGTTGTTGGCAAAGCATTCCATAATAACCACCATCAGCATTCCGAAAAGCAGCAGCCCTGGGCCTTTTTCCAAGAATCCAACGCAAACATGCCATAAAGTTGTATTAATTACGCATGTGTGTGGACCTGCTTAACTGAACCCAGAGAGGACTCTCGAAATAGAATTTAACAATAGGAAAAGTGCGTAACTATTCCTGTTTGCACTTCTCTTTGCAGAGGTGGATTTCCATATCTACCCTTTCCCTTGCGAACTTTTGACAGTGTAGAAATGTTTTATCCTGAACCTGTGTACATATGGATATCTTCTTAAAAATGGGGTAAGAGAGGAGGAAAATATAACTTGCCCGTATACATTTCCTTATTAGAAATGGGCTATATAGAATAAACAGCACCCGTGGTATATGGCAGCTCCCCCCCCATGAGGTGCTTGTTAACGGGTGATGTGGGGATTACATTTTGGCTAATGTGTGTGGACAGATGTACTCTAGGTTCAATTTTCTAAGAAGCAATTTAAACAAAATGTTTTGAGGATTGGAAAAACCATGTAAAGGTTTGGAGAACGAACATACAGAGTCCATGGAGATGTCTATATTGCATTTTAACCCATAGCGTTACTCCAGTTAGGCATCATGACAATGTATGATGGTACGACTTTGAAAAAAAAGGAAAATGGGATGTGGTGGTGCTCCTATCGAGGCTGTCACTCGCTCTATTTCTTGGTTATTCCGCTCCTAAAAACAGACACCTAGTCTCGGCAACATCAAACCTCTCTTCTGACCACATGCTTATCTCTTTACAAGAATAATGCACCTCATATTTCACACTTATATATGCGCAGTGCAGCCTAAAAAACAATGGGGGAGATTTATCAAAAAAGAAAAATTGGAACCTCTGAAACCACACTCACTACCATTACATGAAGCCATTAGAAATAAAAAAATTTAAGTATGAGAATGGCTCTTCCTTAGTTCAATAATGTTTACAATCTACTCTACCAGTTCAGAACTTGTCCCGAATTTCCCCAAAAGTTTGGATTCTAATGAACCCAAATCTTTTAGAGAGAACCTAGTATGCTACTCCTGGTTTTTCTTGGCAGCATATATGCATTGTCTGGGGGGTACTCTTTCTAATTACGGAGAACGCCTAATACTCTTTGTGGTGGTCTTGATCATTAGGGAGACCAATTCATTCATGTTGTACACCAGGCAACAATGCTTTCGCTTCCAGGGAAGAATATATGCAAATTCTCATATCTTAATGGGCATCTGTCTAGATTTGTACCTAGAAAACTGGCTGACCTTCATGTGTGGTTGCCAGCTGAAGGCATCTGTGTTGGTCCCATGTTTATATGTGCCCACATAGCTGAGAAAAGTGAAGTTTTAAGATGTGCAAATGAACTTCTAGGAGCAATGGGGGCGTGGTTGTTGCATCTAGAGGCTCTGCTTTCTCTGCAACAGCCATACACTCTGAACTTTTGACAGGGCCAGGCGTGATCATTTATACTGCCTGACCCAATGAATCAAAGTGCAGAGGGTGCAGCAGTCACATAGAGAGCTGAGCCTCAAAGTTCAGCTACAATTTTATAGTTTTGTCTAAATAACATTTTTTTTAAAAAATGTATGGTCTCTTCTCACACTTTCGCTACACTTTTTTTTTGGAAGCTTTAGTCCTCGTCGACCCCCCCAGCCCCCCCCAGCCCCCCCCCCCCCAAAAAAAAAAAAAAAAACTTTGGAGAAATGGGTTTCTGCAGTACTATTACTGTCCTGGTTGGGAAGAGGTTACATGACCACATCATATGTTTTTTGGTTAACCATCTTCTGGATGTCTGTCTGGGCTGTTGTGAAACAACGTTTGTGGCAGATAATGAAAGGGAGACTACAGTATTCAAAGCTTCATATTCTGGCACTGACACCAGGAAGGCACTGCGGAGGGGGTCAGCTTGTAGACATCTGTTGCACTAGCTTGAAGATGTTCTCTGTATAATGACCCATTCTGGTAGGGAGAACATATGGATACAGTGTCGGCCTGGGGTTCCTTGGGCCCACCAGAGGAGATGATTCTTGGGGCCCAACTCCCTATATCATCAGTAATGTCTAAAGTTTGGAATTAAAGAAATAGACCCTAGTGGCAAGTTATTATCTCAATCTTCTAGATCTTTGGGGCCCACTATTGCATCAGAGCCCGGGCCCACCGGAGGATCCTCTGGTGTGCCAGTCTGACCTTGCATGGGTATATCTTGCAGTAGCCTAAATGTCTATTTCACTTTTTACATTCATTAATGTATACTTAACATTTTTATTTTATTTATCTTTTTACTGATTTCCCCCTTCAATCCTGTTAGTTGAAGATAGATTTCATCCTGCTATTTTCCATCTAATCTGTCCTTCCAATCCATAAATGATTAAATTCATGTTCTATTTTAATTTATTTTTTAAATTTTTTTTATCTGGTCCGTTCTATACCTTTCTTCCTCCCAAGAATGGAAATTTTATCCCCCTATGGGCAGCATGGACCAAAAACTCACGTATTAAGGTAGACTGGTTGCTAAAGATATAGGGGGACGTTTATCAAGACTGGCGTTTTCTTCGCTGGACTCAATTCCCCCTGCGCAGCCGGAGGATGCACCAAATGTATGGATAGACGCAGGCCTCTCATAGATTTGGTGCCACCTCCTGCTTGTCGTGCAACAGGCAGCCTCCTAGCTGCCTTAAATTTCTGTCTTTTCCGGCACTTAATTCCGTCATAGGGGCTCAATACCGGAAAATAACTGATTAGTTTTATCCCCATGCATATTGAATGGAGAGAAATCCGTTCAGGATGTCTTCAGTTCAGTCACTGAACGGCGTTTTGGATAGACCAAATGCCGCAGCATGCTGCAGTATTATCTCCGTCCAAAATTCCGGATCAGTTGCTGGAACGCCGGATCCAGCATTAATTTACATTGAAATGTATTAGTGCCGGATCAATTGCAGACCGTTAAAAATTTGAAAAAATATAATTGATCCGCAGAGACTGATCTGTTCTTACAATGCATTTGTAAGACTGATCCGGATCCGTCTACAAATGCTTTCCGTTTGCATGCAGATTGCCGGATCCAGCAGGCAGTTCCGCCGACGGAACTGCTTGCCGGATCACTCTGCCGCAAGTGTGAAAGTACCCTTAACGCCACTATTTTGGTGTAACTAGTATAATAAACGTCTCCCGTACTGCCTAAAGCTACTTTAAATGAGCGTCAGCAGGGGAAAAGCCTGCCGGAGCCGTACTAACACTAGCCCATGTGTGCCGCCGGAAGTCCACTCTGGCCCCATTCACTATAATGGAGACGGGTCAGCATGCTGTAAAAGCCTAAGTTTCTGTATCCATACTATGACTGAATGTCCCGGACCAACCATGGGCATCATGCTACTCGGTTTATTAGACCTGGGACATTTGGCTGTAATACAGGCGCAGAAATTATGCAGATTTTTAGAAAATGAAAAATGTAGAACTTGTAGAGACTTGTGAGATAAAAAAGCTAAATCTGTCTTTCTATAAAATTTAGATAAGTCCATATCTGAGAATCTGATGGGCTGGCTTCATGCGAGAGACTTGATTGTGCCCCAGTGCTTATCTGGGCATCTCTTTATCCAGAACTAGCTATAACCTCCTATAAAAAAAAAAAATCTGACAGAAACATCACATCTCTATCTCTTACCCAAGTCAAGTTTTCCTACTGACGTAAGTGAGCCTTATCTCTGATGATTACTACTCTTAATGCATGACTGCTTGACCATATGCAGCATGGAGAATAATTACTAAGTAAGTGTGATATGGATTTTCTTTACACATCTAAGCTGGCTAATGACCCATAAACTACAGAGTGGAAGAAGAGGCCAATGAGGTAATTATACAGCCATAAAACACACATGCAGTGCATTGCTCTAGCCAGGATGACAAAGCATAAAGGCCAACCTTGTTTCAGAGCTTGTACCTTAGCATTCTGTTTAGTTCTCTATGACTTTTCTGGGACAACAGGATGACCATCTATATAACAACCTACCATGACAATAGGGGCGGACTAGCCATAGACCTGTAAAAGGAAATTTCCTGGTGGGCTAATGTCCAGAGGGCCACCCAAGTCCTCCTCCTAGTATATACAGATCTGATGCTCCGAGCATTAATTACTAATGCATCTGGCCCGCAGCGGAAAGTGCCCTTCTGCATTCAACTGCATTGTTGTCCTCAGGATGGCGATACAGTTGAATACTACAGCAGGGATTGCAGTATTTTATGCTGCACTGTGGTATTTGGTTCTGCTGGAGGTGGTATTTTGTGCTGCACTAAAGTATTGCTGGCACTGCCTACAACATGGGGTCACTAACTTCCCAGTCCGCCCATGCATGACATACAAAGGGTCGTCACCTATTGAGCGCCATACTTATCTAGATATGTTGGTATTCTAAAACCATGTTCAAATTTAGGCCTCTTTCACACTTGCGTTGTCCGGATCCGGCGTTTACTCCACTTGCCGGAATTACACGCCGGATCCGGAAAAAAAAAGTGAACTGAAAGCATTTGAAGACTGATCAGTCTTCAAAATGCTTTCAGTGTTACTATGGCAGCCAGGACGCTATTAAAGTCCTGGTTGCCATAGTAGGAGCGGTATACTTACAGTCCGCGCGGCTCCAGAGTGACGTCAGAGCACCCCATGCGCATGGATGACGTGTCCATGCGATCACGTTATCCATGTGCCTGGGGCGCCCTGACGTCACTCTGGAGCGCCCCGGGAGCTGCACGGACGGTAAGTATGCTGCTTCCCCGCTCCCCGCTACACTTTACCATGGCTGCCTTGACTAGCGTCCCGGCAGCCATGGTAACCATTCAGAAAAAGCTAAACGTCGGATCCGGCAAAACGCCGAAACGACGTTTAGCTTAAGGCCGGATCCGGATCAATGCCTTTCAATGGGCATTCATTCCGGATCCGACCTTGCGGCAAGTCTTCAGGATTTTTGGCCGGAGCAAAAAGCGCAGCATGCTGCGGTATTTTCTCCGGCCAAAAAAACGTTCCGTTCCGGAACTGAAGACATCCTGATGCATCCTGAACGGATTTCACTCCATTCAGAATGCATTAGGATAAAACTGATCAGGATTCTTCCTGCATAGAGCCCCGACGACGGAACTCTATGCCGGAAGACAAGAACGCAGGTGTGAAAGAGCCCTTACATGAAAAAACTCCACTAAAGATGCACTCCCACAAAAATGTTTATTCTTTAGCCTGACTGTATTTGTGAGTTATCCAGTCCCTCCTGGTTCTCAGTTGTGTCCTGTGACCAACACTCTAACTCTGCAACTGAGACAGTGGGGCAGATTTACAATAAAAAATCCACCAGTTTTTTGGGGGCATTTTTTTTTACCAAAAACTGGCTTGCATGCTTTGCATCGCCAGCAGATTTCCACACATTTGTAATCATTTTATGCCTCTTCCAACAAGGACTCGTGGCCTAAATGTGCCAAAAATTCTTTTTTGGGAGTATACTACACCATCTTATAGGTGACATAAACTTAGACAAGACAGCTCTTTTTGGCACACGACAGAATACTGTCACATCGGCGAATTTTTGGCGTGCAGACTTCTAGGTAAATCTGCCGCAGGATTTATGATACAGCAAACTGATAAAGGTCCATGCACTGGAATAGTAAATCTGTCTAATATAAAGACTGTGATTGATTTGTATTCTTGGAGAGTATAAAGTGCACCACTATTAGTAAATCTGCTCCGGTGTCGTATGTGCGGACAGGAAGTCTGTTTCTCTAGTCTTTCCTAGGAGACTGAAATTGAAGCTCCCATAGGAATACATGGAGAAACTGACTTGCTGTCCACACATAGACGCTGTGTCAATTGGCGATCAGAGCGCTGATCACATTATACAGCTGAGGATCAGAAGGGAGGTTTTAACTAGAGATGAGTGAATTATTTTACAAAAAAAATTGCTTCGTGATGAATTGCTTTGTCACGAAGTGCATTTCTTTGTAAGCAGTGGGTGCAATGACAGGGAGCGACAACTGTGATTCTCCCCGTCATTGTACCCGTCAGATGCCTCATTCATACAAGATCGCGGTATCTGATATAAATAACAGCGTGTAAAATTTTAAAATTCTACCGACATGATCCATTTGATCACGACAGGCCTGCCGCCTTCTTGCTTGAAGAGCTGGTGCGAAGTCTCATGTGGCCAGAGATGACTCCATCACACCGGCCAGCGTGGTGACCTCATACATCACCGCGCACAGGATTTCATGCGAGATCTTAAAGCAAGATGGCGGTCGGCCCATCATGAGCAAATGGATCAGGTAAGTATGATATATATTTTTTTTTTTAACACTATTTCAGGTTAAATTGATTATCTACCACAAAGCACAAGGATATTCGGCTTCGACGCAAATCAAATTTTATCCTGAAATTCGGACCATCACTAGTTATAACTCTCAAATGCAGTCAGTAACAAACTATTTACTACATGTACCTTTCTAATGTGCCAGACAATGCAATTTTTATTTTTTTCTGTAAGGGTGTCAACTGCAGATTTTATCAAAAATGCTGGACAGAATACTCCACTATTTTGTTCAGTAACAGGTCAAGCTGATGGACCGCATTATAGTGTGCCGTCCATCATGCGACTGGTTCGACTCTTCTGTTATTTCTCGCTCGTATCATTGGGGGACACAGAAGACCATGGGTATAGCTGCTGCCACTAGGAGGCAACACGAAGCAAAAAAGTGTTAGCTCCTCCTCTCAGCTATACCCTTCCTGCAGACACTGAGCTAATCTGTTTTAGCTTAGTGTCTGGAGGAGGCAGACTTGTTTTCCTGCAGGTCAGCCAAAGATTTTTTTATTTTATTTTTCTGATCGGACTACAGGTGGCCTCCAACCACCTGTTTTCCCCACACTTGAGGGGGGAGACTAGTGGGTCCTCAAGCCCGCTGCTCGTTCCCCACCTGAGGAAGAACAGTGGATCTCAAATCCCCTGTTACCCACCAGCTACAGTGTCACCTTGCTGCTACTTCTGAAAGTCCCCCCCCCCCCCCCCCCCCCGTTACCATTGTAGCCGCCCTCCCCAAGGGGCAGCACACAGAGGAAGGTGACACTTCTGGTATAGGGGTGGGCAGAAACCGTCTAGGTATTACCTACCTTTCCCTGCTGGCCCCTGCCACCATTCCCCACCCCTTCCCTGGGTTAACCTTCCTCCCCTCCTCCCTGTACTGGGTTCTAGGAGTTAACCTTCTGCTGGGTCCCCTTCTGTGTTCTCTAAAGTGAAGTTGTTGTTTTTGTTTTTTCTCAAAACCTTGTCCTCTCACTGGCCCTCGGTCCAGTTCTGGTCCCCAGCCCCCTCACTTTCCTCCAGGCCTGGCGGTACTCCAGCGCTCACAGGCCTCCTTGGACGGCCTCTGCTTTCTCTCACTGGGCATCGGTACGCCCATTCCCGGCCTCCTCTGTTTTGGAGGGCAAGATCCCCGTGACACTCTCGCTCCCTCCATGCGTTCTCCCAGCCAGAAGTTCTTTAGGTTGGCCCCTGCTTTGCGGCCTAGTATGCTTCGTTCTCCCAGAGTGTTTGTGGGGCGGGGACTGTACCCTCAGAGCGCAAACCTTTTGCGCCCACTGAGCTCCACCCCCAACCTACTTAACCCCTTCCTTGCCTCAGTGCTTCTGTAACTGGGGGAAAAAATAATTACTTATCACTCTTAAGAGGGTTGATTAGGATTGGGGCTGTATGTAATTCCCACAGTTATTATTATTATTATTAACCCTTGGAGCTCCGCTCCTATTTTGGGCTTAGTTCCTATAGCAGTGTGTGACCAGCTTGTTATCTTAGTGCTTGTAGTGCACCACGTTTAGGCTTACACTGTGTTGTCTCTACAGCTACAGCGGAGCCAGTGGCGCAATGGATAGGCGGCATGCTCGCCCTACCGCTAGCTACTTGCGACTAGGATACTGTACATCCTGTAGCATTACCCCCTTCCATAGGTGGAGTACTTGCACTATCACTGGATACTGTACAGTCTGTCGCATTACCCTCCTTTTATAGGCAGAGAACTTGCACTACCATGGTATACTGTACAGCCTGTAGCATTACTCTCCTTTATAGGCGGAGTACTTGCACTACCTCTGGATACTGTACAGCTTGTAGCATTACCCTCCTTTCTTTGGTGGAGTATTTGCACTACCACTGGATCCTATTCATTCTGTATCATTGCTCTTTTTTCATAGGCAGGGTATTTGCATATGGGACCCTATACATCCGGTAGCAAGGCCTCGATCCATAGGCGTAGTATGTGCTTCACCACTGGATACTGTACAGCCTGTCACATTACTCTCCTTTTTGTAGGCGGAATATTGGCACTACAACTGGATCTTATATTCCCGGTATCATTGCCCTCCTTCCACTGTGGGTGTATTTACACTTCCACTGGGTACTGTACATTCTGTGACATTGTCCTAATTCGGGGTCCTTGGGTATCGCCTTCCTTAGAAGTCTTCTGGGCCCAGGCTATGTCTTTTTCCGGTATAGTCTGTAGTCACTCAGTTTGTTCTGGCGCCTGACTTGTTTTTATTCTTGTCCATCTTGTGGACTCGGTGTGCTTGCCACTTCTTCCGAAGTCTCCTAAGCCGTGGCTTATGTCCCCGGGGATGTTCTCTTTTTTTCTGCCCAGGTGGGGCATCTGGGTATTCAGACGCTCTCTGGCTGGCCTTCCTGGGAATGTCTCTTCCTGTACCTTTTTCAGGGGTCCGGGGTGTGTCCTCCCTCCGTATTTCTGTGCGGGGCCTTATGACAGGCCTTGGATTCGTTTTGGTCTTCTTCCCTCCCCATGGTCTTCTGTGTCCCCCAATGATACGAGCAAGAAAGTAGGATTTTTGTCTTGCCTGTAAAATCCTTTTCTCGTTGAGTTCATTGGGGGACACAGCTCCCACCCCATAAGTACATTGCTGGCTCTCCTTGATGGGTTCCTCCGGTTCTTGATTCTGACCCATCTTCGCCTTTCTTACTTTTTATTGTTTTCTGTTGGCTTCTCCTGGCTGCTCCTACTGCTTTCGTGCAAACTGATTAGCTCAGTGTCTGCAGGAGGGGTATAGCTGAGAGGAGGAGCTAACGCTTTTTTGCTTAGTGGCATCAGCTATACCCATGGTATTCTGTCCCCCCCCATGAACTCTGCGAGAGAAGGATTTTACAGGCAAGACAAAAATCCTACTTTTCATTGTTCTGCTCCTAAAATGGAGCAGAACAGTGGAAGTCAAGTGCTGATGTTAAAGCGACCTATAGTAGGGCATGCCAGGGTTTGAGAAAGCTGGGCAACAACCCCCATGGGCGCTGTCTTATGGCCTAATCGGGCATCTTCATGAGATACACATAAAAAAATAAAAATATAACACTATGAGCTGGAAATTTAAAGGATTTCTGTTTACTGATGACTTGTTATTTTACATGTAAAAGCTCCTTAATGTGAGAAATCAAAGGCCTGGAATAAAGCGTGTTTACAGGAGGCAGTGAACTGTATCTATAGTGTGTTTTTCCCTCCGCACCGGTATAGTTTATTGCTCGCTCCCCTTCTTGGCGGCTGTCATGGTAACAAGTGTGAGCATGTTGCTAAAAATGCCTGGGTCAATAGTTACCGGCAGGGTAGGTTACTGTGGTGCTATGTTAGAGGCCTCTATAGTGCTGACCACCGTCTCTGACAGCGAACAGATTTATCACAAAGCAAAGAAATGCCATTTCCACAAGCCGCTGATCCCACAGCGTTTGCTGCTGCAAGGAGCCACTTGGTTAACTTGTCTGTGATTATTTTCTCCATCAGATGCAGCACAGACGTCTTGTCAGTGAAGGTAACCGCTATTGTATTTTCTGATAGTGTTACTATTCCAATTCTTTTTAATTAATTGCAGCTCATCTTGCAGGCCAGTTACTGTTGGGTGCCTGTATATGGAGGTGGGTGAATGTGCAGAAGGTCCGCCAGATATCTGTGCACTTCTGCACCCAAAATTGCAATTTCTAATTGTGGTTTTTGGTGCAGATTTACAACATATCTTACTCTTCATTGGTAAAGGGTGAAATCTGCAGCTAAAAAAGCAAAATTAATTGACATGCTGTGGATTCCGTAGGGCAGATCAATTTCCACCAGAAAAAAAGCCGCAGCGTATACATGAGATTTGTCTATTCCCATAGTCTTTGCTGGTACCTTACTCGTAAACGGCATGTAATCCGCAACGTATGCAGGCACTCTTATGGGATCTGCTAACAAGCAAGTATTACTTTTATGTGGGCGTTAAGAGTTAAAATGGGTTCTGGCAAGTTTTAATCTTCTCTCGGATCCACAACATAGGTAATAAGTGCACCACTGCAACCAATGACTGGCCTCAGAGGTGACGTGTTGTGTTGCTTAGGGGCACATCACCTCTGAGGACACCCATTGGCTGTAGCAGCACAAGTCATACAACCATCCAAAAGTTTACAGGATATGGACTGGATGACTGCTGAAAGGGGCCAAGGACCCAGAATGTAGCCACGGGAAGCAAGTATGAGTGTTTCAACAATGGTGCAGGGGTCTGTTAAAAACCCAAAGCTAGACAACCCTTTTAAGTACATCAAATGCATGCCAAACATTATTTCGTTAAGTTTTTAACTTGGCTTACTGTTCATTTTTACCGTTGCATTTTTGTTACCTGGAAACCTTCATCAGGCTGCTGTTGATGGATTAGTTATTCTACTTGTCTCTGGTAGTGGAAGTGTATAGAGGTGTATTGATTTGAGTAAGCTATGTAGGTCTGAACGACCTCTTAATACCATAAAAGGGTATGCCACAAATTTTAATATTGATGCCTATCCTCAGGATAGGCCATCAATATCTGATCAGTGGGAGTCCGACACCCCCGCCAAATAGCTTTTGTGGTGTATGTAACTCTTTCAGTGGAATAGAGGAGAGTGAATCCATTCTAACCAATCAATTTGTCTCATCAGCAGGACTTCTTCATCTGTGAGGGGCTGTCAGTATAGGCCATCAATAATAAAATTCTAGAATACCCCTTTAAGGTTGTGTTCATACATAGCAGAAATTCAAAAAAATATAAGTGAATGGGGTTTTAGGCTTTCAGAAACGACATGTAGCATCAGCAGCTGATTCTGCATAAACGATTTCTGGATGTAAAATGTGCAGCTTTTGGTGCAGAAAAGCTAGTGTGTTTGTTTTTTTGTTTTTTTTTTAAATCAGCTATATGTGAACACAGCCTATTAACCCTAAACCTAGTAAATTAACACATGAATACCCAGTACAACCATTTGCTACTTAACCAGAGAACAAGATTATTGCTTTATGAAGTCTAAAGGCTCATTTGGAAGCTGCGAGGAGCAGCTGATTGTTGGGAAGGAAGGGTTTTTTCCCCAACAATCTGCTCCTCATTACTGGGGGTGAAGAGTAGCGTTTACATGCAACGATCATCTCCATAGTAAGAGCGATGGCAACTTCTGCTATCGCTCGTCCCCATAAAAAAAAAAATCATTGGGGGTCATTTATTAAACAGAAATACGCATACATTTCTGACTTCTCCCCGCTCATGCCAGGTTTTAAAAAAAAAAGTGGGTGGGGAAGGGGTGGGTCAGCAGGCCCGTCTCATTTACCATTTTCTACGCCTGTTTTGGGCGTACAAAATGGTCTAAATGTAAGACAGCAAGGAAGCCACCTTACATTTAAGTTATGTAGAGGCCGGCACCTCTTCATAACTGTGTCAGATCTACTGCCAGTGCAGGGCTTTATTAAGACCGGTCTTAATAAATGTGCCCCATTGTTCCTGGGCAAGAGGGCTATTTAGTGCTGTGTCCGCACCTCAGGTCATTTCACCTGATGATGGAGCACGTCGATCATTCATGGGGTGATCCGCAGCACCTTTAGATTATTGGGAATGAGTATCTGAAGCGAACCTTCCTGTGAACAATCGGGCTGAACATCGGCAGTGTAAGTCCAGTTTAAGAGCTAACAGATAATTTGAATATTGAAGCGGTGAGAGCGGAGCAGATATTTGGCAGTGAAGTTTTTTGCCAGAGGTGGAAAATAATTGTATGACAGAAGATTACATACTTTTTGTTTATAATCTGAATGGCATAGGTAGGATAGAAATTCACTTGTTCTGAAAAGATTGACGTAAGAGATGCAGATTAACTGCCACTTAAAACAATGATTCTGGGTTATAATTATCAAAGCCAGAAATCTAGAGTTCTGCACACAACAGTGTTTAATACAAATCTATTCTTCTACTAATTGGTATGTTCAAGGTTGAACACTTCTGTTACATAAAATGTGCATGAACTTTACACTTATTTTGCATTATTTTTCTTTATTACTAGTAGAAGGACCCGGCTTCACACGGGTATATTTCATTTAATGTTTGTGTGTGTCATAGAAAGATTAACAGTGACCTCTACAGCACTCTAGTCCCCCACCCTATAACACTGACCCCCACACACAGTGCCCTGCCACTTTGAAATGGGACCTCCACAGCAGCCCATGCCCTTAATTTTGACCTTAACAGCACCCCACTCCCCCTGCCTCTTTAAAGCTGACCTGCAGAAGTGAAGAAAAATTGCAGGGTTGTTATGGAAACCTGGTGTAAAACTGTCTGAAGACTAAGGACCTGCGAGCTTCTATTGGCTGATAAGGGACATGTGACAGTGTGTATGGCAGTTAGTCTTGCAGGCTTGTATTGGCTAATGCAGGTAATTTTTTGGCAAGATCTCAGGAACGGGATCTTCCGTCCCTAGGCTGTGGAGCAAAATAGATCCGTCATGACCACCAATGCAAGTCAATGGGGACGGATCCATTTTCTCAGACACAATAGAAAACGGAACTGTCCTCTATTTGACTTTCAAAAGAGTTCAAAACAGATCAGTTTTGACAATGTTAACTTTTTTTTTTTTTAACTATAATACAACCGGGATCTGTTCAAACTGATTCAGATGGTTGTATTATCAGTAACTGATTTTTTTTTTTTTAATTATACAGTATCTTTGAGTAGTGTTATGAATGCATGATGTCCTGTTGTGAATAGGCTGTGGGTCTATTTGGCTCATTAATACTTTTAGTACCCGAGCCTCTCTGCATCAGCACATGAGTACCGACTGCACATATTATATGTTAAGCTTTCAATGGGATAATCCCTTTTGAAGAACTTGTCTGGGTTAAAATAAAAATTGTTAAATGACAGGGAAAGAGTTAAAATAATATAAATTAGTTACTGGATCAAACCCCCCACTTCTGCGTCAGATTTTTGGCCCTCCAGGCTGGGCTTGGTTAATGCAGTAGTGTTCAAAAAACATAGTAATCCAACATCATTAGGCCTCATTTAAACGGCTGTTATTTTAGTCCGCATTCGAGCCGCAGTTTTTGCGGCTCGGATGCGGATCTATTCACTTCAATGGGGCTGCAAAAGATGCGGACAGCACTCCGTTGCTCCGTTCCATGGAGCGCAAAAAATATATATAACATGTCCTATTCTTGTCTGCGTTTTGCGGACAAGAATAGGCAGTTGTATTAAAGGCTGTCCGTGCCTTTCTGCAAATTGCGGAATGCACACGGACGCCATCCGTGTTTTTGCGGATCTGCGGACCGCAAAACACACAATGGTCGTGTGCATGAGACCTAAACCTGATGAATCGCTGTTTTTGGTAGAAGTGATATTTCTACATAGCAAATAATTTACTTGTAAGTGTAGTAACGTAATAGAAAAAAAGAAAATGACCCAACAATTAAAACTCGTTCTGAGTAATTGAATCATTAATTGAAAGGGGTGTGCTCAAAATAATACCTGTGAGGAGTTAAATAAGTGCCAAAATTAACACCTGTTATTCCACAGAAAGAATGACTTTACCAATTTAAAGGGGTTGTCCCACGAAAAATATTCTAGTTTTCAAACCAGTACCTGGATCTGAATACTTTTGTAATTGCGTGTAATTAAAAATTAAGCATAGCTAGTAAGTTATTCAATAAAATGTATCTGTATAGCTCCACCTGCTGTTCATTATTTTTCTTATTTCTTTGTCCTGCTGACCTGAGAAGGCTGCACATGCTCAGTTTCATCCTTTTTAATCATCTCCTGAGTTGATAGGGGGAACATGGACACGCCCACTTAGCTGCAGCAGAAAAGATGCTCCCCTTGAGCTGTCAGCTTGATAGAAATTAGCAGAGCAATGAATAAGGAGATCTCTGGATCCATGTGAGGTACAGGGCTGGTTCTAGCTTTGTTAGAAAGAGACTGTTATGTACTATATGATTTCCGTTTTTTTACAAATGTTGCATATGTTTGCTATTGTGTATTTCCTTCTGAAATACTGTGGGAAAATTGGTAGTTCCAGACATTGTTCTGATGAACATACATTGAGTAAATAGTTAGAGATTGAAAAACATATCGGGAAGTGCATCAAATTATAGACCACCCGTCTAAGATGATTGAAGTGGCAACCAAAACCAGAAAGATGCGGGAGGAAGCGGGGAACTACTGTTCAAATAGATCGAAGAATAGCCAAAGGCTCAGCCAATGATCACCTCCAGAAAGATGAATGGAGATCTAAACCCACTAGTGAGTTCTGCTACAGTCAGTGTTGGAAAAAAGGGGGGGGGGGGACATAAAAAATTGGGGGAGGGGAAACCCAAAAATGCTGAACTACTGTTAAACGTAGTCCAATCGTTCTGGACTGGAATACCTGTTGATGTGCAGGAAGTTGGTCGACTCTATATAAGGCCTCTTTCACACGAACGATACGAATTGGCTCCGGGTGCGTTCAGGGAAACTCGCACCATTTTGCAAGCAAGTTCAGTCAGTTTTGTCTGCGATTCCATTCAGTTTTTTCTGCGCAGGTGCAACGCACTTTGATGCGTTTTTCACGCGCGTGATAAAAAAACTGAAGGTTTGCAAACAACATCTCTTCGCAACCATCAGTGAAAATCTCATTGCTTCTAGACTTGCTTGCGGATGCAATGCATTTTTCACTGTAACCCCATTCACTCTATGGCGCCAGGGCTGTGTGAAAAACGCAGAATATAGAACATACCGCGTTCTTCACGCAACGCAGATCTGATGCGTGAAAAAATAAATAAATCATGTACACAGACCCATTGAAATGAATGGGTCAGGATTCAGTGCGGGTGCTTATGCGTTCACGTCACGCATTGCACCCGTGCGGAAAACTCGCTCGTGTGAAAGAGGCCTAACACAGATGTCAAGCAGTTCTCAGAAACAGTTTATATGCTGCTAAATATTCAGTAATTCAAAGTGAAATCTCACTACATTACATTTTTGAGTTTTTAAAGAAAAATGCTGGCACTGCCTAATCCTTTTTTCTTTACTTTGGTCACAGTCAGTATTGATTTGGCTGTGGTAGTACACATGGCTTATACAGGCATATTATCTCTGCAGCCAAGATGTAATGACCGCAGCAGCAGGAAAGATCAGAGTGCTGGAACAGAGGGGGTCTGAAATGGCAAGTATAACTTTTTTTTATTATTTTAACCACTCCCTTAGCATATATATGTGTGTGTGTGTGTGTGTGTGTGTGTGTGTGGATAGATAGATAGATAGATAGATAGATAGATGGATGTTTTTATCCTCTAAAAATCCAGTTTATTTGGTTTGCAAATGAGCCAGTAAGGTGCCCAGAGGGGCGTCATTCTTTCAGGAAGGAGCCCAGGCACGTCTCCTGCCACAATGTGTCCACCCACCCCTCCTACATCACATTCAAGCCATAACTCTGCCCCCCTTTACTCCCTGCTCCCAGCATGAGGGTGGGCTTGGGCATTAGCAGGAGGCGTGCCTGGGCTCCTTCCGGCAAGAGTGACGCCCCTCTGGGCACCTTACTGGCTCATTTGCATACCAAATAAACTGGATTTTCAGAAGATAGAAAATATCTATTGCTGAAACAAAGGCACATTTAGAAATAAGGTACCAAGTGCTATTAGGCCATGGCTTTACTTCAATAGAGATTATCCTGGTGATAGATTTCCTTTAAAGGGGCAGGGTGCTGTGGATGACCCTGTAAAGGGAGCGGAGTGCTGTGGAGGTCACAGTTTAGGGGGAAGCCATTCAGGCTACCCTCAAAAGGCTGACTTAAACCCCCGCCCCCACTAAGCCATGCCCCAACCTGGTTAGGTCACGCCCACTCCCACTTTGTAGCCGACAAGGATAAAAAATAAAATAAAGGTAAAAATCAACTTCTGTCAGCTGCAGGGGTGGAAGGAAGGGTGACTTTCTCCCTGCAGCTCACGCCCAGACAACACAGTGCTGCTGTCTGAGTCAGCTGTTCAAAAGGACATCCCTGTGTCCGACCAGGCCCTGATTCGGACGGAGGACAGGGGGTCTGAAAGCTGGACTGTCCGGCCTAAAACCGGACCTCTGGCCACCCATGGGGCAGGCTGCTGTGGAGGTCACAGTTAAGGGGATTGTCCGCTATGGAGGTCAGTCTTGAGGGGCAGATTGCTGTAGAGGCCACTGTTAAGGGGGCAGGGTGTTGTGGAAATTGCTGTTAAGGAGACGGGGTACTGTGGAGGTCACTGATAAATGGGCGGGTCGCTATGAAGGTCACTGTTAATGGGACAGGATGCTGTGGAGGTCACTGTTAAAGGGCTTCTGTCACCCCACTAAAGTCATATACATTTTTTTTTTTTTTTTGGGGGGGTGGGGGGCTAGTTAAATTCCTTATACTGCGATATATAAAAATATAATGGTGTTAATTTCCTTCAGCAGTTTCTTATAAAACGAACTTTTATAATATGTAAATTAGTTCTCTACCAGCAAGTAAGGCATCAACTTGCTGGTAGCCGCAGCAAAAAACCGCCCCCTCGTCGTGTTGATTAACAGGGCCAGCCACGATCTCCTCCGGCCGGCCGGCCCTGTCAGCTTTTCAAAAATTGCGCGCCTGTGTTCATTCGGCGCAGGCGCTCTGAGATGAGGAGGCTCGCCTCCTCAGCACTACCTCAGTGCACCTGCGCCGATGGCGTCTTCTCTCTCGGTGATGTCATCAGCACAGGCTGAATCGCCATGGTAAAAGATCATGTGATGTACCATGTGATGACCGGAGATACATCATCAAAGGTCCTTTACCTGTATTTAATGCTTACCACAGGTCCTATTCAACAAAGGAGACAGAAGGAGATGCCGGGCCGCGATCAAGTGGACTAAGGTGAGTAAAAATTTTAACCCCTCCAGCGCTGTTTTACTATGCATTCTGTATTCAGAATGCTATTATTTTCCCTTGTTATAAGGGAAAATAATAATGATCGGGTCTCCATCCCGATTATCACTCACGGTTGCTAGGAGACGATCGCACCACATCCGCACTTGCTTGCGATTTTCACGCAACCCCATTCATTTCTATGGGGCCTGCGTAACGTAAAAAACGCAGAATATAGAACATGCTGCGATTTTCACACAATGCATAAGCGATGCGTGAAAATCACCGCTCATGTGTACAGCCCCATAGAAGTGAATGGGTTGGCATTCAGTGCGGGTGCAATGCGTTCAACTCGCGCATCGCATCCGCACGGAATACTTGCCCGTGTGAAAGGGGCCTTAAGGGGACGGTCTGCTATGGAGGTCAGTGTTAAGGGGCAGTGTGCTGTAGAGGTCATTTAAGGGGGTGGGGTGTTGTGGAAATTGCTGTTAAGGAGACTGGGTACTGTGGAGGTCACTAAGAAAGGGGAGGGCGCTGTGGATGTTACTGTTAAGGGGGCAGGCTGCTGTAGAGGTCAAGGTTAAGGGAGGAGGGCCTGTAGAGGCCACTATTAGGGGCAGTGGCTTTGGAGGACTCCGTTAAGGGGGCCGGGAATGGTGTGGGTCAGTTAAGGGGACTGTAACCTATGGTCAGTGTTAAGGGGCGGGTGCTGTACAGGTCACTGTTAAGGGTGGCAGGCCCCTTTTTGGAGGTCACTGTCAAGGGGGCGGGCTGCTGTGGACGTCCCATTTTAAGGAGATGCAGTACTGTACCGTGGGGTGCTGTGGAGGTCACTGTTAAGGTGGTGGGATACTGTAGATGTCACTGTTATAGTGGATACTATCTATCTTTTAAAAAATGAACACAAGCCTTAAATTAAATAGATTAAATATACCCGTGCGAAGCCAGGTCCTTCAAATAGTGGCCTGGAAAAGCAATCTTTGAATACACAGGGATAGTTTATCATCTACACCTGGTGAATTTAAGAGAACTAATATATTGGTATTTGTATCTGGGTTATTTTAGAAATGATCCCCAGTATCTTAGTATCCGATATCTTGTCTGATAAAGGAAACACTTTCTTGTAGTGACCCCATAGAGGTGTTAAGGGTCATTAGGGCAGAGCTGCATTGTTGTACCGCCAAAAATATGTGGGCTCTGATTCATGGGTCATCCCCTGAAAGGGAAGCTTCAGTGGAGGTATAAACTGTGTGGCCATCCCATCTGGGGTCCCCCCTTCACCTGCACCCTATGTTGGATCCTCCTTCCTCTCGGGCGCCATCTTGTAGAGCCCTGTCAGTAGGGGAGCTCGCCTCCTGCTTCTCTATCCTGTTCAGCTCAGCATCCGAGTCCCCAGGGCTTCCCTCTGCAGGCGGAACGCGCTCCACTTCCGTCGCCTTGAACGAGGCGCCATGTTTCACCGGCAGCTGTCCTGGCCCGCTTTCTCGCTCTTGGTGGTGCGGGTCATACTGACTTGTCTGCCCAGGGAGACTGCCTGTACTGCGCCTCCGTTTCCTAAGTGCCCAGGAGTCTCACACCGGAGTATGGCTCAGGATACAGGCAAGTGGCGCTCAGGTAGCCATGTCCGTTCACATTGCTGGCCAGGCCACACACCCCCATTTCTGAGTTATTTTAGTAGTATAGACATATGCCTACAAGACATAAGTATTGTATTGCAGTTATGTCAGCAATGTGCACCATGATATGAAGTACACATGACAAGCTAGACCTGTTATACAGTGTTTTTTTTTTTTTCTTCTTCCCTAGATTACATTAGTAGAAATAACACCATGTAGTAGTCACAAGGGCGTCCCTGGTTTTACCTTGCATGGCCTGGAGGCATACACGCATTTCAATCTTTAAGCTATATACACAGTGCAGTGTAGTTTGTGCAGATTTTGCGTCCCCGCACGAAATCGGCATTTGCTACTTGCCCACAATCTCAATCTTCTTTATATTGCAAAGGGTAAAATGTGCACTGAAAATCCACACACTTGACATGCTGTGACATTCAAAATCCACATTTTAGGTTTATTTCCACCAGGGTGGATTTGATTGAAATCAAACTGATTTTAAATCTCGATTTAAATCACTAGTCAGTAAGGCTTTATTTAAATCCTAGTTTTCTACATAAAGACTCATTCTTGCTGGTATAACTTATAATATGCAAGTAGATGAAGATTTTTAGAATAACTTTTCATATTAGTTTGATTAGGTTGATTCTGCATTCATAGGTTTGTAGAAGTTAGGAGTAAGGTCTTTTTCTCAACTCTGTTCATGTTATAACATTTTTGCTGTGAAGAAGAGGCATGTGATCTCTGCTGAGTCAAATTCAGTTTTGAGAACTGCAAAAGTAAACCGAGCATCTGTGATAATATCTTGTAGGCAGAGAAACTGCCCAATAATCTTACAGAAACCTCTGGAAGAGCATGACATTGTGAATGGATTAATGGAATTTATTAACCCAAAAAATTAAACATATACAGCCTTAAAGGAAACCTGTCACCATGATTTAGCGCATAGAGCTGGGGACATGGGCTGCTAGATGGCCACTAGCACATCTGCAGTACCCAGGTCCCATAGCTCTCTGCGCTTTTATGGTGTTAAAATACCGTTTTTAGTGATATGCAAATTACCTCCTATGTGTCCTGTAGCCGGAGATGAGTCCAGCGGAAGGGAGCCCAGCACCGCCCCGCGTCCGCCGAATCTCCTCCTTGCCTGCTGACGTCATAGAGCTGCAGTGCCGAAATCTCGCGATGCGCGAGCTAGCGCATGCGTAGTTCGTTCCCTGTGCTGATTCCAGTACAGGGAATGAACATGATGCCGAGACTGCGCATGCGCTAGCTCGCGCATCGCGAGATTTCGGCACTGCAGCTCTATGACGTCAGCAGGCAAGGAGGAGATTCGGCGGACGCGGGGCGGTGCTGGGCTCCCTTCCGCTGGACTCATCTCCGGCTACAGGACACATAGGAGGTAATTTGCATATCACTAAAAACGGTATTTTAACACCATAAAAGCGCAGAGAGCTATGGGACCTGGGTACTGCAGATGTGCTAGTGGCCATCTAGCAGCCCATGTCCCCAGCTCTATGCGCTAAATCATGGTGACAGGTTCCCTTTAAGGCTACTTTCACACTTGAGTTCAGAGCGGATCCGTCTGGGGTATACCCAGACGGATCTGCTCATATAATGCAGACGATGGGATCCGTTCAGAACGGATCCGTCTGCATTATAGTTTAGGAAAAAATGTGTGAAAGTAGCTCAGATGAATCCGTCCAGATTTTACATTGAAAGTCAATGGGGGACGGATCTGTTTGAAATTGAGCCATATTGTGTCAACTTTAAGCGGATCTGTCCCCATTGACTTACATTGTAAGTCTGGACGGATCAGTTTGCCTCCGCACGGCCAGGCGGACATCCGAACGCTGCAAGCAGCGTTCAGGTGTCCACCTGCTGAGCGGTGCGGAGGACAAACGCTGCCAGACTGATGCGCATCTACTCAGAATGCATTAGGGCAGTACGGATGCGTTCGGGGCCGCTTGTGAGAGCCTTCAAACAGAACTCGCAAGCGGAGCCCCGAACGCTAATGTGAAAGTAGTCTTATTCTACATAATTAAAAAACGAATCTTTATTTCATGATGTAATAACCTTTGGATGGTAATATATTTTCCTCAAAGCATTTTATATATATAAAAAAAATCTGCTTTAAATTTAAAAAAATCGGATTTTAAATACCCAAAAATCCTTTTTTTTTGTTTTTTCCACCCTAATTTCCACACAAATCTCCAAAAGCTCATGCATTTATCTATTTTTGATTGCCCTGCGGATTTTCCGCATGAAAATCCATGCATATTTTGCAGAGTGACTGTTGCAGCCAATCACTGCATATTATACCCTTAAGGCTGGGTTCACACAGGCGTCACGTTTTGGCTCCGTATGCATCGCGGCAAACCCACGCCAGTAAGTACCCAATTGCAGTCAGTTTTGATTGCGTTCCGTTCAGTTTTTATTGCACAGGTGCAATGCGTTTTGCACGCGCGTGATGAAAAAACTTAATGTGGTACCCAGACCCAAACTTCTTCACTGAAGTTCAGGATTGGGTTCAAGGTTGTGTAGGTTGTATTATTTCCCCTTATAACATGGTTATAAGGATACATAATAGCATTCTTTAATACAGAATGCTTAGTAGGTGGTCAATTGAGGGTTAGAAAAATAAAAATAAAAAATTAACTCTCCTCCTCCAATTGATCGCGTAGCTGCCAGTCTCCTGTTTCTTCAGGACCTGTGGTGACATCACTGAGCTCGTCACATGGTCCATTGCCATGGTGATGGACCATGTGATGTCACCACAGGTTCTTTAGCCGGCAGCTCATGATTAAATAAGTAAGAAGAGATCGGCAACTACGCGATCAAGAGGAGGAGGTGGAGTTTATTATTGTTTATTTATTTTTAACCCTCAATTGACCTTCTACTAAGCATTCTGTAGTAAAGAATGCTATTTTCCCTTATAACCATGTGGCAACCCATCTCTCCTTTTGTTTGAGCAATATCGAGTCGGTATTTTGGGGGGTGGGGGGGGAGATGTATCTTGATATGCAAACTAAAAAAAATTGTGTGGTGTTAAACAGGCAGGAAGTGCTCAAACCCATATGCAGGTGTGTGTGTATAATATATATATATATATATATATAATTAGGGATCGACCGATATTGATTTTTTAGGGCCAATACCAATAATTTGTGAAGTTTCAGGCCGATAATTTATACCGATATTCTGGGAATTTTCATTTTTTTAAAAAAAATTCCCACAAATCTGCTGAAATTTATGTTTATTGTTAATGTTTTTTTTAACTTTTTTTTTTTTTTTTTTTTTACTAACTTTTAGCCCCCTTAGGGACTAGAACCCTTGTCCGATTCACCCTGATAGATCTCCATCAGCGTGAATAGGAGCTCACACTGTCCCTGCTGCTCTGTGCTTTGTGCACACAGCAGCATGGAGCTTACCATGGCAGCCAGGGCTTCAATAGCGTCCTGGCTGCCATGGTAACCGATCGGAGCCCCAGCATTACACTGCGATCGGAGGAGCAGGGGAGAGGGGATCCTGTGGGGGGGGGGGCGCACTGCGCCACCAATGTTTTTAATACGGGGGTGGGGGAGGCGCACTGCGCCACCAATGCTTAATACTGGGGGGGGAGGGGCGCACTGCGCCACCAATGCTTAATACTGGGGTGGGGGGGGGGCGGACTGCACCAATGTCTAATACTGGGCTTGGGGGGGGTGCACTGCGCCACCAGTGAAGATTAATCTCTTATTTATTCATATACAGGAGGCGGGAGCTGGCTGCAGTATCACATAGCCGGCTCCCGACCTCTATGAGCAGTAGCTGCGATCCGCGGCACCTGAGGGGTTAACTATCGCAGCTACAGCTCATAGAGGCCGGGAGCCGGCTATGTGATACTGCAGCTCCCGCCTCCTGTATATCAATAAATGAGAGATTAAGCTTCATTGGTGGCGCAGTGGCCATAGCTCCTCCCCTCCTCTTGTCCCCTGTCCTTTCATTGGCGGCAGCAGCACAGGGGGAGGAGATACTGCTTCCTTCTCCCCTGTGCTGCTAAGGGGAACACGGAGAGCGCTGACAGCAGCGCGATCTGTGTTCCCCATACGCTATCGGAATATCGGCAAAATAGATGCCGATACCGATTGTGTGTGTGTGTGTGTGTATGTATGTATGTATGTATGTATGTATGTATGTATGTGTGTGTGTGTGTGTATATATATATATATATATATATATATATATATATATATCTATATCTCACACAAGCAAATCCTGCACTTGTGGCCCGTTGCGAATGGCGATCCCCAGCAAAAATGCATACAGTGGAGGATGCCTGCAGCGAACCACGAGACATCCTACACAAGATGGCATTTATGTGGATGTGATAACCAATATAACGATATCAAAGCCAGGTGCACTCTGCGGTCTTACTAAACACTTAAACTGAGATTAGCCAACATGTCCTACTGTGGAGGACATGTCTGAGCCCGAGCACCGCTCCAAGGTTTCTCAAGTAGCTCAGGTCCTAACACTCGCCTACCTGAGCCGTATGGGTAATACCAGGGGCCAGTGGGCAAATTACAGGAGCGTGAGGTCCGACTTGCAGACAACTCGCCAGTTACCTCCAGCATGTAACCATGCTTGCAATGGGAGGAGGGAGGAGTCTGCGAGTCCCACTCAAGACTGGCTGATATGGCCCAGGCCTCGCAGGTGCACCTAAATGTGTTGGCTAATCTCTCAATTTTAACATCAGTTTGAGGGTCTAGTAAGTCCGCAGAGTGCGCCTGTCTTTGCTATTATATTAGGAATGTATCTTGTACAGTATTTTTAAAGTCTGCTTTTCTGGAGGCCAAGTTGTTGCAACAGATTTCTTAAGGCTACTTTCACACTCGCATTTGGTGCAGATCCGCCATGGATCTGCACAAACGCTTCCGTTCAGATGATACAACCGCATGCATCCGTTCAGAACGGATCCGTTTGTATTATCTGTAACATAGCCAAAACGGATCCGTCTTGAACACCACTGAAAGTCAACGGAGTACGGATCCGTTTTTCTATTGTCAGTGAAAACTGATCCGTCCCCATTGACTTACATTGTGTGTCAGGACGGATCAGTTTGCCTCCATCGTCAGGCGGACACCAAAACGCTGCTGACCTATCCTAGTGGGAGTGCTAGGTGGCAGCCACCAGAAACTATAGAGCAGGGGTCAGCAACCTTCCGCAATCCAGCTGTTGTGAAACTACAATTCCCAGCAAGCCCCATTCAGCTCTGAGTTCTTAGAATAGCAAATGGCTCATGCCCTCTAATGTATTTTTTTTTTCCACGCGTTCCGTGTTTTTTTTTTTTTTTTTTTTTTTTGCGTCCTGTATGCGGAACCACTTACTTCAATGGGACCACACAAAAAGAACTGAAATGACACCTTGTGCATTCCATGTCTGTATGTCCACATGGCCGTTCTGCAAAATAATACGACATGTCCTATAATTATCCACATTACAGACAAAGCTAGGACAGTTCTATTAAGGGCCAGCTGTTCCGTTACGCAAAATACGGAATGCACACAGCCGGTATCCGTGTTTTGCGGATCTGCAATACAACGGTCATGTGCATGAGCCCTTAGAGTGTACGGACTTGGAAGCACAAGGCTCCGCACACTGTTTAGTGGACATGCCTGGGTACTGCAGCTCCCATTTGTGGCGCGGGAGACTACAGAGTGCAGAGCCTTCTACTTCCAGCTCTGTACACTGTATAGTTTCTGGGGTTGGTATCTGCCCAAAACAGCTGCTCGGTGCTGGGTGTCGGTTCCACCGATCTGACCCCATAGTCCAGACTAAGGCTTCTTTCACACGGGCGAGATTTCCGCGCGGGTGCAATGCGGTAGGTGAACGCATTGCACTGAATCCGGACGCATTCATTTTCTATGGGGCTGTGCACATGAGCAGTGATTTTTTTTTTTTCACGCATCACTTGTGCGTTGCGTGAAAATCACAGCATGCTCTATTTTGTGCGTTTTTATTTTTTATTTTTTATGCAACGCAGGGCCCATAGAAGTGAATGAGGCTGTGTGAAAATCGCAAGCAAGTGCGGATGTGGTGCAATTTTCACGCACGGTTGCTAGATGTTTGGGATGGGGACCCGATCATTATTATTTTCCCTTATAACATGGTTATAAGGGAAAATAATAGCATTCTGAATACAGAATGCTTAGTAAAATAGTGATGGCGGGGTTAAAAATAAAAATTTAACTCTCCCTAATCCACTTGTTGGTGCAGCCTGGCTTCTCTTCTTTCTTCTTTGCTGTACAGGAGGAAAAGGACCTGTTCTGTCTTTCAATGGAATAGAAAAACGGAAATGGAAGGCATACAGAGTACCTTTTTTTTTTTTTTTTTTTCTCCCTTTTGGCGAAACCATTGAAATTAATTCTACATAGGGAATGCTGGTCCAACTATGTAGGTTTGAATGAATCCTAATGTATCCTGCAAATTCTACTATTAATCTTGGCAGACAAAAAAATAAATAAATGACTATCATGAAGTTATTTTGGAGGCTTTCTTTTAGCGATTGTCATATAGCAGGGATGCCCAACCTGCAACAGCTGGAGAGCTACAACTCTCAACATGCCTTTATATCTGTAGGCTGTCTGCATTGTAGTTTTGCAACAGCTGGAGGGTGGTAGACAGGGGCGTAGCTATGGGGTGTGCAGAGGGGGTCAGAAGACCCTTGTCACATAAGAAAGTGCATGTTGGTCAAGTTACACCTCTGGAGGGTGGAGGGAAGGGGTTAGGTCAAGAATTTGGAATGGCCCCCTCCAATTTTTGCAGCAGGAAGGCTATGGGCCACAAAGCACTGAGGAAAGGGGGGCCCAAGCTAAACGCTTGCACCAGGACCCATGAGCGGCAGGTTGGACATCCCTGTCATAAATGGTTAACTAGCACTTATGAAAGTGATATGTCATTCCACAGGCATGAATGACAGCCTAGACCTGGAGTCACTTGTGTGTGACATCGGGGCAGTGCAGGCCACCCTGCTCCATGTGATCCCACTCCTGTAGGGGAGGTCAGGCACAGGGTGACAAGTCCCAGGTCTGGTGATGTAACACCTGCACATGACGAGCACGGCTCTGCCTCGCTGCTTCTGGAATCCCTTCTCCCGTAAGTATGCCGAGAATCCCAGGGAAGCCTCCTGCCACTGCTATATCCGCCGGGTGATGACGTTCATTCGGGGTCTCCCCTCCCCTGGCTGCTATTTCAGGGCTGCGTCCCTCCAGCCGCCCGGCTATTAATAGAGCGCAGGCTATTAATAGATCAAACAATGTGCCCTGCGTCATAGGAAACAACGTGCGTCACCAGATACATTCCAGCGACGTGCCGGAAAGGCCACGCCCCCTCTCGCCTTCTATGGAGAGCGGAGAAGAATCACCCACGTGCGTCATACGCCTTCCATGCGTCAGGCCACGCCCCCCGGGCAGAGGCTTTAATAGAATGTAGAATGCAGGAGTGGAGCAGAGTAAGCAGTGCAGGCTCCGGGGAGATACACGCAGCGCTCCAGAGGCTGGATAGCATCATCGCACCCTGCGGACAGCCCGCACCGGGGACCTGCAGCTGACACATCTGGTAGGTTCTGTGGTCACTAGTGCACCCTGCACGGACAAGCCCATAGAGACCGCTGCTGCTTTACTGTACATGGATGGACTGCATTTCTGATTTCTTTGTGCTCATGGCCGTGATCCCAGCATTGCACTCTGACAGCGGGCGTCGGTGCAGCTCCTCAAAGCAACAGGTGCACAATGATTCCAGCACCCTGTGCCTGTAGCACCCATATCTAGTCACCTGATGCACCCCACTAGTCCTGTGCTATTCCTATACTTGTGCACCTGCACATACTGTAGCCGCTTACTACAGCTAGCTCTGGTTTGCAGATTCCCCCCATTAGTCTCATCAGTCCAATAATTAATATAATTACATCTAAATGATTATGCCATCTAAATACCTTAATGATTCCATATGGTATCTAAATAATTATTCCCTATTACATTCTAAATAATATATCTAATTAATCCACATTATATCTAAATGTTTGTTCAATATTTTATCTAAATTCATGATTCCATAGTATATCTAAATATATATTCCATACTATATCAAACTGTTTATATAATATATCTAAATAATTATTTCCTATTAAGATGAATAATCCTTCCATATAATTATTCCATATTGTGTCTAATTGATTTTCTCTAGAAAATGACTTCATATTACAACTAAATACACTTCCATATTAACTAACTTTTCTTTGATATAAATTAAATAATTCTTCCTTATAATATGTATTGCCCATTACAATTAAATAATTGTTCCTTATCCTATCTAAATAATTTATTGCTTTTTCTGTAGAGCAGCAGTTCTCCTCTGTTTGGTCACTCACTTACAGACTTTGCATCCCCCCCCCCTTGAAGGACGTGTTCTGTAGAGGTCTGGCCTATCAGGAGCTCATCTTTAGCTTTGCCTTTTGTTTTCCTGTGCAAAGTGCTTTCTTGGCTCTTCGCAGCCTCCTATCTCATGCTCCTGGTTGCATTTCCTCTAGGGAAAAGCCTAACCTATAAGGCTACTAAAACCGTTTTATTGTGTTGCATTACAATGGTGTTTGTCAGCTGCCAAATAAAAGAAAGTGGCGGTTTCCATGTTATGTCCCCACACTCGAGGGCAGTTATGGCGCCTTCTGGGCATTGCTGATTATGATTGGTGACTAAGATCCAGATGAAAACTGTGATTCATAAGACCATTTCAGCAGTGGTTCTCTGTATTGCTGCACTCTGGTTAACTGCTGCAGAGCCTCTTGAGTCGTAATTCCAACTGTCGGCGCTGTGGTGGTTGATGGCGTTCCATCCGTTATGTAAAGAAGCAGAAGACTCGTTAGCAGCTCTTCTTCCCGAGGATCTCTGCAGCAGCTGAGATGCCTTCTTTAAGTCCAGTCATCCTGGCAGATCCTTACATGGTCTATAAATATAGTGAGAATACTGACGGCTAGGCTATGACCTAATGGTCGGCTATTTTTTATTTATTTTCCCCTAGCTTCCAAACTTAGATCTTGTCTTTAGGTGTATGCTGGGAGTTGTGTATTGGTGGCAAAATAGCTGTCAATCCAGTTGTGGTGGTTTTCCATAGCGGTGTCTGCATTTTTTTCATAGCACTTGCAATAGAAATTACTTGGGGTGGAAACCTAACGTCTTTTTATGACTTTTGTTTAGTCGCTGCGTGTAATGGACATACTGTCAAACAGCTATCATTGACTGATAACTGGAGCCTTCCTGATTCAAACTCCATTACATGCAGTGTCGATTAAATACATTTATGGCACTTTGTACCCGCAAAAAGATCTGATTGATGCATTGCAATGTCAGAGGAGCTGTGTAGGACAGCATTTGAAGCAGAAATTTATGTTTCCTACTGAAGCCACTCTGAGGAACCATTGCCAAAACTTGTTCCATAGTTGCTTCTGTTCTAGATCTGATTCTAAGGTGACCACAATGATGTTCATTGGGTCAAGTTCCATAGAGTGCCTGTTGCTGATTTCCAGTAGTTAGGTCCTAGAAGTGCTTGAACAGTATGCCAGACAACTAGCGGAAACTCGCTTCAGCAGTGAGAAAACTCAGTCTCTTAGATCTGTACATTTTATCTGTATTATATGTTTGGCTGAAATCAACTACCTTTAAATATATTAATGGTTATTTCCTTGTTCTTTGTTTAGAAATGCCCTGTATTCAAGCGCAGTATGGAAGTCTGTCTCAGTGTGCAGGCCCCAGTGACAATTATGTTCCAGACATCTTAAACTCAGAGTTCAGTAAGTTCACCATGGACCTTGTTAACAGTGAAATTGCAGCTTCCACTTCATTGCCCAGTTTCAGCACCTTCATGGATGGTTACACTGGAGAATTTGATGCTTTTCTGTACCAGATACCTTCTTCAACACCCCAGTCATCACTAAAGGTGGAGGAGTTTCAAGTGTTCGGTTGTTATCCAGGTTCTTTCACAAATCAGGTGGATGAAACCATGTCATCGAGTGGTTCAGATTATTATGGAAGCCCTTGTTCCATCCCATCTCCGTCTACACCAGGTTTCCAGAATCCTCAAGTTCCTACATGGGAGAGCTCTTACGGGGCCTACTCTCCAACTCAGAATTATGACAGCATGAGACCATGGACTGATCAACAGAAAAACAGCATTCCACAGTCTTCTTTTTTCTCCTTTGGGACACCATCTCACAGCCCAAACATGGCTCCTAATTCTTTAAAGATGACCCAAGGTCTACATAGACTTGAACAGCAGGTGGTGGATCCTGAGGTGTTTGCACTAGCACAAAGCTCTTCTGCCGGATTTCCCACTATACCTCTTGGTCAGGGGCCTGTGGTACTGGATAGTTCGGTTGTATTGGACGGTCCTCTATCTCCCTCCAAAGCGCGGAGCCCAAGCTCAAATGAGGGGCGCTGTGCTGTCTGCGGAGATAATGCTTCTTGTCAACACTATGGTGTACGAACCTGTGAAGGATGCAAAGGTTTTTTTAAGGTAAGCACAAAATACTCTATATATCTTCTGATTGTCATCAAACTACATTAGATCTGGATTGCCTCACCTCTTAGTCTCCTCATTCCCCTGCAAACTTGGCAGGTGGTCTTGGCACATGCATTTGGTTTTGAGCCACTCTGTCTTTGCGCTTCAGCTGATACGCGTTCCTAGGGATGAAGAATAGGGGCTCGTCCCAAAACTGTCCTGTGGTGTTAAAAAGCAGCTGTCCTCCCCGTGTACAGTTTCTTGGCTCACTTTTTTTCAGCAGTTGATCATCTCTGATGCCTTTTCCCAACGTCAACCGAAAGGATTGAGCTGGGGCAAACAGAGGGGATAAGAGGAGGAACCCAACACCAATTATTTAGCAGCCAGGAGGGTGGAAGTTTCCATTAGGCAGCAGGTGTTGGAAGCCTAACCTTCTATAATGGAGATCTAGACTCATTTAGTCTACAGTAACCATGCCCAATGATTTTTGTAGTCTGGATCTAGTCCAGTGTACTCTAATACCCACAGTGAATTTGATGGGAATGATGCACGGCTGCATACCGAAAACAGCCTATCTGATAGAGGGTGCATAGAGAGTCTTAGAATTCTGTTAGTTAAAGGTTATTCATTCCTGACCATCTGTGACTTAAGTATTTTATATAAAAACAAATAGACACATTTATCTAGAAATATTAAGCGGCCCATTCTTCTTTGGAAAAGCAGTAATTGTCTAATAGTAATATGTGACTTCACAAGTATCTATGTCTACTGCGGAGAGTCTGACAAGTTTGGCATACTTGATTGTTCACCAGTTAGTAAAATAAAATACGTTATGGCAGAAAAATAGCTTTCTGTCCATTGTAGTAAAAAGTTACACTGCTAGTTTCCATCGTTGCTACAAGTGTCTTCTGAATTTGGTCAAAGGCGGGTGTTTGGCTGGAGTCCCTTGCATTTGTAGTAATCAATCTCAATATTTCTAGCATAAGCAAAGTGTCTATAGTTTCATCTATCTCTTCCCCCCGCAAATAGTTTTTGCATTTCTTGGTCCAAGTCCATCTGTGTTGCAGGCAAATCAGGTGCTTTAGAGGAGATGCTCAGCTAATTAAGATAGGTGAATCGCTCCCTTTTGCTTGGAGCCAAATGTCAACTTGATATTAGGAACAGGCCGACACTAGAGAAATGTTACAAAAATAAATGGGAACAGACGGGGCTTTGTGTTGGTCTGGCATCTTGCTTCCCCTGACAATTGTTCCCTTTTCTCCCCACAGAGGACTGTACAGAAAAATGCCAAGTACATCTGCTTGGCTAACAAGGACTGTCCCGTGGACAAAAGGCGCAGAAATCGCTGCCAGTTCTGTCGGTTTCAAAAATGCTTAGCAGTGGGAATGGTAAAAGAAGGTATGTACTTAATATATTTCCTCGAATGTGCCCAGTATCTTCCCATTTTTAATTTTTTGGCTTGAGATAAGAGAACGTGGCAGACTGTGTCGTCCTTTTTTTTTTTTTTTTTTTTTTTTTTTATGTGATCATGTTTTTGCAGTATGTGTTGGAAGGACATTTTCTAAAAATGGGGTGAAAGGATGTAATTCTAGTAGAGGACACATGGCTGTATTTTTAATAGGGGATTATATATATTTTTTGTTAATGCATCCATTTTGCATTGGTCCTCAATAGAAAAAAACACTAAATACTGGTTTTAGATTTTTCCTGCAGCACTAACCAGAAATGTTTCTTTTTTCAGTGGTACGCACAGACAGTTTAAAGGGCAGGAGGGGTCGCCTTCCATCAAAACCAAAGCAAGTATCGGACTCTTCTCCGGTTAGTCTCATCAACTCACTGGTGAGGGCGCACATTGACACCATCCCCAGTTCCAGCAATTTGGATTACTCACAGGTAAGTCATGGTTAAGGGTCTTCAAACTGGTAAAACCCATGTTGACTTGTCTGAAAAGTAATTCCTGTGTGTCATAGAAGAGCTTGAGTTCAGTGACTTATCTTGCCTTTGTTTATATTAGTACCAAGAGAACGTCCCCGTTCTGCTGGAGAAGGAGAATCCGGTTGATGTGCAGCAGTTCTACGACCTTCTCTCTGGTTCTTTGGAAGTTATCCGCAAATGGGCAGAGAAGATCCAGGGCTTTGCAGAGCTTCCTAAAGAAGACCAGAGTCTTCTTCTGGAGTCTTCCTTCCTGGAACTCTTCATCCTTCGACTCGCTTACAGGTAATGCATCTGTCGCATGGTAGAAAACCTAGTTCCTTTTGGACTGTTAATCCTGTTCTGAACATTGGGCAGAACACGCAGTAATACATGCATTCAGAATGCTCAGCTACCTGCCTTTTGGAGAAGCCAAAGCAAACACAAGACAGAATAAAGGGTTATATTTAGTACAAATGGTAGGCAGATGACACAAGGTTATTTATACATTTAAGGGGGCATCCGAATCCTAATCAGACATGTATTGAGAAAGATATTCAACTTGGCTGAGAACTGTTTGATAGACAAACTCGGCAGCCAATCACAGCTCATCTTTCATTTTTCAAAAGCAAAATATACAATGAAAGCTGCACTGTAATTGGTTGCTAGACAGTTTATACATTTCCTTTTACTGTAGGGTAGAATTTATTTAAAGGGGTTGCCTCACTTCAGCGAATTACATTGATCACGTAGACAAAGTATTTACAAGGCACTTACTAATGTGATTATCCATATTGCGTCCTCTGCTGGCTAAATTAATTAGTCCATCACATTTATTCACTGCCGGACTATTGGCACCCCTGCGGTCCCAGCCACCAGAGAGGCCGGCGCTCTTTCCTTTATTCTATAAGCACGGCCACCAATGCTGTATTGCAGGTTGGTTGTAACCATGGAAAAGAGCAGTGTATAATGTGATGGAAAAAGAATCTAGCCAGCAAAGGAGACAATATGGATAATAACAATACATTAGGAAGGGCCTTGTATTAACTTTCTCTACATTATAAAAGCTATTTGCTGAAGTGAGAGAACCCCTTTAAATAAGCAACTCTGGACCAGGTCAAGTAAAATAGTCTTAAATATAAATTTACATACTTTTTCTGATGAACATTGATAGCATGATGAGTTCTCACGAATTTGCAGGGAGTGTTTCTAATTTTCAGAGACAGTCCTGGCAAATTTGGTATGTCCCAGGCTGAAAATGGGTGAAGCATATATAAGCTCCACCCGTAAGTGGGCGGTTTCATGATTGAGGGTGTTTCCAGGGGTGGGGCTTATTCACCAAATTCCTCACCTACTGTTGAGAAGTATGATGATGTACAAAAAGGAGCCTATTTTATATGTAGCTAATTTCTGTTTTAAAGATAAAATATTGGGGTTGATTTACTAATCCTATAGATGGCGTATGCTTGGACCTGCAGCGGATTTATCACAGGCGCTCAGGCTGCATGATGAATCTGGTGCAGGGACAGACACTTTTCTCTGACTATACCTACTATTTGTTGGCTTAGCTTTAAGACAAAAGTTTAGACCAGAATTGTGGTGCAGAATTTTGGCGCAAAATGGCACATACCTCGTTATCGTGCCAGACGCAGATAATTTCTTAAAACCTACATGCGCCAAAGTTTGCCACATTATGGCACTAGATACACTCACATTAGTAAATCTGGGCAATTGTAGTCCCTCTTTTAAATGTGTTTTTTTCCTCTTCAAACAGCTCGAAGCCTGAAGAAGGGAAGCTGATCTTCTGCAATGGAGTGGTGCTTCATCGCATACAGTGTGTCAGGGGGTTTGGCGAGTGGATCGACTCAATCATTGACTTTTCACACAGCCTCCAACGCATGAACATTGATGTCCCATCATTTTCCTGTCTCTCCGCCCTTGTTATCATCACAGGTAAGTCCAAAGCTTATACTGAAACACTTCTTGTGGCAGCCAAGCATTTAAACTTGGAACTACTTTTTATAAGGTCATGTATTTTTGTGTATAATGAATGTTCAGACTTCCCATATTGCCTCATACAATGAATAGTCAACCAGAGGCAAACGGAGCTGACTCTCAAGTACAAGCTATAAATTTGTGATTATGTCTGCATTGCCTTCATTATGGTTATAAGGAAAGGTCTCTACTTCTCGTCTACATTCGCCACTCACTTCTTAGTTATTCCAGGTTGTTCTAGTTTTACACCTTCCCTTTCCCACTTGAATTTGTTGTAATGCAAGGTTGTCCATACAGCTTGAGGCCAAGGAGAGTCTTGGTAGATCTCATCCCCTTGAGTGGTGGGAAGTTGTGTAGGCTCCTAGAAGAACTGCATTATGAGGTCTCCACTCACCAGTATGCTGCTATAATAGGAAACGCAAAGTTGATCAATGGATATAACTCTATACTGCAGTTTGTATATATTTTATCTTCCCATATTAAGTTGTACTTTTTTTTGTTTTTATTGCAGACAGACATGGCCTGAAAGAACCCAAGAAGGTAGAAGAGCTGCAAAGCAGGATTATTAATTGCCTTAAAGAGCATGTACCATCAAGCCCGAGTGAGCAGAACAGATCCAACTGTCTGTCCAAGTTACTGGGCAAACTTCCTGAGCTCCGCACTTTGTGTACGCAGGGCCTCCAGCGTATTTTTTACCTGAAGTTAGAGGATCTTGTACCGCCTCCTCCTATTGTAGAGAAGATCTTCATGGACACACTGCCCTTCTAAACCAGCACTGCACTTATTTTTCTTTTATTTTTCTTTCTTACTCGTACAAAGAAAAGGAAACCCACACATGGACAGCGGTGAATCCTGTTACAAACTCGTGAAACCTTTTCTTTGATATTAGGTGCCTAACCCAGCAAATCCTTATTTTTTTTCTTTTGGGATTTTCTGGGACATATCTGAAGACTTTGTTTATAATATTCTATAATATCCAGATGTGCCTTTGGCTAAAAAAAACAGACTTTTTATTTTATTTTTTTGTGTTGTCTTTTATTTCACTTTTAAAGTATTTTTTTTAAATACTTGCAGAATTCATCAGGCTCCTAAACTGCCTTTCCTACAGAATGCCAGGACTGGACCAGTCCTTGGTAATAGACTTTAATTCAGCATCTAGGGAGGCGGCCGCCACCTTCCTGATCTGTTATCCCCTCTGTCTCGAAACAGGCCGAAAGGGATGGACCCTATTTCAGTCACAGCCAGTTTGTAAAGTCTTGTACATACATGAAGAGTGAACTGTACATAGTATTAAAAAATACAAAGCTACCCCTTGTTATGGTCACTATGGTTTTCACAGTGTTTTGGGCTGTGTGTAAATATGTGTAATTTTTGAATAGAAACATTTATATTTGTGTATCCTACTGGATTTACAGTATGTGTTTTTCTGATTAATATATATTTAATATATTGAATAAAAAATGCTGTAATAGTACCCAGCTGTCAAGTATTACGGTAGTAGTTTTCTACGTGTACATTTGGAAGATTGTTGCATAGATGATCAGACGCTCAGTAAAGTAGCGGAGTTCAAGTTGGCCTATAAACCTGGTACCAGTTAATGACTTACCTGGTGATGGCCTCTTACTGTCCATGCATCACCTACTGCAGTGGGTACCTCTAAGGATATATTCACATTTGTCAGTTTTTGTTTCAGACATTGCTGCAACTGAAAATCAGTTCCATGCATGGATGGGGTTTTCTTTTCTACAGCATATACACTGATTCCTGCAAACCCCATTCAGATGACTGACAGTCACACAAGTGTCTGCAACATATCTGATGTGTGTGAATATACCCTAAATGTGTTGAACTTGCACAAATATTAGGTTGAAAGATCCTCTACCAACCTAATGGTCTTGTAGTATTGATAGTTGCAACTAAATGCTAGACTGTTCTAGAATAATTTACTCCAGTGTTTTTCATGGATCAAGGTATTGATGGCTATCTGTAGCCCTGCCAATTACCTGTTTAAAGGGGCTGCAGTGCTTGTGTGAGCGCTGCAGCCTTTTCTATGTTCAGTTTAGTCTGTCTACTAGCACACCATGCATATAGTTGCATGGTGCAGGATATTGCAGCTTCACTTAAATGGGAAGAAGTTGTAGCACCACCACTGCAAAGTAGATTGCATGTAGATAGATGGGCCAAGGTAAGCATTGAAAAAAGCTGCAGCCTCTTCAAACATCCTAGATTGCCCATCGCTATGCTGATCCCAGAAAACCTTTTAAATAGATTATTTGCAGACATGTCAAATTGGTAATTTTTTAGAGTGTTAATTTCAAAAGTCCTTGTGTCCGATCTCATATTAGAAACCAAACCTATTTCAACAAAATGGAAACCAAGTGAACATCATAGAAACCAAGAATGTAAACTAGGTGAACATCATAGAAAAGTTATTATTTCCCCACTGACCACAGAGTTAAGCCTCACTCACATGTCCATGGAGCACGGTCCGTGAGATCTCGGACTGACATTGCAGGAGCGCACGGCGTCATTGGTTTCTATGACGCCGTGCGTGAAAACAGAATGTTCAAAATCCTTGCTAATTTGTTGCAAAGGAAAACAAAATTATTGCATTGGTATAGCATTGGCTAGTATTCAGACCCCTTACTAGGACTTAGTTGAAGCACTTTTGGCAGTCTCTTCTTGTGTATGATGCTACAAGGTTTGCACACCTGAATTTGGGGATTTTCTGCTATTCTTTGCATATCCCCTCAAGCTCTGTCAGGTTGGATAGGGATCGTCAGTAGACAGATATTTTCAGGTCTCTTCAGAGATGTTGGGTTCAAGTCAGGTCTCTGACTGGGTCACCTAAGCCACTTCTATGTTGTCATGTCTGTGCTTAGGGTCATTGTCTTGTTGGAAGGGGAACCTTTGGCCTAGTGAGGTCCAGAGTACTGTGGATCAGGTTTTCATTAAGAATAGCTCTGTTCTCTGCTCTCTTCAGCTTTCCTTCCACCCTAACTAATCTCCTTGTTTTTATTATTATACACTGAGGAGAGGGTTCTTTCTGGTCACTCTGCCATAAAGCCCAGATTGGTGGAGTGATGCCCTTCTGGAAGTGTCTCCCATCTGCACACAGGATCTTTGGAGCTCAGCCAGGGTGACCATTGGGTTCTTGGTCACCTCTCTTACCAAGACCCTTTACCCCATTTAATTAGTTTGGAGAGGCAGCCAAATCACATCCAATTAACCGAATTTACCACAGGTGGACTCATAGCAAAGGGTCTGAATACTTGTCCATGCAAAATTTAGATTTTTCCTTTTTAATAAATGTTCAAATGTTTCTGTTAAGAGGAATTGAGTGTAAAATTATGGGAGAAAACATATATATTTTTTTTTTTTAGCAATAAAATGTGGGGGAAAAAGTGGAAGGGTCTGAATACTTTCCAAATGCACTGTATCTGGAGGGCGATATTAGTTAGAGATAGAAATGGAAAGTTTGCTGGTTAGTCGTAGCCCTAAAGGCGACCTATCAATGCTCTTTGCACCCCAAATGGTCCCTAGTACCTGATGGGAGCTCTTGATGTCTCCAATGGTCCCCTTATTATGGCCTATCGTTATGTCTTTCATGTAGAAAGACCTTTATAACGCTCATGTAAAACCTGATTTAAGTCAAGTGAGTGGAGAGCTAGCCGCATGAGTCAAGCTTTTCATGCCCCTAATAAGGCCTCCATGGTTTTACATTCCTGTGTTGTAGCCCTGCATTTGGCAGTATAAGAGGACTATAAATCTGCCTTGGACGTAAATAAGCTAATGATGCATTATTTGCAATTCCCAAATATCATCTCAATGGGCAGCCGCAGGGTAAACAAATTCACTGTGGTTGCCCTAGGAGCCCATTGAGAACTACCTATAAAGTTCACTATACAGATGTCTGTAGTAAGGAAGACTCCGAATTTGGTTTCCCCTCGGTTTCCATGTACTAGCTGAAGACTGCAAACTAACAAAGGCGTACTGGGGAACTGCAAATAATGCCATTCTCTTATATGCACTGTAGTCATGCAATCCAGAGGAACACTTTAAGGGAATCTGAACTAAAATTCAAAGCATAGAGGTCAACTGACTTCAAGTTTAGCTTTTTTTTTTTTTTTTTGTAATAAGATGACTTTAATAACTTGGCACAAGTCTGTGCCTTGTGTGCTCTTCTAGTGTACATGTGACACTCCTTAATACCACAATGTTTCCCAAATAAATTAATTTGAGTGAGGTTATATAATTTAGTGCAGGCATGATTGCGACAAGGCCTAAAAGAGGACCTCTCACCACAAAATGCAGTGAAATCTGCAGCCTGCATTGTGAGCAGATTAATATAGAGGTTATGGGAAAATATTCTGTAAAACTTGTAATTTAGGTATTAAAACCCCTACTCTTTCTGAGCTCATTTGTACATGGGGGGCTGCCTTATCGCTGATGGCATTTCCCGTGTGTGTATATAAGTAGATAGCTGCCAATCGCTCGTAAGACAGCCCAGCTGGACAACTGAGCTCAAACAGCAGAGATTTAAATGTATGTAGTAAATTAAAGTTTTACTGAATCTTTTCCTACAAAATGATATACTAATCTGCTCAGCTCTTCCTCCTCTATAGCATGCTGCCTGCAGATTGCACTGCATTTAAATGGTTAAAGGTCCTCTTTAACAAAACATATCTAATACCTAAGAAATAGCTTTCCGATTACAAAATGTTAGCTAACATTTTGTATCATTTTAAAGCTGAAAACTGAGATTATGTAGGTGCGTATATGAAATATATGTTTTGTAAATTCCGTTTAGGCAAAAAATATTTTAACCCAAATGCAAGAACATGGAAAAGTATGTTCATCAAAATTGGAGTTGAAGTTGGTGGCCTCCAGTTAGGCTTCTTTCACATTAGCGTTAGGATTGTCCGCTTGCTGCGGTTTTTGTTTGGCCGCCTCTCTGCATGTTTGCCGTGCTGGGGCCGCATCTCTGACCCGTCCCCATTATAGTGAATGGGGCCAGAGTGAACTTCCGGCAGCACACGTGTGCTAGCGTTAGTACGGATCCAGCAGGCTGTTCCCCTGCCGAAACTAACCTAACGCTAATGTGAAAGAAGCCTTAGAGTTGCTGTCCCCAAAATAAATAATATTCCCCCTTAAAATGCTATGCACATCAGTTGCCATCTTCTTTGCACTGCTAAAACCAGAAGAGCTGGTGGTGCATATCAAGCTGCAGAAGGTACCACCCTGGATTCTGCTGCGTCACCTGCTCCCTGAGATGCCTGGTTTTAAGCAATGAATACATTTGGACCTACTTAACGGGAACCTGTTACCGTGATTTTGTGTATAGAGCTGAGGACATGGGTTGCTAGATGACCGCCAGCACATCCGCAATACCTAGTCCCCATAGCTCTATGTGCTTTTATTGTGTAAAAAAAAAAAAAACACAATTTGATACATATGCAAATTAACCTGAGATGAGTCCGGGGCAGGACTCCTCTCAGGTTAATTTGCATATGTATCAAATTGGTTTTGCCTAGCAGTGATCCCGGTGGCGTCACCGGCACAAATTGGTGGTCTATAGCACTGCCATAGTCTCTATACGGCAGTGCTATAGACCGCCCATTTGTGTCAGTGATGTCACCAGGATCACTGTTAGGCAGAAGTCTCCGCCTAGCATACTAATGTTACACTATGACACTGACAGTAAAGAAATCAGTCCTTGTCCTGTGCTATGGAGCATTAGAGCATGAAATTCTCATGCTAAAGACATGCTAAATGAGTGAATTAGAGGTTATGTCTGGGTTCAGCTCTGAACCCAGAAAGCCCCTTTAAGCAAATAGAAGTCATTGGCTTGAATTTAAAAATGTATGTTCTGTGTTTGCATAGTCTTTTTAAGGCTATATGCACACGACCGTTGCCCCCGTGCCCGCATTGCGGCCCGCAAACAGCGGGTCCGCCACATACGGGCACTGGTCGTTTGTGCACCGCATCACAGATGCAGACCCATTCACTTGAATGGGTCCACAATTTGGAAGGTGCAGTGTGGAATGGAGGTACGGAAGCACTCGTAGTGCTTCCATGGGGTTCCATGTCTCTGTTCCGCACCGCAACTTGCAGGTTTCTCGCCATGTTCTATTTATTTGCGGTGCGGACAGATCGCGGACCCATTCAGGTTGGGGCTGGATCCATCTGCAGCAACAGCACGAATGGTCCCCAATGCACAGAATGGCCAGGCCTAATGGAGATTTAGAACAGTGGATAATTTTCTCAGGTGGAACTGGTACTTGGAAAAACCCAGAAAATTATTTAACCTGCCAACCTTGCATTAATGGTCAATGTTCATGAGTAGAATATAAAAAAGAACAGGATTTATGGGAGATTCGTACAGGAAAAGTAACCCCAATGCTTGTATCAAATTTATAATAAAATACTTTGTACCTCGAGCCATATAGAATAGTCTATGGACAGATAATGTGTAAGTTGAAACCTTTGGGCAACCCAGGTCTCAGCAGATTCATTCCTACCATTATTGAAGGAACTGTGAAGTATGCATTGTAGTCTTCTTCCGGGAACCTTAACCAGTTATGTTGCATAGTGTATATGATCCTGTTCCCAGCAACTTTTTTTTCTTTATTAAAAGGCAACATAGAAAACCAACAATATGAAATAAAATCATTAAAAAACCATAAACCTGTATAAGCAACCAGATTCTGTGGGGGTCCAATCTCTGGGGACCCTACTGATCCGATAAACGAAGGAATAGCTCGCAGAGGGGCTTCACACTGTGGCTGGCTGTGAGTCTCGTTATGCAGGACGAACTGGCAGGCTGCTTTTACACACTCCGATGAAACTATACTCACCCACAGCTGCCAGTGGCGGCACAATTTTGAATCGAAGTGTTACCACAAAATAGTGCAGCCGCTGGTGGGCAGAATTTCATCCGCATGTGGCCACAGGACCATTTAATCATGGCCTAAGAGAGCCATAGCACTTGAGGTCATCTGTCAGCAGGTTTGTACCTATGATGTTGGCTGATCTGTTACATGTGCACTTGGCAGCTGAAGGCATCTGTGTTGGTCCCATGTTCATCCGTGCCCACATTTCTGAGAAAAAAATGATTTTTTAAGATATGCAAATGAGCTTCAAGGAGCAATGGGGGCGTTGCTATTACACTGAGAGGCTCAGTTCTATCTGCAACTTCTGCGCCCCTGTTGCCCCTAGAGGCTCATTTGCATATATTGCAATATATTGCAGACTCATATGAACATGGGGCCAACACAGATGTCTTCAGCTGCCAAGCGCACATGTAACAGGTTGGCCAGTGTCATAGGTACAAATCTGCTGACAGAGGCTTTTTTAAGTAGCACTATACCCCTTCATTCTAAGAATAAGTGGGGGTCCCAGCAGTGAGATCCCCACTGATCAGCGCAGTCGGGAAGGGGTTAAATGGAAAATATTCGATTGGCCATGGTGTCTGAGCTGAAGGCAGCATGTTCTAGAGCAGGAGGAGCTGAGCGGATTGATATATAGTTTTGTGGGGAAAGATTCAGTATAATTTGTATTTCATTCATTCATTTAAACTTCTGGCGGTCCTATCAGTGATTGACCGCTATCTCTGTACACAGTCATAGAGGGCAGGCTGTCAGTCACTAATAGGACCGACTCCTGGACTTCAAAGCCCAGAATGAGCAGGAATTGAAATGAATGAAATACAGGTTATACTGCATCTTTTCCCATAAAACTATATATCGTCTGCTCAGCTCCTCCTGCTCTATACCATGCTGCCTGCAGCTTGCACTGCATTTTCATGGTGGCCAGTTCCATTTAAATGAGACCCAACTCTTAGGCGGTAATGGTGCAGCATAGAGCCATAAATACAAGTGTTTTTTCTGTGGTCTCTCTGCTACACCATGATTGCTGTGTATATATATTCTTAGATTTTTCTGCATTAATAATGTGTTCTTAACACAGTCCTATGCAAGCATCACATACAGCACAAGAATTACCATTCTGGCATGAATATCATAGAATGTCAAATGAGATATTACAATAAAAAATAAAATAAAACGGATAATAGTTTATACAACGCTTACATACTGACAGATATATCATATCTCAAAAGTTCCCTGCCTGGAGGCTTCTTGCCCATGCTGCCATCCACATGGTGAGTGATGAGTGACATGAATCTCAACTGCACCACAGGAGGTAAGAAATTCTGTGTTCACTGAGATGAACCCCTGTCACACACACGGAGACCTATGTCCCCTGTGGAATATGTCACCTGGCAACCCCAAGGAGATGCCTGCAGGATCCTGATACTTCCACCTGATGCTGAGCAGCTTTCCAGGCACCGCCACCTCCTGACATGGAGAGAGCACTTGTCTTTCTATCACCGTATTGCTTCTATGTATTTCTGCACATTCTCTTTTACTAGGCTCAAAATACGTGTTTAAAATATAGAGTAAAATGAGTCACTGATATCAACTGAACGGAAATGACACCAAAGATAACGTTGTGCGAGAATCGTTGTAATATATCACACTATAAATGAGGCTTTTCTATATTAATAGATTTACCGTAGTGATAAATCTCTTAATAAAGGAATCTCTCACGGCAGAACAGACTTTTGACTCCACAACAATCTTTGACTGCTGTCACAATGGCTTCAATGTTTTAGTCCACTTGTTAACTAAGGAAGAAGCATTTGGCATGGGCAAATACTGTATATAATCAGCAATGCACCTGTTGGGTTTGTAGCTCATCTTCTCTACAGTTATGATGTGTCAGATGTTCTCCTGTATGGTAGAAGAAGTCGGTGAGTGTAGCCAGAAAGTACAGCTAGCCATATTCTTTAGATCAACCGAACCTCTGGCCCTCAGCAAGCCTGGACAGCCTACAGCTATCAGGGCGTTTTGGGAGTCGTAGTTTTGTAACAGCTGGAGGGCCGCAGGTTGGACATCCATGCTTTAGATAAATCTGTGCATAGTAATAGTGCCCCCACACTTTGGTGTCCTCTTTGTGCAGCCATGATAATGGCGTGCCCGTGCAGTAATCATACCTTGTTAGTTCTCCCCGCACACTGTAAGAACGCCCTCTCAAAGGACCTGTACAAAGAAGACATTGATATGCTATGCACCTTGTACTCTATCTCAGGCATGTTCATTACTTACACCTTTGTAATGAAATTGAGCATAGCTTATCCCACAGGAACCCTAGAAATGCATACCATAACTGAATTTTAACTGAAGGTCATGCAGTTAACATGACCTAGCCAGGTTCGGAGCAGCTGTCACAGGGCCATCTCATGTTTAAAAGGAAATGTTTTCCCACTCTTAGGTCATCAGAGTGCACTCACATACATGTGGTCTGATCACAAGGTGCACTGACCCTTTACTGTACTGCTATGTTGAAGACATCATGGGTGGTAAAGAAGTCTTCTCTATAATACAATGATGTAAAACCTATTTAGGCAGCCAGTGCCACAAAGTGAAATACCAGGACATTTATGTGATTGAATCTTCATCCTTCTCCTGGCTCTAACGCCTTTATAGTCAAATTTTGTAATTATCCAAAAGACATTTCCAATATGCTGTGAAAGACAATGCAAAAAGCCATCAGTCAAGAGATAGTTTGTGCACGAGGATACACCCTACTGTACCCAGGAATATATTTCCATCTCTTAACAAGCTGCATTTTTTTTTTTAGCTCTCTGGAACTTAAGCCATTTAACAGAAATGAACAAAGCAAATTGCAAACAGGAGAGGAAGCTCCGTACAATCGGATTATTGAAGACTGTCAAGTTCACAGTTCTGTCATTTCTTAAAGGCAAGTCAGAAGTTAGATGAGATGTTCCTCAGGAGCCTTTGTGAGCTTTTCTTGACAATCAGCTTTCCTAAAACCAAAATCCCATTACTGAAATGCAGGTTCGCGATCCATTACGTTCCGCTTTTGTGTGATGATTTATTAAATGATCAATTCCTGCTTTGTGCTCCTAACCACCACCATCACTTCTGTAGGGGTAGCTGACATTGCTGCATTTTCTAGTCATTTGTTTTTCTGCTAAAATCTGACAAAATGTCAGGACCTGTTTTTACTATACTGGCATGATATAATATTGGTGTTGATGTCTCTTTGTGTGAAGCCTACACATATAGATATGTAGAGACCCAAATTTACTAATCCTGTAGATGGTGTAAGCTTAGACCGGCTGTCTAGACCTGCACCAGATTTATCACAGGGGCTCAGGGTGGATGATAAATCTGAAGGCATAGACAGTTTTTTCTGACTTTATAACAACTATTGGTTGGCCTACATAATTTTACTCTCCATTTGCCCTGAAGCTCCATCCTTTCCCGCTAAGCCATGTCCCCCTTTTGGACTAGTCATTAAAAAAAAATTAGAAACCCTAGTTGCACACCAATTATGGCACTTTTTAGACAGCTTCTAGAGGAAGACACGTCAGTAAATGTGGCCAGAAAGTGTTGCATTGGTAAGGGATGTACAGTTACCGCCACCGATCCTGCAGAGGAGTCAGTGGCACACTAGAAGGAGATTTTCATGATAATATGACATCGGGCAGTTTGTTTTAAATACCATATTATCAGAATTACTGGATTGGAATTTTACTATAACTGGATTTTTACTGGAATTTTACTATTGTGCATAAACAGGAATTCACTATTATTGGAATTGCTCCCTCTTCAAGACTAGGGCTACATGGTCAAAGATCACAGTATCAGGATGCAATATCGCAATGTAATGAACGTGATTGTGGTTATATATCAAGTCACCAGAAATCCAAATATGTTGCAGCGGCTTGCAGGTCACAATAAGACCACCTTCACTTTCATTATGATGAAAGATATCACACAGTCAAGGTCATCATGTAGCCATAGCCTAAGAGAGGCTGTGTTTCCATATGAATCTTGGAGAACAATGAATTCAGAATTTCTATCAGATCATTCAGGGGAATGGTCCTGATATACTTTAGAAGGTTTGTTAGAGAATTGTCTAGGTTCCCCATGTTCAAGGGTTTCTACCACCACATTTTGACCTAATTAGCTGTCAGACACTAGCGATCTGCTAGTGTCTGCTATACCTAACCATGCTAATCCCTTTCCCTTTCTCTGCAGCAGTTACCCTAAAAAACGAACTTTTATTGCTATGCAAATGAGCCTCTAGGTGCTATGGGGGCGTATTTTCAGCACCTAGCGGCTCCGTCTACTCACCATGTCTGCCGCCTAGCTCGTCCCTCCAGCCCGCCCATCTCTAGATTGACAGCCTCCATTGCATGGAGTTAACACAATAGCATGGTTAGGTACAGCAGACACTAGCAGATCGCTAGTGTCTGACAGCTAATTAGGTCAAAATGTGGTGGTAGAAACCCTTTAAGCCTCCACAAAAGAAAATGTATCACCTGATACTGAAACATATAATTTTTTTCTTCCTGGTTTTATTGTCAGATTGTATATTTTTTATTTATTTTATCATCGGAGAAGGATGGTGGGGGCAGCCATTGTGCCTGGGATGTATCTCTGAGCTGTGAATAGCAATTCCGCAATTTGTTTTGCAGCAGCAACATGGACAAAAAAGTGACTTATTTAAAGTGTACCTGAATTGTAGCAAAAGTCATAGTGACTTATAAAAGGCTTTGATCGCTTAGGGTCCAAGTGCTGAGCTCTCCACCGATTGCTAGAAGGAGGAGAAAGAAGGAGTCCTCTCCTTGCTGCTGAAGATGGACTCAATAGAATGTCTATGGACTCGTCTCCAGTCTGTCTTCAGCAGTGAAGGAAGCCCTTGTACAGAGGGCTTCCTTCTCCTTGTTCTAGCAATTGGCCGCGATGGAGGCTGTCAATCTAGAGATGGGCGGGCTGGAGGGACGAGCTGGGCGGCAGACATGGTGAGTAGACGGAGCCTCTAGGTGCTGAAAAAACGCCCCCATAGCACCTAGAGGCTCATTTGCATAGCAATAAAAGTTCGTTTTTTAGGGTAACCGCTGCAGAGAAAGGGAAAGGGATTAGCATGGTTAGGTATAGCAGACACTAGCAGATCGCTAGTGTCTGACAGCTAATTAGGTCAAAATGTGGTGGTAGAAACCCTTTAACATGGGGAACCTAGACAATTCTCTAACAAACCTTCTAAAGTATATCAGGACCATTCCCCTGAATGATCTGATAGAAATTCTGAATTCATTGTTCTCCAAGATTCAGCAGTCAGACCCCCACCGATGAAAACTTTAGATATGTCACTATGACATATCAAAGGCTTTGCAAATATACAGGTACATATTAATATACAGTAGATGGTTAACATGGAAATTAAAAAGACTATTGGTGTGAAAAATTAATGCATATGCATTCTTAGCTTGGCCAAGCATGGCATGCATGTGTTATTAAAAAGTTGATTTAAACAATAGGTCATTTTCCCTCTTCTAAGGCAGATATGAAAAGAAGTCACTGTCATATAGATGGTGGGCTTAAAGGGGTTGCCCTTTTTCTATTGATAACTTATTCTCAGGATAGGTCATCAATATCAGATCGGTGGGGGTCTGACAACCGACACCTCCCCCCCCCCCCCCCCGATCAGCTGTTTCAGGAGATGGTGCATGCAGTGCGCACGTGCTGTCTCCCTTCTCTCTTCCTGCTCACTGCTGTATGTCTATGGGACAGCAGTGGCAGACAGGAAGAGAGAAGGGAGACGGCACGTGCGCGCTGCATGCACCACCTCCTCAAACAGCTGATCGGCGGGGGTGTCGGATGTCGGACCCCCACCGATCTGAGTATAAGTCATCAATAGAAAAAAGCCTTGACAACCCCTTTAACTATAGTCCTAGCAGCTATAGCACTTACTGTGGGTCCCAGAGGTTGAGGAGGCCCTATCAGGTGCAAGAACATTGTACCTCTTTGTGGAGAATAACAATATGATGGCTTTTGTCTTTAGTGTGGATTTTCTGCTATTAAACATTCCTTTAATTATTGCTACTTCTGCGGCTGTTTTAATTTTCTTACTTTAGGTGGTGGGGGCTCCATCTTATTTTGCTATGGGGCTCTATGAATGATAGTTTTGCCCCTGATGTAGATCAACACACAGTAATTAAATGACTTCAAACCATAAACTCAGAATTGTGGGTAATATGTAAAACTTTCTAGAAACAAATAACATTGTAGCGCAGAGCAGCAAATAATATGCATTGTAAGAAAGTAATAAATTGTGTCAGGAAATACAAAATATCAGATTCTGGATATGATGAGACATCATTGAATCTCATAAAAATATTCAAATTTTCCAAAATTAAGAATCCTTATTTTCTCATACTGTAAGCCTCATAAGATGACCTTATTACAATGTGAGCCTGGCTGAAGCTGGTTATTGAAAATCTATTCCAGTGAGAAAACTGAGTCTTGTAAGACTGCTGGGTCAGGCTGTGTTTCAGATTCTGGGGGGGAAGTATGAACCAAGATCAGGTTGCACTGGTTTCCAACCATAAATTTTGGCCTGGCTGTTGGCACTCTTCTGTGCCAAGGGTGTTCCAGGCATATGTCCAAAACTGAAATCCACCCCAAACTATAAAAGAAACATGGACTGTGGAATTCTTCAAGCAAGAAGTCTCTTATGATTGGCTACTGCAGAGAAGTCGATACGTTGCTGAAAAGGTAAGAAATGAATGGCTGGACAGAAGGATATGACAGCATCTTAAATTAAGTGTTGTCAGGTAGTCACAAAACTTTATTTATACTGACAAAACAGCACATTGGAGTGAAAAAAATATACTACGAATAATTATGCTTGATACTCATACTATGAATGGTGAGCTTGTAAATTTATTTGCTGGTTACATTTCTGCAGCAACCCAACAGTAAGCGTGACTTTTCAATGGCTAAACTTACTAAATTAAAAAAACCACACAATTAAGGCATTTATTGCATTCACTTCCTAAGGCCTCATGTACACGACCTTATTTGTTTTGCAGTCCAAAAATTACGGATCTGCAAAATACGGATGTGGCCCGTGTGCCATACACTTTTTTTTTGCGAATGCAGTCCACCTATTCTATCATTGTACGGAACAGTAGTACAGATACAGAAAGCACATGGATGATCCATGTGCTTTTTGCATTTGTAAGTTCCTTTCCGAAAAAAGATGGAAAATGTCATATACTTTCCCACAAAATGGAGATCATGGATCAATTGAAGTCAATAGGTCTGCAAAAAGTGCAGGAGCAACACAGATGGTATCTGTATTTTGCAGATCCACAATATGGTTGTGTGCATTGCAAGCTTGGGGCATTGGGCAATGTCCATTGCACTTCTCTCCCAATGTTGCTCCTAAACATTTGACTTTGCTGGTGGCCATCAAGGGTATTCATCCCACTACTGCACAGATACGGTGAAACCTCTCTAAAAGACCACCTCTCTTGCACAAAAAATTATTCCTAGTATGTTTTTTTTTTTTTTTTAAACTGCAGAAAATCTACAAGGGAAATTTTAAATGCGGACATTGCATGTGTACTTGTTGTCACTTTATGCAAATGGACTCTTCTGTTTCTTCTACAGCAAATGAATACATTTGATATACAACAATACAGTGATTGTAATACTAGTTATGTAGTGTACTGTATTAGGCTACTTTCACACTAGCGTTTTTTGCTGGATCTAGCAGGGTCCAGCAAAAACGCTTCCGTTACCGATAATGTTGTTATTATTCTGTTCTCTATGATGTTCACATATACAATGTCTTACCCATTGTTTTCCGCATGTGAAATCTTAATAAAGATTTGCTAAAAAAAATTATAAAATCATATGTACCCAAAAATGGTACCAATAAAAACGTCAACTCTTCCTGCAGAAAATGAGCCCCTGCACAAGAAGATTGGCAAAAAAATAAAAATAAAATATGGCGTCCAGAAAATGGAGACACCATTTTTTTTCCTCCAAAAATGCTTTATTATGTAAAACTGAAACAAACAAACAAAGTAGACATATTTGATATCACCGCATCCGTAACAACCTGCTCTATAAAAATAGTGCATGGTCTAAACAGTCAGATGAAAAATAACGTAATATAGAGCAATTAAATATCATATGTACCCCAAAATAGTACCAATAAAACTGTCACCTTATCTCCTAGTTTCCAAAATGGGGTCACTTTTGGGAGTTTCTACTGTGAGGGTGCATCAGGGGGGCTTTAAATGGGACATGGTGTCTAAAAACCAGTCCAGCAAAATCTGCCTTCCAAAAACCATGCGGCAGTCCTTTCCTTCTGCGCCCTGCCGTGTGCCAGTACATCAGTTTACGATCACATGTGGGGCGTTTCTGTAAACCTCAGAATCAGGGTAATAAATGATGAATTTTGTTTGTCTGTTAACCCCCAATGTGTTAAAGAAAAAAAATCATCAAAATGGAAAATCTGCCCAAAAAGTGAAACTTAGAAATTTAATATCCATTTTCCTTTAATTCTTGTGGAACACCTAAGGCTGTATTCACATGTCCGTGGAACTCTGTCCGTATGATACCGGCCTGGATTTCTTCAGAGTGCAGGAGCGCACGGCGTCATTGGTAGCTTTGACGCCGCGCTTCCTGCTGCCACCGCAGTACAGTTATACACTGGTATGATCTATACCAGTGTGTCACTGTACAGTGGCGGCAGCAGGAAGCGCACGGCGTCACAGCAACCAATGACCCCGTGCGCTCCTGCACTCTAAAGAAATCCAGGCCAGTATCACACAGACCGTGTTCCACGGACATGTGAATGTAGCCTAAAGGGTTAACAAAGTTTGTAAAATCAGTTTTGAGTAACTTGAGGGTTGTAGTTTCTATAATGGGGTAATTTATGGGGGTTTCCACTATGTAAGTCCCACAAAGTGACTTCAGACGTGAACTGGTCCTTAAAAAGTGGGTTTTTGGAAATTTCCTTAAATATTTTTAGAATTGCTTCTAAAATTCTAAGCCTTCTAACGTCCCCAAAAAATTACCCCATTTTGGAAAATACACCTCTCAAGGTATTCAAACAGATTTTACAAACTTTGGTAACCCTTTAGGTGTTCCACAAGAATTAAAGGAAAATGTAGAAATTTCAGAATTTCCCCTTTTTAGCAGATTTTTCTTTTTAATCCATTTTTTCCAGTAACAAAGCACGGGTTAACAGCCAAACAAAACTCATATTTATTACCCTGATTCCGTAGTTTACAGAAACACCCCACGTGTGGTCATGAACTGCTGTAAGGGCACACGGCAGGGCGCAGAAGGAAAGGAACGCCATATGGTTTTTGGAAGGCAGACTTCACTGGGATAATTTTAAGTTGCCATGTCACATTTGAAGACCCCCTGATGCACCCCTAGAGTAGAAACTCCCAAAAAAATACCCCATTTTGGAAATTACGGGATAAGGTGGCAGTTTTGTTGGTACTATTTTAGGGTACATATGATGGGGAGGACTCAAAATATGAAATGTGCTCATCTCTAGTCTCTATATTCTGAAAGCCATATTTTCTTTATTTTTTTGGTCAACTGTCTTATGGAGGGGCTCATTTTTTTCGGTATGAGATGATGGTTGGATTGGTACTATTTTAGGGTGCATATGACTTTTTGATCACTTGATATTACAAGTAAGATGACAAATTGCTTTTTTGACACAGTTTTTATTTTTTATTTTTTACGGTGTTAGGTCATGTGATATTTTTATACAGAAGGTTCTTACAGATGCGGCAATACCTAATATGTATACTTTATTTATTTGAGTTTTACACAATAACAGCATAGTTTATTTTTTATTTTTTGGGTGATTGTCCTAGGTAGGGTCTCATTTTTTGCGGGATGAGATGATGGTTTGATTGGTACGATTTTGGGGTGCATATGACTTTTTGATCGCTTGCTATTACACATTTTGTAATGTAAGGTGACAAAAAATGGCTTTTCTTACACCGTATTTATTTTTATTTTTTTCTTATGGTGTTCACCTGAGGGGTTAGTTTATGTGATATTTTTATACAGCAGGTTCTTACAGACACGGCGATACCTTTTTTTTTATTTATTATTCATTTAAGTTTTACACAATAACAGCATATTTGAAAAAAAATAATTCATGTTTTAGTGTCTCTATATACTAAGAGCCACAGTTTTTTTATTTTTGGGGCGATTGTCTTAGGTAGGATATAATTTTTTGCGAGAGGAGATGACGGTTCTATTGCTATGATTTTGGGGTATGTATGACTTGTTGATCGCTTGATATTACACTTTTTGTAATGTAAGGTGACAAAAAATGGCTTTTCTTACACCGATTTTTTTTTTTATGGTGTTCACCTGAGGGGTTAGTTTATGTGATATTTTTGAAACAAAAAATAAATCATGTTTTAGTGTCTCCATAGTCTGAGAGCCATAGTTTTTTTTATTTTTTTGAGCGATTGTCTTAGGTAGGGTATCATTTTTGTGGGATGAGATGACGGTTGGATTGGCACTATTTTGGGCTGTATATGACTTTTTGATTGCTTGGTATTGCACTTTTTGTGATGTAAGGTGACAAAATCTTTTTTTTTTTAGCATAGTTTTAATTTAATTTTTTTGACGGTGTTCACCTGAGGGGTTAGGTCATGTGATATTTTTATAGAGCCTGTTGTTACGGACGCGGCAATACCAAATATTTTTGTTTTTATATTTTATTTTTACAATTTTAGGTGTTTTATTTTGGGAAAAGGAAGTTTTTTTTCACTTGAAACTTTATTTTTTATTATGGAAAACAATGTTTTTTTTTGTTACTTTTTATTTTTGTGCCACTCTGTCCCAACTTCTGGGGGTCTGATCCCCTGTACAATGCATTACAATACTTCTGTATTGTAATGCATTGGCTGTAAGTGTATTACACAGTGTAATACACTTACAGCTTTCTGCCTGTGAGATCCAGGGGGCTGGATCTCACAGGCTCTCACGGAAGGCAGCCACGATGCCTAAGGAAGGCATGGGGCTGCCTTCCCTGCCATCGGGTCTCCATCACAGCAGACCCGATGGCCACCCTGGATCCGGCAGGATACCGCACGTGCCTCAATCAGCGCTGACCGTGGCAGTGCAAGGGTTAATGCGCCAGCATCGGTCCTTTCACCTATGCCAGTGCATACAGAAGGGGTTCGGCTATCAGTGACTGCCGGACCCCTACCGCTAATCGGGCGGGCGCAGTATCTGCATCCGCCCAATCAGCCCACCGTACATGTACAGCGCTGGTCCTTAAGTCATGTCCACCAGCACTGTACATGTATGGCGCGGGTCCTTAAGGGTTTAAGCAGCAGAGATTCCTCAATCACAACCAGACTCCTGCTGTTTATTACATGGACACAACTACTGTACCTGATCTACTCTCTTGACATAAAGAAAAGCCATGGAGCCTCTAGGCAAGGCAATCCATCATTTACAAAACAGTGCACCAAGGACTTAAAATAAAGCAAAAGTAGATCCAATAGAAGTTAACAGCACCTTCATCCTTCTCAAAATACAATAAATAGAATATCTACAATGATATGACGCTGCTCTATTTGCCTTTAGAGCCTAAAAGATTATAAATTATAAACCACAATAGGTTAAAAAATATATATATTTTATATATATTTCTTTTATTAATTCAGTAGTAGACAAGACAAAGGGTGAGTAATGAATTGATATTATTCATAATAAATTAAGTACTAAACTATGAATGCTAAAATATGTAAAAAAAAAAAAAGACAAAAATAAAAAAATAATAATAACTTCCCATGTAGGTACCAATTAAAGGGACCTTTAAGTCTTAAAAAATAGTTCCCAAAAAATTCCTTCCCCAGATTGTAGTAGTAATTTCTTATTTTTAAATCAATATTGATGCAGCAATGTTGAATCTGAATATCAAGGAGAAGGGGTCTTATTGTCACTATTTTTTTCTTTTTATAAATTAGTCATGTATGTACCTTAATTACTTTTTTTATGGACCCATGCAAGTTCCAAATATTGGACAGTCCAGAAATATATTATTTAAAACATTTCTGCGAGTAGCTCCTGCAAAAGAATGGTGTTTTACTCAATTCGACCTCAGATGTTTCGCTGGAACAGGATTCCCCGCTGTGAAATTAGTGGCATGCTAAGAACAACACCATTATTTTGCAGGTGCTACTCGCAGAGACATTTTAAATAATATCATTCTGGATTATCTTATATTTGAAACTTGCAGAGATCCATAGAGAAAGTAATTAAGGCTCATACATGCACCATGTACTATTCATATAAAAACTAAAAAATTACTACTTCAATCTGGGGAAGGACTTTTGTTTGTGAACTGTAATAATCAAGACATAACAGTTGCTTTAATTGGTACCTACAGGGGACTTTTGTTTATATATTTTTTTTATTCACTCAGTTTCTGATATATTTTTGTATTCTGTGTTTTCAATTTATTATGAATAATGTCAATTAATTTTATTACCAACCCTTTGTCTTATCTACTACTACTACTAAATTGATAAAAGAGAAATATATACCCTGTGCCTGGAGGGATTTTTTGACAAATTTTGGCTTATTACTTAGAAGTAGATCCTAATGTTTTTTCTTCCTCGAATTTAAACTAAAAAGAGATATGTACACTCTGTGAACCTGGCCTAAACCTTTCATTATTGCAGTATTTACAGGGACACTTCCATCAGAATAAAAAACATTTTATGTTTATGTACAGCGGCCAGGTCACAGGGGAGTATGTGTGTTTGAGTGGCTGGATGGGTGTAGTAGTTGTACGCACAGTTTTGAAGCTCCCTGGTTCGGTGTGCAATGATGGGAAGGGTGCACCTTCGCAACTTGTAATCTACAGGGTAGGAAGATTCTCTGAGTTTCTCCCCCATGCTCCTGTCTAGCTGCTCGCAGGTCGGCAGCTAATTCTAGACTAAATTCTATTTCCTCTTAGAAAGGAAGGGGTGGTGCCAGCCCTGCCTAGGCACTAGGGACCTTCCATTACTCCCTCTCCATAAACAACCTATGGGACCTGAAATACAAGATACAATGCATGACATTAGCGCCATTAACACTTTCACCACTTTGCAGTGGGGATATTCCATATGTTTTTACAGAGCGCCTCCCCATACTAAAACCCTTCCTCTTTTTATGGCACTTTTGACCAGTGCTTTGACCCAGGGACAGTCGCAAATTATTGTGCAAATATGCTGTACATCATAACCTGCAACTTTTCTATGCCATAAAAGTAGCACAAAGCCATGATAGACCCTCCTTCCCCACCACCACCATTGAGTTAGCATTTGTTCAAACTGATAGCTATGGGCTCCTCCACCTTAGTACAGTACCTGGAGTTGGGATGCCTAACTATATATACAATCCTGTCTAAATGCATCCTAAGAATTAAAGATAATTCAAAGGGGTACACCAATATAAAATGTAGACAAAAGACTTGTAATAAAGAATTTCACTTAGGCTACTTTCACACTGGCGTTTTGGATTTCCGTTTGGGAGATCCGTTCAGGGCTCTCACAAGCGGACCAAAACGGATCAGTTTTGCCCTAATGCATTCTGAATGGAAAAGGATCCGCTCAGAATGCATCAGTTTGCCTCCGTTCAGTCACCATTCCACTCTGGAGGCGGACACTAAAACAGCGTTTTGCTGTCCGGCTGACGAAGCAGAGCCAAATGGATCCGTCCTGAATACACAATGTAAGTCAATGGGGACAGATCCGTTTTCTCTGACACAATAGAAAACTGGTCCGTTCCCCATCGACTTTCAGTGGAGTTCATGACGATTTAGAAGACATACGGTAATACAACCGTATCCGTTCATGACAGATGCATGCTGTTGCATCATTGTAACGGAAGCGTTTTTGCTGATCCATGACGGATGCATGCGGTTGTATTATTGTAATGGAAGCGTTTTTGCAGATCCATGACAGATCCGCAAAAAACGCTAATGTGAAAGTAGCCTTATCTATTTTCTGAGCTTCTTTTTTTTTTTTTTTTCCAGATCAGGAATATCATGCAATCTGATCCATCTCCTACTCATCTGAGCCGGAGCTGTCAGCAGGCCAGTGCTGAAAACTTGATTTATTATTATTGCTTTGCATTATGTGATTTTACATCATCAGCAATCTAATTAGCCATTGCCCCCTGTGCGTGAATTGTAGGTGATGAAGTTCAAAGTTTTACAAAATGGATATCATAATTGAAAATAATATAATAACGTGTCACAAATCCATGCACAATTACTGGATCTATTAAAATACAATCACCCCAAGGCAAAACGATATGGATTGCTGCATCTGCAATAAAATGTGAATTAGTCATTTATTTGATGTGAGAAATTACTTTTGTCAATCTGGCGTCTTCCTCAAAGGAAGGAATATTATACAGGATTCAGATAGAGGTGAACTTTTCATGAACTTGATGAGCATAGGCATCAATAATACCTGTCAAGTGTCAAGTTTAGTTTTCACAAGCTTCAGTGCAAACCAGATGGCCACAAACCAGTGTTATAGACACATAGACTAATAACCATAAGGCCGGGTTCAAATCAACGTTTTGATTTCCGTTCTTCTGAACCGTCAGATAAACAGAAAACAAAACAAAGAAAAAATACTAATCCTGTATTTTAAGCATCCATTATGCTCCAACGAAACAGTGATGTGAACCCGGCCTAAGGAATATTCATTTTATGAGATTAAGGCCCCTTTCACACGGGCGAGTTTTCCGTGCGGGTGCGATGAACGTATTGCACCCGCACTGAATCCTGACCCATTCATTTCTATGGGGCTGTGCACATGAGCGGTGATTTTCACGCATCACTTGTGCGTTGAGTGAAAATCGCAGCATGCTCTATATTGTCCGATTTTCCCGCGACGCAGGACCCATAGAAGTGAATGGGAAGCGTGAAAATCGCATAGCATCCGCAAGCAAGTACGGATGCGGTGTGATTTTCACGCACGGTTGCTAGGAGACGATTGGGATGGAGACCCGATCATTATTATTTTCCCTTATAACATGGTTATAAGGGAAAATAATAGCATTCTGAATACAGAATGCATAGTAAAACAGCGCTAGAGGGGTTAAAAAAAATAAAATAATTTAACTCACCTTAGTCCACTTGATCGCGAAGCCGGCATCTCCTTGTGTCTCCTCTGCGCTGAACAGGACCTGGGGTGAGCTGCTGCATTAAATACTGGTTAAGGACCTTTGATGACGTCACTCCTTTTTACCCCTCTAGCGCTGTTTTACTATGCATTCTGTATTCAGAATGCTATTATTTTCCCTTATAACCATGTTATAAGGGAAAATAATACAATCTTCAGAACATCAATCCCAAGCCCGAACTTCTGTGAAGAAGTTCGGGTTTGGGTACCAAACATGCGCGATTTTTCTCACGCGAGTGCAACGCATGACAATTTCTCACGCGAGTGCACCCGGCTCTTATCCGGGCAAGAAAACTGACGCCCGTGTGAAAGAGGCCTAAGGGTTGACTTATCAGCATTTAAAGTTTTCAGATTCATATGATCTAAGTAAAAATTTGGGTGACTTAAAAAATCTATTATTTTACACATATACACATCCTGAGTTATATTATGTCTTTTAGCCCTCAGTTGATTTTACATTCAGTGGATAGACAGTTTCTAAGCTAAAATCTACCAGTAACCCCTGCAGGTTCAGGGTTTGTACACTGCAGGTCTACACCAAAACATACCATGATTTGTAAATAACTTTATTACCACTCCATTTCCAGAGGATTTACCCCATTCCTTACAAAGCCAATTTTTTTTGTTTTGGCAAAGGGCCTAACTGCAAAAAATTAATTAATGAGCCGACCTGCATTTACTTAATATTATTCTTCATGGGCCACCCTAGACCTTTCTTTTATAGGAAAAACAATGAAAAATTAATATTTTTCCTTTTATAATTTTTTTTTTCTGGTTACAAAAGATTTCACGATAAAACATTTATACATTTTTTAAGAACGCAAACAGGATAACAAAATGTGTGTATACTCTACTAGGGATATTTGACTTTCAGGTGAAATTTATGGAAAACGTAAAAACTTCACGCTACAGTGATATTATATCATGAAAGTTGGGCATTTAATGAGAAGCATGTAATGGTGATGTCCTCATCTCAAACAATTTATTGAAACAAAAGCCAACAACAAAAAATGTCAGTGTTTAATAACTTGTCATGTGACCTTGAGCATCAATTACAGCTTGACAATGATGTCTCATGCTGTTCAAAAGTCGACTTATTGTCTGCTGAGGCATGGCATCCCACTCTTCTTGAAGGGCGGCCCTCGGGTCATTGAGGTTCTGGAGTTACAAGCCTCTACACGGCGACTCAGCTGATCCCATAGGTTTTTAATGAGATTCAGGTCTGGAGAAAGTGCAGGCCACTCCATTTGAGGTACCCCAGTCTCCAGCAGACGTTCCCTAATGATGCAACCTCGATGAGCTGGCACATTGTCGTCACATTGTGTTGCTCATGCAGAGGCACAATGACTGGATTAATGATGTTATTCAAGTAGTATGGGCTTGTCACTGTACCGTTCACAAAGTGGGCAGTTCTGTATTGACTAGACACACCTGCCCACTAGTGATGGATGAACATCGGTTGGAACGATTCGCGAAACGCACGAACGCGATCAAATGTTCGCAAACCGCAAGTTTGCGGCGGGCCCCATTCACTTTAATGGCAGGCGAACCTGAAAAACGTTTAGGTCATATTTGCAGCCACTAAATACTTACTAGAAGTGCACAAATCGTCCCACAACATGGACAGTGATATACCAGAGGGGGATCAATAGCAAAAATTCCCACAAAAAATATGTATTTTAATCAGGGGCTATTTTTATGCATCTCAAAGGGAAACTCAAAAATGTGCCCTGCTGGAGCCTAGATTTTTTTTTATTTTAGGCCAAAGGAGTACAGGCCCCAAACATTAGGCATTCACCGGACAGAAAACATCAAGTGATTACATGGCTGGAGGTATATTAGACGATCATTGGATATCGATTTTATTGCAGGCCAGTGGACTACAGGCCCCAAAAATTATTTATTCACCGTACAGAAAAGATCAAGTGATTATGTGGCTGAAGGTCTATTAGACGGTCATTGGATATCAATTTTACTGCAGGCGACCGGACTACAGGCCCCAAAAATTATTTATTCACCGTACAGAAAACATCAAGTGATTATGTGGCTGGAGGTACATTAGGCGGTCACCGTATAACAATTTAACTGTTGGCCAGTTAGATTACAGGACCCAGGCTCGGACTGGCCCACAGGGGTACAGGGAAATCCCCCGGTGGGCCCTTGAGCAAGGTGGGCCCCTAGTCTCCCACCCCCTTACACAAGTGGCACATAACACAGTAGACTTACTGCACTACATACATATATTCAATGTACAGCACCTCAACCAGCCTATGTTCATATAAAAAAAACTTGTTAAATTATTTATTATATTTGAATGTATCCGTATGGTGGGCCCCCAAAATAAATTTTACTGGTGGGCCCCAGGTACCCCAGTCCGACACTGACAGGACCCAAACTTTAGGCATTTACTGAACAGAAAACATCAAGTGATTATGTGGCTGGAGGTATATTAGACGATCATTGGATATCAATTTTACTGCAGGCCAGTACAAATACATGTCAAATACATATGTTTAAAAGAACTAAAAATATAAAATTTGATTAAAAACATCCCCCCTCTTGAACCCCCCCCAATGGTTATAGGTGAAATTCAATTAAACAAGGTCGTCACAGGTGTTGAATTCCTCCGAGATCCATGCCTCATTCATTTTCAGAAATGTGATGTAGTCCACACTGTCGTGAGCTAGGCGAGTGTGCTTATCGGCCACGATCCCCCCTGCTGCGCTGAACGTTCTTTCGGACAGGACACCCGACGAGGAGCAATCCAAGAGTTCCATGGCAAATTGTGCCAGCTTTGGCCACAGGTCAAGCCTGCACACCCAGTAGTCAAGGGGTTCCTCGCTTCTCAGAGCGTCCACATTGGCTGTTAACCCGATGTAGTCGGACACCTGTCAATCTAGGCGTTCCCTGAGGCTGGTTCCGGAGGGCGGCTGTCGATGGGTTGGCTCCAAGAATGATCTCATATCCGAAGTAACCAACAAATCTTCAAACCGCCCTCTTCTTGTATGTGCTGTAGGATTGGTACCCGCAACTGTTTCTCTGTGGGTGGAAATTCCTCTGCCAGCGCCCGCAACAGCAGAATGCAGCATCTCTCGAAGCAAGGCCTGGAAATGCTGCATTCTGACAGCCCTCTGTGATGCTGGTAACATGTCCGCCATTTTGTGTTTGTACCGAGGGTCTAGGTACGTTGCCACCCAGTACTGGTCCTTGCCCTTTATGCTTCTTGCACAGGGGTCCCGCTTCAAACACTGGAGCATGAAGGACCCCATTTGCACTAAATTGGAAGCGGTGGAGCGGCCTGGCTCCTGCTCATCGCCCAGGAGAATGTCGTCCTCGGTCTACTCCCCTCATCCACGGACAACACAAGTGATCCCAGAAAAGTTAAAAAGCCTGCTCTTCTTGCTCCTCCTTCTCCTCCCCCCAGGCACCATTCTCCTCTGACTCCTCTTCAGACTCCTGCTGACTTGTCTCAGATGGAGTACCCCCCCACCTGGGAATTCATTCAGCATTGCGACTTCCTCATCTTCCTGCTCCTGCTCCTCGACGGCTTGATCAATGACACGACTCAACGTACGCTCCAGAAAGAAGGCGTATGGTACGATGTCACTGATGGCGCCCTGGCTGCGACTGACCAGTTTGGCGATCTCATCAAATGGCCGCAGAAGTCTGGAGGCGTCAAGCATGAGCAGCCACTGGCGCGGTAAAAAAAAAAAAACAAGCTCCCCAGAACCTGTCCTGCCGCAGAATTCGTACAGGTCTGGTGACAACAGTGGCTGATGCTTAACGCGCTCCTTGACACCTCCACCACCACTGGCGGCCATCATTTCTGCTCAGTGTGAATAGAATTTTATGTTTTATCAATGAACAGCACTGAGGCCCACTGGTCCCTCATCCAGCGTAGATGCTCCCTGGCCCATGCAAGACGATAACTCCTTTGTTCAGGTACGCTTGCAGGTCGTCTAGCAAGCAGACCATGCTGATGCAAATGGTTTTGAATGGTCTGACATGACACTTGGGTGCCTCTCTCCTCCCTTAAATATGCATGCAGGGCATTTTTCACAGTGAAGCGGTCATCAGTGTGGGATGTGCCAAAGGACGTCCACTACTATGTTTTTCTGTGAATCTTCCAGTCTCTCTGTATCTATGTTGCAACCTGCTGATGACACTCTGTGACACTCTAACCTCAGTGGCCACTTCCGTCTGAGAACATCCTGCTTGAAGCCTCACAATGACGAGGTACTGTTGCTTAATTGTTAGGTGTCATCTTGGTCTCATGATGTCAAAAGGTAATGAGGATGAAATTTATTGGGCGATTCATGGATCAAACATCTGATGTGAATTTTGCCGTTAAGCTCCTTGTTAGAGAACAGCAAGTTGTGCATAAAATACTGAATAAATTGAACAGTTGCACATGTGCATCCAAAAATTTAGAGAAGGTCACATTAAGTTCACCTGTAAAGGTTAGGGTCCATTCACACATCCGTGTGTGTTTTACGGAACCGCAAAACATGGACATGGTAATGTGCGTTCCACATTATGCAGACCGCACATCACCGGCACTTAATAGAAAATGTCTAATCTTGTCCGCAATTGCAGACAAAAATAGGACATGTTCTATTTTTTTCAGAAACTGAATTGCATACCCGGAAGAACGGATCCGCAATTCCGGATCCGGGCAGCACATTGTGCGGCCCCATAGAAATGAATGGGTCCGCAATTCCGTTCCGCAAAATGCGGAACAGAATTACGGACGTGTGAATGGACCCAAGAGTGTATTTTAGGTTCATCCTGAAATTTCACCCAAAAGCCAAATAGCACTTTTTGTGAGTAGTGTATGTGTGTATAAAATTTGCACTCATAAAGTCCGCTATACTATTGCTAAAACTAATAAATATATATATTTATTTATAATGAAAAAGGGGGAACAGTTTATGTACATGTGTATATGTAGTCTGCTATAGTATTGCTAAACTAGTAACTATATCTATAACTTTTTTTTTTCATTTTACTTTTTATTGCATTTTATATTTTTTTATACTTTTTTTTTTTTAATGGAAAAAGTGAATTAACCCCTTCCTTCCACGGTCAGGGCAAGAAGGGTTTAAAGCAAGTTATTTTACAGCCAGCAGGAGGCGCTCTCACATCAAAAAGAGTGCTCCCCATCAGCATTTTTACTTTACAGGGCAGTTGATCACTGTAACACAGCAATACCATGCAGGGAGACCAGTTTGCTTGGTCTCCGGGATCCTTACTGTGACCACAGCTGTCTAATCATAGCGTAGTCTCCGCGATCTCCAGCTCCACGGGACGAGGTCACAATTACCTGACAGTTAAGAGCTTATTGCCACAATGTATATAGTGGTGCAATGGTAAGCAAGTGGTTACATAACATGATTAAACCATGGAGAATAAAATCAGTGCTGGAATGAAAGCGGCATCAGTGGAAAGGAGACACACAGGGAGTAGTATGAACCAAACAGTAATAACTAAATAAATAAATGTGCAGCTGAGATTATTGTACTACGCAAATGCAAAAATCTTCCACACCCAGGTTGCACACAAATAGTATATGAAGAGTACGTATATAAAATAGAATCATAGATTGCACATGAGGTCTTCCTCAGTCCAGGATAGCGCCTATCCCATTATGCGTTTAGGCGTACCTTCACCAGTACTCTGCCAATCCGACACTGTGTACACGCAATAGGTTATCCTCTAGCTGCCAGAGTTCAGTGAATGTTTCTCTTATATGTGTATATTATATCTATCTACTTGCTTGAGATCGGTGCATCCATTGTATGCAGTGGCCAAAATTGTCCAGAATTACAGAAACAGCTACACGGCTACACTATACTGTTTCTTTAGCTCCTATTCAATTTTATGGTCACTTCTATGGGGAAAAAAGACAATGCAACAGCACTCTTTAAATACAAATAAAGTACAATAATGCCATAATTATAGAAAACATTCTGGTGCTAATGCTATATTCATTTTGCAAATTTTAGATTCTTGGCAAATACATTTTGTACAAAATTATTTGGGCACGTTTGGCAAATGGGCCCAAATAATTTTGTACAAAATGTATTTGCCAAGAATCTTAAATTTGCAAAATAAGCATAGCATTAGGACCAGAATGTTTTCTATAATTATGGCATTATTGTACTTTATTTGTGTTTGCAGAGTGCTGTTGCATTGTCTTTTTTTCTTTATGTTTCTAGCCATCGCAGCGTGCACCTGTGCATTGGGATGTGCTGACTAACTCCCTTTTTTTACACTTCTATGGGAGTTATTAAAAGTGCATAGCACAATCTGCTTGGCTGTTTCCATAACTCCGATCTCAGGCATGAATGTTTGACATGGGAACACCTCTAAAAATTGTGTGCATGCCTTGGTATATACGTTAGTTGCATCCATAGTTGGTCTACCAGTGGGTTACATTTTATATGTACATTGGCTAAAGTATTCCAGCAAAAATTACGACAGATGCATTTTTGGACAATAACATTGTATTAGGGAATTACTCACAATTCAAAACCAAAAAGTACCCATTAAATTGGTGGTACTCAAAATAAAGCCGAATTACTCTCCTGTGCCATGCTCATCAGCTGACCATGTCATAAATCAGGCTATTCCATGCCCTTTATATGAGTGATGAGTCCATCATTTCTACACTTTCTGATCAAGGAGATGTTTCAGCAGATAAGATCCTCATTTCTGTTTCGGGAACGTTACAGTAGTCATAGGACAGGACACTGACACTGTGATATGGTTTGCCAAGAGATATTATGACACTGGAAAAATTAGGCTGCCCAGATATTAATAACATAAGATCTACTTTAGCAGTGGTCACTTTCTCTCAAGAACGACCATTTCACCACTAGATACCATGCAAGCAAAATACCTTGAAGTTTTATGTCCATGGCATAAGTATCAAAAGACTCTCACAAGCTAACAGTCTTTGTTTTTGGGAGGTTTATTACTAGACAGGTGGAATATTAAAGATGACATACTGTAGTTACAGTACGTTGAGTGGATAAATTAAAGGATTATAAAAGTAGTCTCCTGAGTTTAAAAAAAAAGTTTGCATAATAGCTTTCCATATTATTCTCTAGTTCAGCTGCACAGCTAGATGCATTTCTCTCAGAAGCAGGGGGTGTCTCCCTTCTGCCAGTACTGTATTGTTTTTTTCTTCTAGGGAGCTCAAAAAGCTCATAAGGAGAGATAAATGACACTTACAGACAAGCAGGCGACTCCTGTGATGTTCAGAAGCCAGGTCCCAGGTAGCTCTAACACACCCCTACTTAATCTCAGCCTATCTTCTCTGTTGTCGGGGACGGATCTTGCCCGACAACGGGCAGTGGACAGCTAGTTAGGTGGAAGTGAGACCCCTAGTGGCCATGACTTTACAGCTTTTTTTTTTCTAGTGGATGCAGGTATATTTTTAAAATAAAGTGATTTCAAAATTTGCTAGCTTCACCATTCTCTATTAAATTAAATGGTGTGAAAGACAGTGACTTTTTAGAATTTATAAACTTCACAATAAAGTGCTCTCTTTTAGAAGTAATGATAATTATCCGGTGCACCCTTATTTCTAGAAATCTGCAGGGTAAAAGGTTGTGAGCACTTTTTGAATAAAGTATGCACTAGATTTTCGTTTGCACATAATTTTAAAGTTATCACCTTTACTAGAGTATTTTATGGATGCCTTAATAAAAAAGGTTTAATAGGGCTAAATGCACACGATAAGAATTGCGTGCGGATTTTCTGCGCGGATTTGCGTAAGGAAAATTCGCATTGTATGTCAAGTACATTGTATTTTATGAGAATTTAAAATTCTCATGCACACGCAGATTTTGACCTACGGTGTGGCTTTTAAAATCCGCAGTATGTCAATTTATTTTATTTTTTCTGTTTGGATTTTCTCAATTCACTTCAATGGGGACAGGAAAGTCCGCACCTAATCCAAATGCAAATCCGCACCAATTGATGCTGATTAACCGCACGGATTTCCCTGCGAACACCTGCCGATTTTAGTGCGGATTGTCCTCGCATAAATCCTGAACATGTGCATTTACCCTTAGGGTATGTCCAAAGTGGAGTGAGATGCTGCAGATTTTCCACCATGCATTTGCATATACCAAATCTGCAGCATTTTACTGTATTAGCAAAGTATATAAGAATTTAAAGGCAACCTGTCACCTCTGACATGTCTGTTTTAGTAATTACTTGCATTTCTCTTGCAATAATGATTCTGGAGCATCTTTACATGCAACTCTGCGTTGTTCCATGCCTCAGTTATTCCTACTAGAATGTATTCATGAATCTGCAACTGGGTGCTTCAAGTGTGTGTGTTTGAATCTGCTAGCATTAATTAGACAGTGACCCCACCTCGGTAGCACCCAGTTTTTTATATATGCAAATGAGCCTCTAGGAACAATGGGGGCAATGTCTTTACACCTAGAGACTCAACTCTCTCTGCAACTGCACTTTGATTGACGGGGCCAGGCATGATGATGTTTACACTGTCATCAAACCAGCTGTGACATCTGAAACAATAAAAGAAGTATCAAACATTCCACTCATAAAAAGTAAAGACAACCAACATGCCAAGGTGTAACAATCGCAAACAAAAGGGGTGGGTGTTTTCTGCTTGACTGTGAGCAGTCAAAGAGGAAGAGGGAAGGCTAAGGTTTTAAAACTTCAACTAAGTGAGTGACCTCCCCCAGCCAATGAAAATTTCCTAGCGCCTACCATCCAGTGACAGCCCGTGATCCTTAAACCCTTAAGGACCTCGCCAATTTTTACTTTAAGAACCAGGCCGTTTTTTGGAAATTAGACATGTGTCACTTTATCTGGTAAGAACTTCAAAATACTTTTACTTATCCAAACCATTCTGACATTCTACAAATTCACATTTGCTAAATTAAAAAAATAAAAATCGAACATTTTGAAAAGGCAGATAGTGATACATCATAAAAGAGTTATTACTTTACATTTCCCATATGTCCACGTTCATGTTTGCATCATTTTGTAAATTTTATTTTTTAGCATGTTATAAGGCTTAGAATTCTATAATAATCCTACTGGGATTATCTCTACAGCAAGTAGTTGAGGAGCCAACCCGGAAGGAGGCCATTTTAGATTTAGTATTCACAAATGGGAATTTGATATCTGATATTACTATAGGGGAAAGCTTGGGATCTAGTGATCACCAGTCAGTGTGGTGTAGTATAAGTACAGTGACTGAGTCACTGAACCACACAAAAACAAAAGTTTTAGATTTTAGAAAAACTGACTTTTCTAAAATTAGATTAGTAGTATACTAGGAGTCCCTATCAGATTGGAACAGTTTCATTGGAGTCCAGGAGAAATGGGACTACTTAAAAGTGGCACTATTAAAGGCAACAAAAAAATTGCATTAGGCTTGTCAGTAAAAGCAAAAAAAGAAAGAGACCACTGTGGTACTCAGCAGAAGTGGCCAAAATCATTAAAAACGAAAAGATAGCATTTAGGAATTATAAAAAAAAAAAAAAAAAAAAAATAAGGATGACAGGCAAATTTATAAGATTAGGCAGAGAGAGGCAAAACAAGTTATAAGAGCTTCTAAAGCACAGGCAGAAGAGAAATTAGCTCAGTCAGGGAAAAAAGGCAATAAGGCATTCTTCAGATACATAAATGAAAAGAGGTAACTAAAACAAGGAATTACCAAATTAAAAACAAAAGAAGGAAGGTATATGCAAGAAGATAAAGAACTAGCTGACTGAATCAATGAATACTTCTGTTCAGTTTTTACAAAGGAAAATGAAGAAAAAGGCCCTCAGTTAGGAAAGAAGACTAATGAATCTTTTGATGCATGTGTCTTTACCGAAGAAGAGGTTCTAAGTCAGCTGTCTAAAATTAATACAAATAAGTCACAGGGGCCTGATGGGATACACCCAAAGCTATTAAAAGAGCTCAGCGGTGAACTAGCAAAACCATTAACAGATTTATTTAACCAATCACTGGCAACAGGAGTCGTCCCAGAAGATTGGAAATGAGCAAATGCTGTGCCCATTCACAAGAAAGGTAGTAGGGAGGAATCAGGCATCTATAGGCCAGTGAGCCTGACGTCAATAGTAGGGAAATTAATGGAGACCATACTTAAGGAGAGGCTTGTGGAACATCTAATATCCCATGGATTGAAAGATGAAAAACAGCATGGGTTTACTTCAGGGAGATCATGTCAAACTAATCTTATTGATTTTTTTGATTGGGTGACTAAAATAATAGATGGCGGAGGTGCAGTAGACATCGCTTATCTGGACTTTAGCAAGGCTTTTGATACTGTCCCACATAGAAGGATTATCAATAAATTGCAGTCTTTGGGCTTGGACTCCCATATTGTTGAATGGATTAGGCAGTGGCTGAGGGACAGACAACAGAGGGTTGTAGTCAATGGAGTATATTCAGACCATGGTCTTGTTACCAGTGGGGTACCTCAGGGATCTGTTCTGGGACCCATATTGTTTAATATCTTTATCAGCGAAATTGCAGAAGGCCTCGATGGTAAGGTGTGTCTTTTTGCTGATGACAGAAAGATTTGTAACAGGGTTGATGTTCCTGGAGGGATACACCAAATGGAAAAGGATTTAGGAAAACTAGAGGAATGGTCAAAAATCTGGCAACTAAAATTGAATGTTGATAAGTGCAAGATAATGCACCTGGGGCGTAAAAACCCAAGAGCAGAATATAAAATCAGTGATACAGTCCTAACCTCAGTAACTGAGGAAAGGGATTTAGGGGTCATTATTTCAGAAGACTTAAAGGTAGGCAGACAATGTCATAGAGCAGCAGGAAATGCTAGCAGAATGCTTGGGTGTATAGGGGGAGGAATTACCAGTAGAAAGAGGGAGGTGCTCATGCTGCTCTACAGAGCACTAGTGAGACCTAATTTGGAGTATTGTGCTCAGTACTGGAGACCATATCTCCAGAAGGATATTGATATTTTGGAGAGAGTTCAGAGAAGAGCTGCTAAACTGGTACATGGATTGCAGGATAAAACTTACCAGGAAAGATTAAAGGACCGTAACATGTATAGCTTGGAAGAAAGACGAGACAGAGGGGATATGATAGAAACTTTTAAATACATAAAGGGAATCAACAAGGTAAAAGAGGAGAGAATATTTAAAAGAAGAAAAACTGCTACAAGAGGACATAGTTTTAAATTAGAGGGGCAAAGGTTTAAAAGTAATATCAGGAAGTATTACTTTACTGAGAGAGTAGTGGATGCATGGAATAGCCTTCCTGCAGAAGTGGCAGCTGCAAATACAGTGAAGGAGTTTAAGCATGCATGGGATAGGCATAAGGCCATCCTTCATATAAGATAGGGCCAGGGGCTATCCATAGTATTCAGTATATTGGGCAGACTAGATGGGCCAAATGGTTCTCATCTGTCGACACATTCTATGTTTCTACACATTCTATAAGAAAATTTGTAAATGTTTAAGAAAATTTCCAAAAAACAACATTATTAATGACCAGTTAAGTTAAGTCACTTTGTGAGGCTTACATAGTGGAAACCACCCATAAATGATCCGTTTGTAGAAACTACACCCCTTAAGGTATTCAAAGCTTATTTTACAAACTTTGTTAACCCTTTAGTTGTTCCACAAGAATTAGAGGAAAAAAGAGATTACATTTTTAAATTTCACTTTTTGGGCACATTTTCCATTTTAACAAATTTTTTCCTGTAACATATCAAGGGTTAACAGCCAAAGAAAACACAATATTTATTAACCTGATTCTGCAGTTTACAGAAACACCCCATATGTGGTCGTAAACCACTGTACAGGCACACGGCAGGGCGCAGAAGGGAAGGAGCAACATATGGATTTTGGAGGGCAGATTTCACTGGGATAATTTTAAGTTTCCATATGAGATTTAAAGGGACACTGACAGGCCCAATAACCATAATTAGCTGTACATATCCATGCACAGGTCTTCTAATGTGCATTAAAAACATATAAGTATCCCCCCTGTCCACATTATGAATACAGTAAACTCACGGTTTATAACCTGAACTAATCGCTTTTCTTTCTGCCCAAGGGGCGGGGTTTCAGCTTCACTGATGCTGGCTGGGCACAAGTGGAGCTCAAACCCCGCCCCTTGGGCAGAAAGAACAGCGATTACTTCAGGTTATAAAACGTGAGTTTACTGTATTTATAATGTGGGCAGGGGGGATACTTATATGTTTTTAATGCACATTAGAAGATCTGTACATGCATATATACCGCTAATTATGTTTATTGGGCCTGTCAGTGTCCCTTTAAAGATGCACCCCTAGCTCCAAAATTATGGGACAAGGTGACCGTTTTATTGGTACTATTTTGGGGTACATATGATTTTTGATATATTATATTACTATATCTATATTACACTTTTTGTGACGCAGGGTAGCCAAAAATGGCTGTTCTGACAGTTTTTTTTTTTTAGTTTTTTTTTACAGCATTCAGGATAGGATAGGTTATATTATGTGCTATTTTTATAGAGCAGGTTGTTACGGATGTGATAATATCAAATATGCCTACTTTTATTTTTATTTTGTTTCAGTTTTACATAATAAAGCATTTGAAAAAACAAAATGTTTTGTGTCTCCTTTTTCTAAAAGCCATATTTTTTTTATGTAGGGGCTCATTTTATGAGGCATCAGGTAATAGTTTGATTAGTACTATTTGGGGTACATAAGACTTTTTGATTGTTTGGTATTGCACTTTTTGTAATGTAAGGTGACAAAAAACTAGATTTTTTCTTTTTAGCCACAGTTTTTTGTTTTTTTTCGGTGTTCACCTGACTGGATAAATCATGCGTTATTTTTATAGAGCAGACACTGTGATACCTAATTAGTCTATTTTTAATATTTATTTTAGTTTTACACAATAAAAACATTTTTGAAAGAAAAACAATAATGTTTTTGTGTCTCCATTTTCTGAAAGCCATATCTTTTTTTTTGGGGGGGGGGGGGCGATTGTCTTATGTAGGGGCTCATTTTATGCGGGATGAGGTGACATTTGATTGGTACTATTTTGGGGTGCATATAACGTTTTGATTGCTTGGTATTACACTTTTTGTGATGTAAGGTGACGAAAAATGGCTTTTTGGCACAGTTTTTCTTTTTTTTTGGATTATGTGATATTTTTGTAGAGCATGTTGTTACCAACGCGGCGATACCTAATATGCCTGTATGTTTTTCCTATTTTTTTTTTTAAAGTTATTGTTAAAAACAATTTTATTTAATATTTTTATATTTTTGTTTCACTATGGGAACATTTCAGGGTCTGATCCCTGTTTCAATGCAGTACAATACATCTGTATTGTACTGCATTGACTATCAGTGTATTACACAATGTAATACACTGATAGTTTGTTTATGAGACCCAGCCTGGGGGCTGAGCCTTATAGGCCTCCATAGCTGCTGGGTTCCAAGGCCTATGAAAGGCTTGGGGTTGCCATGGCAATCATTGGGTCCCTGTCACTGCAGCGGGGACCCGATGGATCAAGAGAGAGAGTGCAAACCTCCCATATGCCGTGGTCAGTGCTGACTGTGGCATATGAGGGGTTATCACCGGTGTTATCACCGATGCTGGTAGATGCAGCAGGTGTCTGGCTGTCAGTTACAGTCGGGCCCCTGCCACTGATCGCGGCACTGCATGTGGAGCAAGGGAAGGACCACAGGACAAGAATACTCGTCCTGGGTCACAAGGTACCGACAATTTAGGATGAGCATTCTCGTCCTAGGTCCTTAAGGTGTTAAATCCATACATCAATATGCCGCAAATTAAAATCTGCAGCATAAATTAGCCTGTGGTGCAGCTTTTAAAGCTGCAGCATGTCAATTTATACTGTGGATTTCCTTCACAAATTGTACCTTTTGAAAAGCACAGTGACATCTGCGGCACATCTGCAGCAAAATCCATGACAAATTAGAATGTAACTCAAATTAAAAATTACGTCCTGTGTGGACATATCATTATAGACCAATGACCTCTATGTTCTGCCCTGGGATTTGAAATAAAATAGTCCAAAACTTAAGCATCTGATAAAGATAGTTATAAGTGTTACTTTGAATTAAGTGTTGCTTTGAATGATCCTTTTCTGTTAGAAGGGTCCCAAGACATTAAGTATTAAAGAGGTTATCCCATGAAAAATAGTCGGTAGTTTTTAACCAGCACCTGGATCTGAATACTATTGTAAGTGCATGTAATTACAAAATTTGCATAGACACATCTATTCAATAACATGTATCTGTATAGCACCACCTGCTGTTTGTTTATTTTCTAATTTCTTTGTCCTTCTCACTGAGATGGCCGCACGTGCTCAGTTTCATCCTTTAACTGCTTCCTGAGCTGTGATAGGATAGCATGGACACGCCTCCTGAGCTGTGATAGGGAGGGCGCATGGACACGCCTCCTGAGCTGTGATAGGGAGGGCATGGGCACACCCTCTGAGCAACAGCAGAAAAGACACGCCCCCCTTGGCTGCAGAAGAAAACACTTCCCTTGAGGTGTCAGCTTGATATAAATCTAGCAGAGTAATGAATGTGGAGATCTCTGGATCCATGTGAGGTACAGGGTTGGATCTAGTTTTGCTAGAAAAAAGTTATCGTGTACTATTTTTTACATTTTTTTCTTCCGTTTTTACATTAGTCATGGGATACCCCTTTAAGTTAATAAAAGTCCCTCTGCAGGAACTCCCATCAGTTAGGTGTAATCTGTGTAGAACCCAACAGCTTGTGTTCAATTTCCCTGAAATGAATATCAAGTGGGCTCTACAACTGATTTAAGGGTACATTCATACGACAGTAAAAAAAAACACATACAAATTGTCCGTTTTTCATGGCCATCTGGCATCATAGTGTGCATCCATTTTCTGGCAATAAATCTATTTTTAACAGCCATTTTGCATCAGTTTTTAAAGGGAATCTGTCAGCTCCAAAACACCCCCATACCAGAGTAAATCATGTATAGTGTAAGTGGTGCCAAGTCAAGTTTTGTAATTTTTTATTCATCTTATTTTATCATGCTCTTCTTCACTTGTAGAGATGAACGAAGTTTTTAATGTTCGATTTGGCAGCTTCACTGAAGTTCGCCAAGGAATTTGATTAGTTCCAAATTAATTTGTCATGAATTGCTATAAATCTGGTATACCCAGCCCTATCTGACTAATCATATTCTTCCCACTTGGTGGCCCAATCTCAGTGTGAAGGCTTGGAAGTTAAAATGCAGGGAGAGCATAGGAGACTGCTAAACTACAGATTCCTACAATTTATCACCATGTACATAACTGTGCAGTGCATCAATATTCAAGTAGTGGCCCCATGACAGAGTGGATAGGGTTGCAGCAGTGGCAGTAACAGTGACAATAGTGGCCCTATGACAGGGGGGCAGTAGCAGTGGCATACAGCTCAAGATGGTGGCAGATCACATTAGTAGCAGAACCCAACAACAGCAGTATGATACCAATGCCCAATGACATGCTTATCCTTTAAAAAAAAAATAACAGGTACTTATCAGTAGGCCAAGAACCCTCATTGCAGGAATTGCAGTAGAGGCAGCAGGCGGGTGGCTACCAGTTACTGCTACACTTCAAGTTTGCATGCCCAGAAGTCCAGGGGATCTTGGATCATGGGTGACAGGGTGCAGTCCAAGTATGCCACAACCTGCTGGTTGAGGTTCTGCTGCATGTCCCACTGCTGCTGCTGCTGAATGGTTTCTTCAGAAGGTTGCTGAAGAAAACTGTTCAGAGACTCCAGACTTAAAAGGGGTTCTGCAGTTTGTTTAAACTGATGATCTATTCTCTGGATAGATCTTCAGCATCTGATCGGCGGGGGTTCCGACACCCGGGACCCCCGCCGATCAGCTGTTTGAGAAGGCAGCGGGGCTCCAGCAGCACAGCGGCCTTCTCACTGTTTACCGCTGGCCCAGTGACGTCATGACTAGTATCAACTTGCCTGGGTGCGGCTAAGCTCTGTTCACTTGATCCAGAGGATAGATCATCAGTTTAAACAAACTGCAGAACCCCTTGATGTTGCCGCTTCTGCGCCAACCCTCGCAACCAGCCATAGGCAGCGACCAACCGACTACACAGCATGTCTCTATAGTAGTCCATTTTTGTATCCCTCTCAGAAGGTCTAAAAAATGCCCCCATTTTTGACCCGTAGCGAGTGTCTAACAATGTGGATAGTCAGAAGTCATCCCTCTGCCGATTCCTAACAATGCAGCTGTCACTACACAAACAAAAAGGTATGCATCTGGCCATTTAAACAAGGGACTCGGAGGGCCTCGCTGTCTCCATCTCCACTGAATACGGTTTCGGTCTGTTGGGGTCATCTGTGTCGTCTTCTTCGTCGCCCTCCAGCTCCTCATTCGTCTCCTTCTCCTCTCCTGTCGCTTGGGCAGATAAACCACCTAGTTATGTATACAATTCCTGGGCATTTATGTCCTCCTCCTTGTCCTCACCTTCCTCCTCTGCCAGTTCAACCTCTTCAGGGCTCAGGTGGCTGTGAGATGTAGGCGCACGTCTTCTTTCCCCTGGCGAATCAGAATTCTCAGCATCCCCTCCAGGATATGAAGGAGTCCGTCTACTGTCCATCTACTGCATTAAGAAATTGTTGACCGCCTTCCTCTGCTCGTACAAGCGGTCTAGAATAAGAAGCGTGGAGTTCCAATGGGTCGCATATCAGGTGATGTCGGGGAAGATTTTTGCCTTTGCAGCTCAAGGAGGGCGTGTTTTGCATGGCTGAAGTGCATGCACATTTTCCTGGACATTTTTAACAGCTCTTGCAGTTCAGTGGAAGACTTGATGAACCGGGTGACAACAAGATTGAAGAGTTGCACCATGCAGGGCACATGGGCCTGCCCTCCCATCAGTAACCATGGTTCCTATCTCCAGTTGGCGAATAGACAGCCAGTGTTTCGATTTTTTTATTGATGATGCCAAGCAGTTCCTCCTCAGTGTGGCTCCGTTTGGCCAGGCTGACAAGGTGCAGAATTGCATGACAACGCTTAGCTTTGCATAGGTGATATGCTTGTGGACCACTGTGAACTGTGCCTAGAGAGGAGAGTGAGGACAAGGTGTAGGAGGAGAAGGCAGAGGAGGACATTGGAGCAGAAATCCTAGCATTACAACGTGGAGGCATTGCCATCACCTGGCCAAGTTGCTGGTGTGTCTGGGCTGAAACCACATTTACCCAGTGGGCAGTGAACGACATATATTGTCCTTGACCATAGTTACAACTCCATGCGTCAGTGCAGCTTGAATGCTACCAGATACCAAGAGGCCCAAGGACTGGCCCACATTCTGCTTAACGTACATATGCAGGGCTGTTATAGCTTTTTCGGAAAAGTAATGTTGGCTTGGGATTCTCCAGCTTGGGTGGGAACAAGCCATCAGTTCTCTAAAATGTGCAGAGTCAACTACATGGAAAGGGAGGGACTATAGTACCAGTAACTTGGCCAGGTGCACGTTCAGCTTCTGTGCTGTTGGATAAGTGGACGAATACTGTTGTCTTTTTGCAATCGCCTTGGTGATCAATTGCTGTTGAAACAATTGACGAGGAGGAACATCAAGAGCCATAGACGACATTGAAGTCGATTGGAAGGAACGACAGCTTCCTTCTGCTGACGTTGACAAGCCCTGATTGCTCGAGAGGGGGTGCTGACTGGTGGAAGATGCAGCAGGCTGTAAGGCTACTTTCACACTTGCATTTTGGGCGGATCCATCATGGATCTGCAAAAACGGATCCGTTACAATAATACAACCGCATGCATTTGTCATGAACAGATCCGTTTGCATTATCTGTAACATAGCCAAGATGGATCCATCATGAAAGTCAATGGGAGACGGATCAGTTTTCTATTGTGCCAGATGAAACGTATCCGTCCCCATTGACTTACATTGTGTGCCAGGACAGATCCGTTTGGCTCAGCTTCGTCAAGCGGACAGCAAAACGCTGCAGGCAGCGTTTTGGTGTTCGCCTCCAGAGCGGAATGGAGACTGATCGGAGGCAAACTGATGCATTCTATACGGATCCTTTTCCATTCAGTATGCATTAGGGCAAAACTGATCCGTTTTGGACCGCTTGTGATAGCCCTGAACGGATCTCAGAAACGGAAAGCCAAAAAGTGTGAAAGTAGCCTAACACTAAATGAGTGGCATGGTTTTCCCACGCCACTTTATGGTGACGCTCCATGTGTTGACACAGGGCCGCCGTACTAACATTAGCACCCTGGACACGCCTTACCTTCTGCCCATACATCCTGCATAACGCCAAGCTAATGTGGAGGACATTAGCTTGGCGCTATGCAGGATGTGTGGGCAGAACTCACCTGTCTCTTGCGCATGTCCCTGACCTCTTGTAACATGTGCCCCCACCTGACTGTCATCATCGGTAGTTGCACACCTAAAGGAGTCTGCAGCAGACCTCTCCTCCAAACCTGGGTTGGCCTGTAAGGCTGGGTTCACACCTGAGCGTTTTACAGCGTGTTCCTACGCGCTGTAAAACGCTCAACAAGGCGAAACCAATGCTTCCCTATCGGCATGGTTCTCACCTGGGCATTTTACAGCGCGTACGATCGCGCTGTAAAACGCCCGATGCCCCAAGAAGTTCATGAGCTTCTTTAGGGCGTCTTATCGCGCATTCCTGTACATAGACTTTCGGGACAATGGGCGTTCGCTTGTCCCTGTATGCGCGATTGCAAACGCTGGTACAATCGCGCATACAGAGCGCTCCATCGCGAACGCTCAGGTGTGAACCCAGCGTAACAGCTGACTGTCCTCACATAGCTTATCGTCGCTGAAAAGCAGAGCAGAGCCTGAGGCTATCGTTACTTGGCTAGCAGAAGGAGCAGCAAAATCAAGAGGCAGGTTCAGGGCAGGTGAGGGCATACAGGCAGTTCCTGGGTCATACCAACTAAATGCTTCTCCTACTGGAAAGTGAAAGCTCTGTGCGGCGCATTGCTTATAGCACAGACCTGTCACTTACCAGTAGGAGGAGCGCCCGGCCGGTCACAGACATCGCAGGTAAGTATAATGCTTCTAAAATTGCTAAGTAACCATGGCAGCCAGGACTGCAGTAGCGTTGTGGTAGCCATGGTTACCGATCGGAGCCCCAGAGATTAAACTGGGACTCAGATCGGAACTCTCCTCTGCCACCAACTGGGGCCATAATATATCTATGGAGGCACAACTGGGGCCATCGTATATGTATGGGGGCACAACTGGGACCGTAATATATGTATAGGGACACATCTGGGGTCATAGTATATGTATGAGGGCACAACTGGGGTCATAGTATATGTATGAGGGCACAACTGGGGCCATAGTATATGGGGGGGATTTTAATTAGGAGGGGGGGAGAGAGGGGAGGCCGCACTGGCCACCAATGAATGTAATACAGGGGAGGGAGGGAGGGGGGCCGCACTGGCCACCAATGAATTTAAAACTGGGGAGGGAGGGGGGTCTGCCCCCTCCTGCCTGGCAGCACCTGATCTCTTACAGGGGGCTATGATACGCACAATTAACCCCTCAGGTGAAGCACCTGAGGGGTTAATTGTGCGGATCACAGACCCCTGTAAGAGATCGGGTGCGGCCAGGCAGCAACGGGGCAGTCATGTACACAGTTCTTAGTATATTCTAACTTGAAGCGTCCCCATCACTATGGGAACGCCTCTGTGTTAGAATATACTGTCGGATCGGAGTTTTCACGAGGTGAAAACTCAGCTCTGAAAAAGCCTTTATGCAAACGGATCTGCGATCCGTCTGTGTGAAAGTATCCTACGGACACGGATGACAATCTTGTGTGCATCCGTGTTTTTTCACGGACCCATTGACTTGAATGGGTCTGCGAACCGTTGTCCGTAAAAAAAAATAGGACAGGTCATATTTTTTTGACGGAAAGGAAACACGGATCACAGACACGGATGAAAGTCAATGGGGCCGCAGAAAATCACAGAAACCGGAACAACGGACACGGATGCACACAACGGTTCTGTGCATGAGGCCTCACTCTGAATATCGGTGCACTAGAACATGATGAACACGGCAATACACTCTCCTTGCAGTCCCCCTGCACTCCCCCTGCACTCTCCCTCTCCAATATTCTATTAATCACTTTCAGCAACACTGTCCCTAGTGCATGAACACTTGCCACGTCTCTCCCTATGCTCATCTCACAGGACAATGGTGGAGACCGCGCGGGATGAGGGTGGTGACATCACAGGAGATGGCATTGAGAGGACTCCCGTGCTCATGCACATAATGGAGAGGATTCAAATAGGAGTCCTCTCAGTGCATTTTACTGCTTTTTAGTCAGGGCAGTGTCAGAATGTGAGTATGAAGATGAATTTTCCCATTGTGCCCCAGTAAATATATTTGCTCCTCATAATGCTCCCAATATCTCGTCTCGGGCTCTGATTCTATCTTCAGCGGCATAGCTATATTCCTAGACAAAGCTCTGCGGGAATTTTCCATAGGGGGGGTCATCCTATATACAAGACACATCTGAATTTTTGATTAAATTACAAAGTGTTGACTTAACCCATGTGCCCTCAGTGGTACTCGCTTCTTTTGACGTGACTTCACTATACACGTCAATTGTACATGACAGGGGCCTCAGGGCGGTGGAGAAAATGCTGAGGACATCAGCCTACACTCCTCAAGCCTCTGAATTTATCATTGATCTACTGAAGATTGTGCTTCAATATAACTACTTTCTCTTCAGGGACGTATTTTATTTGCAAGAACGTGGTGTGGCCATGGGGTCTCACGTGGCCCCCACGTATGCAAATATTTTCATGCGGTGCTTTGAGGAGGATGTCGTCTATCTATCCCACCACTTCAGCCATGTGCTGAGGTTGTGGCGATATATCGACGACATCTTCCTCATTTGGACAGGCTCTGAGACTGACCTGGCTGAGTTTCATGACTTCCTGAATAGTCATGACCCTGATCTACAGTTCACCCTCATTCATTCTCGTACTGAGATCCAGTTTTTGGACACACGAGTAGTGTTCAACGAGGGTGTGTTGCACACTGAGTTGTACACAAAACCCACGGATACCAACACGTTTTTGTGTTACAACAGCTCACACCCTCGGAGAATGATCCGGTCGCTACCCTTCTCTCAATTTCTCCGTGCCAAACGTGTTGTCTCTGATGAGAGCAAACTTGATGCGACTCTGAATTCCATGGCTGTTAAGTTTCATGATAGGGGTTATCTTAAACCACTGTTGAACGAACACATGGACAGAGTGCGCACGCTCGATAGGACTGAGCTACTGACAAAACGGGACACTGTCCAGAAAAAGGCCAGGATTCCGTTTGTTTCAGTATACACTGAACTCAGTCCTTCAATAAACAAGATATTGAATAAACATTGGGGATTGTTGGGTACATGCTTCAAAGATATTCCTGAGTTCTCATGTCCACCAATGTCATCATATCGTCGATCATGGAATCTGCGTGATCAGTTGGTCAAGGCCGATATTGGCTCCAGGGGATCTTTGAAGCAAACCAAATTGACCCAGTCTGGCTTAGGCTGCTTTCCCTGCCTAAACTGCGTCAATTGCAGATACATCCGTAAGGGGAGGTATTTTGTACACCCCAACACCGGTGTATCCTATGCCATTTTATTTCATCTAACTTGCGATTCTAATCATGTCATCTATGTGTTGTCTTGCCCATGCAATTTGCTTTATGTGGGGGAGACAACAACTGAATTGAAGACCCGCCTCAATAATCACCGCCTCAGTATACGCAAAAGACGGCTGGATTTGCCTGTAGCGAAACACTTTACTGAGGCCAGGCACAAAGAAGGCGACTTGAGGTGTTGGATCCTGGATCATATACCCCAGCCTCGGCGAGGGGGGGATAGATCCAGGATACTGAAACGCAGAGAGTTGAGCTGGATCCACAAGTTGGATAGCTTGAAGCCTAAGGGCTTGAACGCTGACTATAACTTTGGGGATGTTCTGTGAGGGTTGGTTTGCCCTCTTTTCATTGCTTGATACTGTTTTGCACTATTGTGTACATACGTCGAGAGTTATACAACTCATGATTCTCTTATTCTAACATTTTTCTCTTTTTTTCTAGATCACTTTCACCCTGCACTTTGGGGTATGGAACATATGGTCGGAGTATACGCAGCATACCATGGAAGGGGTTCATTTTATTATATTTACATTTTATATTTATGTTTGGTTTAGTTCTGTTGCTGACAGGCATGGCAGACACCGCGTTATGATACCCTATTAATATCCTTCTTTTTACGAGTTTTCTTTGGTACTGGGAGCTGGTCTGCACGCACTTTTGCAGCATCTGCGAACCATGCAGAGGAGATCCCTCTCGGGCAGGATGGGAGGTAGGAATTCCTGGCGTTATCCCCGCAGATACCGTGGTTGCGATGGATTTTCTGCCAGGAAGGGGTATATGGGTACCCTGTCCAATGGGATTCCCTGTGCCCTTGTCTAACCCCCTATGCCCGTTTTTGTCTTTGGTTGGGTGCGATATGCAAAGTGGTGGCTTTATGGGCAGCTTTCCAGTGACTAAGATGGCGCGTTTAGCTCGATTTTCTGTTGAACATGCGCACAGGATTGTACATTGTGTGCTTCCGGGAGGACGTCTGCAATGACGTAGGGTTGCCGGCGCACTGCGTTGACATGCAACATTCCTGGCTTGCTGAGCACTCGCTATTGGTGTGCAGCCACGCCTGCACAGAAAGATATCCACAACGCCGACTTAACGGCGCATTATGAGCCTCCTTGCTAGATAGGTATGTTCTGCGATATTACTCCGTTGCTCCTCCCCCATACACTTATGTATAATGTCTACACTGTATGCTGGCACATCATCTGATCATGTTTCTGTACCTGATCCGTATATTGTTTCATATCTCACTCTTATCACTGCTTTCAATGATGATCAGCATATTTCTTTGCACCTATTGGTACGATGTGTATTTATTGCTAATTACTGTTATGTATTTTATGAATTGTTGAACACACCCACTGGGTTGTTACCACATGTTCTGTATCTTCTATATAATCATTGCCATTTGAGTTGTCTCTTTGCTTGAGGAAGGCTCGCGATTAGAGCCGAAACGTTGCACCACCGGTGTGAATAAAGGGTTCACTGCTTTTATTCTTGGAGTGCCGCTCATTTTTCCTAGAATATTCATCAGGGAAACCAGTCCATTCCCTTTGGGACGTGCACCCGCCTTCTCTCTTGGGAGCCAGTGCCGCCATTTTCGAATATATATATATATATATATATATATATATATATTGGCCCCCCAGTCCACTACCTGTGGAAGTGCTGAGTGCTGACAGATCCTTTAAAAAAAAAATATTCTCACCTCACCACTTGCATGTGAGGGAACACTCGGGCTCCTCCACTGTGTTTCATTATGTGCAAGTGGTAAGGTGAGTATTTATTTTATTTTAACCCCTTAAAGGTCCTTTTAGTATATGGTGGATCGGCTGTTAGATGGGTGCACTCCTGTCTAAACAGCCATTAAAACTAGGCTCATTGATTTCAATGGGGTCCATCTGTGAAAACAGGACATGTTTTTGATGCCTGCTTTTTTAATGGCTGTTAAAAAAAATGTCCATGTGAATATCTCCGTAGCCCTGTTAATTGGCTGTGAAAATGGCTCTGCGATGGCTATTACAAAAATGGCTATTGCAAGGGTGAATGGACCTTTAGAGTGTGACAGGTCCTTGTGAGTTCTATTAACTATTCTCTGATCTCTAATTGTAGTGTCCCACTAGGTAGGAGTGGGCACTACACAAGGGTCAATTGGGTAACGTGTTACTTCTGCTCACAAGAGACAGTGATATTGTGTTTATCCATGCATTGTAATGTATTTTCTGTGTGTTCTTACATGTATGGTTTCCCTGGTATATGCTTATCAGGCCTAGTTGGGTGTAATTAGACATCTAGACACTAGAGGGAGATAGGGAGCCCCTAGTATAAATGTCCAGGCCCAGACAGGGAGGGGTTAGGTCATAGTCAGGAGTCTGTGGAGACAGAAGTGAGAAGGCACCAGCCCAGGATATGCTGAGGGCCTCCTCCTGAAATGCAGCTAGATAGTCCTGGTTCCTAGCTGCACCAAGGGGCTAGAAGGAGTACAGCCTGCTTGGAGACCGAGTGTATTCCAGGGGACTAGAGGAGTCACCTAGTCAGCCTGAAGCTCCTGAGGCTAAGCTTAGCTCAGTTGAGATACCCCAGCAGTGGCGTACACACAATCCATGGGGCCCCGGTGCAGAACTGATCCATGGGGCCCCCTCCCCATCGCCGGCCCCTCCCCCAAAACCGCCTAAATTTGTACTTCTACCAGGTCTAGAGAGCCATAGGCTGAAGACTAATGCAATAACAAGAAGGTATACCCCAATGTGCACAGTCTGTTCATCCCTTTATAAGCAGATGTAGCAGAGTTAACAAATGGCCTCAACCATAACTATGTACTTTTACTCAGAACTGCAGGTGTCAGCATCAGGTACCAGCAATGCATTTCCCACGTAAAACCAGCTACATTATGTAGCAGAGCTGGTTTTGTCATGCATTTCTTTTGTCTTCATATGGTAAAATACTCCATTGGCCTATCAATGGCTTTATAACTAAGGCTACTTTCACACCTGCGTCAGGTGCCGATCCGTCTGGTATCTGCACAGACGGATCCGCACCTATAATGCAAACGCTTGTGTCCGTTCAGAACGGATAAGTTTGCATTATTCTTTTTTAAAAAAAGTCTAAGTCAAAACGGATCCGTCCTGACTTAGGCTACTTTCACACTTGCGTTCAGAGCGGATCCGTCTGGGGTCTGCACAGACGGATCCGCTCATATAATGCAGACGATGGGATCCGTTCAGAACGGATCCGTCTGCATTATATTTTAGAAAAAATTCTAAGTGTGAAAGTAGCCTTAAGACGGATCCGTCCAGACTTTACATTGAAAGTCAATGGGGGACGGATCAGTTTGAAAATTGAGCCATATTGTGTCAACTTCAAACGGATCCGTCCCTATTGACTTACATTATAAGTCTGGACGGATCCGTTTGCCTCCGCATGGCCAGGCGGACACCCGAACGCTGCAAGCAGCGTTCAGGTGTCCGCCTGCTGAGCGGAGCGGAGGCCAAACTGAGCCAGACTGATGCATTCTGAGCGGATCCGCATCCACTCAGAATGCATTAGGGCAGTACGGATCCGTTCGGGGCCGCTTGTGAGAGCCTTCAAACGGAACTCACAAGCGGAACCCCGAACGCTAGTGTGAAAGTAGCCTTACATTGGAAGTAACGGCTGGGCCAAACTGAACGGAGCCAGACTGATGCATTCTGAATGGATCCTTTTCCATTCAGAATGCAATGGGGCTGAACTGATCCGTTTTGAATCGTTTGTGAGATCCCTGAAACGGATCTCACAAACGGAATTCAAAACGCCAGTTTGAAAGTAGCCTTAGGCTATTTTCACACTGGCGTTTCTGGGTCCGCTTGTGAGAGCCGTTTCAGGGATGTCACAAACGATTCAAAACTGATCAGTTCAGCCCCAATGCATTCTGAATGGAAAAGGATCCGTTCAGAATGCATCAGTTTGGCTCCGTTCCACCTCCATTCCGCTCTGGAGGCGGACACCAAAACGTTGCTTGCAGCGTTTTAGTGTCCGCCTGACGATGCAGAGCCAAACGGATCCGTCCTGACTTACAATGTAAGTCAATGGGGACGGATCCATTTTCACCGACACAATATGGTGCAATTGAAAACGGATCCATCCTCCATTGACTTTCAATGTAAGTCAGGATCCGTTTTGACTTCGACTTTTAAAAAAAAGAATAATGCAAACTGCTCTGTTCTGAACAGATACAAGCGTTTGCATTATCGGTGCGGATCCGTCTGTGCAGATACCAGACGGATCCGCACCTAACGCAGGTGTGAAAGAAGCCTAGCTCTGCTATATTTCTGTAGCCTGCAACCTCTGACTGCCCAGTTGGGCTGAAACTACTACACCCAACATGTTCTGGCAGTAATAGTAAATGGATATTGGTGCAATTCTGAGCTACTAGTCTATATAATACATAATGTATTATATAGACTAGTAGCTCAGAATTGCACCAATATCCATTTACTATTACTGCCAGAACATGTTGGGTGTAGTAGTTTCAGCCCAACTGGGCAGTCAGAGGTTGCAGGCTACAGAAATATAATAGAGTTAAAAGCTCAGTAACCAATTTATATATTTTTTTTTACAAATCTTAATAATCTTATCTAGTTGTTCCTTCCAATCCAGACGGTCGGCACCAGCTTTTGTGCGCGCTCTCTTCTCCCTGGCCCTGCTGCATCTTGGCGTCGTGCGCCTGCGCAGCCTAGGGAAACGTCATGTCCGGTGCCTAACAGTTAATGACGAGGCACGCCGCACCGCCGCACCAGCACTGGGAGGAGACTGACGGGGGGGGAGGAGACTCAAGGGAGGGTAGGCCTGGCTCTGCAGAAACGGAACAGTGGGCGGTGGGCCCCGGGCCCTGGGCCGGCCGCCCGGGTTATTATACAGGCAGGCGCAGCGCCAGCACACACAGTACTAGGGCGGGGCCAGGGGTCCACAGGCGGCCGGGCCCCCTGGAGTGCCGGGCCCGGTCGCAACTGCGACCCCTGTATGTACGCCCCTGCACCCCAGTAGTAGGAGAGGACCTCCTGGGAGAAACCTGCAGCCACCTTTCCTATCCAGCAGTGAAGCCAGCTAGGAAACAAAGGTATTGTAACCTTAAGCAAGTGCCAATACTGGAGGAAGGAATTTATATACCAAGGATTTAAGCCAGCAATTAGGCATCCGGGCCTTGGGATCCAGCCAGCTAGAATAGCTGTGGGGATAGAGCAGCATTGTACTGCAAAGCATTAACTGTATACCCTCCAAGTATCTTGCAAGATTGAAACCTGCTGTGCTATCAAGTAAACCTGCTGTGCATTTATGCTGTAAAGGACTGCATTATCATCTACTGTAACTGCATGTACAAAGTTGGACTGTTGTCTAAAGTAAAGCAACGTTTGGTTTACCAACTGTGTACTCCATTAATCCTCCTGCAAACCGGTGTGCCACCGTTACAGGCACTGGTGTCACGATTCTTAAAGGGAACCTGTCACCCAAAAATCGCCTATTAAGCTGTTTACAGTACCTTATAGTGCTGTATACTCGTTTCTTG